>NC_053391.1:442383006-443126041 GCF_905171765.1 Bufo bufo
TCAATTAGAAGGATAATACAACTATTGTCTCTGCTCAAGTATCAGGGAATGATTGAGAACAAATTGTTCATTACTAAACATTGACTATACATTGGGGCCTTAGTCACTACACTGGACACAGATTAGTGAATAGAGACGTATCTGAGGGCCCCAGCCCTACAAGATAAAACTTAAAGTGACACTCCACCTGTGACTAACATTGGTTTCATATACAATCCAGGCTATTTAAGGGAGATTTATCAAGAGGGGAATTTTTACGTCAGTTTTGTAGAAGTCTGCATTGCTGTAATTTGTGCCAAATTTATCAAATGTTGCATATATTTTTTATTGTTTTTATTATGGATTTTTTTGCATCCAAAACTATAAAACAGAACGATAAAAACTGTGAACAATAGAGTGTGTCTCACAGTATTAAAAAAATAAAGATTTATAAAAGGTTTACAAAGTCATAATCAAATACAAAAATACTTGTTGTCCAACACATGCAAACTACCCTACTACATGCAAACTGCCCTTGCATCAAAATACATAGGATTTCTGGTGTTGGCTCCTCAATACAGGAGAATCGGATGCAAGGCCCTAGAATTATAAGTAAAGATATGTTCTCCCTCATTGAGAGCATGGATGCAGCTAAGGGCACTCTCACAGTAAGGCCTCATGCACACGACCGTTCCGTTTTTGGAGGATCTGCAAAACACGGAAGCCGCCCGTGTGCCTTCCGCAATTTGCGGAACGGAACAGGCAGCCCAATGTACAAAATGCCTATTCTTGTCTGCAAAACGGACAAGAATAGAACATGTCATATTTTTTTGGCGGGGCCACGGAATAGAGCAAGGGATGTGGACAGCACACGGAGTGCTGTCCGCATCTTTTGCAGCCCCATTTAAGTAAATGGGTCCGCACCCGAGCCGCAAAAACTGCGGCTCGGATGCGGACCAGAACAACGGTCGTGTGCATGAGGCCTAAGGCTATTATTTCTATTCTTCTGCTCCGTTATAGGAGCCGAAGTTCGAAAATAAAGGAAGTGCCTGATTCAGCACATAACTGACAGGAACTGGGCCTAACAGATCCCATTGACTATAATGGCATCTGTTCGGGAGAACAATTAGCTGACAAAAAAGTCTTGGACTTTTCTCTCCGCTATTCTTGGCAAACCCTGTGAAGGAGGGGCCCTAAGACTTCTAGCATTCCACAGTATAGCACACTTGTGTGCTCGTTGAAGGCTAAACAATAATACTGAGATGTGAAGATATGCATTGAGTTAGGAACTGATCTGATAAAGAAAGAAGAAAGAAAGATTAGTTGCATGCGCAGGACTAAAGCATCTTTAGTATAGGAACTCAAGTTGAGACACTTTTACAAAAGGGATGTTAAAGAAGGCGGGGAAAATAAGTAGGTAAGTATGGGTAAGTGAGGTTGCACATTGTCTGATAAATTGTTGAGATGTTACCCTTTTACTGGGATAAGATTGCAACATTTTCCTGACAGTTGCAGTTCATAAATCTGGCGTAAATCAGCTTGACAGGTTAAAGGGAACCTGTCACCGGGATTTTGTGTATAGAGCTGAGGATATGGGTTGCTAGATGGCCGCTAGCACATCCTCAATACCCAGTCCCCATAGCTCTGTGTGCTTTTATTGTGTAAAAAAAACGATTTTTATACATATGCAAATTAACCTGAGATGAGTCCTGTCCCTGACTCATCTCACATACAGGACTCATCTCAGGTCAATTTGCATATGTATTAAATCGTTTTTTATATACAACAAAAGCACACAGAGCTATGGGGACTGGGTATTGAGGATGTGCTAGCGGTCATCTAGCAGCCCATGTCCTCAGCTCTATACACAAAATCCCGGTGACAGGTTCCCTTTAAGCACAACCGCTTTACCGCATTTCAAAACTGGAATAAGTGGCGTAAAAATGCAATATGATGCAATTTTGTTGAGTCCAAAAAGTCACAATGCCGCCATGTTCTGCCATTTTTTTTTATTCCCCCATTTCTAATCAGTCTGTGTTATTTTTATGATGTACAATGTAAACGTAGTCAGATTAGATACTTTTGAGGGAGTTTACACATTGCTTTATATTGCTTTTTTAAAAGGCATCGCAAAAAAGCATGAAAAAACGCATTCCTTTTTATCATGTTTGCATTCTCTAAAGGTGAAACATGTTAAAGCAGCGTGTTTCACCTTTAAAAACTGTAAATGCAATTACCACATTGATTTAATACTGCATGTTTCACCTGTAAAAAAAGGCACGATCACAGTAAAAAACATGCATTTTTTAAGCATTTTTAAAAAGCAACACAAAGACCAAGTTTACATGTTGTTTTTAAAAACGCATAGCAAAAAGGATGAATTTATAAAAAAAATATTTTTACAGGACAAATGTGTTAAATCAATGTGTTTTTACAAGTGACACACAATTAATATGGAATCAAGGTAAAAGAGCATGCACTTCTGACGCATTGTAAAAAAAGAACATATAAATCCATCTGTCACCCCACTAAACTCATATTTTTTTTTTTTGTGTACTTATAATCCCTATCCTGCGATAATTCTATACATTGTGTTATTAATCATTTTCGTTCAGTAGATATG
This sequence comes from Bufo bufo, assembly GCF_905171765.1. NCBI lineage: Eukaryota > Metazoa > Chordata > Amphibia > Anura > Bufonidae > Bufo > Bufo bufo. The sequence continues at coordinate 442,385,609 of NC_053391.1, forward strand.
TCAAAAAACGTACTTTTATGATATGCTAATTACCTTTCTACCAGCAAGTAGAGCGTCTACTTGCTGGTAGCAGCCGCAGAAAACCGCCCCCTCCTTCTGTTGATTGACAGGGCCAGCCTCGATCTCCTCCTTCGACTGGCCCTGTCAGCATTTCAAAAATCGCGCGCCTGTGTTGATTTGGCGCATGCGCTCTGAGATAAGGAGGCTCGCCTCCTCAGCACTCCCTCAGTGCGCCTGCGCCGATGACGTCACTGAAAGAGAAGACGTCATCGGCGCAGGCGCACTGAGGGAGTGCTGAGGAGGCGAGCCTCCTTATCTCAGAGCGCCTGCGCCGAATCAACACAGGCGCGCGATTTTTGAAATGCTGACAGGGCCAGTCGGAGGAGGAGATCACGGCTGGCCCTGTCAATCAACAGGAGGAGGGGGCGTTTTTTTGCGGCTGCTACCAGCAATAGACGCCGTACTTGCAGGTAGACAGGAAATTAGAATATTATAAAAGTACGTTTTTTGACATATCTACTGAACGAAAATGATTAATAACATAATTTATAGATATATCGCAGGATAGGGATTATAAGTACACAAAAAAAAATAATGAGTTTAGTTGGGTGACAAAATACCTTTAACATATTAATTCCCCTTTTGGCAGAAAAGTTCTAGTAATACATAAAAATGCTGGTGTAACGGACCGTTTCCGCAGACAAGGGGTTAAAATCCGTTTAGGCGATAAGCCCCTTTCTGAGAGACAGGCACAGCTACTTGCAGAACACCAACTCCCGAACTAGATACAAAGAAGCACTCCAAACTGGAACCTCACGAATAGCTGCTAGCAGACGAACAGGAAAAGCATACAATCCTGGCAATCGGACTTCTAACAGCATACAGCGGATCCCCCCAATAACGAGACAAGGCTCCGTTTTGAGGGTCAAGCAGTGGTCTGACTGTACTTTAAGTACAGCCTCTTTTATTCACAAAAAACAAACATAGTACTGCCCACAGGGGTTTGAAATACAACCAATCAGTAATTAACAACACATACAATGTAACTACAGCAACCAATCGTTCACGCCCCCAGAGGACCAGAATGAAGACTGGGACATAGGACAACATATCCCCACAATGCATCATGGTTTCCTCCTCTCTGTCCAGACAACCTGAAGAGCAATCCAATTATCTCTGAGGACAAAGGGAGATCGCCAATACACATGTGCAGACAACAGAACAGACATCACCCTTTAAACACACAATGGGACAATGGCACAATAGAAACACACCCAGCATATTCCCTCCCCTTATCCTGAGAGGAGACTCAATTATACATACAGTTAAACATACTTTCTACCCAACTTTCATAACTCTAAAACCATACATCACATTCACATAAAAATTACATATTCGCAATCAATCCATTCAGGGGAACAACATATTAAAAAAATGGCATGAATCAGACCAGGGGTTCAAAAGTTAGTATATGGCCCATAATCCAGGGGCAAGAGGCCAGCAGCCAGTCCTCTCCAAAGCCCAGTGGCGAGGTTGGTTTCGCCACAGCTGGTAATAAAGATTACATACTCACTTCTTTCTCCTGCACAGTTCTCTGTGCTGTTGGTCCTGACCGTCTGCTGTTTGCTTACAAGTTGCAGTGGTTACATGTAGGTATATGACATGTGACCACTGCAGCCAATCACTGTCTTCAGCCCTACATGACAGTGACTGGCTGAAGCGGTGCATTCCCATGCTGTATGCTTTCTCGTCTTGGTGATGTGCACAGGTAAAAAACAGGTGACCGCTCCAGCCATTCACTGTCCTCAAAGATACAGCACGGAGGACAGTGATTGGCTGTAGTGGTCAGGTGCCGTATACCTACATGTCACTGCTACAATCTGTAAACAAATAATGGGAGAAGGACCGGACTACCAACACAGGAAACAGCACTTGAGAAAGAAGTGAGTATGTAACATAGCAGGACAAGTTACTTCACAACATGGAGCCAAAGAGCTGCCTCATCCTCCTCTCTGCTCTGCTTGTCAGGTATTATGGTCCTGAATAAAGTTTAATAAGATCTTCAGCTGAATCTCTGTAGGAAAGGAGTTTATGAGGAGACATAAAGTACAGAGAGGAGGTGGGAATGTGGCTAATGAGCAGCAGCACTTGTATGCAGTCTTCATTACCACAGTCTGTCCTGTCCGTCCTCTCTGTACTTCATGTCTCCTCATGAACTCCATTCTTGCAGAGATTCAGCTGAAGATCTTATCATCTGTAATCCGGATGCAGAGCAGAGAGGAGGATGAGGCAGCTCTTTAGCTGTTGTGAAGTAACTTGTCCTCCTGTGTGATTAGAACAGGCTTTGTGTGCACTAATAGGATGGCGGCCTTTTTTTTTCTCCTAATGATTATTCCCTAGACAAAATGATTCATTATAACTAATGAAAGGTATTTGGAAATATATTTATAACAAAGTAATATTTAAGTATTTTCATAATTCCTGGAGAACCCCTTTAAGGTCCATAAACTGCTGGCTTGCTTGTTGATAATTTCCAGGTCACAATATTAGTTTGTTTGTTTATTTTCAGTATCTACACAGTAAAAATGAACAGGTACATTACAGAGATATACAGCCAATGTCATTATTTTAAGCTGCAGGTTACAGGGGCTGTTTTATTAAGTACATATGGGGTCTGTATGGGCAGCTCTTGCTCTGGCAGATTCAAGCTCTTCCTGTATTGCATGTAATAACACATTTCCTGAATTTTATAGCAGGCAAAACCAGCATTTTGGTGAAAAAATTCCTTTACGGGTGCCAACACCTTTTTTGGGCATTTTTCTGGCTTGTAAAAACCCAAAGAAAGCTATGGGTTTTTCACAAGCCTTTTTTTGACGGTGGAATTTTTAGTCACATTTTTCTTACCTTTTTTCTGACTTTTTTTCTATCGAGGGAAAATGTCTGATAAAATGCTACACTCAGACGATGCTCCAATGTCAAAAAAGACCAAAAATATTGCAATGATAGATCGTTAAAAGGCTGTATTCATTGTATAATACTTTTTCTTGGGAAAACCTCCTTAACATTATTTTGTTGTTTCTCTTCTAGTTTTATAAATGCTTCTTGTTGCTTTTCCACTGTCGTCCATCATTACCGATTAATGAGAAATCCCAATCAAACCTCACTGTTCTTCAGCTCAACCAAAGACTCAACAGCACAGTAGCCCCTAAACAATCACTGATGCCAGGAGGCGGTGAGAAGCAAACAGACACAAACCAAGGCATCTCAAAGCAAAATAAAGACAATCTGGTTTTGTGAATTACTTTCACTGATTTACATAAATGTTGTCAATTTTCTTTTCTATGAGCCAAAGACGTGAAGGTTATGTAACATTTGCTCTGAGAGAGTTGGAGGCATGTCAATACTGTGTACAGATAATATTGTTACGTTTTGTACAGTATGTATTACTAATCACCAAGGGTTAGTACTTACAGAAATGTTCATGTAATATACACAGACAGATGCTAAAGTGGGCAGAGAAGTTTGAAATCAATCAGTCAGGTCCTTTGAATGAACACATTATTCATACACTAAGGTATACCTTGTGAGGTTTAGATTACATTTTTACTAGAAAGGGTTTTTGGCTACACTCGTAAGGGCTCATGCACACAACCGTTGATCAGCCATTCCGTGCATTGGGAACCACAATTTACATGGCCAACCTCCGTGCGGATTCTGCAGATGGATCCGGACCCATTTTTTTGCAGTGCATAGGCACGGACAGAAACCCCACATAAGCAGCCCGTAGTGTTTCCGTGGGGTTCAGTGCCCCCGTTCCACACAGGACCTTCCAGATCGTGGACCCATTCAAGTGAATGGGTTTACATCCGTGATGCAGGGTGCAAATGGCCTGCGCCCAAATATTGTGGCAGACCCGCTGTTTGCAGGCCACAATACAGGCACGGCCGGGCAACAGCCATGTGCATGAGCCCTTAAGGTGCATTTACATGTGCTGACTGAGCAGGCAATTATCAGGAGAAAAAATGTTCCTTCCCAATAACCGCCTGCTCGTCAGTGGAGGAATTTAAATGCAGCCGTCACCTACTGCCATCACTTGTCCTCATAGAATCAATGTTTTCAGGCAGAACCGATGATTTCATGTGCTGTATAAACGCTTAATTCACCTGATTAACGGGCGTTTTGCTCGTCACGTGATCGGCGGCATATTTACACAGGTTTATTATTAGGAACTAACGTTTGTAGTAACGTTCTTTCCTGATAACTGGGCAAAATTGTGTGGTGTAAATCTGCCTTTAAGGTGGCAATACATTTACTACAGAACAAAATGATTGAGCATGTCAAATTCAGTATGCCTGATATTCTTTCCTCTGATGTCATCTTTCAAAGGAGAGTTGGGACACCCGCATACAAATCAGCTAGTAGGTCGGCCCTACAGAAATCACAAGGTTCGGCTAAGTTTAATATAAAGTGTTTGGGCATATTTAAAGGGTCACTTTTGATATTTCATAGATATGTAACAAAAGTTTTGATTGGTGGAGGTCTGAGTTTTGAGACTCCCACCGATTGGCAGAACAAGGAGAGAGAAACACTAACATAGGGAGACAGGCCCATAGACTTTCTATTGAGTCTGTCCTGCTTCCTCTCCTGTACCAAGGAGAGAGAGCGTGATATGCAAGCACTTCTCTCTACTGGTCCTGCCGATCGGCAGGGGTCTCAGAACTTTCCCACTGATCAAAACTTTTGATGCTATTCACAGTGTTTTTTCATGCCCAATTCCTAATGGCATAAAATATTACTGCTAGTGTGCTTCTCAAAGGTAACTGTAAAACATTTTTTTTTCTTCCACTTATATACTGTCCACAGTATAAGACAGTGGCTGTCTGTATGCCTTACTAGAACATATGCAAGTGATAGGGAGAGGGCCCTGCTCTGAATGGCACAGTCGTGGTGCAGCCATTTATTACATGAGTTGCCATTGATTTCAATGAGCACCCTATTATACTGTATCTCCTTAGTAAACATGCAATAGTGCCAGCAGGTTCACCTAGTATTACCAGCTGATCACCAAGAGTTTCAAAAGCACATTGGCAATGTCCACATTTGCAACTTATATATATATTTTTTTAACCACATAAACACATAGTCAGGTTTCTACATGCAATTTTGGAAGCCAAAATCATGGTTCATAAATGAAGAGTAAGTGTAAAGGATATATACGCTTTCTCTTTTTGTTATTCACTCCTGGTTTTGGCTCCCAAAACTGCATCAAGAAACCTGACCATGGGCGGGTCCACCCAAATGTATCCAGCCACAGTGGCTAGGTCTGAATCTGGCCAAGGACAACATCTGCATGGAGTTTGTGTGTTCTCCCTGTGTTTGCTCCAGGTACTCCGGTTTCCTCTCACACTCCAAAGACATACTTGTAGGGACCTTAGTTGATAGGGACCTTAGTTTGGGGACAGCTTGATGCTAATGTCTGTAAAGCGCTGCGGAATATGTCAGCCCTATATAAGTAAAAAAATAAATAAATCCAACAAGAATCAATTTAGCAATTGCTTTGTATCTGCATGTACGTAGACTCATGTGACTATGTCAACAGAAGACAAACTGTGTAGTCTGATCCTAAAGTTACACCCCCCAGCCACCCTAATGTACATTTGGTAGGTACAATACCTCTTTTTTTTTAAATCAAGAACTATTGCAAAACTACAGTACACCAGAACAGTAAAATTATAATTTCTGCTTAACACTGCAGAACAAATTGAAACCCCACAGCTGTCTCATTGTGTGGATCATACAAGTGAGCTATTTCTCAGTTACCTTGTGGCAACAGATGTTCACTGACAATTACTAGGGATAGCCATTACAATGCGCAAATAGATGGCCGTCTATACAACTAGATTTCCAGGGACTCTGAATTGCATACTAAAAAAGGATTGACATTGTAATAGAAGCCATTAGTGGTAGTCACCCACTGTAACACTGCAGGGACCAACATAACTCAGAATTTTTAAAGACTTTATATCAAAGGACTACTGAGGGCTTTATAATTCCAGGAATTTCATCTTTTTTATTTTGAAAGGCTCTTTATGCAGAAACTGTGTCTCACCACTGATGCATTACAATCCTTTATAACATAAAACAGATGCATGTTTCATTTAAAAGCTGAGTGGCCCTTATTCTATAAAAGCTGTGTGTAAAACAACATAAATTTCAGGAAGTGTGATACTGAATTATAGTTGCATTTATCACAAGAATTTTTTACTATTTGAGTGACTTCGAGTATACTTGAGTTAAAAAAAAAAGAAGAAGTTTGTATAATGGCTGTGCTTCATTGTAGAATCATAACTGAGAATGAAAAGTTATATGTGGGCTTCCCTAATGTCTATTTCTGCCATATTATTCCCTGTTTCTGCTGCACAGCTAGCTGCATTTAACTCAGAAGCAGTGGTTGTCTCCCTTCTGTTGAATCTGCCAGTACAGTATACAGTGGCCTCACTTCCCTTACTTGCCACTATTTATGTTTTCTTCTAGGGAGTTCAGAAAGCTGATAAGGAGGGAGAAACCAGACTTAGAGCTGAATTACACCAACAGATTATCTGACGGATTTTCTGACCAATCGTTGGTCAGATGGTCGTTTACACACAGATCTTTTGTTATAAACACCAACTATTAGTCTGATTGTACAGAAATTTGGCAGATAATCTGTTAGTGTAATACAGCCCTTACAGACACACAGGAGCTTCTCTGCACTTCAGAAGAAGTATATAGGCAGTGCTTCGATCAGCTAGCTCTGGCACGCCCCCATTTCTTTTCAGCCGTCTTATGAGCCTCTATTACCAGGGATGGATCTTGCCTAACTCAAGGTAGTGGACTACAAATTAGGTGGAAGTGAGACCCCTAGTGGCCATGACTTTACAGCTTTTTTTCAGGTGGATGCAGGCATATATGTTTTAAATGACAGGATTGGGAAATTTTCTAGTTACACCAATCTCTATTAAATGAAATGAAATTGTGTGAAAGTAAAGTGACTCTGTAAATGTTAATAATTATTTACTCTATGTTATATATAACAGAACACAGAAGTCCTGTTATCTTACTGCTGCTTACAAATAGAGCATTCATGAACATAAAGGACATAGGGCACATAAACGAGCGATCATTATATACTCTAGAGCTATGTATGTGTAGTAAGGGATAGCTTTTATATATTTTTTAATGCCTAGGATCCCTATAGATTTTTCAACATAATAGTTAAGACACAGCATGTGTAAACAAGCCATTTAAACACTGAACAGCAAAACAGTATAAAAGTAGGCACAATATATAATTGTGATGCGTAAAATAATAAAACTATTGCTCTGCCTTCACATCATAGGAAAGAATAGTGAAACTGGCTGCCTAGCCAAACATAAGATACTGGGGGAGATATATCAAGACTGGCAGAACCATCCTCCCCTTCTGCTAAGTCATGCCCCTTTTTCTCAGCACTTCTGAAAAGCGCCAAAAAGCTCACAAGTCACAAATTATGGTGTACACCTTATTTAGGCCACAATTGTGGCGTAATGTCATTGATAAATGTCCCTCACTGTGTTATTTGGAGTCGGAGTGCCGCTCACAAGACACGACTGAGAACCAGAAGGGAGTAGATAACTGACCAGCTATCAGTCACCAGTACGATGATTACTTTCACTGCTATCTACATCATTCTAACAGTCTAGAAAATATAGATTGTTGTGGGAGCGTTTCTTCAAACATTGCATGTTATACCCAACTGGCGAATGAGAGACTTGTCAGTGCTGCCGCCTGTGGACTCATAATGGAAGCATTGCACTAAGGAGAATGCTACAATTACTAGAAAAAGTAAGAGAACCCTTTGGAATTACCATTGATTAGTCATAAGATGCAGTCTGATTGTTATCCAAGTCACAATCTAACTAAACTAGTAACACACAAACAGTTGTACCATTCATGTCTTTTAGGGTACGACCACATGTAGCGGCCGTGCTGCAGTCATTAACTGGGTGGCAAATTAGCCCGCAGCTTCCTTTCATTTAATTAATGAAGACCGCATTGCATAGTCGGTCTTTAATGTTAATGGCCATGCGGCACCTTCAATACCGCGTGGCCATTTACAATGAATGCCGACTATGCAGTGTGGTCGTCATTAGTTAAATGAACGGAAGCTGTGGGCTAATTGGCTGTGCGGGTTTTGACCGCATCACGGCCGCAACCCGACCGCAGTGCGTCCGCTCCTTGTGACCGTGCCCTTACTTAAAGGGGTTGTCTCCCCTCAGACATTGGGGGCATATCGCACCTATCTTTAGAACGGAGCCCGCAAAGTGACGGACGGCACATTGCTCATGCATGGCCGTCCTCAATTAATTTCTAAGGGCAGCACGCTCAGCTATTTTCTGCAGTCCCATTAAAATGAATGGGAAGCGCACCACGCACCACACCACAAGGCTGATGGAAATGTCTCGGCAATTTTCGGTGCTTTCATAGGAATGAATGGAGGGTGGCTGCTCTGACCCACAGCTATCAGACAGAGGGCATATGCTAGTGAGGTGAGACAACCCCTTTAGGCACATTGAGTAAACATCCACAGTGCAGGGAGGAAAACTAAGTGAACCATTGAATTCAACAACTTTTAGGTCCCACTTTATAGCAGCAAACACGTCCACCAAAGGTTTTCTGAGGCTGCAAATAAGATTTGCACAATATTTAGATCCTTTCTACCTTCCAAGTTGGTTCGGTTCGTCAGTAGTTCTGGGATGCTTTTTGTGCACAGATATCTTCAGTTTATGCAACATGTCAATATCGGTAAGGTTGTCAAGACTCTGACTTGTCCCTTCTAAGATATATAATCTTCTTATTCAAGCAAATTGATTTACTTCTATGTTTTAACTCATTGTCTTGTTGTACCACACAGAATTCTTTCTGTTTGAGGTTACAGGCTGCTGCCCTTACATTCTCCTGTTCTATGTTTTGATACATCATAGGGATGCCATAAATCATGATGCTTCCTTCACCATGCTTCACAGCTGGGATCGGATGTGGACCCATTCATTTCAATGGGGCTGCAAAAAAATGTGTACAGCACACTGTATGCTGTCCACATCCATTAGGTCCGTTCCGCTGTCCAGCAAAAAACAAAACAAAAAAAAAAACAGGCATTTTTAACACAGGGCAAGATGTTCGGAACCGGAAAATACAAAACACGCACAGCCGGTATCCATGTTTTGAGGATCTGTGATTTGCAGACCGTAAAACAGATACAGTCGTGTGCATGAGGCCTAATAGCAAAATAGATATTTTATTTTTTTTTGTTGTTTTTTTTGCAGTTTCTAGAGTATTCTGTAGACTTTTTTCTGTGACCCTTTAGTTTTTTCTTACCTCTTTCCGGTGTGCTTTTGAAGTGATATTAGCAGGATGTACACCCCTAGGGGGAAGAGCAACAGTCCTGAATTTTCTCTATTTGTACATGATTTGTCTAACCATTGACTGATGTACACCCAGTAATTAATAAATGCAGGTTACATAGCACAAATGCGAACACAAGCCCAAATAATATAATGGGCAGCATCTTATCCCCTCCACAAAGAGCCAACTCAATACTAAATGAACAAACCTATATAAAAACAACTGAGTCTCAACTAGCTCGATAAGTAACAATAATCTTTATTAATTACATATACACAACATGATAAAAATAGAGATGAAATACACCAAAGTAAAAGTGCGGTATTCGCCGTAGGGATAATGTAACACTACAGTCAACACAGAGGGGAGTCAAGAAATATACATTACTTAGCTGCCAGATAGTAGCAAGCAGACATTGATCACTTAATAATTTCAGAGATATTTGAGACTCAGTTGTTTTCGTATAGGTTTGTTTGTGATGTACACCCAGGTCTTTAGCAATCCTTTTGTGGCCTTTTCCAGCTTCATGCTTTACTATAACTTTTGAAATTTGTTTGCATTGAGACATGGTTCACACTAAGAAATGTTTCTCAAAGACCACAGATTTGTCAGTAACCAGGCTTTGTAAGTCTTATATAATGGGCCAAGCACCAGTGAAACCCACAATCTAAGGACTCATATTCTTCACTGAAACATGTTTTGCCCTTGGAGAGGTAATTACCACAGAGGTTCAATTACTTTTCCTCCCTGCACTGTAGATTTTTATACAATGTGCTCAATAAAAGCCAATAATGGTTTGTGGGTTGTGTTGTCTTTAATTATAAGCCGAGTAACTATCAAACCACATTGTATTAGTAATCAATACAGAAATCCAGGTAATCTCACAGGGTTCACTAACTTTTTCTTGCAACTGTAACTTTTCACAGAAGCCCCCCCTGAATCTCCCATTGAACCAGGCATCCTGGCACTCCTCTTTTAGCTATGAGATTATTACTTTTATGTGTGCAAGTGAGTGTGTATACTGTATATCTGTGCAGAAATATGCAAGTATGTTTGCTTTCAGTGTTTTTTTTCTGCTTGTAGTGAATGTGCATATTAGTGATGAACGGCATAGGCAATATTCGTTTTAGCGATATTTTGCGAATTTTTCGCATATTTGCAATAAATTCGCGAATTCTAGAATTTGGGATCTCGTCATTATTTTCGAGATTGCGCAAATCGGCAGTAATGCGTATATTTTTAGCGCAATACATGCAACTTTTTTTTATCAGGTCTGAGTAGATATTACTGATTGGTGCACTAAGTATTGTTGTGACATCACAGCACTATGTCTGAGGCATGTACAGTGGGGGAAATAATTATTTGACCCCTCACTGATTTTGTAAGTTTGTCCAATGACAAAGAAATGAAAAGTCTCAGAACAGTATCATTTCAATGGTAGGTTTATTGTAACAGTGGCAGATAGCACATCAAAAGGAAAATCGAAAAAATAACTTTAAATAAAAGATAGCAACTGATTTGCATTTCATTGAGTGAAATAAGTATTTGAACCCCTACCAACCATTAAGAGTTCTGGCTCCCACAGAGTGGTTAGACACTTCTACTCAATTAGTCACCCTCATTAAGGACACCTGTCTTAACTAGTCACCTGTATAAAAGACACCTGTCCACAGAATCAATCAATCAAGCAGACTCCAAACTCTCCAACATGGGAAAGACCAAAGAGCTGTCCAAGGATGTCAGAGACAAAATTGTAGACCTGCACAAGGCTGGAATGGGCTACAAAACCATTAGCAAGAAGCTGGGAGAGAAGGTGACAACTGTTGGTGCGATTGTTCGAAAATGGAAGGAGCACAAAATGACCATCAATCGACCTCGCTCTGGGGCTCCACGCAAGATCTCACCTCGTGGGGTGTCAATGGTTCTGAGAAAGGTGAAAAAGCATCCTAGAACTACACGGGAGGAGTTAGTTAATGACCTCAAATTAGCAGGGACCACAGTCACCAAGAAAACCATTGGAAACACATTACACCGCAATGGATTAAAATCCTGCAGGGCTCGCAAGGTCCCCCTGCTCAGGAAGGCACATGTGCAGGCCCGTCTGAAGTTTGCCAATGAACACCTGAATGATTCAGAGAGTGACTGGGAGAAGGTGCTGTGGTCTGATGAGACCAAAATAGAGCTCTTTGGCATTAACTCAACTCGCTGTGTTTGGAGGAAGAAAAATGCTGCCTATGACCCCCAAAACACCGTCCCCACCGTCAAGCATGGGGGTGAAAACATTTTGCTTTGGGGGTGTTTTTCTGCTAAGGGCACAGGACAACTTATTCGCATAAACGGGAAAATGGACGGAGCCATGTATCGTGAAATCCTGAGCGACAACCTCCTTCCCTCTGCCAGGAAACTGAAAATGGGTCGTGGATGGGTGTTCCAGCACGACAATGACCCAAAACATACAGCAAAGGCAACAAAGGAGTGGCTCAAGAAGAAGCACAGTAAGGTCATGGAGTGGCCTAGTCAGTCTCCGGACCTTAATCCAATCGAAAACCTATGGAGGGAGCTCAAGCTCAGAGTTGCACAGAGACAGCCTCGAAACCTTAGGGATTTAGAGATGATCTGCAAAGAGGAGTGGACCAACATTCCTCCTAAAATGTGCGCAAACTTGGTCATCAATTACAAGAAACGTTTGACCTCTGTGCTTGCAAACAAGGGTTTTTCCACCAAGTATTAAGTCTTTTTTTGTTAGAGGGTTCAAATACTTATTTCACTCAATGAAATGCAAATCAGTTGCTATCTTTTATTTAAAGTTATTTTTTCGATTTTCCTTTTGATGTGCTATCTGCCACTGTTACAATAAACCTACCATTGAAATGATACTGTTCTGAGACTTTTCATTTCTTTGTCATTGGACAAACTTACAAAATCAGTGAGGGGTCAAATAATTATTTCCCCCACTGTATGTATGGACAGCAGAGAAACAGTAGTTCCTATTACACTACCTAACACCCTGCACTGGAATCAGCTACACTATATCAGGATATAACCTACACTGACATATATATATATATATATATATATATATATATGAGCTGACTAACTATCTAATGTAAGTAAATAAGGAGTAGGATCCAGATGAAAGCACAAAGCACAGCAAAGTCACTGCTCTCTCTATCTCAGAACTGCAAAAAAACAGCAGACAAGGGCTGCTGGGGAGGTTCTTATATAGTAAGGGGTAGGCAATTTTCCTATTGGTTGCTAGGGATGTTGCTAAGCTCTGAAAAATATATTGCAGCCTTCTCATTGGCCCACAAGCAAGAAGCAGGGAGTTTACTGATAAAAAAAAAAATCAAGAATATTGGCGATTACGAATATATAGCACTATATTCTACATCTTCGCGAATTCTCAAAGTGCCGATATTTGCGATTAGAATATTTGCGATCAACACTAGTGCATATGTGCATGCAAATATATAATGATAGTGTGTGATATATGTACAGTGGTAAATGTATATGTGCATACCTCATTTTATGACACATCCAAGTATGGCAGCACCCTTATAATTGTCAGCCCATGTAAAGACTTTGGCAAAATACACAGCAGAAAGATCCATGGCATATCAGTAGCATAATCAGCGGCTGAAAACATGTCATTTTTGGTGGCAAAAACCAAATGCATGAAATCACAGTATTTTATGTACAGAATGTGATGTGTATTGTATACTGAATAGTAATGTAAATTATATGTATATTACATACAATTCACAATGACAGTCTAAAAATGTGTATATGTATCATATAGTAAGTACAAAGTTACAACACACTTGCTTCCTGTTTGGCTGTTATAATAATATGTATTATTAAAATAGTTATTTGAATTTTATTGTCAAATGCTAAAATGTTAGCACATTTTGTGAGCAAAAAAGTTGTAACCTTTGTGTTTTGGAAGTTTTATATTTGTCTGATATTGCTCAATATGCAAAATGTTTTACAAATATCTGAAAGCTACATGTTCGGCTGTAAACTATCTCTCCTGAACCGAGTGAGAGGAAAAAGCTGCTGACAGACTCCTCTGTGCCACAAGGACCCCAGATAGAAAGATTTTGTTATCAATGCCTAGAGTACTTAGGGTACTTTCACACTTGCGTTGTTTGATTCCAGCAGGCAGTTCCGTTGCCTGAACTGCCTGCCTGATCAGGCAAACTGTATGCAAACGCATGTCATTTTTTCTGACTGATCAGGCATTTTTCAGACTGATCAGGATCCTGATCAGTCTGAAAAATGCCTGATCAGTCAGAAAAATGCATTGCAATACCGGATCCGTTTTTTTAGTGTCATCAGGCAAAACGGATCAGTTATTTATTTTTTCCTCATTTTTAAAGGTCTGCGCATGCGCAGACCGGAAGGACGGTTCCGGCATTCCGGTATTTTAAATGCCGAATCCGGCACTAATACATTCCTATGGAAAAAAATGCCGGATCCGGCATTCAGGCAAGTCTTCAGTCTTTTCAGCTGACAAAGTAGCATACTGATCTTACATATACATTATTCCATTTCTGTACATATTCTATTTATTCAGGCTTCATTTACATGGCAGTATTTTGGTCCGTATTTTGTTTCAGTATTTGGAAGCCAAAACCAGGAATGGAACCTATAGAGAAAAACGTATTTTGGACCTACTACTGATTTTCTTACAAAATATCGATGTAAGTTACAGGCTAGAATACTGTTGTGTAAATCAGGCTATACAGGGGTTGTCCACGTTTTACTATTGGTGTTCCGACGACCTGCACCCCCGCTGATCTGTTGTTTGGTGGTAGCTCCATCCATTGTATAGTGTACTGAGCTGGTCACTTATGCACCGCTCGCATTCACTTCACCTGAGCTACATAGCTGATCTGCTAGGGTGTTGGTCCCCCCGTTTTTCATGATCAGATATTGATGGCCTATCCTGAGGATACGCCATCATTAGTAAAATCCTGGTCAACCGCTAATCTGTTTTCCGCAGTGACAGGCTACCTGCAATAACCGTTTTTCTGCCTGTGTACTATGGACAATTGTTGCTCCATCAGTAAATGACAGCTGAATTCTGAATGGCTTGGTTAATACAACACCAGTGATGGATTGGCTATGCACTCCACCAGGAGAATTCCCAGTGGACCTTCTACTATGCAGTGCGTCACTGGCCTGCCATGTGTATTACAATTGCAATATAGATCACAGGCCCTGCTATGCTATGGGGAGTTTAGGGGCCCCTGCACTGCTTAAGAGTCTCTGCTCCAAGAGTCTAATGCCTGCCTGACTTTATATATGGAGTCCCATGTTGAGTCCATATATAGCTATTTCCATATATAGAGTCATCCCTGGAGGAGTATACTTAAATGCTTTTAAGGTAAGTGTGCGGGAAAAAACATGATGTGTTCTGCATGCATTTTTGGCAAGGATTCCACACCAAAAGTCCTCCTTGGAACATACCCATAACATTCTGCCAGTGTTGGCGGTACCACTATATATTCAAATGTTATTCTGTCACTACTTATAAACTGTTAATGCCGAGTCTCAAAACCCAGGACCTTCTGTAAAGGAGAGTGATAGGCTAACCAGCGCACTACATAGCCCACTATTAACACAAGGATTAACTAAAAACCTTCACTAGTATTAATGTACAAAGTACACCTCTATATACCAGTACATTGTATGGGATAACAGCAAAACTATAATTTATTTAGTAATTACAAAAAATGTAATGGAGAAAAATAAATTACAATACCCTATTTTCTTTTTGTCTATCTATCTAGCCACCTATCTATCCCATATATACTCTAACATTCACCATAGTTAAAGTGCAACTGTCATTCTTTTTTTGTAATATGTAGGGGCAGAAATACTGACCATTTTTGTAATGTACTTTAATGATTGAAATCGTACATTTGTATCGCATATAGGAGAGAGGCAGTGAGGGCAGCAGCAGTCAGTGTGGAGCATGCCTCTACAGTTAAAGCGAACCTGTCACCATGATTTTGCGCATAGAGCTGGGGACATGGGCTGCTAGATGGCCACTAGCACATCTGCAATACCCAGGTCCCATAGCTCTCCGCGCTTTTATTGTGTTAAAAAACAGTTTTGAGTGATATGCAAATTAGCTGATATGAGTCCTGTAGCCGGAGATGAGTCAAGCGTCAAGGAGCCCAGCACCGCCCCGCGTCCTCCGATTCTCCTCCTTGCCGGCTGACGTCACAGAGCTGGAGCGCCGAAATCTCGCGATGCGCGAGCTAGCGCATGCGTAGTTCGTTCCCTGTGCTGATGCCAGCACAGGGAATGAACATGTGCCGACACTGCGCATGCACTACCTCGCGCATCGCGAGATTTCGGCGCTCCAGCTCTGTGATGTCAGCCGGCAAGGAGGAGAATCGGAGGACGCGGGGCGGTGCTGGGCTCCTTGACGCTTGACTCATCTCCGGCTACAGGACTCATATCAGCTAATTTGCATATCACTCAAAACTGTTTTTTAACACAATAAAAGCGCAGAGAGCTGTGGGACCTGGGTATTGCAGATGTGCTAGTGGCCATCTAGCAGCCCATGTCCCCAGCTCTATGCGCAAAATCATGGTGACAGGTTCGCTTTAAGTAAGCAGAAGGAAGAAGACCGGAAGTGTTGCTAGGGCACAAAATGTGGCTGCAGATATATTTGCTAAATGGATGTTTGTTTTAACAATATGAATTGAAATAAAGAGAAGATTTACAATTTTACCAAGTGCTGGATCATTTATCTACATTGTCCGAGTGAGTGCAACAGGTCTGGTGGCATCCAATCACTGGGAGGACGCACTTTGCTAAGGAAACCAATGAGCTGGTGTTTTCTATTTGTGTGCCCTCAAGCACTATTAGATTGCTGAGGTCACACTAAAAAACGTTGCAGTGTAGCCCAGGCCTTAAACATGATGCCGGCTCAGAAGCTTAGCGGTGTTAGAGCTGACACGTGCCTCCTGTTTTACACAACAGACACCTGGAGGCATTGTCTGTGAAACGCCAGTCATGAACATTGAGGCAAGGGTGCTGGGCTTCCTGGGCCCAAGCAGTTCCTCCACACTGAGATCAAGGGAGTTATTCAGTTGCTATAGTGGCCTTGTCCTTCAGAAGACTCCGAGGCCTGCCACAGGTATGTTCCAATGAAGGACTGCCTACCGCAGGTCTCCACAGGAGCACAGTAAAACATTGGTAAATCAATGCAGTCCACAGGAGAAGTGATCAGGCAATCAGATATTAAAGTCTCCTAGGGGGACTTAAAGAAAGTTAAAAAAAAGTTTTTAAAATTAGAAAGAAATTATATATATAATTTTTTTTTTTTTTTTCAAATCACACGGCTTTCCCCATATTAAAAATAAAAAATATAAAGATCATTGTCATCATTGCTGTTAGGTCTGCGGTCTGTGCCTGCTGCCCCTGTGGGTGTGGACACTGCATGTTAACCATCCGGTAACCGGGTCCCTAGCATCCTCAACATGCTTCTTACTCCATGCTCCTGCCCGATGCTCCCTTAGGGCGCGCATGCTTACCTCTGGCCTCTTAAAGGGCCAGTGTGCACACTTATAAAGCCTTCCTCAGCCAATGGCTAAAGGTCCTTGGGTATTTCAGGCATCCTTTCCAGGCAAAAGGTGCTTAAACTTTCCCTGGTGACCAGCAAAGGTATTTGATAGTCAAGTGCTTATTTCAATTTACCTGCATTTATCCTGCCATGCTCCAAGTTCTGTTTCTATCCTGCCTGTGTGCTCCTACAATTTGAATTCCAAGTTCAGTTCATGTTTAAGTTAACTCAATCTAACTTGT
Source organism: Bufo bufo (assembly GCF_905171765.1). Lineage (NCBI taxonomy): Eukaryota > Metazoa > Chordata > Amphibia > Anura > Bufonidae > Bufo > Bufo bufo. The sequence goes on from NC_053391.1 coordinate 442,402,856, forward strand.
CTGTCTATGCTCCAGTTAAGTTCCTAGCCTGCTTGCCTTCTGTGTGCCTGAACACTATCCCATACGCAAGTCTTTCCAGTGTCTACGTTAACTGTGAACTGTATGGATCTATAACCATATATATGGATCTAACTACACCAGGACTATACTAGGAGGTAGCTGCCTGGTTTCTAACTTGCAGTAAGGTTCAGATACCTATATAGGGGTTAAAGGGTGAATTCCAGGGAAGAGCCAGATTAAAGCCCTTAAGGTTAGCCCTACGTAATTTATCAAAATGTTAATAAAAAGTCTTAATTTAAAAAAAAAAGTTAGCCCTAGGCAGAAGTTCCAATCCCAGCTGTTTAACCCCTTAGATGTTGCAGTCGAAAGCGATCGAGGAAACCAAGTGGTTTCAGAGGGAGGAGACTGTCACCCATTGGCACTGCCGCTATAATAACTCCTTTCTGTGCAGCCATTTTCAATTTATGCATTTTCTTTTTCAATTTTTTTCTCTCATATCATCATAATTTTTGGAGAAAGATTGCATGCTAAGAAAAGGTACAACATAATACTATTAGTGAATGCTGACCATATGGATTTAAAACTCACCCCAGCAGGTGGATTTTTTATAAGAAAAAACTGTAATTGGTGTCATCACCTTAGGTTCCAGTAGCTGTTGAATAGCTAGTAGGCATTGTTGTCAATTTCTTTTTATATGAGCATCCGCTCATCACTACTCGACAGCTGCCTTGCGTTAAGTGCTTGCCTCAGGTGAAGTCACAACCTTGCAGCTTGTTACATACTTTACCATTCTACACATTTCTTAAGTCCTCAAAACTGGAGGAAGAATTGTAACTTTAGGTATCAGACCTTCGGTGAAAACACGTGCATGTGCACAAGTGTACAATGTGCCACTCTCTGTACTGTATGGTAAACATGGCTTATAATATAACAAGCATTTAGAAATCTGTACGGTATATTCCCCAACTAATGGAAACAGAGATTAAAGGGAACCTTTTCAGAGGGTCAAGCTGCCCCAAGCACATCAGCATAAAAATAGCGAAAGGCTACCTGATTGTACTTAAAAATGTTGTACTCTAAAAAGCAGAGAACGGCTCTTCAGAGGAAACATCATTTTAAAAAAGCGCAGAGTGGGGAGAAGCTATTGTTTTCTACATTGCATGGCAAGCTATATCTAGTCATATTGTAGACACTAATATGGTTCCAGGAATAGACACACAAACACTGATAGAGTACTGAAATATGGAGATGAAAAATCTCATTATATAAAAAGCTTGGAATATCCAAACTTGATCTTAGAAACAAAATAGAAGATACTGGAATTGTACTTCTAAGACTATTACAGGGTATATCAATAATAAGAAGGGGATAACTGTTGAATTGGTTGTGAAGGTCTGACTGTTAGAGTCAGTTGAGCATGCACATTGTCACTCCACTGACAATCTATAGGACTGCTGAAGTTAGGCGAGCGAGCACAGTACTTGGCTATCTTCTGCAGTTCTATAGACTTTGAATGCAGAAGTGGATGCTTGATGATCACTCTATTCAAATGGTTGACACAGGACTTTCCCTTTAAGGAGAAGAAACATTAGTATAATATAAAACAAAAATAAAGGCAACTCCACGTATGACACAGAGCGCACTTACCTCATCCACAGCTAAAGACTAGATGGCATACAAGTGTTAGCTGTGGTGTACAATTTATACTGAAGTTAGAAATGGCACTGCACATGTGGCTTTAGCCTAAAGGAGCCCGTTCACTTTTTACAGGCTCAACTATGCCACATGTCTTTTGTACGTTTCTCAATATTTGTAGAAAACTGAAAAAAATTGCCATTAATTTTTCAAAAAAAAAAAAAATGTAATGTCAGAAAGAAATATGCATAACTTGATCAAATTTTTTAAGTCCATTCAACTGCATGGCTTACCTGTCAAAGTAGAATTTTCAACTTCTCCTCTTTATGGCCAGTCTAGTCTTCGTTTTAAGAGATTGCAACCTCTGCTATCTGAACTACATTTGGTGTTAAAGGGAATGTGTTATCAGAAAATGACCCATTATTAAATCAATTGTTTACGTTAAACATTCGTTTTTTGTGTTTATTTTTTTTCCATGCCACTATCTATATTTAATAAGAAAATATACATAATCCTGGAATTTGTACACTGGCCACTAGGTCTAATAATAGGTCATGACTTCCTGTTCTGTACAGGTTACTTATCTGTAGCTGTTATCATTATCACCACAGGCAGAATTACAATGACCAGTAACACCTCTATATAGATAACGCAGGATCCACCATTCATGATAGGCCTAATTACAGCTTATCTACTCTATCCTGACCTCTGCACAGGTCACAGAGCATGCCTACAAAACCCTCTCATAGAAGTCAATGGGGTCCCGTCCTATCCATTGTGTCTATTGCCCATACAGTATTTATATCCTAGTGGCCAGTGTAAAAAAAGCAAGATATAATTTATTTATTTTTTCTTTATATAGTGACATGAATTTATTTTTTTCAAAAAATTCTTTAAAAAGGAGTAGGATTTAAACAATAAGTAATTTTCCGATGACACATTCCCTTTGAGTCCTTCCACCTCATTGAGTATCTGTTCACCTCTAAGACTCTCAGTTACATAACCTTGAGGCCATTTAGAATAGGGAACATCCCATACTGAAGATCTCAGTAAGGCCTTTTTCACACAACCGTTTTTTTTTCCTGTTTACGGGCCGTCTTTTGCGTTCAGTATACGGTCCGTATACGGAACCATTCATTTCAATATGCATTCCGTTTCCGTATTTCCGTTGAAAGATAGAACATATTATTGCCCGCAAATCTCGTTCCGTGGCTCCATCCAAGTCAATGGGCCAGCAAAAAAAAAATGGAACACACACGGAAATGTATCCGTATATCTTCCGTATCTGTTCCGTTTTTGCGGAACCATCTCTTATAAATTTTATGCCCAGCCCAATTTTTTCTATGTAATTACTGTATACTGTATATGCCATATGGAAAAACGGAAGGGAAAAACGGAACAGAAAGTGAAACACAACGGAAACAAAAAATGGAACAACGGATCAGTGAAAAACGGACCGCAAAACACTGAAAAAGCCATATGGCCGTGTGAAAGAGGCCTAAGTGTTTCACATTTGCAAAGTAAAATACTGTAGTTGCTCCATAAAAGAGGGGAGCTGGTGCAAAGGGAGCTATCTAGGAGTACAGCCACATTTGGAGAAGACACAAATAGTTACACTTTTTACTGCTCTCCTGCTCTTATTGCCTTAAGCACTTTAAGACTAATCTATATACCTTGTCTTGTGGAACGCATTGCATTCTTAATGTACCCTTGGGCACAGTAACGTTGCTTAAAGTTAATGGATTCCCATATGAAGCTGAAGTCTTCCCACTTACAAAACATTTCAGCACTTGCTTGCAGTGGAAGATTTTAATTTGGTTTAGTATAATTACCTTTCAGTCAATAGGGGCCATTAGACATTGTAGCTGAGGTTACAGTTAAAAGCTGCACTGTACCATTATTATAGTACAGAAGATGGCGTAATTAATCAATATTCCAGACAAACCTACCAATGAATCCTGAAGAAGGTGGATTGGGCTGGATCTTCTCGTTGCTGTTCTCTTGGATTATTTTCCACAGTTCCCAAGTGAACTTTGGGTGAAGAATGTAAAAAGGCTGGTTTGGATTTTTCTTCCGATGTTGTTCATATGGTGGGAAAAGATTGTAGTCTGGTTTGTGATACCACTGTATAGAAAAAACATGCGCGAGATTTAATAAAACTTGCAGCGACTATAAATGCTTTAGGAAATAGTTCATAAAGTGCAACATTACAAACAGCAGTGGCATGGGCAGAATTCTAAATATGCACGACTGTCACCGTACAGATGTGTTGTTGCTTACATTTTGGCTGGACATAAGCCATGAGTTTACCGGCTTTGTAAAAAAGACAAGTATAGACAGCTCACCCCAGCTAGTCAAAGACAAATGTATGCAGAGTGCGCTGACGTATCTCCCAGAAAAGTTCAGAGAGGGTATACAAATCTAGCAGGTAAGGCAGCACTCATGGTATTAACTAAAAAATCACTGCAGATAAAATAGGTAAATCAGTAACATTTACTGATACTTACACATACAATAATATTCAATAAAAAATGCAATGAACACTAGACACATAAAGAAAAATCTAACTACACAAGTTATGATAAAATGCTGCTGGGCCCTAGCAGCGGGACTCCATATAGCGCCCTATCAGCCTAGTCTGGACACCCCTCCACCTCAATAATCTCATCACAATATTTTTTTTTAGATTATTACTGGGGGAAAAAAATCATCTTACCATATGGAGGTCAGCATAATACGGCGAAGGATCCCATGCAACTAAAGTGACATCTCTGTACAAAGAACTGTCTGCAAAGTGGTGGCTTGGATTAGTAAGGATCTGCAATTAAACACATTGTTTCTTAAAACTACAAGAACTGCAGCATCAACAAAATAGAATAAAAGCTATTTTATAAATGGGATGTCCCTCACATGTAAACCTTCATCTTGAACCCAATCTTCACCAAAATATTTAAATTCTTTAGCAATGTTTAAGAATTGCACTACCCCTATCAATGCATGTAATCATCACAGTATCACAGCTCAGCCCCATTTACTTCTATGGGGATGAGCTGCCACTAGGCCGTATGACTAATGAACATGATGTCACTGGCCTAGGAAGAGCTGTGAGAAGGCCGTGGGGCTCCTGCGAGCGATGCTGGCTTCTCAAACAGCTGATCGGTGGGTGTGTCAGGAGTCAGACCCCCACCGATCAGATACTGAGGACCTATCCAGATGAAAGGTCATCAGTATTTAAATCTAGGAAAAACCCCTTTAAGATACACATGCAGACTTGGCCTAGCTGAGTGTGCATGTGTATGGGGGAGGGGGTCGAAAGGAATAGCTGTTGGCCATACTTATTGAGATGAGTCAACCCCAGGGTCAGGCCGATAGCCTTTATGTAAATGATGTACTCTCACTAGTATGGAATAATACTTTAGACAGTGAAAACAAAGACAGTGGATTATTGTAGCCTGTGTTACATAAAGGAAGAATAGGGAAATAACTGCCCTGAATATCAAGCTGATGAGGAGGAATACCATACATGCTCCAGACTGCAGTAACAACACTCCAGCACTACGTTCCATGTGAAAGAGCTGGTATCAAGGGTTGACCAAACAGGTTATCCCAGTGGGGTTTTAAACCATGCTGACGACATGGTTAAAACCATAGAGGATCTTTTATTAAAAGATAGAGAAAAGAAAAAATAACAATGGGATACGAACATTCCTACGTTTGTTAGAACACATAGGGGGAGATTTATCAAAACTGGGGTAAAGGAAAACTGGCTGAGTTGCCCATTGCAACCAATCCGATTCCAGCTTTCATTTTCCAAAGGAGCTCTGAAAAATTAAAGGTGGAAAGGTTGTTACTATGGGCAACTCAGCCAGTTTTCCTTTACATGAGTTTTGATAAATCGTCCCCATAGTGTACAATACTCCCAGGTGCGGCAGATTATTAGTAAATATTTGCCTATATTAATGCAAGATAAAGCACTGGCCCGTATTTTCCAAAATGGTTGTGCAGGCCACCAACTTTAGGCTCTATTATTATTTCTCCTAGCCTAGGTACTGCGCCTAAAAATCATGGTGTTTTTGGACACCAGTAACACCCGAGAGGTTTTGTTCACGCTGTTTATCAGATCAAATACATCCAAAGTGCAATAGATGGTAAATTCCATAAAATAACTGATTTCATCAATTGTAACACAAGTAATGTCATATATGAGGCTACTTTCACACTAGCGTTAATATTTTACGGTATTGAGAGCCATCATAGGGCCTCAATACCGGAAAAAAAACGCTTCCGTTTTGTCCCCATTCATTGTCAATGGGGAAAAAACGTAACTGAACAGAACGGAGTGCTCCAAAATGCATTCTGTTCCGTTCTCATACCGGAGAGCAAACCTCAGCAAGCTGCTGTTTGCTTTCCGTCCTGGGATGCGGAGCAAGACGTTTTCTCTGGCACAATCTGACACAATAGAAAACGGATCCGTCCCCCATTGACTGTCAATGGAGTTCATGATGGATCCGTCCTGGCTATGTTAAAGATAATACAACCGGATCCGTTCATAATGGGTGCAGATGGTTGTATTATCAGTAACGGAAGCGTTTTTGCTGAACCCTGAGCCGCTAATGTGAAAGTAGCCTAACATAACGTGCACTACCTGCACTTTGTCCATCAGTTTAAATGAGTATGAGAACATCTGAATGGAACAGGTAATATTAAAGTAATGAATCCTTCCAATGTGTCAAAGCATTTTAGACAAGCACACACTGGTGATATTTCTTTTCTCAATTTTTCAGATATAGAAAGGGTTAAAATGCCAATAAGAGGTAGAGATACAAAACAAGATTTGTCAAATAGGGGAGGGTATTGGATCTTTATATCATTTCCAAAGGTGTTAAATCATAGAACCGATCTCATCCTAAACTATTAGTATTTTTATGATTATTTATGCATCTTATTTTTTTATTTTTCACTTTCGTACACAGGTGTGTTCTTTTCCAATTTACTTGATGATCAAGGGGTGTGTGGTGATCAAGTGTATGCGTATATTCCTGACACTAGGACTGCTCACATCTCTTTTTTTGCTGTACGTTGAGCGGATACGTTTGTAAACAGAAAAAAACATATAGAAACATATGGCTTGACGTACCCACTGACTATAATTGGGCAAACGTAGTTCAAAAGTGCATACTTTTCATGCCATTTGTCACAGTTTATGTTTCTGTATGTGTTTTTTATTTTAATTTTTGCACGCTTTTCTGTCCTGCAAAAAAATGTATAGAGACATACTGTACGTATATGTTTTTACACATTGCAGTGTATGGAGACGGATGGAAACAAAAGACAATACGTTAAACGTATCCGTTTTTATCCGGATACTTCCAGCTTCCTTTGATACACTTCAAATCTTTATTTAAAAAAAGAAAGGTTTCAAAAAATCTTATACGTTTTTTGTTAAAAAAAAAATATGGGCAGATACGTACTGAAACGTATGCACATCCGTGGAACGTATACATAAAAAAAAAAAGGTAGATAACCACAAAGTTGTATATATCTGTATACATCCGCTTGACGTACAGCAAAAATGAGACGTGAACAGGCCGGACCCGGAGGGGTTGGTAATGCGTTATATTGGTGTAAGATTTCTGCTCATGGACGCAGTGTAATTATGTTTTAACAATATTGGAATAAAGGCCACATTTTATATTGACTTTGAGGGCTGGATCTACTCCTCATTATCTTCACATGTGGCAGATGGGGTTTGTAAAAATCTATGTACACAGGAATTTCTACAACTAGTCTGTCCCTTCCCTGAGTGCTGATCCTAGGTATTGGGACTACACGGAGGGTGCTATTGGTCTACATACAATGAACGCATGCATAGACTCGGATACACGCATATCCCTTGTGAATGGCTGAGATGTGTTTAGAAAGAAACCTAGCCTTTAGCACGTACAGTCAAAAGCTAGATTTGGCACAAAGAGAGATTACTCAGATTAAGATGAATGTAGACCAGGTAAATAAAATGTACTGCTGCTGTTATTAAAATAACAAACAGAAAGAACATTAATAGTACAAGACTTGACATTCATAAATCAGCGTATTCTTTAGCAAAAGTCCATTACAGCACAAGAACCTTATTTATAACATACACACTATTTACAGGATAGCTAGATGAGAAAATAGATAGATAGATAGATAAATAGCTGATAGCTAGATAAATATGAGATAGATAAATAGATCAATCGATAGATATATGTGCCATTTTGAAGTATAAAGCTAGCTGTCCATTACAGAATTACACACTTTGTGTTCCCTGCATTGGCCACTGGGTGTCACTGCAGTTTAAAGTTAGAATTAGTGTTGCGAGAATCGAACTTTGGATCATAGACCCAAAGTTGATTTGTTCTAACACTTCGTTTAATGAAGAATGGAGACCTGTCTCCGTACAGTATTAAAATGTATTGCCTCAGTTGAAGCAAAATTTGTTTCACCCAAACTCGTGAAAGACTTTGGTGAATGAATTCGATATTCAGTTCTACAAATAATTCAAATTACCAATCTGAAGTTAGGTTTGGGACCGAAGTAGCAGCCGGTCCCAAACCTGACTTGTGGATTCCGAATTTGAATTGTTTTTAAAGATGTAGAACTGAATATCGAATTCATTCCCCTGAAGTCTAATGCGAATTCGGGTGAAACTTATTTTGGCTCAATGGAGGCAATACAATTTAGCTGTATGGAGACGGGTCTCCGTACAGGATTAAAACAAAGTGTTAGAAAGAATCGACTTTGGATCTATGATCCAAACCTCGATTTACTCATCACTGGTTAGAATGTAGCTAAGGGATTAGCAACCTCCTGCACTCCAGCTGTTCTGAAACTACAACTCCCAGCAAGCTCCATTCACTTCTATGGGAGATACGAGAACAGTCAAGCAAGTGTGCATGCTGGGAGTTGTAGTTTCACAGCAGCTGGAGTGCCGAAGGTTGCTGACCCCTGCTCTACACTTTATTAGGGCAAGGTGTTTGTTTTTACTAAAGTATATTACAAAAAGGCTAAAAATTACTGTCCTTTCACAATACTAAAAATAAACTGAAAATACATCAACACTATTAAAGTGTAACTGTCATTCTTTTTTTATTTTTGTAATGGATAGGGGCAGTGGTACTGACCATTTTTGTAATATACTTTAATTACTGAAATTGTACATTTCTGATAGAAAAATACCTCTAAAGTGGCCCATTTTGAGCCTTTAGGGTACTTTCACACTAGCGTTTTTCTTTTCCGGCGCTGAGTTCCGTCCTAGGGGCTCAAATCCGGAAAAGAACTGATCAGTTTTATCCTAATGCATTCTGAATGGAGAGTAATCCGTTCAGGATGCATCAGGATGTCTTCAGTTCAGTCTTTTTGGCTGATCAGGCTTTTCAGAAAAACGTAGCATGTTGTATTTTTACCTCCGGCCAAAAATCCTGAACACTTTGACTGAACAACGGATCCGGTCTTTTTCCCATTGACTTGTATTAACGCCGGATCCGGCGCTGTGTGTTCAGCGCTGTGTGTTAAGTCAAACCGGATCCGGCTTTTGCATGTTAAACCCGAAAAATGTGAAAAAAAAGTTAAAGTCCATAAATGGCGGATCCGTTTTTTCCAATGAATTTTTTCATTGTGATCAAAATCCTGATCAGGATTCAAATGTAATCTGTTTTCACACGTTTTTCCGGATCCGGCGGGCAGTTCCGGTGTCGGAATTGAACGCCGGATTAAAACAACGCTAGTGTGAAAGTAGCCTAAGCAACGCTCCTCTGTCTTCTGTTTACATAACACAGTCAGTATTGAGTAAGTCTCCACTGTTATGTAAACAGAAAACAGAGGACCGTTGCTTAGGCTCAAAATGGGCCACTTTACAGCTATTTTTCTAATAGAAATGTACGATTTTAGTAATTAAAGTATATTACAAAAATGGTCACTGACCCCATCATTACAGAAATAAAAAAAACAATTAGACTATAAACAGTTAGACTATAAAATTAAAATACATCTTGCTTTTAAGGAATGAATTACACCCATGATTTTGGTACATATCTTAAACCACAGTAAACAGAATAACAACTGGCGATCACTAAATACAGTGTCAGCCTTAAACACCAGCAACAGTGCTTTGCGTGACGAAAAGTCTTACCTGAGAATTAATAATGCGCACGGTAGTTTTGTTTCCAACATCCTTTTCATAGTTGTGTGTTGGAGCAGAATTAAATCGTAAGACAGCATCATGGGCATCTGTACAATGTAAAAAGATGGCTGTATTAGTTCAATACATATAACAAGAACACAAATTGGAACAAGTTACCCATATCACTATACTGTTAGAGTGTACACCACAACTCCTAGAAAATGCTATGAAAATGGAAAATGAATAAAGAACATAAAACAGCAATGACCAGGTAACTGTGATATATTAAAACGGAGACATACAGTAAAACCTATGGGTTTGGATGTGTATGTGGGGGAAGGGGGGGGGGGTGTGCTACACATTTTTAGGGGAATTCACTAACCAATTTATGTCATTGTTAGCAACAAAAAAAAGCTAATTTTCAAGTGACCGCCTTGATAAATTGGATATATTAGTGCAGCAAGTGAACAGTCAGTTCTTGAAGCTGATGTGTGGAAAGAAAGAAACACACAGGCAAGTGTAAGGATCTGAGTGACTCTGACAAGAGCCAAATTGTGATGGCTGGATGAAGATCTCAAAAATGGAAGGTCCTGTAGGGTGAATGGACAGGTTAGCATCTACTGTATCAAAAGTGAAGGACAACCCATGCCTCTGGGACAGAGCACTTGTCACCAAAACACATTGATGTGCATGGGGGGCAAAGGTTATTCTGACGAGTCTAATCCTACAGATAAGCTATTGTAGTACAACTGCTGAAAGAATTAATGGTAACTAAGACAGAAAGGTGTCAGAATGGCAATGCATCACATTTTTTACACTTTAAGCCTTCCTGGCTTAGATATACATCATGGATAGGCTCCATGATGTATAGGTATGTCATGGTAACCATCTGGGCACAGGAGCTGTGCCTGCGCAAGCACTGCGGGATAATTCAGATCCTGGGCATTGAACCCCAGTCGCTAACAACCACGGCAGGCCATTAGACAGAAAGGGTTCCCTCTGTGACTATCTTAACCCCCCACCATAAACACGACTACAGTGTGCTGGTGGCTTGCTATGGTATGCCTATTAGTCTGTGCAACAGGAACAGCCTAAGGCTACTTTCACACTAGCGTTTTTGCTGGATCCGGCAGGGTTCAGCAAAAACGCTTACGTTTCTGATAATACAACCATCTGCATCCGTTATGAACGGATCCGGTTGTATTATCTTTAAAATAGCCAAGACGGATGAGTCATTAACTCCATTGAAAGTCAATGGAGGACGGATCCGTTTTCTATTGTGTCACATTGTGTCAGAGAAAACGGATCCCCGTTGACTTGAATTGTGGGTCATGACGGATCCATTTTGCTCACCATCCCAGGCTGCGGTTTGCTGTCCGGTATGAGAATGGAACGGAATGCATTTTGGAGCATGCCGTTCTGTTCAGTTACGTTTTCTCCCCATTGACAATGAATGGGGACAAAACGGAAGCTTTTTTTCTGGTATTGAGACCCTATAACGGATCTCAATACCGGAAAATATTAACGCTAGTGTGTGAAAGTAGCCTTATAGACAGCCTGTCAAGCAGGCAATAATGCTTTCAGATACTGAGTATACCAAAGCATTATAAAAGTGACAATTTGATTGCATTGTGAAGTCCTCTTAGCAGAACTAAAAAAACATCATTACCTAAGTTTTTACATAGTTTATAAAAAAAAATATAAAACCATGTATTTTTCTTTTAACAGGTTTTCAGCAGTCTGGAATAATAATTATAAAGAACTCAGAAAAACCCTTTAGGGGATTAAAATTATACTAATTATGTCTGTATTATGTATGTATACCCCTTGTCATATGTACAGCGCTATGGAATGAATGGCACTTTAATAATAAATAATAATAATTATATAAATGAATATTCTTTTCTGAGACAACCATTTTAAGTTCATGATATTTCGAAAAATTGCGGTATGACTACAGTTACTTTCATGTAGCTTTTATCAGAGAACCTATGATCAAAACTTGCCACCTCGATTTTATTTGACATCTTGTTTGCTTAAACTTCACTGGTCAATTGTGAACTTGTACACAACCACACGTCAAAGGATGTCCTCCATCATGGTGTTTCACGCTCCGCCTTTCACTCTAGTGGACAACACTTGCTTGGCATCATCTTCAGTGCAAAGACTAGTGAGAAGCCGTGGTTTATTTCTAGGAACATTTTATTCACGTGCACTATTTTAATAACTGACTCAATAGAACACATTCCAGTTGTCAGGGACAGATTCAGGTGACCATGTTTCAGAGCAGTTCTTTAATATGACCTCTCCAGTCAACCCACTGTCTTCCACTATCATCACAGGCCATATTCAAAGGACTAATATAAGAGGAGCATTAGACATCTCAGCAAGTTGTACATGAAATTTGACAGCAGCCTCATCAACAAATGCAAGGATATTTCAGGGTATGCCTGAGATCATCAGCGCTATTGGCAACAGTACCAGCTCTGGTCACTGATGAAGCCTTCATTGATCTCATGTCCCACTCCCTTGGGTTATCATGGCTTAATTTACACCCATGACAACCTAGCCCTGAGAGGTATAGGTTGTGTGGCTCCTCCTGTCCTGCATAATATAACATGTTCTGCCAATGGCGTTAGGAAGACTAATGGGGTAGGACTAAAACCAACACTACAGTACTTTATTCAGTTTGGTTAGATTACTTGTAGCATTACTTCTAGGCTGTTGTGTAGATCTGTAACTGGAAGGTGCCACTCTTACTTTTCCTCAGCATCTCCTCCTACTCGCATGCCTCCATTTAGCATCTAGAAATGTAATTCTGAACAATATAATTTTACCTAAAATATTGCTGACAAGAATAATCCGACAATAACAAGCACTGGCAAGGCACAGATGGATGAGGTCTGCTAACCCACTGCCACATCTGGCTCAAGTAATAAATACATGCAAAAGATTATCAAATCGAGGCACACTGATGAAAATAAGTGCAATGACTTTTCCTGCCATCTCTTTCTAGGGAAATCTTGCAGGTGATTGCCTTTATTTTGTATAGATGAGACATTCACTGCAACCTATACCCCAAATTCTCCTTTCCTACGATGGTCATAATTCTTTTTAGCTAAGGCTCCGTTTAACTGAAAAAAGGCAGAAGTCACAGTATAGTACTATCCGTAAAGAAAGTGCTAAATTTGTCATTTCGTAACACAATGTATGTGTATGAAAACTGTGGAGATGATGCCCACAGCAAACGGCCAGGACACTGAAGATACACCAGGAATTTTGTTGGGTGCAAGGGGCCAGTTGGTGCTGGACCTCCTCCACTATGGATCAGTGTACTGCTGTTTTGCCACCTCTATTTGGAGAGATATAGTAAAACAGCTTCTAGATGAACCAAGAACTAGTGATCATTAGATCTCAAGATATAAAGTACCGCTGGTAAGTTTCACTAGACAAGAAAGCTTGAGAAGCAACAAGTTGCAAATATGTGAGAAAATCCGTTATCTAAAATACAGGGTGGGCCATTTATATGGATACACCTTAATAAAATGGGAATGGTTGGTGATATTAACTTCCTGTTTGTGGCACATTAGTATATGTGAGGGGGGAAACTTTTCAAGATGGGTGGTGACCATGGCGGCCATTTTGAAGTCAGCCATTTTGAATCCAACTTTTGTTTTTTCAATAGGAAGAGGGTCATGTGACACATCAAACTTATTGGGAATTTCACAAGAAAAACAATGGTGATTTTAACGTAACTTTATTCTTTCATGAGTTATTTACAAGTTTCTGACCACTTATAAAATGTGTTCAATGTGCTGCCTATTGTGTTGGATTGTCAATGCAACCCTCTTCTCCCACTCTTCACACACTGATAGCAACACCGCAGGAGAAATGCTAGCACAGGCTTCCAGTATCCGTAGTTTCAGGTGCTGCACATCTCGTATCATCTGAAGGCAATCGTCTATGCTGTGAAGATACGAGATGTGCAGCACCTGAAACTACGGATACTGGAAGCCTGTGCTAGCATTTCTCCTGCGGTGTTGCTATCAGTGTGTGAAGAGTGGGAGAAGAGGGTTGCATTGACAATCCAACACAATGGGCAGCACATTGAACACATTTGATAAGTGGTCAGAAACTTGTAAATAACTCATGAAAGAAAAAAAGTTACGTTAAAATCAAGCACACCATTGTTTTTCTTGTGAAATTCCCAATAAGTTTGATGTGTCACATGACCCTCTTCTTATTGAAAAAACAAAAGTTGGATTCAAAATGGCCGACTTCAAAATGGCCGCCATGGTCACCACCCATCTTGAAAAGTTTCCCCCCTCACATATACTAATGTGCCACAAACAGGAAGTTAATATCACCAACCATTCCCATTTTATTAGGGTGTATCCATATAAATGGCCCACCCTGTAGTATAGTAGTAAGTTGGGAAAATGAATATATGAATAAATAAAATAAATAAATGAAAACGTAAAATAATAATTGAACATTCAGTGATTTATGACTTAAACAAGATACAACATTTTCATGAAAACAAGTTTTCTATAGCTACATGAAACACAGTTATGTAAAAAAGAAACCTCAAAAGTAAAAATGAGGGGGTGGCCGGCAGTAAAATCTAACTATAGGGCGTTCAGAGGTTGCAGTGGTACATGAGGCCTGAAGAACACTCTATCAAGTTATGCCAGTGGAATATCAGTGTGTTAGCTCTACACTGTCATCGCTATGGGGGAAATGTATCATTTGCAGTGTTTTTTAAGATTTTTTAAGAGAAAGTGTGATGTGGTTTTGCCAATGTCAGTAAAAGTATGACAGGAGGCTGCTTGGTGTGGAGAAGCGACTTTTTATGAGACTTTTGTAAAAGTCTAATACATAGTAAATGCACCATAAAAGAGATCTTAAAAAATACACCATCAAAAGTGGCTAAGTGTGGCACAGGCAGATAAATGTCAAGGGATTTTGCTCATAAAAAGACATGTGCCAAAACACACAACAATTTTCTGCCAGAAAATGAAAGAATGCTAAATGTCCCCTATGTGCATTATCTTGCTTCATTATGCTTATAAGCCATTTGCCATCCCTGTGTTTATTAAGCCTGTAGCATGGCATCACTTTCCACTATCTCTGTACTATGACATCACTGTGTGCATTATCCTTATATTATGATGCTGTCTTCATAATCTATATGCAGTGACAATGTGGTACATGGCAGTCTCTCGCCATTATCTATCAGGCCACTATTCTTTAATTATTTATTTTATTCAGTGGCATTACTCCTTTTCTCTTCTTCCCATTCTGTGACATCACTGTGTGCAATAACCCATTCCTATGACGTCACCGTTTTTACCATCCGTTTGATGTTTACTACAGCTGTCATAGCAATTTACTTATAGATAGATTTCTGTTGGTTATCGTAACTTGCCACCATCTTGAATTGGCTTTTGCCTTCTTACAAATAAAGACGGACTCCTACAGAATGTGTTAGAAAAGCACATGATGTAAATCATAGCGAAGGTATCCTTTTTACCGTGGACTGTAGTTATGAATTTATCCACTCCCTTCGGCTTCTCAACTGTGTCAAGTGAACGACACTCCGACTTTCCAACTGAAACAGAGTCTGCGGAAAGGAAGTCCGTTTCTCTATCCATTCCCATGATAGCCTCGATGTCCGTCTCATAGGAATGAACAGAGAAACTGTGTCAGTTGGAGAGTCAAAATGGCAGCCACGTGGCACAGCTGAGGATCAAGAGGGAGTGGATAACTTACAAATAGTGTCACTGGTAAAATGATTTACATCATGTACCTTTCTAGCAGGCCAGAGAATACATTTTTGTGGGAGTGCTTCTTTAAACAATCTTGCAGTGGCATGGATACACCTCCTGAGGCACTACTCTGCTCTGCCACAATTCCCAGAATTTCCTGTGGGGAGGGTGGCGCTCACAAGTGCAGCACTATTGAAATGAGGCTATGGAAGTCAGGCTACGCAGGCTGAACTCATCATTGTGTCATTCACAAAAAGTCGGTGTTACATAATGTTCCTGACCTCCAGTCTCTCCATGGGATGCTGCTCCGGAGAGCTGGTCGGACCCTGGGTCACATAACCAACCTATCAGTTCAGAGGTGAAAACTGGAAAAAAGAAAATGGAAAAACAAGCTTTTATACGCCCATAAACTATAATAGAGCTTCTTTAAGATCTTTACTTAAAAGATCTCGGGAACCCAAAGGAGGGCTTTGTGGCACATCGGAATACGGCTAGTCCATAGCTCTGCTGGGAGCATGTTCGAAAAGTAAAAGAAGCACTGTCACAACTGATACGCCTTCAGCATTCAGCAGCATTGTGTTCAGTATTTCTTGTAATTGTTAGTTCTTAAAATCACTTAAGTTAATGAAACTTGATTTTATGTTTCATTGCAAAGAATTAACTAAAGTAATTGTTTCCAGCGTAGACAATACCAAATTCATTTTATACTACACTTGTAATCTTACAACGCCAACCCGGCAAAGACTAAAATTACTAATGTGGAGTCAATAATATCCTTATGTTCCTGCTAATGAATGACTATTGTCATGTCTATAGAGAAGTACAGTAATGGGTAGTTTCCAGTGTTTTCTTCTGTCGGTGTTGACAATCCGAGATATGGGAATTATTGAGTCCATCCCCCTCAGTTTAATAGCGCTGCAATGAATGAGGCGAGGCAAGTGCATGAAGAATTGCACAGGGTATCTGCGGTGCGGAACCTTAACTTGTTCTGGGAAGTCTGGAAGTTGCCTATTAATGAAGGCAGCTCTAAACCATCACAGGCATTTAAAGGGGACTCATTTGTGTCAAGCAGAAGAGAAATAGGAAGGAAAGGGCTCGTCGGAGAAGCAGCAGTGATGGGATGATTACACGTTGCTCATCTTAAGGATTTTAGGTGTTCAAAAAAAAAAAAAAAGTATTCCAGACAATCAGAAGGGCAAAGAAATGACTGCTCTGACTGAGGTTTTATTCAGGGTGAACGACAGCGTCTTTAGATGTGCTAATACAAGAAAAGTAAATGCTGCCAAGCTTCACGACAGGCCCATAACACAGCTGTCACTCTCATACTGAATGCTGGATACATGCAAAGGAGGAGGCGCTCCTTCATGAGGCTCGGCAAGCCGGCTGATGCTTCCAGGATAGCAATTATAGGATTACTAAGCTTACTTACATCTTATTAAATATTTTTATACACTTCTGCAGTTTCCCTGAGACTTCAGCATCTATTTATAGTGTAAAAGCTATGAGAAGACTTGTGCGCTCTTCTAACAATTATATTTAGTGGAGTGCTCTATAAACCGTGAGAAGATACCTATTTCATAGTAAGCAATCAGTTTCAGAGATGGTAAAGGGGTTGTCTCAGTTCAGCAAATAGCCTTTATTATGTAGAGGAAGTTAATACAAGGTCCTTACCAATGTATTGTGATTGTCCATGTTGCTTCCTTTGCTGACTGGATTCATTTTTCCATCACATTATACACTGTTCATTTCCATGGTTACGACCACCCTGTAATCCATCAGCGGTGGTCGTGCCTACACACTGTAGGAAAAATCAACAGCCTATGCGCACTCCAAGACACCAGAGAGGCCAGCACTTTTTTCTATAATGTGCAAGCACGGCCACTACTGCCAGATTGCAGGGTGGTCGTAACTATGGAAACAAGCAGTGTATAATGGATGGAAAAATGAATCCAGCCAGCAAAGGAAGCAATATGGATAATAACAATACATTAGTAAGTGGCTTGGATTAACTTTCTCTACATAATAAGTGCCACTTCCTGAGACAACCCCTTTAAGGATGCCAGCAGTTTAACGAAATATACTGTAATTATTAAGTGATAGTTATGTCATCTGTAGTCATATAACATCTTGGGAACTTTAAACATAATGTAATGTACAGTAGCTTATACACCATTTTTATGTGTCTTGGCTGCGTATATGGTTATGGATGGCTTTGGGGCATTTTTTGTACTGAATTGCACAAATATTTGGCTACAAATAAACTGTGTAAATGTGTTTCATAATAAAAAAAAAAATATTATTTGTTTTCTGCAGCTTATATGTATCACAGTACATAGCAAGCTGCAGAAAGAATACTGATCTAAGCTCAGTTATGAACAAATCAAATTTGATCAAGCTTAACTTGATCAGAATTAAGCTTAGATAACCACTTGGGAGAGCCTGGAAATCAAACCATATAGAAAAGTCTGATTGGACATGTGATAACCCTTCATAGTTCCAACACCAAAAGTATCTTCAAAATGCTGCTCTCTCAGAAAAAAGATTGTTATGTAGAGAGTAAAACAGTCCCTCAAAAAGGGGCCACTTTTGTTAACAAGAAGAAAAGCAGCTTAACCCCTTAAAGACCCTGCCATATTTCACCTTAAAGGGGTTGTCCAAGTTCAGAGCTGAACCCGGACATATCCCCATTTTCACCCAGGCAGCCCCCCTGACAAGAGCATCGGAGCAGTTCATTTTTAGGAGATCCGGTGACGTACCGGGCTCTCAATGGGGCTTCCAGGAAGCCCGTCCATCAGAGCCGGTGATGTCACCGAACACACTGCCAGGTGGAAGGTTCCGCCCGGCAGTGTGTTATGACATACAAAAGAGCCCGTGCCCTGCGCGATCTAGCGCAGGGCAAGGGAGCGCATCGGGGCATGAGATGCTCCAATGCTAGCCTCAGGGGGACTGCCTGGGTGAAAATAAGGGTATGTCCGGGTTCAGCTCTGAAAGCGGACAACCCCTTTAAGGACCAGGCCATTTTTTGCAAATCTGACATTTTATGTGGTAATAACTTTAAAATACTTTAACTTATCCAGGCCATTCTGAGATTGTTTTCTCATCACATATTGTACTTATGACAGTGGTAAAATTGAGTCAAAAAATTTCATTTATCAAAAAATATAAAATTTACCAAAAATGTTGAAAAATTTGCTAATTTCATTTTCTCTACTTTTATAATAGATAGTAATACCTCCAAAAATAGTTATTACTTTACATTCCCCATATGTCTACTTCATGTTTGGATTATTTTGTGAATGCCATTTTATTTTTTGGGGACGTTAGAAAGCTTGGAAGTTTAGAAGCAAATCTTGAAATTTTTCTGATTTCCAAAGCCCACTTTTTAAGGACCAGTTCAGGTCTGAAGTCACTTTGTGAGGCTTATATAATAGACCCCATTTTAGAAACTACACCCCTCAAGGTATTCAAAACTAATTTTACAAACTTTGTTAACCCTTTAGGTGTTGCACAATAATTAATGGAAAATGGAGATGAAATTTCAGAATTTCACTTTTATTGTGGTAGTATTTAAGGCCGTACATTGGATTAATTTAGTTGAATTTATTTAAGAAACAGCAGGCATTGCTACAGAATGCAAGTCGGGAAGCTGAAGCTTCTGTTGGTTTCTGCTTCTATCAGTTCTGTGGCTTGAGCAATGGAATGGTTACGTTTAGATATAAATCTAATAAGTAGCTAAATTAGAAGGATTTCACTTGTTAGCTAGACCCTTGTGCAGTCGAGGAAGATTTATAATGAGTGGAAAAACTTCTATGAGCAAGGCCAAACAGGGGCGGCCCGGATAACGATGGCGCTGTGCGGCCGCTACTCTTTTAAAATTAAATGTTAAAGAGAACCTGTAACTTCCCCTAACATATCTACTTGCATCCCTTTTGTAGTAACACTTCTGGAGCATCTGTTGTTAGGGCTCTGTCTTGTTCCATTCCTTTATTATTCCTGATAAAAAGTTATGAATGAATTGCCAGCAGTCTCCAATAAAGGTCCAGATGGGTGTTACCAGTTGAGGGTGTGTCTCTGTGCAGTTTGCCAATGGCAGCACTGATTGATAATGGGAGACTGTGCAGGGACACAGCCCCAACTGGTAACACCCATCTGAACCTTAATTGCAAACTGTTAGCAATTCATTTACGACAAGTACACGGAACAATAAACGAATGGCCCAACAAAGAGCTGTTTTCTGGCATCTACTAAGCATCAGCTTGTCAGCAGGATCAACCCTATCAAACCAAGCATACTGCCTGATATCATTGATCCTGCTACTTAAAATTAGGGATCGACCGATTATCGGTTTGGCCGATATTATCGGCCGATATTGAGGATTTTGAACGTTATCGGCATCTATTTTGCCGATATACCGATAACGTATGGGGAACACAGAACGCGCTGCTCTCAGCGCGTTCTGTGTTCCCTCCGCAGCACAGGGGAGAAGGAAGCAGTGTCTCCTCCCCCTGTGCTGCTGCTGCTGCCGCTGCCGCCAATGACAGAAGAGAAGACAAGAGGAGGGGAGGGGCTGTGGCCGCTGTGCCACCAATGAAGATAAGCCTTTCATTCATTCATATACAGGAGGCGGGAGCTGGCTGCAGAATCCCATAGCCGGCTCCCGACCTCTATGAGCGATAGCTGCGATCCGCGGTAGTTAACTCCTCAGGTGCCACGGATCGCAGCTACCGCTCATAGAGGTCGGGAGCCGGCTATGGGATTCTGCAGCCAGCTCCCGCCTCCTGTATATGAATGAGAGACTTATCTTCATTGGTGGCGCAGTGCGCCGCCCCCCCCCCCCCCCCCTAAGCCCCCCAGTATTAATCATTGGTGGCGCAGTGCGCCCCCACCCCAATCCCGGCCAATAGTAAAAACATTGGTGGCGCAGTGCCCCCCCCCCCCCCCCACCCAGTATTACTCATATTACTCATTGGTGGCAGTGGCCACAGGGTCCCCTCTCCCCTGCTCCTCCGATCGGAGCCCCAGCTGTGTAAGCCTGGGGCTCCGATCGGTTACCATGGCAGCCAGGACGCTATTGAAGCCCTGGCTGCCATGGTAAGCTCCATTCTGCTGTGTGCACAAAGCACAGAGCAGCAGGGACAGTGTGAGATCCTATTCACCCTGATAGAGATCTATCAGGGGGAATAGGACAAGGGTTCTAGTCCCTAAGGGGGCTAAAAGTTAGTAAAAAAAAAAAACACAAAAATATTAAGTATAAATGAAAAAGACTTATAAAAAAAAAATACACATTAACAATAAACAAAAAAATACACATTAACAATGAACATATAAATTTTCAGCAGATTTGTGTAGGAATTTTTTTTTTTTCTCAAAAATGAAAATTCCCAGAATATCGGTATAAATTATCGGCTATCGGCCTGAAAGTTCACAAATTATCGGTATCGGCCCTAAAAAATCAATATCGGTCGATCCCTACTTAAAATGATGCAAGTATTTTAAAAATCAGTTGCCAAAATTTGCATATGGAATAAAAGTAGTTTTCTCGGGTACTCCACAACCGATTTTCACAAGACAGGTATTGTTTTAATGAGCAGGATCAACCTGTCGGGCAGTATGTCTGATTTAATAGGGTTGACCCTGCTAACAGGTGCTCTTTGACATTTCATAGCTGCCTCGTTTAGCCTCACCTTAAATATCTTCCCTGATTTTAGCTTGTTCCTCCTCATCTGTAGCTATGTTTAGAGACGAGTACATTTTCCAGCTTTGCCAGTTAGGAAGCATTTAATCATTTTCTTCCCTTGTACTCTGTAGACTGGCAAATCTGTTAATCAAGAAATTGGTAGCCGTTATTGTGGAAGTATCCGTGAATCCTAACTTTATGGAGCAATATATGGTGCCTAATCAAATCAAATGGCCAGTTCTTTTGCTCTATGCCGAGTCCAGTTACTGTCTATTACCTTTATATGCTGTATATGAGAAAATAGAAAGAGGTACATTCTGGGCAAAACTAATGCATTGGCGCACATACGCTATTGACAAAATTTGAAATAAAATAAACTAAACTTTTAGACGGCAGTCTATACATGCACCAGATTTATCATCCAATCTGAGACAATGGGGGACATTTACTAAGCACGCTGCGCCAGAATTATGGCGTAAAATGCACCAAAAAGAATAGCATTTTGAGTTGCGTCTAATATATCAACTGTTTTCTCCTGAATTTTCACCATAAAGAATGCATCACACCAGAAATGAGTTATAAATGTAAAAGGGGGCGGGGCTATCAAATTGGCGCATATTACGCCTTCATTTATCTTCCTCCTAGGGTACTTTCACACTTGCGTTATTTTTTCCGGCACTGAGTTCCATCCTAGGGGCTGTATACCGGAAAAGAACTGATCAGGTATATCCCCATGCATTCTGAATGGAGAGCAATCCGTTCAGGATGCATCAGGATGTCTTCACTTCAGTCTTTTTGACTGTTCAGGACGGAGATAATACTGCAGCATGCTTCGGTTTTATCTCCGTCCACAATTCCGGAACACTTGCCACAATGTCGGATCCGGCATTTTTTCCCATTGACATGCATTAATGCCGGATCCGGCATTGCGGTCTGCGCATGCTCAGACAGCAAAAAATGTGGGGGAAAAATGCCGGATCCGTTTTTCCGGATGACACCTGAGAGACGGATCCGGCATTTCAATGCATTTGTCATACGGATCAGGATCCTGATCCATCTGACAAATGCCATCAGTTTGCATACGTTTTGACGGATCCAAAATCCTCTGCCGCAAGTGTGAAAGTTCCCTTATCAGCAGAAATAACTCAAATTGTTGCAGACAATTAAGCCAGCTTATGTGGTGGTGGTTTGTGTAAAAAGTCGCATTTAAGGCAGAAAGGCGCATTTATGAAAAGAAAAAACAACTCGTGGTGGGAACAAGTGATAGGTAAGTATTAAATCAGGATGATATCAATGAGCTAAACAGCAGGGTTTTGTCAGTAAATTGTCAATCAGCAAAAACAAAACAATGACAAAAACGTCCCGAGTCTGAGACAAAAGCCGCAATTTACCACAGGAAAGGTCGCAAATATGCTTCAAAAAATGTGTGGTCTGGGCAGGGGTGGCTGAAATGGTGCATTTTAGTACTTTTTAGGAGTTAAAATGCCGCAAATCAAGTGAAATAGGCGGATAATCAAGTTTATATTTTAAAAAGTCACATTTTACAAGTGGCGTGCACCTTTTAACATATGAGGTAAATTTGATTTGTAACATTTGTATTTTATGCCATTATTGATAAATGTCCCCTAAAGTTCTCATTCTGGCACATTTAAAGACTCTGGGGGTCATTTATCAAACTGGTGTAAAGTAGAACTGGCTTAGTTGACCATAGCAACCAATCAGATTCCACCTTTCATTTTGAACAGCTCCTTTGGAATATGAAAGGTGGAATCTAATTGGTTGCTATGGGCAACTAAGCCAGTTCTACTTTACACCAGTTTGATAAATGACCCCCTCTCTGAGTACATGCCTACCCTGCCTAACTCATTGCAACCCTGGACTACTGTGTTGTGCCTAGTTCAGGGCCTGAGTGGGTGGAGCATGACACAAGGCTTCCCTCATTAGTGTTCTTTGGATCCCTGTGTCATGCCCTGCTCTAAACACAACACCGTGTCTACAGTTTGTCCAGAGCACTCTTTTTAAAAGATTACATTTTATATGGCATGATAAATGGAGAATGATTTCCATTTACTGTGTACAATGTCAGAATTTCTTCTACTATGGCCTCATGCACACGGCCGTTGTTTGGGTCCCATTCACTTCAATGGGGCCGCAAAAGATGCGGACAGCACTCCGTTTGCTGTTCGCATCCGTGGCTCTGTTCCAAAAAAATATAACATGTCCTTTCCTTGTCCACGCTTTGCGGACAAGAATAGGCATTTATATTGCCGCCACCCGTTCCGTTCCCCAAATTGCGGAAGGCAACACGGCGGCTTCCGTTTTTTGCGTATCCGCGGATTGCGGACCGCAAAAAAACGGAACGGTCGTGTGCATGAGGCCTATAGCAAATAAATTGCCTTTCATGTATTTCTGTGTCACAGAACTTACACTGCTTAGTCATTGAACTTCTTTATATTAAGGAACACGCAAATACTTTTATCAAGTAAAAATTTATCAAATTTATACATTAACCCCAATATGTCTTCACATGTAAAGCTCTCTTCACATCAATTCTGGTCTCCGTTCAGCTATTTGATGGTTAGAATAGCAAACGCAGCAATGATATTACCTGATATAATGATAGTGGGCACAGAAGTGTATACTGAATGCCCACCATGGTGGCATTGAGCATAATGGGAGTAGTAGTTTGGTTTAATTTCCATTTTCTCCCCCTTTTTTCCCACCTTTTCTGTATATTAATGTGTGTTCTTTTTCAGTGTTCTGAGGTAAATCTGACTAATGATTCTGATTGGTACCTGGTTGCCTACCTGTTGCTGAGGTACCTGTTTTCTGCCAGTTGCTGATTGGAGAAAAATGTTCTAGGGCAGGAAATTTAAGTATTTAAGGAGGGTCGCATCAGGTCCGGAGCTTGTCCACCGCGGAGCCTGGAAGAAGAGGACGTCGTCCCGCCCGCCCTCCCCCTTTATAAAAATTTTTTTAAAGTCGTGGTCCGGTATTAGAGGGGGGTTAGTCACCCAGCTTTGCTGGGGGGACAATTGTGGACTTAATGAATATTTAATGAGTATTTATTGATTGGTTATTTAATTATTGATGGTTATTATTATCAGCAGTATTATATTTATGTAACCCTTAACCACCTCCGGACCGCTGTACGCACAGACGCGTCCTGGAGGTGGTTGATTCATTCCTCCTGGACGCGCCGGCGCGTCATCTCGCGAGACGCGAGATTTCCTGTGAACGCGCGCACACAGGCGCGCGCGCTCACAGGAACGGAAGGTAAGAGAGTTGATCTCCAGCCTGCCAGCGGCGATCGTTCGCTGGCAGGCTGGAGATGTGTTTTTTTTTAACCCTAACAGGTATATTAGACGCTGTTTTGATAACAGCGTCTAATATACCTGCTACCTGGTCCTCTGGTGGTCCCCTTTGTTTGGATCGACCACCAGAGGACACAGGTAGCTCAGTAAAGTCCCACCAAGCACCACTACACTACACTACACCCCCCCCCCGTCACTTATTAACCCCTTATTAGCCCCTGATCACCCCATATAGACTCCCTGATCACCCCCCTGTCATTGATTACCCCCCTGTCATTGATCAACCCCCTGTAAAGCTCCATTCAGACGTCCGCATGATTTTTACGGATCCACTGATAGATGGATCGGATCCGCAAAACGCATCCGGACGTCTGAATGAAGCCTTACAGGGGCGTGATCAATGACTGTGGTTATCACCCCATATAGACTCCCTGATCACCCCCCTGTCATTGATTACACCCCTGTCATTGATTACCCCCCTGTA
The DNA here is from genome assembly GCF_905171765.1 of Bufo bufo. Taxonomy (NCBI): domain Eukaryota; kingdom Metazoa; phylum Chordata; class Amphibia; order Anura; family Bufonidae; genus Bufo; species Bufo bufo. The sequence continues at coordinate 442,427,892 of NC_053391.1, forward strand.
AAGCTCCATTCAGACGTCCGCATGATTTTTACGGATCCACTGATAGATGGATCCGATCCGCAAAACGCATCCGGACGTCTGAATGAAGCTTTACAGGGGCATGATCAATGACTGTGGTGATCACCCCATATAGACTCCCTGATCACCCCCCTGTAAAGCTCCATTCAGATGTCCGCATGATTTTTACGGATGCACTGATAGATGGATCCGATCCGCAAAACGCATCCGGACGTCTGAATGAAGCTTTACAGGGGCATGATCAATGACTGTGGTGATCACCCCATATAGACTCCCTGATCACCCCCCTGTAAAGCTCCATTCAGATGTCCGCATGATTTTTACGGATGCACTGATAGATGGATCCGATCCGCAAAACGCATCCGGACGTCTGAATGAAGCTTTACAGGGGCATGATCAATGACTGTGGTGATCACCCCATATAGACTCCCTGATCACCCCCCTGTAAAGCTCCATTCAGATGTCCGCATGATTTTTACGGATGCACTGATAGATGGATCCGATCCGCAAAACGCATCCGGACGTCTGAATGAAGCCTTACAGGGGCATGATCAATGACTGTGGTGATCACCCCATATAGACTCCCTGATCACCCCCCTGTAAAGCTCCATTCAGATGTCCGCATGATTTTTATGGATGCACTGATAGATGGATCCGATCCGCAAAACGCATCCGGACGTCTGAATGAAGCCTTACAGGGGCGTGATCAATGACTGTGGTTATCACCCCATATAGACTCCCTGATCACCCCCCTGTCATTGATTACACCCCTGTCATTGATCACCCCCCTGTAAAGCTCCATTCAGATGTCCGCATGATTTTTACGGATGCACTGATAGATGGATCGGATCCGCAAAACGCATCCGGACGTCTGAATGAAGCCTTACAGGGGCATGATCAATGACTGTGGTTATCACCCCATATAGACTCCCTGATCACCCCCCTGTCATTGATTACACCCCTGTCATTGATCACCCCCCTGTAAAGCTCCATTCAGACGTCCGCATGATTTTTACGGATCCACTGATAGATGGATCGGATCCGCAAAACGCATCCGGACGTCTGAATGAAGCCTTACAGGGGCATGATCAATGACTGTGGTGATCACCCCATATAGACTCCCTGATCACCCCCCTGTCATTGATTACCCCCCTGTAAAGCTCCATTCAGATGTCCGCATGATTTTTACGGATGCACTGATAGATGGATCGGATCCGCAAAACGCATACGGACGTCTGAATGAAGCCTTACAGGGGCGTGATCAATGACTGTGGTTATCACCCCATATAGACTCCCTGATCACCCCCCTGTCATTGATTACACCCCTGTCATTGATCACCCCCCTGTAAAGCTCCATTCAGATGTCCGCATGATTTTTACGGATGCACTGATAGATGGATCGGATCCGCAAAACGCATCCGGACGTCTGAATGAAGCCTTACAGGGGCATGATCAATGACTGTGGTGATCACCCCATATAGACTCCCTGATCACCCCCCTGTCATTGATTACCCCCCTGTCATTGATTACCCCCCTGTAAAGCTCCATTCAGACGTCCGCATGATTTTTACGGATCCACTGATAGATGGATCGGATCCGCAAAACGCATCCGGACGTCTGAATGAAGCCTTACAGGGGCATGATCAATGACTGTGGTGATCACCCCATATAGACTCCCTGATCACCCCATATAGACTCCCTGATCACCCCCCTGTCATTGATTACCCCCCTGTAAAGCTCCATTCAGATGTCCGCATGATTTTTACGGATGCACTGATAGATGGATCGGATCCGCAAAACGCATACGGACGTCTGAATGAAGCCTTACACGGGCGTGATCAATGACTGTGGTTATCACCCCATATAGACTCCCTGATCACCCCCCTGTCATTGATCACCCCCCCTGTCATTGATCACCCCCCCTGTCATTGATCACCCCCCTGTCATTGATCACCCTCTGTAAGGCTCCATTCAGACATTTTTTTGGCCCAAGTTAGCGGAATTTATTTATTTTTTTCTTACAAAGTCTCATATTCCACTAACTTGTGTCAAAAAATAAAATCTCACATGAACTCACCATACCCCTCACGGAATCCAAATGCGTAAAATTTTTTAGACATGTATATTCCAGACTTCTTCTCACGCTTTAGGGCCCCTAGAATGCCAGGGCAGTATAAATACCCCACATGTGACCCCATTTCGGAAAGAAGACACCCCCAGGTATTCCGTGAGGGGCATATTGAGTCCATGAAAGATTGAAATTTTTGTCCCAAGTTAGCGGAACGGGAGACTTTGTGAGAAAAAAATAAAAAATATCAATTTCCGCTAACTTGTGCCAAAAAAAAAAAATTTCTATGAACTCGCCATGCCCCTCATTGAATACCTTGGGGTGTCTTCTTTCCAAAATGGGGTCACATGTGGGGTATTTATACTGCCCTGGCATTCTAGGGGCCCCAAAGCGTGAGAAGAAGTCTGGTATCCAAATGTCTAAAAATGCCCTCCTAAAAGGAATTTGGGCACCTTTGCGCATCTAGGCTGCAAAAAAGTGTCACACATCTGGTATCGCCGTACTCAGGAGAAGTTGGGGAATGTGTTTTGGGGTGTCATTTTACATATACCCATGCTGGGTGAGAGAAATATCTTGGTCAAATGCCAACTTTGTATAAAAAAATGGGAAAAGTTGTCTTTTGCCAAGATATTTCTCTCACCCAGCAAGGGTATATGTAAAATGACACCCCAAAACACATTCCCCAACTTCTCCTGAATACGGCGATACCACATGTGTGACACTTTTTTGCAGCCTAGGTGGGCAAAGGGGCCCATATTCCAAAGAGCACCTTTAGGATTTCACAGGTCATTTACCTACCTAACACACATTAGGGCCCCTGGAAAATGCCAGGGCAGTATAACTACCACACAAGTGACCCCATTTTAGAAAGAAGACACCCCAAGGTATTCCGTGAGGGGCATGGCGAGTTCCTAGAATTTTTTATTTTTTGTCACAAGTTAGTGGAAAATGCTGATTTTTTTTTTTTTTTTTTTTTTTCATACAAAGTCTCATATTCCACTAACTTGTGACAAAAAATAAAAACTTCCATGAACTCACTATGCCCATCAGCGAATACCTTGGGGTGTCTTCTTTCCAAAATGGGGTCACTTGTGGGGTAGTTATACTGCCCTGGCATTCTAGGGGCCCAAATGTGTGGTAAGGAGTTTGAAATCAAATTCTGTAAAAATTGACCTGTGAAATCCGAAAGGTGCTCTTTGGAATATGGGCCCCTTTGCCCACCTAGGCTGCAAAAAAGTGTCACACATCTGGTATTGCCGTACTCAGGAGAAGGTGGGGAATGTGTTTTGGGGTGTCATTTTACATATACCCATGCTGGGTGAGAGAAATATCTTGGCAAACGACAACTTTTCCCATTTTTTTATACAAAGTTGGCATTTGACCAAGATATTTATCTCACCCAGCATGGGTATATGTAAAAAGACACCCCAAAACACATTCCTCAACTTCTCCTGAATACAGAGATACCAGATGTGTGACACTTTTTTGCAGCCTAGGTGGGCAAAGGGGCCCATATTCCAAAGAGCACCTTTCGGATTTCACAGGTCAATTTTTACAGAATTTGATTTCAAACTCCTTACCACACATTTGGGCCCCTAGAATGCCAGGGCAGTATAACTACCCCACAAGTGACCCCATTTTGGAAAGAAGAGACCCCAAGGTATTCGCTGATGGGCATAGTGAGTTCATGGAAGTTTTTATTTTTTGTCACAAGTTAGTGGAATATGAGACTTTGTATGAAAAAAAAAATAAAAAAAAAAATCATCATTTTCCACTAACTTGTGACAAAAAATAAAAAATTCTAGGAACTCGCCATGCCCCTCACGGAATACCTTGGGGTGTCTTCTTTCCAAAATAGGGTCACTTGTGGGGTAGTTATACTGCCCTGGCATTCTAGGGGCCCAAATGTGTGGTAAGGAGTTTGAAATCAAATTCAGTAAAAAATGACGAGTGAAATCCGAAAGGTGCTCTTTGGAATATGGGCCCCTTTGCCCACCTAGGCTGCAAAAAAGTGTCACACATCTGGTATCTCCGTACTCAGGAGAAGGTGGGGAATGTGTTTTGGGGTGTCATTTTATATATACCCATGCTGGGTGAGAGAAATATCTTGGCAAAAGACAACTTTTCCCATTTTTTTATACAAAGTTGTCATTTGACCAAGATATTTATCTCACCCAGCATGGGTATATGTAAAAAGACACCCCAAAACACATTCCTCAACTTCTCCTGAGTACGGCGATACCAGATGTGTGACACTTTTTTGCAGCCTAGGTGGGCAAAGGGGCCCATATTCCAAAGAGCACCTTTCGGATTTCACTCGTCATTTTTTACTGAATTTGATTTCAAACTCCTTACCACACATTTGGGCCCCTAGAATGCCAGGGCAGTATAACTACCCCACAAGTGACCCCATTTTGGAAAGAAGAGACCCCAAGGTATTCGCTGATGGGCATAGTGAGTTCATGGAAGTTTTTATTTTTTGTCACAAGTTAGTGGAATATGAGACTTTGTAAGAAAAAAAAAAAAAAAAAAAAAAAATCATCATTTTCCGCTAACTTGTGACAAAAAATAAAAAGTTCTATGAACTCACTGTGCCCATCAGCGAATACCTTAGGGTGTGTACTTTCAGAAATGGGGTCATTTGTGGGGTGTTTGTACTGTCTGGGCATTGTAGAACCTCAGGAAACATGACAGGTGCTCAGAAAGTCAGAGCTGCTTCAAAAAGCGGAAATTCACATTTTTGTACCATAGTTTGTAAACGCTATAACTTTTACCCAAACCATTTTTTTTCTACCCAAACATTTTTTTTTTATCAAAGACATGTAGAACTATAAATTTAGAGCAAAATTTCTATATGGATGTCGTTTTTTTTTGCAAAATTTTACAACTGAAAGTGAAAAATGTCATTTTTTTGCAAAAAAAATCGTTAAATTTCGATTAATAACAAAAAAAGTAAAAATGTCAGCAGCAATGAAATACCACCAAATGAAAGCTCTATTAGTGAGAAGAAAAGGAGGTAAAATTCATTTGGGTGGTAAGTTGCATGACCGAGCAATAAACGGTGAAAGTAGTGTAGGTCAGAAGTGTAAAAAGTGGCCTGGTCTTTCAGGGTGTTTAAGCACTGGGGGCTGAGGTGGTTAATAAAGGACCACGGCCAATTTTCTACCACAGTTTGGTTTTGTGTTTTATTTTAGTTACCGTATGTTAGGCTTTAGAAAATATTTGTTCCAGTTAAGTAATTGCTCATATGGCACCATGATAAACCTGATGGACCCCATCAATAGCGGACAGGCCATAGACCCTAACAGGCAGGCTCCTGGTATGCCGATGCCCAGTGACCTTCCCAAGTCTTCCTCATGGCCGCTGGCTAGGAACATAACAACTTGATGTTTCCATTGTTAATTTACGCCGAGATTGTAAGGTATGGATGAACTCGGATAGTGGATGGCAGCTGCCCTCCTGCATTCAAATGTATCGTCATTCTCAGACATCACTGGATGTACAGTAATAGGTGTTCTACTGCATGTTTGTTAGCGGTGAAAGACCATGTAGCATACTGAAGGTAGGACAGGTACCGTCTCACCTTCTGAGCCCACACCTCCATATCTAGTAACATAAAGGCCGAAAAAAGACATTTGTCCATCCAGTTCGGCCTGTTGGAGACAACTAGAGTAGGACAGAATGTGGCCACCACAGAGAGGCAAGCACCTGGAAAGGTGTTTTGTGCTGCTATTTATTCCTCCTAGGGCAGTATATTGTGCTGCACTGTGGTACTTGCTTCTGATGGGGCAGTATTTTGTGCTGCACTGTGGTATTTGGTTTTGCTGGGGCAGTATTTTGTGCTGCACTGTGGTATTTGGTTCTGCTGGGGCAGTATATTGTGCTGCACTGTGGTATTTGGTTCTGCTGGGGCAGTATATTGTGCTGCACTGTGGTATTTGGTTCTGCTGGGGCAGTATATTGTGCTGCACTGTGGTATTTGGTATTGTTGGGGCAGTATATTGTGCTGTACTGTGGCATTTGGTTGTTCTGAGGAAGTATGTTGTGCTGCATTGTGGTATTTGGTTCTGCTGGGGCAGTATATTGTTCTGCACTGTGGTATTTGTTTCTGCTGGGGCAGTATATTGTTCTGCACTGCAGTATTTGGTTCTGCTGGGGCAGTATGTTGTTCTGCACTGTGGTATTTGGTTCTGCTGGGGCAATATATTGTTCTGCACTGTGGTATTTGGTTCTGCTGGGGCAATATATTGTTCTGAACTGTGGTATTTGGTTCTGCTGGGGCAGTATGTTGTTCTGCACTGTGGTATTTGGTATTGTTGGGGCAGTATATTGTGCTGCACTGTGGCATTTGGTTCTGCTGAGGAAGTATGTTGTGCTGCACTGTGGTATTTGGTTTTGCTGGGGCAGTATTTTGTGCTGCACTGTGGTATTTGGTTCTGCTGGGGCAGTATATTGTGCTGCACTGTGGTATTTGGTTCTGCTGGGGCAGTATATTGTGCTGCACTGTGGTATTTGGTTCTGCTGGGGCAGTATATTGTGCTGCACTGTGGTATTTGGTATTGTTGGGGCAGTATATTGTGCTGCACTGTGGCATTTGGTTCTTCTGAGGAAGTATGTTGTGCTGCATTGTGGTATTTGGTTCTGCTGGGGCAGTATATTGTTCTGCACTGTGGTATTTGTTTCTGCTGGGGCAGTATATTGTTCTGCACTGCAGTATATTGCATATTCCTCCTAGGGCAGTATATTGTGCTGCACTGTGGCACTTGCTTCTGATGGGGCAGTATTTTGTGCTGCACTGTGGTATTTGGTTTTGCTGGGGCAGTATTTTGTGCTGCACTGTGGTATTTGGTTCTGCTGGGGCAGTATATTGTGCTGCACTGTGGTATTTGGTTCTGCTGGGGCAGTATATTGTGCTGCACTGTGGTATTTGGTTCTGCTGGGGCAGTATATTGTGCTGCACTGTGGTATTTGGTATTGTTGGGGCAGTATATTGTGCTGCACTGTGGCATTTGGTTCTTCTGAGGAAGTATGTTGTGCTGCATTGTGGTATTTGGTTCTGCTGGGGCAGTATATTGTTCTGCACTGTGGTATTTGTTTCTGCTGGGGCAGTATATTGTTCTGCACTGCAGTATTTGGTTCTGCTGGGGCAGTATGTTGTTCTGCACTGTGGTATTTGGTTCTGCTGGGGCAATATATTGTTCTGAACTGTGGTATTTGGTTCTGCTGGGGCAGTATGTTGTTCTGCACTGTGGTATTTGGTATTGTTGGGGCAGTATATTGTGCTGCACTGTGGCATTTGGTTCTGCTGAGGAAGTATGTTGTGCTGCATTGTGGTATTTGGTTCTGCTGGGGCAGTATATTGTTCTGCACTGTGGTATTTGTTTCTGCTGGGGCAGTATATTGTGCTGCAGTGTGGCATTTGGTTCTGCTGAGGAAGTATTTAGTGCTGCATTGTGGTATTTGGTTCTGCTGGGGCAGTATATTGTTCTGCACTGTGGTATTTGGTTCTGCTGGGGCAGTATATTGTTCTGCACTGTGGTATTTGTTTCTGCTGAGAAAGTATTTAGTGCTGCATTGTGGTATTTGGTTCTGCTGGGGCAGTATATTGTGCTGCACTGTGGTATTTGTTTCTGCTGGGGGAGTATATTGTGCTGCACTGTGGTATTTGGTTCTGCTGGGGCAGTATATTGTGCTGCACTGTGGTATTTGGTTCTGCTGGGGCAGTATATTGTGCTGCACTGTGGTATTTGGTTCTGCTGGGGCAGTATATTGTGCTGCACTGTGGTATTTGGTTCTGCTGGGGCAGTAAATTGTGCTGCACTGTGGTATTTGGTTCTGCTGGGGCAGTATATTGTGCTGCACTGTGGTATCTGGTTCTGCTGGGGCAGTATATTGTGCTGCACTGTGGTATTTGGTTCTGCTGGGGCAGTATATTGTGCTGCACTGTGGTATCTGGTTCTGCTGGGGCAGTATATTGTGCTGCACTGTGGTATTTGGTTCTGCTGGGGCAGTAAATTGTGCTGCACTGTGGTATTTGGTTCTGCTGGGGCAGTATATTGTGCTGCACTGTGGTATCTGGTTCTGCTGGGGCAGTATATTGTGCTGCACTGTGGTATTTGGTTCTGCTGGGGCAGTATATTGTGCTGCACTGTGGTATCTGGTTCTGCTGGGGCAGTATATTGTGCTGCACTGTGGTATCTGGTTCTGCTGGGGCAGTATATTGTGCTGCACTGTGGTATTTGGTTCTGCTGGGGCAGTATATTGTGCTGCACTGTGGTATCTGGTTCTGCTGGGGCAGTATATTGTTCTGCACTGTGGTATTTGTTTCTGCTAAGGAAGTATTTAGTGCTGCATTGTGGTATTTGGTTCTGCTGGGGCAGTATTTTGTGCTGCACTGTGGTATTTGGTTCTGCTGACCCCAGCTACATAAGTTGGGCCTATCTACTTGTGTTGGCCCGCACCTTTGGTCAACCTGCCTATAACATTGGCCATGTTTAATTTTTTTTTTCCCAGGGCAACTACGGAACCGCATTATAAATCAATGGAATGGATCAGAATTCATTATGAACCATTTGCTAAAAATTCACTGATTATGTCATGGCTCCACTAAAAATGGAAGCCGCGACACTAAAGTGAACAGAGCCCAATAAAAGTACAGGTATAAAGTATAAAGTTTCACATGTAAAAATACATGTATAGAAGTCTTTGTATTTCCGAACAATTATCATACTATAGTGAAAGTCGATTTCAATTCTGTGTTTTGCAGTGTGTATCTCTAGAGAATTTGATGCCCTTTCGTGATCCGGTCACTCTTCCCATTTTTCAAGCAACTTTTACAGTGCAGAAAATGAGCTGGAATGAACAAGCGAGGCACAAAAGCACAAGAAATGGCATTCCAAAAACCTAGATGCATTTATCCTCATTCATCTTCCACTCAAGACATGTAATATAAAAAAATACAATAAAGAAAGCATACAATTTTATTTGGCATATACCACACTGAAAAGCATTCCTGTGGAGAGTAGCCCCTAAGGCTATTTTTGCAGAAGCTAATTTCATGATGGGGACTTGCTAGCGCTGTGTAAGCAATTCCCCTCATAGCTCCTCTTTCTTTTTATATATTAAATAGGTCAGGAAAGTGATATTTATTTTTGGAAGGATTTTCGATCCTCTAGAAGAAAGGATGAAATACTATTTTATTACGTATTTACAGTTTACACTGACCTTCAGAGCGCTGTTATATCAAGCAGTCTTAACAGAACAAGCAATTAAGAGTCTTGGTCACAGAGAGTCAATTCTCTTTTTATGTCTACACTACATATTTGCATATTTTAAAAGGTCACTGAGTTGACAATTTTTTGGGGATATTATATAGAGACATAGCAATTTAAGTTTTGATAGGTTGGGGTCTGAATGCTGAGACCCCTACTGCCCCTATAATAAGGACAGAGAAGAACTCTCTCTCTCCTTGCTGCAGAGGATGGATTCGAGATGGGTCCATCGACTTCTATTGAGCCCATATACGGCAGCAAGCAGATTTATATGAGGGCCTCTCTCTCTTTTTTCTAGGGATCGGTCAGGGTCTCAGCACTCCCCCACCGATCAAAACCTTTGATATGTCTCTATGATATATCAAAACTTTTTTTGAAAACTCAGTAACCCTTACATAATGTCAAATGAAAATGTTTTAAAGGGGTTGTGCAGGCAGTAGGTCATCAATATCTGATCGGTGGGAGTTGGATCAACCGTTAGAAGAAGTGGAGGCGCTCCATGCGAGTGCTGCTTCCTCTTTATTAAACTGCGCTGTGTAATTACAATTAAACCTGTAATTACATTGTGCTGCCAAGATTTCTGAGATGAGACGGGCAGTGTAATGAAGCAGAAGTAGCGCTCACATAGAGTGCTGCTTCCTCTTTAAACAGATAATCGATGGGTTGCCAGGAGTAGGACCTCCACTGATCATATACTGATGACCTATTCTGAAGATAGGTCATCAATATATACTGCCCGCACAACCCACTTAATCATACTACTTAGAGGCTTACATGTCACAGTCGTATCACTGTTTTTGAAGCATTTTTCCAAAATTGAGAGTTTTATCACAATTTTCAAAAACAAATGCCACCAAATGAACGTAAAGGGTGAATAAACCCAAGATTAGGTGAATACAATATCTCCTTACGGTGAGCACCTAAACAGTGTGAGGAGTCTTATAGGCCAGACAATGCTCTACAGGGAGTGCAGAATTATTAGGCAAATGAGTATTTTGACCACATCATCCTCTTTATGCATGTTGTCTTACTCCAAGCTGTATAGGCTCGAAAGCCTACTACCAATTAAGCATATTAGGTGATGTGCATCTCTGTAATGAGAAGGGGTGTGGTCTAATGACATCAACACCCTATATTAGGTGTGCATAATTATTAGGCAACTTCCTTTCCTTTGGCAAAATGGGTCAAAAGAAGGACTTGACAGGCTCAGAAAAGTCAAAAATAGTGAGATATCTTGCAGCACTCTTAAAATTGCAAAGCTTCTGAAGCGTGATCATCGAACAATCAAGCGTTTCATTCAAAATAGTCAACAGGGTCGCAAGAAGCGTGTGGAAAAACCAAGGCGCAAAATAACTGCCCATGAACTGAGAAAAGTCAAGCGTGCAGCTGCCAAGATGCCACTTGCCACCAGTTTGGCCATATTTCAGAGCTGCAACATCACTGGAGTGCCCAAAAGCACAAGGTGTGCAATACTCAGAGACATGGCCAAGGTAAGAAAGGCTGAAAGACGACCACCACTGAACAAGACACACAAGCTGAAACGTCAAGACTGGGCCAAGAAATATCTCAAGACTGATTTTTCTAAGGTTTTATGGACTGATGAAATGAGAGTGAGTCTTGATGGGCCAGATGGATGGGCCCGTGGCTGGATTGGTAAAGGGCAGAGAGCTCCAGTCCGACTCAGACGCCAGCAAGGTGGAGGTGGAGTACTGGTTTGGGCTGGTATCATCAAAGATGAGCTTGTGGGGCCTTTTCGGGTTGAGGATGGAGTCAAGCTCAACTCCCAGTCCTACTGCCAGTTTCTGGAAGACACCTTCTTCAAGCAGTGGTACAGGAAGAAGTCTGCATCCTTCAAGAAAAACATGATTTTCATGCAGGACAATGCTCCATCACACGCGTCCAAGTACTCCACAGCGTGGCTGGCAAGAAAGGGTATAAAAGAAGAAAATCTAATGACATGGCCTCCTTGTTCACCTGATCTGAACCCCATTGAGAACCTGTGGTCCATCATCAAATGTGAGATTTACAAGGAGGGAAAACAGTACACCTCTCTGAACAGTGTCTGGGAGGCTGTGGTTGCTGCTGCACGCAATGTTGATGGTGAACAGATCAAAACACTGACAGAATCCATGGATGGCAGGCTTTTGAGTGTCCTTGCAAAGAAAGGTGGCTATATTGGTCACTGATTTGTTTTTGTTTTGTTTTTGAATGTCAGAAATGTATATTTGTGAATGTTGAGATGTTATATTGGTTTCACTGGTAAAAATAAATAATTTAAATGGGTATATATTTGTTTTTTGTTAAGTTGCCTAATAATTATGCACAGTAATAGTCACCTGCACACACAGATATCCCCCTAAAATAGCTAAAACTAAAAACAAAAACAAACTAAAAACTACTTCCAAAAATATTCAGCTTTGATATTAATGAGTTTTTTGGGTTCATTAAGAACATGGTTGTTGTTCAATAATAAAATTAATCCTCAAAAATACAACTTGCCTAATAATTCTGCACTCCCTGTAATGCCACCAGATGTAAGGTAGCTATCCTATAGGTCTGTGATGGCTAACCTCCAGCACTCCAGCTGTGATAAAACTACAACTCCCAAGATGCTTGGCTTGGCTGTTCATAGAAATGAATAGAGCATGCTGGGAGTCAAAGTTTCACCACAGTTGGAGGGGTGGAGGTTAACCATCACTGTTTTTGGTCAATGTTCGACCTTTCAGACATAATTGGATGATAATTAAGCCAGCACCTCATCTGCACACAGCTAAACCCTAAATCAGACAAGTGTCCTCTGAACATGTATTAGCAAGAAGTAGAGGACAGAAAGCAGGTAGTATAACTACAGGATTAGATGGCACAGGAGTTGCAGTCTGTTACCATTAAGAAACATTGTTTGGAATATGAGCAAAAAGTATCAGATTTGTAATCACGACTGTTGTGAATGTGAAGATGCATCTAACCTTAAAATGGAGAATATAACCATGTTTTGCTACAGTTTACAAAAATTAGAACTATATATTGTGAAAATGAGGAAATAGGTTATGCCGTTGACAAACTATAAATGAATTCCACCTTACTTTATTGTTTTCATCTGGTAGCATAGTCAGCACCAAAACAAAAACTTACCAATTTCTGCACCAAGTGAAGAGTTCAGTATAGCTCCAGCAGAGGAAACAACAGCACAAGTAGAAAATCCTCGTGGATACAGTTTATTTAGTGGTATTCGAGGAAAGTACTTTTCCCATCCTAAATTTGAGAATGGGGCCTCTTTGCCATCCAACATTCTTACATGAGCTCGCTTTTTCAGGATGCAGAGCAGTTCTTGGGCACTCAGTTTTCTTGAATTCTGTTTTCCTGAAAAGCTTACCCCAAGTTTGTTTGCTCTAAGGTACTCTCTCCTAGCTTTCTGCAAACGAGGTGTCAGCATTTTGGATGAAACGTTGCCTTTCCACAGCTTCTGAAGAAATGACTTGGACATGGTTGAAGAGAAACCATTCCACTCATCCGACTCTTCAATCATATGCTGTTTTTTGCGACGTACGTTCCTTCGGTTTTTTCTGTGCCGAGAGTGTGAGTTTTGGTGATATTTTACAGCCTGATTAGAGTCTCCATGGACAAGGGCCTTTTTTTTCTTTGATCTTAAAAACTCATCTTCACTTTCAAAATAATTTTCTATATCAGCTATAGTTTTAAGACTACCTGGGCCAGACTTAAATGAGTTCAAAATGTCTTCATTAACAAGACTGTGCTCATCATTGGCGTAGGATAGAGATGGGTCCTGAAGAGCCCCCATGATTGCCCTCTGCTTTCCTTGAATTGGTAGGGCTTTTTTATCTTCTAAGTAAGAGAATGTGCTTGGCACTGGTTCCACTGAGTTGTTGTCTGTGAAGTAGATGAAGATCACCAAAAACAATAAGCCCCAAGCGCAGATTCCAAATAGCATGAGTTGTTTCCATTGTTTTACGTTCGGTTTCATGGCTTAGTCTACAATGGCTTCTCTGTTCTGTGAACTTATTAAATTGTCACCTGTGAGAATAAAGCAATGTATTTAGAAAAGGAGAAGAAATATACATGTCATTTTTCAAAGATATAACTTAACAACCATAGGTGTGACAGTTATTAAGTGCATCAATGTACTGTACAAGCCAACTATATTAATTAAAGGGGTTGTGCCATGAAAAATATTCTACAGTTTTCAAACCAGCACCAGGATCTACATAGTTTGGTAACTGCATGTAATTTAAAATGTAGTACAGTTAGTGAGCTATTCAATAAAATGTTTCTGTATAGCGCCACCTGCTGTTTGGTCTTTTCCTTATTTCTTCGTCTGAGGTGGTCGCAGATGCTCAGTTTACATTTTCAGCTACCACCAGCCATATCTTCTGTTAGAAACTGCAGAAGTTACAGGGAGAGAGCTACAACAGAAAGGAAGGACATATCCCCTGAGCTGTCAGCCTGAAATAAATCTAGCAGAGCAATTGGATTATTAAATGGGGAGATTTCTGAATTCATGTGAGGAAAATGGCTGCTTCTAGCTTTGTTAGAAAGAGAATGTCATGTACTATATGATGTTTGATTTAAATTTTATTTATTACATCAGTCATGGCATAACCCCTTTAAGGGGTACCTTTCAGATGCCTTACAAAAGTAGGATGCAAGACTACAAAAGAGATCCTAGATTTTCAGGCTCATGGGAGATGATAAATATCCCCCATAATCTCTATTAATTAGTATTAGATTGGACTGATACACATATATTTTTTTCAATCAGCAAAAAGAGACTAGTAAATGCTATACTATACACCAGGGATTAGCAACCTCCGGAAATCCAGCTGCTGTGAAACTACAACTCCTAGCATGCACACTTACTCGGCAGTTCTTGTAACTCCCACAGAAGTGAACTTAACAGCTGGCGTGCCGGAGGTTGCTGATCCCTGCTATACACTATTCCTCTTAGGCTAGTTCCACACCTGCTTTCCGACAGGCTGTTCCAGCAGATGAAGAGCCTGCCAGAGTTCACTGTATCCAGCCTAGTTGGATACTGCCGTTCAACACCAGACCCCACTGTGCTGCGTGCACCAGTTTCTGTCTGGCAGAAACCTGGCACTCATGCCGGAACCAGGCAGATCCTCACTGGGTCCCATTATAGTCAATGAGGTCTGAACAGTGTAACTGTTAGATGCTGTGTATACCACAAAAAAAGATTTGCCACTACTTACAGCAGCCCAGGTGACCACCTATTACAAGAGCTTAGATTGTGCTTTAATTGCCTACTGTCTTGATAAATTTCAGATTTCTGCCACTGAAACTGTTCCAGAAACAGAGCAAGGAAGGAGAGCCAGCCATGGAGCACCTCTACTAGATGGTGGAGTAAAGGGAAGGTAACCACCTGCTCAGTCTACGGTTTATTACACAAGCAGCCGGTAAACACCAAAGCCCTGATTTATCATTCCTTCACTCCAGAATTCTGGCATCAAAAAGTTGCAAAATATGGCTTTTGCAACTTTTTGCACTCACTTGTGGAAAAATGCAGCATTTTTTTATACCTCTCACTCCAGTTTTGTAATGTGGGTGGAAAAGTGGGTGTGGCTATGTTAATGAGTTTCACTCCAGATTTATCATTGATGGGGGATAATTATCAGATCGGTGGGGACTCCTATAGAAATGAATGGAGCGGCCAGGTGCATGTCTGACCGGCTGCTCCATTCTTTTCAGGGGGGTTGCAGGGGGTTCCGGGCCCCCGTTCTCGTGACTGGTAGGGGTCCCAGCAGTAGGACCTCCTGTGGCTAGGGGATAACTTCTAAAAACCGGAATACCCCTCTTTAATAAAATATGTGGCGTGAGTGCAATGTGGTTTACAGCTTTAGGTGTAACAGTACACCAGGGGGTTGCCTGACGTAGGTTGCGACTTTTGCATGAGCCGTAATTCAGGTCTAATATCACTTTTAGCTCTTAAACATAAACCACTTTTGAAGCCACACAACTGACTTATGCGCTTTCATAAATGACCCCCATAGCTTGTAAGGCTGAATAAAAATAAATTCGGCCATCTAGTTTAGCCTATTATTCTCAAAGTTGATAAATGGGAAGGCCCCCCTTCATGAGGTCGAAGCCATCTTTCCTCATCTTCTGACTTTATTAATGAAAACCAGCAGTTATTGTGTAGTTTCCAGCAGCAACACTAACCCTTACACTTTTTTGTACTGGTTATCATACGCATAATATAAGAAGAATATATTTACGTTACAGGCCTTTATGAACATCATTTGACTATTTTCCCTCTTTTAAAGCTACTAGAGATTTGTTCATCCAAATGAATAATGTCATGTGGATAAGACAAATAAATCAGTGTTTCCCACAGCTGTCATCATCATCATCTTCCTGGTAATGATGGTTAGTAAAATGAGCTGGTGGTCCTATGGAGAGTTTTATAGAGAATCAGATGATGTAAGATTTTGGCACAACCTCATAAGTAGAATTCGGTTACTGGAGCTATTAACACAATTATGATTACAGAAGTTCAGCCCTGGAACAGAGGTGTTCATTTTCTCTTTGCTCTTTTGTCTATTAATGTAGCCCCTGGATAACCCCAGCCACCTGCTGATCTCTCTACGTTTATTGGATCACTTCCCCCCCATAAAAAAATAAAATAAAAACCTGATGATAAAAATATATTGCAGCTGCTGAACGCAAGGCAAACAGCTGGAGTGTTCCTTGACCCTCTCTCATACCAGCCATACCATTGTGCTTTTATTTTTCTCCAAGCACACATTGGGCAGGAATGATTTCTGGAGCAAAGCTTTTCTCCTTTAGGTTGTTACACAAAATGAGATTGAAAACAACACTGGTAGTTTTATATTTTACAGGTCAAATAATAAACATTATAGATAAGTGGCCAGGAGGTGATATACAAAACAAGAACAAAAAAAAGTCTACAAATAAGAACATAACTATCTCTTACATGCCATTCATTATATAATCAAGGGGTTAGAAAAAAGGGAAAAAAGTCCAGCTTCCAATAAAAAGCGTTACATCTTTATAGTTCAAAAATCATGCATAATAAAATCCAAGCGTGACATCATACAGACAGGATAGCGTTATAGTCTACGTGTTTCATATACCAAAATACGATCCTTACTCACGACCATGTATTTTGGGCCCACTTTTTCGTAAACTAGATTTTGTCACAATGGGGTCACAACTGGGTTTTGCGATTTATTTATTTTTACGCCAAAACCATAGGGTAGGGAAATGGTAAATCTTCCCTTAACTTTACATATGAACCAAAAGCACTTTTCTTTAGAATGAAGCAATGGATTGCTAACTGAGCTTAATCTTTACATTGAGCTGAGCTAGACCTACAAGGCATTGTGCTTAGTTTAACAGTGAATTTCAAAGTGACAGATTTTCTTTAAAAGGTCACTGTCCTTTCCGAAAACTTTTGACATGTTATAGCGACATATCAAAAGTTTTGATTGTTGGGGGTTTGAGAGCCGAGACCCCCACCAATCTCTACAATGAGAAGAGAGAAGCACTCTCTTAGCAGACTCTCTCTCCTTGCTGTACGAGATCGGAGCAAGATGGGCTCATGGATCCCTGCTTCACTATTGCATCCACCTGTAACTGAGCCCTGAGGACACAAATACAGCCCTGAAGACACAAATATGCTGCAGCCATCCTGAGACCAGGACAGTCATTCTGGAACTCTCCAGTTAGATCTGTTGGGAGGCATGCTTTTTGTGCTTTTTTAAGATTACTGTATGATCTTCTGTGCATTATGGTATAATCAGTTTTACATTAATTGACCACTTTCAGAGGTGATAACTATTGAGGCAGATGGTTTCTTTGCTAAAGCTTAAACAACTGCTAAGCAAAAGACTAAATACACACACTGTATAGAATAACACTCCTTTCCTGGGCTTTAATCAAGGGGGTCAACAGTTGGAACTTTAAAATGTCTTCATAGACATCTAGAATTACTAAATCAACAACGGCAACCTGACAAAGGGAAGATGAGGCATACACAGGAGGCATGCTCAGGCAATAATTGTGAAGTTGACAAGCTTATTAAAAGAGCTGGCAGACTGTAAGTAGACTAAACTGTCAATTGTCACGTATGATCTGCACGTCTCTGGATCTAGACTGGGTGACCTCCAGACCCACAAGTGAAACTTATACATCTCAATTAGCTCTAGACAGTTGACAAATCCTAATAGAATGGCGAGTGTGGCTGCCAACATATTGTCTAACAATGCTTTCTCCTACATCTCTTCCATCTGAAGGAGTTTTCAGATAGATGCAAGAAATAGAATATATATATATATATATATATATATATCCTTGAAGAACATAGGACCATGTAAACCTAACATTTCAACATGTTTTTTGGCACTTATTAACAACATGAAGGGTTAATGTCTAAAGCCATACAGGGACAGGAGAAATGTCTGTGAACCTCCTACTCCCCCTATATACTGCTTCCTTGCCCCCCGCCAGCCTCCTTCTCCTCTACACCGGCTAAAGTCACAGCTGCAATTACAGTATATGCAGCTCTGACTTTAACCTACTCTAATACAACATAGATTGTGACTAGAACCACATTTTTGATTTAAAGTTGGGATTCTTGACTTAAAGGGAACCTGTCACCGGGATTTTGGGTATAGAGCTGAGGACATGGGTTGCTAGATGGCCGCTAGCACATCCTCAATACCCAGTCCCCATAGCTCTGTGTGCTTTTATGGTTTTAAAAAAAAACGATTTGAAACATATGCAAATTAACATAAAAGAGTCATATCTTACTTATGTGACCAGAGAAGAGTTATATTTTCAAGCTCTGACTCATCTCAGGTTAATTTGCATATGTATCAAATCGTTTTTTATACACAATAAAAGCACACAGAGCTATGTGGACTGGGTATTGCAGATGTGCTAGCAGCGATCTAGCAACCCATGTCCTCAGCTCTATACCCACTTCTGAGGGCTCTTTGTATAATCTGAAAAAGTGCCCTCAGAAGTGCCCCTCTGCACCCAAGGTAGGAACAAACAGTGTTTTCCTTTCCTGCTTAAATGAACAAAGCTCGGGTAAAGTGACACCATTTAAAATGGCTATAGAAGAGTCTGCCTGGAAAATACGAAAAAGCCCTGTTTAGGATGCCAGGAAACACTTAATGTCCAAAGCTGCCTCACATCAAGTGACCATGTCACTTCATGTGATGCTAATTGTGAATCAGAATTTTACAGCTTCAAATTATAATCAGTGAATTACACTCTTCAACAATGAAATCGCAACACCAATAATGAAAAGTTGTGGAATTAAAATGAAATCACAGGACAGACAGCTATGGTAGCTCTTTTAGCAATTGCTGACCAATGACGTATCTAATGTGCTTAATGGGAGGAATATCTGGAGACGCTGTAGGCTTTGGTAGCATGTTTAAGCCAAGAAAGCTTCTAAAAGTACGTAGCACAAGCAACATGTACTGTAGCCTGGCGTTGTCCAGTTTAAAGTGGGCTCCCAGTACACGATAGAGAAATGCCCATACCACTGGTTCTATGACAAATTAATGTAATGTCTGTTAGCTGTTAGTGTTCCTGAAATGAAGACTATTGGCGTCCGACTACTGTACGTTACATCTGCCACTCCACAACTTAATCCTAGGAATAAGACCAGTGTGATGTTTCCTTGTGAAGGCCTCTTCATGGCTTTGCCCACATGGTCTGCAGACCAATTTATTGCCATTTTGCATCCAAGACAAAAGATGGACTCATCACTGTAGAGGACAGACCTCTATTCCAGCTTCCATTACCGTCTTACTGTGTACCATGATAGACTTTGAGAGTGGTGCCGTGAGGTCAATGGAACATCTGTAGCTGCATCTCTGGCTCTAGCCTAATGTCCTGCAAATGCCTTCTAATAGTTTGTGTAGACACTGTTTGCTGCCCTAAGCTTGGAATGAGGAGTCCAATTTTATTTGCAGTACAGAATGGATCACTATGCGCCTTTCTTCTAATCAGACAATCCGTCCGTGCCTCAGAGGTTTGCCTCTGTGCATCTATTGCTGTCATTCCAGTTTATTGTTGTTCTCCCAACCAATGGACACGCAGTGTTGAAACAATACTGAAATCTCAGCCTAGACACAGTAATCTGCCAGAGTGATAAACCAAGGTCTCTCAGTTTAAAGATTCCGTCCCTCTCAGGTTACGACAAGTGGTGATAACTAGCATGATGACAAACAGGAGGCATCCCACACGACTTGATCCAATTTTTGAGGTTTCAAAACTTTGCTTTCAATCCAGGTTCCATATGCCACAGATTGGAGCTAGGTGCCTAACAATTTGATCAACTGCAGATCTTAGCAACACCTACAACTTCCTCAATATGCATAACCTTATGGTTTGTCCTTCTTGGTGCTGCAATTTCAATGTTGAGGAGTGTTAAATAAAATGGAGTACATCAGGAGTAGTCCTGCCCATAGGAGGTATATTTTAGGCTGACATAAATGGTTCAATTGATTGGAAATGACCAGACAGATAATGAAAATATCAGGATCATACAGAAACACAAATAAATTACACAGTAACCATTTTCAGCATTCCTATTCCTCATTTACATACACGGCAGGTACTAAAAGTTATTAGTTATCACAAAAGCAATTATTAGCATTGGAATGAATCTAAATTATTCATATAAGGCTATCATACTTTCATTGTTGGGAAATAAATTCATGAGGATAAGGACTAGGGATGAGCGAACCCAAGTTCAGGTTCATACTGAACTTTGCGAGTTTGGGTACCCAAACCCGAACCCGGACTTTTTCACTGAAGTCCGGGTTTGGTGTTTGGGTGATTTTATTATTTTCCATTATAACATGGTTATATCGGAAAATAATAACATTCTTAAAACAGAATGCATAAGAATCTTCCACTTAGGGGTTTAAAAAACCTGCTATGTGCGCGATGACGTCACCACCCTTACCACGTGGGAGGGCGGAGTGATGACATCGCACACATAGCATGGCAGGTCCTGCTAAATGAAGATAGAAGAGACTGCTACAGCATGATCAAGTGGATAAGGTGAGTTTTTTTTTTAATCAAATATCTTTTTATTGATTTTTCAAAGTTATAGAACAAAAATGTACATGTGAGTTTTACATACAAAAGGGTGGAAGGTTGCCAACTAGTCACATTTAGGGTGGTACAGTGGCTTGTTAAATGTGTCTGTGAAAACAGCTGGTATCCCTATCGAGTCATTAAAAACAGGCAGATATAACAGATGACAAAATGGTCAGATATTCAAATAAACCTAATTAACTAAATAATTAAAACACACAAGAGGCGAGTAATCACCTACGAATGTGTTAATGTTGCAAAACTTCAAATAATCGGTCGCAGAGGTCGCTCCCAGGAGTGTCCTTAGAATAGGTGACTTCCGACACCTAGTAATTACTTATCATACAAAGAGGGCAGGGGTCAAAACCTTCCTACCTTTCGGATCTTAATACATCCACTTTGTTAAACATGGCATGGGTTTGGTAGCGAAAGATATGAAATTAAAAGAATTAGTCAGAGGCAATATAGGCTTATGGAGTGTTTGTGTAATAGATAGATGGAGGCCATATATTGTTTATATGCGCTTGTCAGCGCGCTTATGTTCTTTCTAAGGTCCCCATAGACGTAGAAAGTTAGCGTGAGATATATTAGCCCAACTGACTAATTCTTCCATGAGGTATAGTTGGTCTACCTTTGACCGCCATTCAGCCAGGGTCGGAGGAACAGACTGAAGCCAGAGTAAAGGGATGAGAGATCTGACTGCCTGTACTAACCATCTAGGGAGGTCGAAAGCTCTCGGGGTCCATCCCTCGAAGGCAGCCAAAGTAGTGTTGAGATGGGTGAGATCTGGATAGAAGAGTTACATATGTGGTTTATGCTGTTTTCTATCTGGGTCCAGAAATCTTTAATAATTGGACATGACCAGAATAGGTGGCCCAATGTGCCTTCTTCTTGCAAGCATCTCCAGCAAACACTCGTCTCTTTTAGTCCCATTTTCTGTAATTTGCTTTGGTCATTATACCATCTAGTCATAGCTTTATATGAGTGTTCTTGGATTCTTATGCATCTTGAGAATCCATGGGATCTTAAATGTATTTGGTCAATTTCTGCTGCAGTGAGGGATATTCCCAGGTCCCTCTCCCACTGTGCTATATAAGCTGGTGTGCCTCTAGTAGTTATGGATTGCAAATTTCTGTATAGATGAGAGAGTGCGCCCTTGGGGATCACGTGACCGAGCACAATTTTTTTCCAGCCACGATGTATCTGTCTTAATATTATATTTAGAGTGTAATGTTGAGCAAGTATCCCTAAACCCTTTTTGGTCAAGGAAATTAACTTTCTTTATGCGTTGAGCGTATAAGATATCTATGTCGCCGATGTTTTGGTGTTGGACATTATCTCAGTGATGTTTAGATCTTTAAAAGAATTCCAGAAGGAGGGTGGATCTGTGGTGTTTTGGTATAGTAGGAATTGGATTCAAGAGGAGAGTAGGAATTTTGGAGGGTCAGAGAATGGACCTGTATCTGTTTGTAGGGATTTGATGGTAGCATGCATACCTCTGGACAAATCCTCTGGTGGGGTGTATGGTCCATTGATTCTCCAAAATCCTGCGAGTTGTCTATCAAAGAGGCTAGCTAGCTCTATATCCGAACCCAGGATCCTGAATCGGGGAATGCATAATTGAAGCCACCTTTTTAATTGTATTGCTCGATAGTAAGTCTTTGCATCTGGAAGGCCTAGCCCCCCTGTGATCATTCCCTGATCAGCCTGTCATATGCTAATCTCATTTTTTTGCCTTTCCATAGGAAAGTTGTAAATAATATGCGAATTGATGCAAAGAAAGATGGCGGTAAGTGTTTAGGTACCATTTGGAGTAGGTATAGGAATCTGGGCACAATGTATGTCTCTAGGAGATTCTTCCTACCCAGCCATGAGACATAAGCTAGTGACAAGGAATTTAATTGGTCTCTAACTTGTTTTAGGAGGGTCGAATAGTTTAGAGAGTATAGCTTAGAAGGTGATTTAGTTAGAAAGATCCCTAGGTAATTAATTTTTTCCTGCTGCAACTTGAAAGGGAAGGAGATGCGTAACTGTTGGATTTGGGGTGTTGGGAGGGTGATGTTTAAGGCCTCTGACTCAAATAGTTCCAAAAGTGGAGCAAATGCTTGAATGGGGTTTGTGATCAGGAATAGGAAAGCAGCGCATTTATGTTCTGTCTCTCTAACCTTTAGGCCTGTAATCATGGAATTGTCTCTGATCGCTTGTAACAAGGTCTCCATGGTAATGATAAAGAGGGTAGGTGATAGCGGACATCCTTGGAGAGTTCCATTGCATATGTCAAAGGCCGGCGATAGTCATTGACCCTTACTCTGGCGCTAGGATGGAGATACAAGGACATTATTGCTGTGATGAAGGGGGTTGGTACTCCAAATCTATGCAGGGCGCGTTGCATAACTGTCCAGTTGACACGATCAAACGCCTTCTCGGCATCTGTACTAAGTAGAATAAGGGGCAACTTTTTATCAATTGATAATTTTAGTGCATTTAGCATCCTACATGTGTGGAGGTTACCCTCCCTTCCCGTTACAAAGCCTGCTTGGTCTGGGTGAATTATTTTGGGGATTATTTTGTTCAACCTAGTTGCCAGGATTTTAGCCCAGACGTTTACATCTAAGTTGAGGAGGGAGATGGGCCTGTAGTTACTGCATTCCTCTCTATTTTTGCCTTCTTTGGGTAGTACTGTAATGGTCACCTTTAAGGCCTGTTTTGGGAGAGGTGCCCCTGACAATAATGCCTGACACCAAGCAGTGATATGAGGGAGTAGGATGGGTAGTATTTTTTTTTGTAATACCCAGCAGGTAGCCCATCCGGGCTTGGGGCTTTCCCATGTGGTATGGACTTGATGATCTTTGATATTTCTTCTGGGGTGATGGGAGATAATAAAGAGGAGCTATCTTCTTTAGAGAGGGAAGGTATTTTAAGTTTTGAGAGGAATTTGTCTATTCTGGCGTGGTCAGCGTCTACCAATGGATGTGCTGGGATATTGTATAACTGATGGTAATAGTGTCTGAATTCTGCTGCAATATCTTTAGTCAAATTGGTTGTCGGCCCTGAGTGGGTCCTAATACATTTTATGTATTGGGTTCCTTTTCTCTTTTTGATTAAGTGGGTCATTAATTTGTTGCCTTTGTCTCCATGCGCATAATATTTGAACCTAGCATATTGATATGCTTTGGCGTATTTATTGTTGAGTAGTTCTTTTAATTTGTGGCATAGGGCAGAAGTCTTCTTGCATGTTCCTCGCCTTAGATTGTTTTTGAATGGATTCTAATGTTGTTATTTTGGACAACAGCGAGTTCAGCATTTTTTTTCTCTCTTTTTTGATCTTGGTGCCCAACTCCAAAAATTCTCCTATGATATATGCTTTGTGTGCCTCCCACACTGTGCTATCCAGAGGGAGCCAAGAGTCTATAGGTATTGGATCAGTTCCTAGTTGAGACCATATATCTGGTAGGTCTGCTGGTGTCCGATTGTGAAGCGGTTACCCCCACTGCTGAAAGTGAGCCCAAAGGGATAGAGCGGTGCATGATTTTGTGATTCCTCAAGTAGTCTGTGAGGGGCTTTAAGATTTGCCGCTTACTTAGCGTGGTAGGGGCTATGTCTTGATATAAGTGGATTTGGGTACAGTCGTACATCAGATCTTTTTTTTCCTATGCAGCATTGCTGCGGTGTCCCAGAAACAGATTAGGCCGCAAATCACATCGCGTGGCGGTTCGCCCTTCCTCAGCATCGGGCGTAGGGACCTATGAATCCTTTCAACAACTATACGCTGTGCCCTTTCTTCCCCAAGGAGCTCGGTGAAAAGTGGCAAGGTGGTCGCCTGTAATGCATTCGGTTCGACACCTTCAGGTAGGCCCTTTTGCCTGATATTTTTTCTCTTGCTCCTGGTCTTCTATTAGGAGGAAGGCATTGTAAAGGGAGTCTATTTGCGATAGCAGGTGTTTGGAAATTGCGGAGCTGTGATCTACTAGCAGCCCCTGATTAGTTTCTAGGGAGTCCACCCTGTGTCCAAGCGACTTTAAATCTTGTCGCAATTCTCTCATCTCTTGCAGTTAGGGTGCCATCGCCTGGGTGAGTGAGTCCTTTAGGAAAGATCTTGTTAAAATGCCGTTGTCTTCCACTTGTAGATCCTCTCCCTCCTCCTGCCCTCTACAAGCTCCGGCATTCTCACTTTCCGCCTCCTCCTCTAAGTCCGGCAATAAGGTCTGCGACGCCACCTTGTTTGTGCACTTTGGTGAAAGCGCCAGCTTCTTTCTTACAAAACTGTCCATTTCTACTTGCCCTATCTTGTACTTGGGGGTCGCAGGGTGGACGCTTAGTCTATCTCTCCCAATTTTGACCATTGTAATTCAGTTTTGGGTGTCTTTTTATGAGTAGGCACGGGTCTGCAGAGCAGGAGCTCTGTCTCAGATCTCCATCACACTCAGTGGTCAGTTTTTTAACTCCTAAATGGCCATATTCTTTTGCATTCTTATAACCATGTTATAACGAGAAATAATAAAGTGAAGTTCGGGTGCCCATTGCCTTCAATGGGGTTCCGGTTCGGTGTCAAGTTTGGTCCCGAATCCAAACATTCAACTTCCATGGGTTCGCTCATCCCTAATAAGGTCTCAAAATCATATATACATTTAAAAGTATTGTATATGGTAAGTAAAAATAAAGAAGGAAATCTACTGATGGACACCATGGATTTACACTACTGTCTCAACCACAGCTCACATGGCTGTATATGTATAAGGCATAGCTGAAGGATATAAAGCTGGTAAGGTTGGTCATTTTAACATATAAAAGGAAACTAGCATTTAAGCAGAAAATATACCTAGAACAAACTGTATGAACAGGCATTTATAGATGTCATGCACAAGTTCTTTCTATTGGATTTCATGCCTAGGACTACTTGACACAGGTTTAAAGAGGAACTGTCACCGTAAAATGCAGTGCAATCTGGCAGGAGGGACTGAGCAGATTAGTATATAGTTTTATGGAAAAAGGTTCAGTAAAACTTTTAATTTTTACATTTACATCTGCAGCCCTGTGAAATGCTATCAGTACAGGAGGGAGGAATTAGTGACTGACAGCTATCTCCCTATACACACACTGCCATTAATCCCTGATCACCCTTCCATCCTGTACTGATAGCTGTTCACAGGAAGTAAAAAAAAATATATATTAATGTATAAATTGCAGGTTTTACTGAATCTTTTCCTACAAAACTATATATCAATCTGCTTGCCTTCCCCTGCTGTGTAACATGGTGCTATCAGATTGCATTGCATTTTCTGGTGACAGGTCCTCTTTAATGCCCTACAGTCTACTGTGCTAACTTCTGTGTGAAGTGACCAGCTAATGCCATCATGAGTTGTGATTATGGCCAAAAAACTTACTTACTTTGGCTTGAAAATGGCTTTGCTCTTTATATAGTAATCAGCATTAGCTCTGCAGAACATTATGGGTATAAACTCTAAGAAATTGATGCCAGGCTATAGCTATACACACTTATGTTTTCTTTCTAAATAGTGCATGTGTCAATGGGCAATTTCCATAACACAAGTCCTTATGTGGACTACGTGGTCTTGACACAAATTTACATTCATCTTCATGGATCCTCAGAGAATTTGCTGAGTTTTTAAGGAATGAGTTTTCAGTATGTGTGAAGAACTGTTCCATGCTCTGTGGTTAGAATATTTATGTCACAGCCATCAATGGCATTTCTTATTCAGATTAAAAACCTTCCTGATTGCCTAGCTGTGCACAACCCAAGACGCATGCACTTTTGCATCCTTTTATTTGTCTACAAAGTTCAGGAAATCTAGCATTACAATATATGAAGGATATCCAACCTGTGAATATATAAAATGTCCTTGTTTAACTGCAACAATATTGTCTCTCCTGCCTTATCTGTGACACTACTGATAAATCCTCTTTACAGCTGGCACAGAGACATGTTCAGTTGACTTCTGTAATCTAAATCCTTCATAAAAGAGGAAAATGGTAACTGCTGGATTTATTTTCTAATAAATCTTGGCCATAGTCCTGCCATACATTAAGTGTGAATGTCAGGATTTTTACTTATTTCAGTCTAACCCTGGTAAATCCCCTTTAAATGTAGAAAGAAATATCAAGTAGAGATTTTCTGCTACGTTTGGTCATTTATTTCATATTGGAATTATAACTGTATCGTCACCAATCGTGAGTGACTTGGCTTATCTGCTTTTAGTAATCAAAAAGCACTTAACAGTCCCCAGAACACTCTAATCCTTATCTATAGCGGGAAATAAGTAAGGGATTTATTTGAGCAACATCTGCTAAGCAGCCGCATAGCAAATATTTCTCTCAAAATTAATATCTGGAAATAATGCTTTCCATGTACAAGTCAAGGCTGAGTTGGTGAATTTACTCAAAATGATATAAGGTTTATGTATACAGTGCCACACAACCAGTACACAATTTTAGAATATTT
This sequence comes from Bufo bufo, assembly GCF_905171765.1. Lineage (NCBI taxonomy): Eukaryota > Metazoa > Chordata > Amphibia > Anura > Bufonidae > Bufo > Bufo bufo. Next base: position 442,454,824 of record NC_053391.1, read on the forward strand.
CTTCATACTTACTGGACCTTTAGGCCTCATGCACACGACCGTATTTTTTTGCGGTCCGCAAAAACGGGTTCCGTTTTTCTGTGACCGTTTTTTCATTCGTGGGTCTTCCTTGATTTTTGGAGGATCCACGGACATGAAAAAAAAGTCGTTTTGGTGTCCGCCTGGCCGTGCGGAGCCAAACGGATCCGTCCTGAATTACAATGCAAGTCAATGGGGACGGATCCGTTTGACGTTGACACAATATGGTGCAATTTCAAACGGATCCGTCCCCCATTGACTTTCAATGTAAAGTCAGGAGTTAATATACCATAGGATCGGAGTTTTCTCCAATCCGATGGTATATTTTAACTTGAAGCGTCCCCGTCCCCATCACCTCCCCCCCCCTCCCTCCCCTGTAGTTAACTCATTGGTGGCCAGTGGGCCCCCCCTCCCTCCCCTGTAGTTAACTCATTGGTGGCCAGTGGGCCCCCCCCTCCCTTTCCTGTAGTTAACTGGTTGGTGGCCAGTGGGCCTTCTCTCCTCCCTCCCCCTCCTAATTAAAATCTCCCCCCTATCATTGGTGGCAGCGGAGTGTACCGATCGGAGTCCCAGTTTAATCGCTGGGGCTCCAATCGGTAACCATGGCAACCAGGACGCTACTGCAGTCCTGGTTGCCATGGTTACTTAGCAATTTGTAGAACCATTATACTTACCTGCGAGCTGCGATGTCTGCGTCCGGCCGGGAGCTCCTCCTACTGGTAAGTGACAGGTCATGTCACTTACCAGTAGGAGGAGCTCCCGGCCGGACGCAGACATCGCAGCTCGCAGGTAAGTATAATGGTTCTACAAATTGCTAAGTAACCATGGCAACCGGGACTGCAGTAGCATCCTGGTTGCCATGGTTACCGATCGGAGCCCCAGCGATTAAACTGGGACTCCGATCGGTACACTCCGCTGCCACCAATGATAGGGGGGAGATTTTAATTAGGAGGGGGAGGGAGGGGAGAAGGCCCACTGGCCACCAATGAGTTAACTACAGGGGAGGGAGGGGGGCCCACTGGCCACCAATGAGTTAACTACAGGGGAGGGAGGGGGGGGGGGCGGCCGCACTGGCCACCAATGTGTTAACTACAGGGGGGGGGAAACTGCCCCCTGCTGCCTGGCAGCACCTGCCAGGCAGCAGGGGGCAGTCATGTACACAGTTCTTTTAGTATATTCTAACCTGAAGCGTCCCCATCACCATGGGAACGCCTCTGTGTTAGAATATACTGTCGGTTCTGAGTTTTCACGAAGTGAAAACTCAGCTATGAAAAAGCTTTTATGCAGACGGATCTTCGGATCAGTCTGTATAAAAACTAACCTACGGCCACGGATCACGGATGCCAATCTTGTGTGCATCCGTGTTCTTTCACGGACCCATTGACTTGAATGGGTCCGTGAACCGTTGTCCGTCAAAAAAATAGGACAGGTCATATTTTTTTGACGGACAGGATACACGGATCACGGTCTCGGCTGCAAAACGGTGCATTTTCCGATTTTTCCACGGACCCATTGAAAGTCAATGGGTCCGCAAAAAAAAACGGAAAACAGCACAACGGCCACGGATGCACACAACGGTCGTGTGCATGAGGCCTTAAAATGATACAACTTCTCTTACTAAGCCTCTGCAGACCCCACGTTAAAGGGGTTGTGCCACCTTTAAATATTATTTTAATATTATTAAGAATAAAAAAGTAGTTACTTTTGTAATGTACTCTGTTACAAAAATGATCCAATTGTAACATATTCTCTTAACTCCATTATAACGGTTCCCTCCATGTTTAATCTATATACTTGTAGATTGTAAGCTCTTCCGGGCAGGGGCACTCTCTCCTTCTATAACAGTCTGTAACTTGTTTTGTATATGCTTATTGCAACTGTCTGTATTATGTATGTATACCCCTTTTCATATATACACAACGCCATGGATTGAATGGCGCTTTAATAATAATACCAATTTGTACGTCCACTTCTGAAATGGCTGCACATGTTCACTTCAATCCTTCGGTTATCACTTGCCATATCTACTGTTAAAAGCTGTAACTGTTACAGAGAGAGAGAGCTTCAGCAAAAAGGACACACCTCCTGAGCTATGATAAGGAGAAGTGATGCAGCAGAACGCACACACCCCCTGAGCTGTGATGGGGAGAGAACTGCAGCAGAAAGGATACACAATGTGATAAAGGACACACCCCTGAGCTTCCAGGCTGAAACAAATCTAACCAGAAGAATTGGAGCAATGAATGATGGGGGGAGTTCTGGATTCATGAGAGCTACAAGCTTTGTTAGAAAGAAATGGCCATGTACTATATGCTCGCTAATTCTCATTTCTCAATCATGGCATAAAACTTTTAAGGGTAGAACTTACTGCACATGCTTAGTTTTTTTTTGTTTTTTTTTTCTTTCAGGCACACAACTCTCTTTGAAGAGAAAATCCTTTTTTTCTTTTATACAGTATATTACGCATATTTTTTTTCTGTCAAATGTTGCCCCATTGTTTGGTAACAGCATACGTTTTATACTCTTCTTTTGGCCCACAAATGCATTATACATAAGATGTAAGGCCTAAACATGTTATGACCAAAATAAATTGCACAATATTTTTTTTCATGTAAATAAGATTTTACATAATTTGTTAAGCATTAAAACGACAGCCCTTTCGAGAAAAATAAAAATTACAGGGGATGTCCAGCATAGACAACTCATGTCCATATGCCCTATTAGCGTAATCTGATTTGTAAAACGCATCTAAGTTTAAGGTCAGATTCATACCAAAATCATTTTTACTTGTGGTTTTGTTTAAAAATGGTGCAACCATTTCCCAAGGGAAATATATGTTTGGGATTTAAGACTTTAAAAAAATTACATTAATATTTGACAGGAGACCAGAATCCAAGACATTATTAGCAACTAGCTGAAGGACCCGGCTTTGCATAGATATATTTCATCTATTTCATTTAATGTTGGTGTGTGTCGTTAAAAGATAGACAGTATCCACTATAACAGTGACATCTACAGTACCCTGCCCCCTTAACAGTGACCTCCACAGCCCCCTCACCCCTCAACACTGCCCCCCCTCACAGTGCCCCATCTCCATAAAATGGGACCTTCACAGCAGCCTGCCCCTTTAACAGTGAGTTCCACAGCACCTCACTCCCTTGACAGTGACCTCCATAGGGGCATGCCCCCTTAACAGTGACCTCTACAGCACCCGCCCCTTAACACTGACCATAGGTTATAGTCTCCCTAACTGTGACCTCCACCATCCCCGGCCCCCTTAACAGAGACCTCCACAGCGACTGCCCCTTTAACAGTGACCTCCACAGCACCCCACTCCGTTAACAGTGACCTCCACTTTACCCTGCTGCCTTAACAGTGACCTCACAGTACCATGCAGCCCCTTTAAATGTGGCCTCTACATTCCCCTCCTCCCTTAACAGTGACCTCCATAGTGTCTGCTACTTTAACAGTGACCTCCACAGCAGCCTGCCTCCTTAACAGTAACATCCACAGCACCCTCCTTTTTAACAGTAACCTCTACAGTGGCCGCCCCTTTATGAGAGACCTCCACAGTACCCCGTCTACTTAAGTGTTTTCCACATTATACTGCCCCCTTAACAGTGACCTCCACAGAGCTCCGTTCCCTTAAAATGTAACCTCCACAACTCCCCGCCCCCTTAACAGTGACCTCCACAGCATCTGCCCATTTAACAATGACCTCCACAGCATTCTGGCCCCTTAACAGTTACCTCCACAGCAGCCGCCGCTTTATTAGTGATCTCCACAGTACCCCGTCTCCTTAACAGTGATTTCCACAACACCCTGCCACTTTAACATTGGCCTCTACAGCAATCTGCCCCTTAACACTGACCTCCATAGCGGACCGTCCCCTTAACTGACCTCCACAGCAGCCTGACCCTAGGGTGGCCATAGGTCCGGTTTTAGGGCGGACAGTCCGGCTTTTAGACTCCCTGTCCTTCGTCCGGAGCAGGGCCTGGATGGACACAGGGATGTCCTTTTGAACAGCTCACTCTCAGACAGCAGCCTTGTGCTGTGTGAGCGTGAGCTGCACGGAGAAAGTCACCCTCCCACCCCTGCAGCTGACAGAAGTAGATTTTTACCTTCATTTTTTCAATCCCCTTCGGCTGCGGCATGGGAAGGAGGTGTGGCCTAACTGGGTCGGGGGCATGGCTTAGCGGGACCTGGGTGCGGGGGGTTTAAGTCCGTCTATTGACAGTGGCCTGAATGGCCACCCTACCTGCCGGTGAACTGTGACCTCCACAGCACTCCGCTCCCTTAACAGTGTCATACACAGCGCCCTGCCCCTTTAAAGCTGACCTACAGCAGTGAAGAAAAATGGCTGGGTTGTTATGGAAACCTGGTGTAAAACTGTGTGTGTATGTGAAGACTAAGGGCCTGCGAACTTTTATTGGCTGATAAGGGACATGTGACAGTGTGTATGGCAGTTGGGATATGAAGAGAAAGACCTGCAGGCTTCTATTGGCTAATGTAGGTCATGTGATGTGCCATATTTGCATTTTTTTGGGAATATCTCAGGAACGGTACGTCCTAGAGAGCCGAGACCTAATCTAAAACCTTCCCGGTACCTGTGTGCCAAATTTTGTGATGTAAGTGCGAATTCCTTTAGCGGACATACATACACAAACACATACATACACTCAGCTTTATATATTAGATATATAGCTTCTTAAGCTCTGTTCAGACATACCCACATAAAGGGCAGCAGACACATTCCCTCTCTCCTGTTCTCCCCCCTTGTTTTATTTTCTATTTCCCTTCAAAGCCTCCCCACCATAGTTCGTTTGGCTAATAATAGTGTCATATTTGAAATATGTAATAGATCATAATGGTGAATAACTCCAATGTTTAGCTTTTTATAGATACTTCAGAGTTGCATTTAACATTACTTCATCAAAGGTTTTTACAAGCTGCTCATGGTTAAACCTTAAAGTATGTGTATGTTTGTCTTCCACAAATAAAGCATCTACTTAAGTACTTTTCCTTCTAGTCACCATCTGTTACCTAAATAATGCACACTCATTTCCTATATCATCAGTTGAGGAGCAAGTTGTTATTAAATGACTAAGAGTTGGTCTTTGCAATGACTCGCTTGTCTTATTAATAGGATGGGTGACCCCCATCCCTAATGGGATGACAGTAAATTTGGCTTTTATGATTTCCCACACAGACCAATGGATTATCCATGAAACAACCCTAGTGACAAGCCCCAACAGCATGTGATCCACTCCACTGTCAGTTTCATATGGTGCCATCAGACCATGCAGACCTACAGGAAGAGGCTATAAAAAAGGAGCCCCTGTCACTTGGCAAATGTGTTTTACCTGACAAAGCAACCGGTCCAGTTCCAAAATGCGTTGTGATATACAATATAACTTACTACTTGGGAAACATTTTCACCAAGAACAGAATTAACTAGCATTTATAAATTCATGGACAGTTTGTAAAAGTTGTACAATGGTGGCCAGTGTCTGTAGGAAATGTTAATAAATAGCTTTTGATAGCTGCTGGTTGCTAGAGCAGGATATTGTCAATGTAATTATCATTTTACACTTCACAGCAAATGTGGCTAATCTATTGATATTAGTTATCTTATCTTTATGTTTCATAATTTAACAGATTGGCAACCATGACTTGAGCTCAAAGTAGGATCCTATGGTGGGCTAACCCTACTCTAGCAAAGTCGTTACTTTTTGGTTTTAGGCTGGTTGGTTGAACACTCATTTCCTTTGATCCCCCCATACACATGCAGGCTGAGTTTGGGTTCTGAATGGGGGGGGGGGGAGGTTACTGCGCCATTGCTAAACACCTATAGTGTTGGCTTATCCCTACCGGACTGGGCATGCTGAAATCATGAGCCTTCTTCCCCTGATATATACTATCGCAGAAAAGTTGGGAGACTCCCATATACATTAGACGGCAGGCCACAGAAATTGGTGGATTCAGCTGACATTACTCTAATCATCTACAGTTGACAGGTGACAACTTTCACAGAAATATCAGGTAAATTTACAGTTCACAGAGGCAACATTTGTGACTGCGCCAATGTCCTGTTGTTGAACTGTTTGCAAGTTTTTTTGCGCTCGTATGTCATCCCTATTCTACGTACACTGCTAGACTGAAAGGAGGATTTTCAGAACAATGGTCAGGAAAAACTACTGATGGGACATGGATGGCATCCATTTTCTATCTGTGGTTTTCACAGACCAAGAGACTTCAAAAGACATGTTTGCCCTGCAACATAGACTAAAGTAGTTCATGATTCTGTTGTTTTTCCACTGACCCATGGTTAGTGAAAAAACACAATACAATCAGTGGATACATGTGCTGTGTGTGGAGAACAGTGATGTTATTCACGGACATGTCAAAAAGCCTTAAGTGGGTCTAATATATTTAGATAAATACCTTTGCCTTTTGTGTCGGCCCATGCAAAGGGGCCTTAACATGAAAACTTTTCATAGTTGGAAGTTTCAATAGCTTGAAATGCTCCTGTGATCCACTGAGAGTTCATTTTGTATTACACAATCTAAATGTATCTTTATCAGGATTAATGTGATACCAGAAAGGCATGAATAGTGTGCAACTTCCTACAGAAAAAAATAAATCATGTGACAAAAACAGATCATTTGGTGAAACGTTTAAAACATTTCAAACACAACACTGATTTCCACTAAACTTCATGATATCACTAGAAGGCCCCATGCACAAGACTGCCCCATACAAACTGCGGATCTGCAAAACATGGATACCGGCCGTGTGCACACCACATTATGTCGTGCGGACCCATTGACTTACAGTCTGCAAAACGGACAACGGTGATGTGCATGGGGCTGAATACCTTCATGGTAGAGGGAGCAGGTTTGGCAAGCTGACCACCCCAGGATGCTGCAGTAACTAATAATATACAAAATCCATTACATAATAAAATGATTGAACTAATTATCCAGAATTTAAGGGGTTGTCTCACTTCAGCAAGTGGCATTTATCATGTAGACAAAGTTAATACAAGCCACTTACTAATGTATTGTGATTGTCCATATTGCCTCCTTTGCTGGCTGGATTAATTTTTCCATTATATTATACAGTGCTTGTTTCCATGGTTACGACCATCCTACAATTCATCAATGGTGGTCGTGCTTGCACACCTTGGAAAAAAAGGATGGCCTCTCTGGTGGCCGGGATTTAGGGAGCGCACACAGGCTGGTGCTTTTTCCTATAGTCTGCAAGCACAACCACCACTGCGGTATTGTAGGATTGTCATAACCATGGAAACTAGCAGTGTATAATGTGATGGAAAAATGAATCCAGCCAGCAAAGGAAGCAATATGGAGAATCACAATACATTAGTAAGTGCCTTGTATTAACTTTGTCTACATGATAAATGTAATTCGCTGGAGTGAAACAACCCCTTTAAGGATTTTGATCCACAAACTGTATTGTCCTCAGTTCTATTTCAACATGCACCATATTTTGATTATATGAACCACAAATGTTTAGTGAAATTGGAGTAGTATCGGTGTAGTGTTGTCGAATTGAGAAGATTCTAAGTCAGCTGGAGCCTACACTAAGACTATGGGCCTCATGTATGAAATCTAATAGGTTGATATGGGTAATAGCTCCTGTTGCTTGCTCCGTGTCAGGAGTGATGTGTTTCATTCTGTACATATCAATTTTAATCTTTAATCTTATTAAATGGGTTTTCTGAGAGTTTCTTTTACTGATGACCTATCCCCTGGATCATAAAAATATATAAAAAAAATCTAAGTAATTAAAAATTCAAATTATTCCCTCTCCCCATTTTACAAATAAAAATAAACAAAAAAGCCTAAACATTATTAGGATCATTGCATCAGAAAATGCCTAAAAATCTAAAAGTAATTATCCCATACAGTGAATGCTGTAATAAGAAATACACTGCTCCAAAAAATAAAGGGAACACTTAAACAACACAATGTAACTCCACTTCTGTGAAATCAAACTGTCCACTTAGGAAGCAACACTGAGTGACAATCAATTTCACATGCTGTTGTGCAAATGGGATAGACAACAGGTGGAAATTATAGGCAATTAGCAAGACACCCCCCAATAAAGGAGTGGTTCTGCAGGTGGTGACCACAGACCACTTCTCAGTTCCTATGCTTCCTGGCTGATGTTTTGGTCACTTTTGAATGCTGGCGGTGCTTTCACTATAGTGGTAGCATGAGACGGAGTCTACAACCCACACAAGTGGCTCAGGTAGTGCAGCTTATCCAGGATGGCACATCAATGCGAGCTGTGGCAAGAAGGTTTGCTGTGTCTGTCAGTGTAGTGTCCAGAGCATTTAGGCGCTACCAGGAGACAGGCCAGTACATCAGGAGACGTGGAGGAGGCCGTAGGAGGGCAACAACCCAGCAGCAGGACCGCTACCTCCGCCTTTGTGCAAGGAGGAACAGGAGGAGCACTGCCAGAGCCCTGCAAAATGACCTCCAGCAGGCCACAAATGTGCATGTGTCTGCTCAAACGGTCAGAAACAGACTCCATGAGGGTGATATGAGGGCCCGACGTCCACAGGTGGGGGTTGTGCTTACAGCCCAACACCGTGCAGGACGTTTGGCATTTGCCAGAGAACACCAAGATTAGCAAATTCGCCACTGGCGCCCTGTGCTCTTCACAGATGAAAGCAGGTTCACACTGAGCACATGTGACAGACGTGACAGAGTCTTGAGACGCCGTGGAGAACATTCTGCTGCCTGCAACATCCTCCAACATGACCGGTTTGGCATTGGGTCAGTAATGGTGTGGGGTGGCATTTCTTTAGAGGGCCGCACAGCCCTCCATGTGCTCGCCAGAGGTAGCCTGACTGCCATTAGGTACCGAGATGAGATCCTCAGACCCCTTGTGAGACCATATGCTGGTGCGGTTGGCCCTGGGTTCCTCCTAATGCAAGACAATGCTAGACCTCATGTGGCTGGAGTGTGTCAGCAGTTCCTGCAAGACGAAGGCATTGATGCTATGGACTGGCCCGCCCGTTCCCCAGACCTGAATCCAATTGAGCACATTTGGGACATCATGTCTCGCTCTGTCCACCAACGTCACGTTGCACCACAGACTGTCCAGGAGTTGGCAGATGCTTTAGTCCAGGTCTGGGAGGAGATCCCTCAGGAGACAGTCTGCCACCTCATCAGGAGCATGCACAGGCGTTGTAGGGAGGTCATACAGGCACGTGGAGGCCACACACACTACTGAGCCTCATTTTGACTTGTTTTAAGGACATTACATCAAAGTTGGATCAGCCTGTAGTGTGTTTTTCCACTTTAATTTTGAGTGTGACTCCAAATCCAGACCTCCATGGGTTGAAAAATTTGATTTCCATTTTTTAATTTTTGGGTGATTTTGTTGTCAGCACATTCAACTATGTAAAGAACAAAGTATTTCAGAAGAATATTTAATTAATTCAGATCTAGGATGTGTTATTTTTGTGTTCCCTTAATTTTTTTGAGCAGTGTATTTTCCACCCCCTCGCTCACACACAAAACTAAATGAATGAAAAGTGATCAAAAAGTCATAGATAGCTCTCTTTTGATTGTACTGTATCAAAAGTATTCTTTTATTGATGCCCTTGCAGAGCTTACAAAGAATGTACATTGTAATTGTTGTAAAAACAATAAAAATAATTTTAAAACAAAAAGTCATAGATAACCCAAAATGGCTCTGTAGATGGAAATATAAAAAAATACGGGTGTTAGAATCTTGTGATTTTTTTTTTGTAATTCCACTCCATTAATACATTTTTCCAGAACCCCTATACATGATATGAAATAATAAATGGTGCTATTAGAAAGTACAACTTGTACCGCAAAAAAAAAAAAAAAAAATGATAGCTATGTGAAAGGAAATATTTCAAAAGTTTAGGCTTTTCAAAGGCAGGGAACACAAAAACCCAAAAATGGAAAATAGCTGCTGCAGGAAATAGTTAAAGAGGATACGGATACTAAACAGGAAATAAAAGGATAGGAGGGCAGACTGCTAAAACACAAAAGGAAATGTCAGATGTCAAAAGGAGTGCTGAATGGATGAAAAGAAGGTCAAACGATTGTTGAAGGAACAAATAATGAACTATAAGGGATATAAAGAAGCAAAAATAAATACATAAAAGAAGCACTTAAATGTAAGACAAAAGATACGCTTGGTGGCAATGCAACTTCTGCTTGACTTTTATCTGGTCCACTGACTCATGAACTGGAATCTTTGCACTAAAAAAAGCTGATCCAGCAGACATAGCATAGGAAAAGAGGATCTCCTTTTGTAAACATTATAGTTTACAGCCAGAATTGCCAAAAAGATGGGTAACCGAAAATACAATTCATCATTTACCTTGTACTGATTTTAAGTAAAAATTTTGTTAAATTCAACAGATCATCAAAATCTACAGATACAAAAAATGATACAATGTACATAAAAGTTGAGTAATGATCTTGCTCAAGACGTGACGCAAGGGAGTAAGTCACCGGTGGGGCCTGTGTTTGGCTGCAGTAGTCATGTGTCCCTCCATCAACGGATGTTGATATCCGCACAGAGAGGAGCAGAAGTGCGGTTCCAGGAGCCAGACCGAATACATTGGTGGAGACCAGGTGAGTATCACCACCAAGGGTCGGCCGTGTATGGAGGTCTTATTTAGTCTCGAATAACCCCTTTAATTCATATGTCTGTTGACAAATTGAATAATAGAACGCAGCTCTGGATTATAATACAGGCAGGACAAGTAATGCAATGTATTTACAACTTTACTCAACAGTTCTGTAGATCAACATTTCTCATATAGAACGTACCGCTTATGCATAATTACAATGATATAGCCAACACCCTTACATCAATTGACTGTAATTAACAAAATGCTAAACTTTAAGTGTAACTGTCATTCAATTTTATTTTGTGTAATGTATAGGGGCAGTAATACCGACCATTTTTGCAATATACTTTAATGACTGAAATCGTACATTTCTATTAGATATAAAATAGCTCTAATATGGCCCATTTTGTAGCCTCAACAACGGTCCTCTGTCTCAATACAGTCAGTATTGAGCAAGTCTCCCAAGTTAAGTAAACACAAGACAGAGGAGCGTTACTGAGGCTCAAAATTGGCCACTTTAGAGCAATTTTTCTAATAGAAATGTATGGTTTCTGTAATTAAAGTATATTACAAAAATGGTCAGTAACACTGCCCCTGCACATTACAAAAAAAAAAAAAAAAGAATGACAGTTACACTTTAAGCTGGCCAAACCCAATCAATAGCTGTCAGCTGAAAAATCGTCCGGCCAACAGCTCTCTCAACTCCTGTCAGCCCCCCACCCCCCACTTCCAAATAAACATACACGTTCAGTTCGGCCCAGCGTGCATGTGTTGTCAATGGGAAGAGAGGAGAGCTTATCTCCTGGGAGAACAAAAAAAATGTAGGCAAAAATATTCACTTTACCGGATCCTTCTTTCCCCCTACATCAGCTGTTGGGGTTGAGTCAGGAGTTCCCCATACACATTAGACTGTCAGCGGGTCCGGGTGACAGTACACTAATGCGTAAGGTGGCCTCCAGGCTTCTTCAGAAAACAAAAAGCTGACACTTAGCCCCTACTACAGATTATAGTATCACTGCTTAGATGGACGGTTAAAAATAACAAAATAAATCTTTATTGAGAAACTATTAACATAAAATCACTTGGCTAATATTGCCTTACTAAAGTCACCAAAAGAACAGGCAGATCGGGACTAGTGTCTAAGTTAGACTCAGGTGTGTGTTGAGTCTACTAGGCACTAAACGTGGTCAGAGCAGGAGGTATGCTTATGGATTTTAGCAAAACCTATCTTATGCATGCAAAGTGCAAACTATCTGCTTTGACTAGGTTCCCATGAGATTTATGGTACTTTTGACAACCACTGGACATCCAGAATTAGTCCTGTGGTATGTACCACATACGTGCACTACAGAGACATACGTTCCTTGCTTATACTGGGTATATGATCCCAATATCTCAGCGATATGTTCGTATGGCTACACTTAAATGAACAGCAATATTCACATTTTTCTATTATTTTTTTTCAGTGAACGATGTACAAAGAAAAAAAAAAAAAAAAAAAAAAAATCGAAAAATATTTTTCATCAGCTCATTTTTTAGGTTTAGTAGCAAATAGAACTTATAAATGCACAAAGCTGTTACCTAGACAGTCATTGAGCAGTATGAAGTGCACAAATGATGAGCACAAAGAGCTGCATTCTCTCAGATCATTTCACTGAAAGGTTCCCAGAGGCAGCGAGAATGGGAGCTGTTGTATCTGACAGCAGGCAGCCCACTGCATTCCCCTTCCTTTAAGATAATTGTAATGTATCGTTTGAACATCTGAACAAAGCTGTCAAGATTTGGAGACACCTACTGATGTCTGAACTGGCCAAGGGGAATTCATTGTCATTCGTATGCAGACAACAAGGAGAGAAACCCTTTTCTAGCTCGTAATTACACCCTCAAATAAACTGAAAACACAAAAAGAAAACGCAAACGATTGCTTACATGAACCCTTTCACTGCCAGCCCTGCAGAATTGACTGACCTGCATGGCCCACACTGCCGGATCAGCTAATTATACACGGACTGCTTTTTGCACAGTGTAAATGTCCCTTCACTTTGGTGTGTACACAGGACAGAGAGCTCAAATATATTTAGAACTAGCTGAAGGACCCGGCTTCGCTCGGGTATATTTAATCTATTTCATTTAATGTTTGTGTGTCGACAGTATCCACTATAACAGTGACATCTACAGCACCCCGCCGCCTTCAAAATGACCTCCACAGCCCCCACCACAGTGCCCCATCTCCTTAAAATGGGACCTCCACAGCAGTCTGCCCCTAGGGTGGCCAGAGGTCCAGTTTTAGGCTGGACAGTCTGGCTTTCAGACTCCCTGTCCTCCATCTGGCGCAGGTCCTGGATGGACACAGGGATGTCCTTTTGAACAGCTCACTCTCAGACAACAGCACTGTACCTAGAAGTTGATTTTTAACTTCATTTTTCAATTCCTGTTGGCTGAGGAGTGGGAGGGGGTGTGGCCTAACTGGATCGGGGGCGTGTCCTTTTGAACAGAACACTCTAAGACAGCAGCACAGTGCTGTCTTGAGTGTGAGCTGCAGGAAGAAAGTCACCGTCCCTCCCACCTCTGCAGCTGACAGAAGTAAATTTTTAACAGCATTTTTTTCAATCCCTGTCGGCTGAGTGGGAGAAGGGTGGCCTAACCGGATCAGGGGGGAAGCTTAGCAGGACCTAGAAGTTGATTTTTAACTTCATTTTTCAATCCCTGTCGGCTGAGTGGGAGGGGCGTGGCCTAACCAGATTGGGGCGTGTCCTTTTGAACAGCTCACTCTAAGACAGCAGCACTGTACTGTCTGAGTGTGAGCTGCAGGGAGATAGTCACCGTCCCTCCCACCTCTGCAGCTGACAGAAGTTTATTTTTAACTTCCTTTTTTCAATCCCTGTCGGCTGAGGAGTGGGAGGGGGCGTGGCTTAACCGGATCAGGGGTTTGGCTTAGCGGGACCTAAAAGTTGATTTTTAACTTCATTTTTATGATAAGGGTCATGTGAGAGCTGAGACCTGGTCTAAAACCTTTCCAGACACTTGATGTACATGTGTGCCAAATTTTGTGATTGTAAATGCGACGGTGCGGATTCCTTTAGCGGACATACATACACATACACTCAGCTTTATATATTAAATAATGGCGGAGTAGCTCTTTATGCCTCATAATCTGTTCTCGTAGGCAGAGTTTTGCAGTTTTCTCAAATTTTTTTCACATTACCATGTGCTGTAGTTGGGCTACAGGTTAAAAGCTAAAAGGTCCCATTATGTCCTGCAGCAGTTTATACATAGAGATGCTGAGGGCCATTTACATCTCGGTGCCCTAGGGAAAGATCTGACCTACTTCAGCTGGTACCTAAAGCTGGTTACCTCTGTGTGAGCATTACAGAATCTATCTATTTATCTATCTATCTCATATCTATATATCTATTATCTATCTATCTATCTCATATCTATATATCTATTATCTATCTATCTATTATCTATCTATCCATCCATCTATCCATTTTTATTTGGCCACCTGAGATTTTTGCCATGTTTTCTGTGACTTTCTAGGGTGTAGTTTGCAAACAGCATGTTTGACCAATATTTTTTTTTCTTTAAAGCGCTTTTCCTCTATAGAGAAGGTGATGTGTAAATGCTTAAAAAAACAGCAAGAGCTACAGCATGACTCATTTTTAAAAAGAAGCCATAGAAACAAAAACGTCACCGAATGGACAAAGAAGCCAGTAACAAAAATGCTGGTGTGCCCTGCATTTCATATTTCTCATACACCTTCAGCTAACATCTGGAGCTGGTGTTTTTACTGCAAAAAAACGCTGGAAAAAAATGCTGCAAAAATTTGTGAAAATGTGTGAAAACAGCTTCAGTGTGTTTATTAAAAAGCAAGGTCTACCATAAGAAGATAAGTCTACAAGTGACAATTCTAAACAATTCTAAACAAGTGTGTTCATTTTGTTGTTTGCATTTTAGGTGTAAAAATATTTTTGGACATTACATTTATGTTGATGATTTATGAATATACATAATTTTGGCGAGTACATTTGTCATGAATTCTCAGCTATGAGAAGTATATGGTCTAAAGGTTTCAGCCTCTGGACATAAACATGAATGCCATTATTCATAGACAATAAGCAGATATTGTGAATATGGTGAGCAAATGACTTAAAGAGTTGTACCACTAATAACACTTACTCCGACCAATGACAAAAACGTGGGTCCGCAGGTACTGCCAAACTGTCCCATGAGAACTCAGCAGTACCACGTCCACCGCTCCATTCACTTCTATGGGACTTCCAGGTTTAGAGCTTCCGGAGCGGAGAAGGTGCGTGCAGTTCGTAGGAACTTGTGCACCCCTGTTCTCATCACCGCAAGGGGTCTGACCGCTTATTTCCTATCCTCTTTAACTGTTATAAGGAAGAGCAATTTTTTCCATTATAAAGTTCTTAAAGGGATTCTGTCACCAGTTTCTTACCCCCCCCATTTAAAAATATGGTTATGTTCATGGAGCACTAGCGATTCCTAATGTGGTCTTATAACAGAAATCCGTAGGCTCATTTTGTCTAAAAAACTTTATAACTAACCTGTCATTCATCTCACAAATGTGCCCAAGGGGATGATCATGTCTTCCAGATGCCGCCCGTACCCGGCAACCGGCGCATGCACACTTCGCTCCATGAAGCCGAACGGAGAAGTCCGCACGGGCGCATCAGGCACAGGCCTGTGCGCACGCGCGGGATGTTAGAGAAGAAGGAGGGGGGAGTGAGGGAGAGCCGGAGGCGTAGCGAAGGATTCTGAGGCGGCGCTGATGACAGCAAAGGAGGAGCTGGGCACAAACGGCGGCGGGTACGGGCGGCATCTGGAAGACATGATAATCCCCTTGGGCACATTTGTGAGATGAATGACAGGTTAGTTATAACGTTTTTTAGACAAAATGAGCCTACGGATTTCGGTTATAAGACCACATTAGGAATCGCTAGTGCTCCATGAACATAACCATATTTTTAAATGGGGGGGTAAGAAACTGGTGACAGAATCCCTTTAAACTCTTTACATAACACCAGAAACTTATCTAATTTGTTACTGATTTTCCAAACGTATCTGTAAAACTTTTCACATTCAATTGGGATTCCATATGATGGCAGATACTGGCTACTTTTACTATTTACAAGTCTATATACTACTCATGTTCCTTTATAGTATATATCTTCTTTCACGTACATAAATAAAGACTTATGAAGTGAGGAGGAAGAGAGGAGCATTATTAACAGGATTTACAGTTAGTTATAAGGTTCCTTCTCAATCTGATACTCCACGCTTTCAGTTGTGTTATAGACTACTGCCATAAGAAATTAATTTTGTGTTACAGCTAAACTCAAGAATGTTTAGTTAATAAATGTTTGTATAAGTAGACATTACCCCCAGACAACACAAAGACTGGAGTAGCATACAAAACTCAGATATTCTTAAGGTATATCAACAAAAGCAAAACACAGGAATGGAAGGTTGGAGGAGTGGATGTTGAAGGGGAACAGGTCAATAGTGAGCTCTACAAAAGGAATATTTCTGACTTTTACTGTCAGCATTTATAGTTTTTATAGAAAAGGCTCAATTTGCAGACAACTGGAAAGGAGCCAGTGCTCCTGAAACCTCAAAGCATCGAGGCTTCCAGTGATGATGTGTGGTTCAATGTATGACTACTTTATGAAAATGAATAAAGTGCATAGTAGAATATGTTATGCTGTGTTTTATTAAAGGAGTTGTCCACCATTTACTTTTTTTTAAAAGTATACTTACCAGAGAAGTATACTTACCTGCTCCCGCTGCTCGGTTCTGGCTCCCTCTGGTCCCCACATGTAAAGTTCCTGCACAAGGTCACATGTGCTGCTGCAGCCAATCACTGGTCTCAGTTCCCAAGCACCACATCACTGCAGGGGCACATGTGACCCTATCCATGCAGGAGTTTACATACGGGGACCAGAAGTGAAGAATGCCCACCATGCATTGGGGAGCAGGTAAGTATACTTACCTTCACGAGTTCTGGAGGGTGAAATTAGTAAAAAATAAAATAAATCATGGACAACCCCTTTAAGAATGCTACAAGAGTGCATGTCTATTTGCGTTTATTCTTTGCTGTGTGTACCCTTCCGGCACTGCAGGATTTCACAATCTTGGGAGAAACTGCATTATTGTTCATCCTGATTGTACCGATTCATGAATAATATGCCAGGAACCTGATACTTACAAAATAGAAAGAAAAGATGACTAGAGCAATGTACCTCAATAGTGTTGAGCGAAGCGAGCTTCGGATGCTTCATCCGAAGCCGCTTTGTTCAAAACTTCTGAATAATACTGTACGGAGATTCATCTCCGTACACTATAAGAATGCATGGGCTCCAATGAGCCGAAATTAGTCATTCACGAAGTTGAGTGTGACTTCGTTGAATAACTTCGGTAATTGATTTATATAGTGGAAAACCACTGTACTGTTCTCTCC
Source organism: Bufo bufo (assembly GCF_905171765.1). NCBI lineage: Eukaryota > Metazoa > Chordata > Amphibia > Anura > Bufonidae > Bufo > Bufo bufo. Next base: position 442,471,971 of record NC_053391.1, read on the forward strand.
GTACACCATTATTCCGATGTTTTGAACGAAGCGACTTCGTATGAAGCATCTGAAGCTCTCTTCGCTCCACACTATACCTCAACATAAGAGATATGTGTGATTTAGGATCTGAGGAAAACTGGGTATATGTATATATGTTATGTTTCCAGCAAACATGTATGGTAAATGTATGTATGGTAAATTTATTGTGCTAGTATTCATGTTGCTTTAGCTCCATCTAGTAACTGTTTGCGCAAATAGTTTCTAGCTAGCCAGCATTTATTTCTTTGTGTGTCCCATGCGAACCAATGTACCTTATCACCTATGACCCTGGTAACATCATCAACCCAGCTTATAGCAGCCACCTCTTCCAACATCATCTGAAGGACAAGCATCACATTTGTGATTCTCTTCCTCACCACACAATGTGGCATCACTGGTATGTTTTAGCCTGTTAGTTAGCAATGTAGGATGTATTTTCATGCACATTTATATTTCTCATGTTAGGTAGGGAATAGTGCAGTTAATAATGTGAAAGGGGAGCAGTAGTAATCATTAAAACATAACTTTTAATGTATAAAGGCTAAAAAAAAAAAAAGCATATAATAATGCCCTTAAATAAAATAAAAAAATTATAAGACAGAGAATGCCAAAAACATGTATACCATCTTGCGCATATGTATATTAACTAACAAATTGAAAAATAGTCTGGTAAGAAAGTAGATGAATCTTACCAATCCTGTATACTCCGATGTAAACGCATCCCTCCCACACTGCCCTGTCACTCCACAGGGCTGGATAATTATAATGGGTCCAACTGTCAAATAACAGGACAGGCGCTATGGGCAGATAATAGACATTAAAAGGCTGGTCCTCTCGCTGATTGCTCACTACAAGACGTGGTAAAGATGTAGAGATAAAGAAAGTAGTGTCTCAGATACAACACCCAAAATCAAGTTGTTCATTGAGGCCCAGCGGGCTAGAGGTGTCCAATTTAAAAATTCACTAACTCTCCCTTTGTAGTATACGTTTGTCCGAATCAACAATGCGAGGTGATTTATGAAAGCGTTCTATTCCCTTGAATTTGATGGCGGTTGTTTGCCCCTCGTGGAAAGCATGAACATGTCTGGCGATTGGGGACTCCTCCTTATTGCGGACATCATTGACATGTTCCGGCGACGTAGTTCCCTACGTGCTTTTCCCATGTATTGTATGCCACATTCACAAGTCATTAAATATACGACTACCATTGTACGACAATTTATGAAGTCCGTAAATAATGAATATCTTCCATGTTGTTAATGGACATTAGCCCCGTGTCCCCTGATGATTCTGGGGCTAGTAATAATTAGATTAGATATTATAAGGTTTCTTTTTGCACTTCTCTATTGTTTTCTTTGCACTTTATATAGTTTTTTTATTTCCTTTGGGTGCACCATTCTGGTTCTATCTAATATACCACCTTTTCAGCATATATATTGTACTATAGCGTGAGGACTGCCCTGGGCCTTGAGATCAGGGCAAGTTTCCGGACAGGGCCGCTCTTTTCAGGGCAATGACTCTGGATTAGGAGGTCATTAGGGTGTAACAGCTTGATTAGGGACTACTAGGAACAGAATAGGTCCCTGCCCCCACCCATCACGTGTTGAAGCCGTACCTGACATCAAAAGAAAAGCATCTTGATAAGGAGCGTCAGGAGAGATTTGTCGCTTGCTGCACTCCATTTCGAGCTACGCTCACATCAGGCAGAACTACAGGATTGGTAAGGTTCATCTACTTTCTTACCAGACTTTTTTCAATTTGTTGGTTAATATATATATGCACAAGATGGTATACATGTTTTTGGCGTTCTCGGTCTTATGTTTTTTTTTAATTTAAGGGCATTATTATATGCTTTTTTTTTAGCCTTAATACATTAAAAGTTATGTTTTAATGATTACTACTGCTCCCCTTCCACATTATTAGATGTTCTATAGCGGTAGACTGTGAAAGTTTAACCATTACTTTCACAGTTGGGCATTCCTTCAATGAGGGAATAGTGCAGCCCTGTACTTTCACCCACTCCACTATCCCTACCTACTTGGACGATGCACCCTAAATGGCAGCCCCAACGGGTTGACAGTCTCAAACTTAACTAAGTGCTTGGCCTAAACAAAAAGAGATTAAATACCAGCTGACAAGGAGGCTGGATGCCACAATAACAGCACAACCCTGTCTGCTCTGCCACAGAGAGACCAGACTCGCCACCGCAGCATGTTACTCCAGTGTCTGTGAGTTGCTAGCAGAGATTTTACCTGCATGTCAACTTATGCCCTAGAACACATAAGGAGGACATAACAGTATATATGTAGCATGTCTGGATCTTTTGGGACTGTCATGTTGTAGCATCTCATAACATTGTGAATCATTACAAGAGATGTTGCATACATTTTTTGTCGCACGGCACATGTCGCAGTGTAGTCATACGCTTAGAATGACAAAATTCTGAGGTATACCATGATAGTAAACCTCAGTACATACACGTGTTCTCTCAAGGTAAACTGGTTTTAAGTGCAAGGAAATTTAACAAATTCACATTCCAAATGTTTCAGAGACATAAAAGTAGGTCAGCCACTGCTTCCCTTAAAATGTCCATCTTGAATAGAGGCCCTCCAGAAATATGAAAACACTGATTGGGGGCGTTTTAAAATAATTGTATACCAATTTATGAAAAAACATCAACCGTTCATAAAAGGACATATCTCGAGCCATCTGTTATAATGCTTCCAATGTTGCTGGAAATCTATTTTAATAAAAGTATGGCCAGCAAAATTACAAAACTGTGGTCAATTAGGGAGCAATGCAGCTACCAAAGCTGTCCGACAATGTAATGTATGAGACATGCGGAATGTTTGCTGCCTCTTTTATTATTCATAAAGTGGTTTAATAAAACAAACAGTAGAGTTTCTACAAGATGCCATAAAACTGTTCTGTCAAGTACTGTAAACCTCAATAGCTATTGACTGTCTGTATAACTGACTTAAAGGTGTTCTTGGGGAACACTGAGTTTTTAAGAAGTACCCGCAGCCTGCCTCTGTAAATAGAAGATTCACTCTTATCTGCACCCCATCACTCTGGTCCTTCGAGCTGCCTCCGCTGTGCCCACGTTCCAGTCCCTGGCTTGTTTTCTTCCAGAACTGCTTGGACATGGTCACATCCTCTGCTGAAGTCAATGGCTGGCTTCACCTGTGATGTGCTGCTTGTGGCCATATCACTGCTGAAGCCAGTCATTGGCTTCAATTTTGACCAAGGACAACATGTGGGTTGGGTGGGTTTCCTCCAACTACTCCTGTTTCCTCACACACTCCAAAGACATATTGGAAGGGAATTTAGATTGTGATTTCCACTGGGGAAAGCAGGATATGTTAATGTCTGTAAAGCGCTTCAGAATAGGGTGGCACTTTACATAAAACGCGTAAACTCTAGTATGGTGTGACAGTGTTGCGCAACTTGTTTTTTTTGTGTGTTTTTTTTCTGTTAATTGCAACTTTTTAAAACCCATATTTCATCTGCTTGCTAATTGCCATTCAATTTCTTGGAATTAATATTTAAACAAAAGAAAAAGTCTTGTCGGATTACAGCTACAGGATTCGTTTTTTTTCCTGCTGTAAGGTATTTATAAAGCGCACTAGAAAAAGCACAAGTGGTGCTGGACACATCCAGAGGTAATTACCCCTTACTAAATACAGAGTAGAAGCACCAGTGAACCACTATTCGGAATGGAATAACATAACTGGCATTTTGTTTTGTATTATAATATGAAAAATGATAGAATATAAAATGATATAAGAATCTGAGGGATGCACATGATTATACAGATAGGAGCAGGAACATTAATTGCATATGAAAGGGGTTTTCCATTGATGGCCGATTCTTGGTATAGGATATCAGTGTTTGAATTGTTGGGTTCTGACTCCTGAGATCCCTGTATATCAGCAAATTTAAGGATCCCTTTATTGATTGGGCAGCATGATGGCTCAGTGGTTTGCATTGTTATCTTAGGCTGGGTTCACATCACATTTTTGCCCTACGTTTAATGTATACATTGGGAAAAAAAAGGGATGCAAAAGCGTAGTAGACGTCACTTTTCCATCACGTTAACGTACATTTTTTTCAACAATGGAACCCTATGGTGATGGATGCCACCGTAAGCAATCTGTCAGAGGCATCCGTTTAAAAGTATATGTTTTTGTATACGTTAAACGTAAGACAAAAACGGGATGTAAATCCAGTCTAACAGAGCTGGGGTCCTGAGTTTAAATCTTTATGCTTGCCATTATTCCTGCTTGCAAAGCAACTTCAAATATTGACAGTTCACTTGCTGCCTAATATATTCCACCATTTCAGGAGCCATTGTCATGAGAAAATCTGTGCTATTCACTTCACCTATCAGTGGTTTTAATGTTATGGCTGATAAGGGTAGTAAGTGCCATTTATATGAAAAGATTATCTTTTACCCCTTCCCAACATTTGACATACATGTACATAATAATCGAGGAAAGGGTGTATGGAGTGAGCTCAGAAGCTGAACCCACTCCACACACCAAGTGCCAGCTGTGTTATACTATTAATACCCACCTGCAGTGGCAAGGACATAATTTACCAGTGATTTAACCCCTCAGAAGCCACGGTCAATAGCGACTATGGCATTTAGGTGACAGAAAAGTTTTTTTTAATAGTTTTTTCTATGAGTATGGTGACACAAAGCAAATTTATATTTTATGTTTTAAACTTTTTTGAAAGTACTAAAGCATAGGAAAAACAATATAAATTGTGTTTAGCTGTAATCATACTAACCCCCACAATAACTAACATCTCATTTTAAGTGCACAGTGAAAGCTGTAAAAAAAAAGAAATTTTTTTATTTCACCCCACAAAGACTTTCCCCCCATATTTCAATACATGGTAAGGTAAATTAAATGGTGCCACAAAAAATACAACTTGGCCCACAAAAAATGTTCATGGAAAAGTAAAAAAGCTATGGATCTTGGAAGGCAGGAAGAAAAAAAAGAAAAAAAAATGAAAACGAAAAACTATTGGCTGCAGCAGGACACGGTTAGCATCTGAAAAATTAGAAGCGTTCTTTCTTAAACAATAAATGCCTTGCGTAAATGAGCACAAGATGATGTCCCTTATGCATATTAGTTTATTGCTCTATTCACTAGAATATTAATTAACAATCGGTACATGCTTCCTGTACAATAAAAACCGCATGACATCTCAGAACAGTGTAAAAGTGTCAAACCGCCAACCCATTTTATTGCCAGTGTATAGGCGAGCAGCTGAACAGCAGCACAGTGAACCTATTTGCTTGTCTTTGTGGACCACATTTCGGTCCTTTGCATTTTTCACTAAAGTAGTTAAAAGGGGTTTCTGAGTTAAATAAAAACTCGAGCAATCCCTGTAAAACGAAGAGCAGCCGTGAGGACCTGAGCTAAGCGCAAGAAGAAGCAGAGGGGAAAAAGGGTGAGTATATATTCTTTTGTTATTTACGGCTAGTCTTAGATACGCGGCAAGGGATCTAGCAGGCTGTTCCGGCAGAGTACAGCCTGCCGGAATGCCTCCCCCTTTAATTATAATGAGGTCCGGTGGATATCCGGCTGCTACCCAGCAAATAGGCTGAGAATTGGCTGGGAAAAAAAACGCTGCACAACCCCTTTAATAGAAATAGATTGAATTGACTAAAACAAACAAAGAACTAAACTGTCCTCAACCACATAAAAAAAACCAAGTTTAATCTCCTTCAAGATATTATTGAAGTCCTCTTAGGTGATATTCAAATCTGGTGAAATTGCCAGACTTTAGTTGATAAAATCTGTGCGACAATCAGGGCAGGCTGCAGGTTTTCCAAGGCTCAACATTCCCATTCTGTTGAAAAAATATATCATAATTTCCTTCTGGATTATATTGTTTGCAATGCATGAGGTAAAATATATGGCAAATCCACCTCAAAATCTGTAAAGTACCCTAATACTGTCATTTAATAAGACAAAAAAAATCTATTAGAAAGCACTATAAGACCCCACAATTTTGGAGGTATGATTAAAAATGACATATGCTCTATAAGCTGAAATAGACTACAGGATTTCATACATTAGAAAACCAGCACAAGAGAAAAGGGAATAAAACACAGAATATACGCCTCTCCTATTCTTACCCCACTACTGTCAAGTACTATCATTCTCATTCTTTAACAAAGGGGAATGATAGTGGCTGATGCGTGGAAGGAATTTGTCCTTCAGGAGATAAACACATTTTCTTGCGGTGTCAAGTGTCTTTTCGGACATGAAGGTTGTTGTAAAAATGTTATTTTCATCCCATTATCTCACCCTCTGCAGGAGATAATGGTCATATATTAAAATATGTCTTTCACACAACATTGACAGTTAAGGTGACCAGTCACTGGTGGCCCTAGTCCAGTCCATGATCAGGCTGTAAAAATAGAGATACACATGCTTATTCTGCCCAAAATATTTCTGTTTACATTATGCTTAGACGAGCGAAGATGTTACCATTTCCATAACTGCAACAGATCAAAATGTGTGTATCCACCATAACAACATTCAATAACATTATTGGGGAAAAAATAGGAAAAAATGAAATTCTGACACTCTGAAGAAGCAAGATGATAGGACATTTTTAATGTTGACATTTAGGAAGCAAATGAACAATAAAGCCTGTAAACTATAACAAACAAATTCACACTAAAAGTCCACTCACGTCATATATCTTTATTATACAGAGTATGGGTTAAACCATTCTCTTCCCAATAAGGTCTTAGAATATTCATATTTGTCATCAGTGTTGAGAAAGCTGGTGTAACTAGTGTAAATCCATCCAATAAAAGAGAATATACAGTGGATATAAGAAGTCCACACCCCTGGTAAAATGTCAGGTTTCTGTGCTGTAAAAAAATGAGACAAAGATAAATAATTTCAGAACTTTTCCCACCTTTAATGTGACCTATAAACTGTACAACTCAATTGAAAAACAAACTGAAATCTTTTAGGTAGAGGGAAGAAAAATATAAAAATAAAATAATATGGTTGCATAAGTGTGCAGACCCTTAAATTAATACTTTGTTGACGCACCTTTTGATTTTATTACAGCACTCAGTCTTTTTGGGTATGAATCTATCAGCATGGCACATTTTGACTTGGCAAGATTTGACCACTCTTCTTTGGAAAAACACTCCAAATCTGTCAGATTGCGAGGTCATCTCCTGTGCACAGCCCTCTTCAGATCACCCCACTGATTTTCAATCGGATTCAGATCTGGGCTCTGGCTGGGCCATTCCAAAAATTTAATCTTCTTCGGGTGAAACCATTAATTTGTGGATTTAGATGTACGCTTTGGGTCGTTGTCATGCTGAAAGATGAAGTTCCTCTTCATGTTCAGCTTTCTAGCAGAAGCCTGAAGGTTTTGTACCAATATTGACTGGTATTTGGAACTGTTCATAATTCCCTCTAGCTTAACTAAGGCCCCAGTTCCAGCTGAAGAAAAACAGCCCCAAAGCATGATGCTGCCACCACCATGCTTCACTGTGGGTATGGTGTTCTTTTATTGATGTGCAGTGTTGTTTTTGCGCCAAACAAATCTTTTGGAATTATGGCCAACCTTGGTTTCATCAGACCATAACACCTTTTCACACATGCTTTTGGGAGACTTCAGATGTGTTTTTGCAAAATGTAGCCTGGCTTGGATGTTTTTCTTCGTAAGAAAAGGCTTTCGTCTTGCCACTCTACCCCATAGCCCAGACATATGAAGAATACGGGAGATTGTTGTCACATGTACCACACAGCCAGTACTTGCCAGATATTACTGCAGCTCCTTTAATGTTGCTGTAGGCCTCTTGGTAGCCTCCCAGACCAGTTTTCTTCTCGTCTTTTTATCACTTTTGGAGGGACGTCCAGTTCTTGGTAATGTCACTGTTGTGCCATATTTTCTCCACTTGATGATGACTGTCTTAACTGTGTTCCATGGTATATCTAATGCCTTGGAAATTCTTTTGTACCCTTCTCCTGACTGATACCTTTTAACAATGAGATCCCTCTGATGCTTTGGAAGCTCTCTGTGGACCATGGCTTTTGCTGTGGGATGCAACTAAGAAAATATCAGGAAAGACCAACTAGAGCAGCTGAACTTTATTTCGGGTTAATCAGAGGCACTTTAAATGGTGGCAGGTGTATGCTGACTCCTATGTAACATGATTTTGAATGTGATTGCTTAATTCTGAACACAGTTACATCCCTAGTTATAAGAGGGTGTGCACACTTATGCAACCACATTATTTTAGTTTTTTTGTTTTGTTTTCTTCCCTCCACCTAAAAGATTTCAGTTTGTTTTTCAATTGAGTTGTACAGTTTATAGGTCACATTAAAAGGTGGAAAAAGTTCTGAAATGATTTATCTTTGTCTCATTTTTTTACAGCACAGAAATCTGACATTTTAACAGGGGTGTGTAGACTTTTTATATCCACTGTACCTCATAGATTTTGCCCTTATTGCATCTGAACTGTAAGCTACGTGCTTCAAGCCAACATTATGTCCATCTATTTTGTGTCTTCTGTAGAGAAAATATTGACTTGACTAGGGTTACACGGTTAATCACATGTTTTTTCATGATGTTAACTGTACCTTCAAACTCCCACTGTCCAAGAAGGTTGATGGTCCTAAAGGTGACCATGCACCCAGAAGTAGTCAGCCAAACAGCTATTCCTCACACTACCCCCAATACACAGATGCGATCAGTTAAGCCAAGCATGCATGCATGCATTTTCCACGGGGAACGAGCATGCTTCTTTCCTTAAACATAATCTGTGAGGTTAGTCGGCTGGTGCTCCTGATTCGTCCAACTTAGCTCTTATGTGTATAACCATCTTAAAAGATCAGTGTTTGTGATGCTATCTCACAGTTTTAAGAACGTATGTAAAGTTTCAGAGAAGGCAATAAGAAAAGGGTCTGTGAAATTTCAGAATGGTACTGCGCATGCGCAGCCGCCCTCCATTCATTCCTATGGGGCCGCCGAAAATAGCCGAACGATGGCTCGACTATTTCCGTCGGGCCCATAGAAGTGAATGGAAGTGGTGGTTGGTCATGTGCGTTGCGCTCCCATTCACTTCTAAGGGGAGAGCGCCAACTACTTTGCCCGCTCCTTTCTTGATATAGGTGTGGGTCCCACTGGTGGGACCCGCCCCTTTCAGACAATGGGGGCATATCCTAGCGATATGCCCCCATTTTCTCAGTTGAGACAACCCTATTAAGCTAAGAATGAAATGGCTCAAAGTTCAGACTTCAGACTCAGAAATTAAATGAGAAATTAAAGGGGTTTCCAACATTTTTTTAATTGATGACCTATAGGTCATCAGTATCTAACCAGTGGAGATCTGACACCTGGGATCTCCTGCCAATCAGCTGTTTGAGGAAGCCGTGGCACTCACCAGAGCTCCTGTGAGCATTGATGCCTCCTCACAGCCTACCAAGCCCAGCGTCGTACATTGTATAGAGGCTGTGCTTGGTATCGCAGCTCAGCCCCATTCACTTTATGAATGTGATGTCACTGGCATAGTCTAAGCTGCAAGAAGGCCGAGGTGATCATGTGAGCGCCTCTGCCTTCTCAAAAAGCCGATCAGCAGTGGGTCCTGGGTGTCGTTCCCCACCGGTCAGATACTGATGACACCTTTAAATTAACTCAATGTTTTTTTTCCAGCACAATTAAGTAGTGCAAAATGTTTAAATAAAAAGATGGCAAAATGCAAAATTAAAATGTCATTAGACTTCTTTCTTTCCTAGCAGTTATAAGGTCAGATGAAACATACACTAGTACACATTAAGCATCAAACATAATGAGGGCCCAAATTACAATTCGTAAATAGTCAAAGTAATGTAAGGACCTTTTTGAAATTGTGTGATGCATTGAATACATGCAGAACTATAAATCTGCAATGTATATTATGTCTGTGTGTGAATCTGTGGGTTTGTAAAAAGAAAAGAAAATAATAAAAAAAATCCCAAACACCAGAAAAGCTGTGAACACCCCATGTTATTTCACACTACCACTGAGACAGGACTAATTGATAGGGGAACACACATAACAAAGATAGGGAAAAGGCTTACTTGCGTTCTCTCAGTTTATCCCACTCCTGCTCTTTTAACTTTGTTGTTTTCTATATCTTCCGTTCATGGGGTATTCCTAAGATAAAAAAAGAACATGACATATTAATATAATTATACTTAAATACATTATAATATTAAACATTATTATGCCGTTTCACATCCTCACCCATGTAATATCTATGCATCATATGCAACAGAGATGAACACTACACTGGAGACTACTCGCAACTCAGATCTGCAGTTATGCAGTGTTCAGAGGGGACCAATTTGGTAAGTGTAGACACTTTATTATGGATTGTATTGTATCACAAGTGGTGACTTTATAATTATGTGCGAACAAGGAATTTATTTTGTTCCACTCCATAAAAACTTCCATGTTGGCTTGGTGTTTATGGGAGGAGGGCACGTTTATTTTCCTCTGAAAGAGGCTATATCCTGAATGTTAGCGTGAGTTTTAAATGCTAGAAATGATCCTGCATAAAACCATCCCAAAGAGCACAAGAAACGACATCAATGTGTTTTATGACCATACATATGGACTAAAAGCAATAGAATAGATTATCCTGGTGGGTGTTATTTTTTCTGTATTCGAAATGCCTACTAAACCAGTGTATAATCGTGATAATGAAGCTATCTAGAACAACCCCTTGCAGCAGAATTCAAGTCCATAATGCATGAATACAATAACACAAATTTTTAGTCTCACAGTAAGCAGGTGCTCTCTGCAAATTTGTAAGAAGGTTACCTAAAAGAATAATGATTGTTTGTACAATTAGTCTATGCAAATGCAGCAGACTTAAAGGCGATGTACACCTCTGGAGGCAATTTTGTTTATGATTGCATTTTACTCATTTCTAGCTAAAAATCCTATTTTCAATTGGCCTTTATTAAAAATATTGAGCCGTTCTGTTACAAAGGGTTAACTGTTTTTCTAACTGTGTGATAGGGCCCCTACTTTCAGCTTGCACTGGATCATCTAATAACCCTTATTTCTAAACTACTAAGAGGACATAAACACTTATTTAAGCCGCATTCTTATCAGTAAGAACTGAGCTATAATGAGAATTTATAATGTCAGAGAGCAGAGATAAGGAACTTGTCAGCTCCCCAACAGAGAGAAAATCCAGAGGCTGCTACTAGAGCATCCCAGCTCTGTACAGAAAAAAAAGTTCCATATATTTTTAAGAAAGATCAACTGAAAAAATTATTTTTAGCTCAAGATGAGTGCAATGCAATAATTAGAAAAATTGCCCCAAAGGTGTACATAGCCTTTAACACACACACTTAGTGAGTTATCACATCTAGTTAACACATTAAGACTGTTACTGTTAACTCTGCTACATCCGTATACAGCTGTAAACTACACTAATATAATGCCACCTTTCCAACAAGACAATAGGATGGATTTGCTCTTCATTGTAATAGTGTTGTCACTGTGAAGGAGCCACATCAATGCATCCAAGAAGCAGAACTCCCCATACTGTAGAGCAGGGGTGGACACAGACAGCAGGGGGCCCAGTGCAAAGAATGTGCCAGGGCCTTCCTCCCCCTCCCCCCAAGCCAAATTCTCAACATAACCTATTCCGTCCTAACATTACTTATAGCAATACAAAACATACAGGGTAAGGCAACTTTCACACCTGTGGCACTACGCTCCGGCCACCTGAACTGGCAGAGAATGCATGGAATTGGTCGGACAAAAACCCAGGCATGCAGCGGTTTGTGTCCCGCTGATTCTCTGCATTTTTGCCAGATTGTGGCCCGATCTCTGCCAGACCCAATTATAGTTAATAGGGCCGGGGGGCATTCTGTCTGCATTCAGCAGTGCTGGAGTATTCCGGCAGGCTGTTCTCAGATGTGAAGGTAGCCTAATACAGGACATACCTCTTACATCTAGTGACGTCTCCTTTGATGTAAATGTTCTCTGTCGTTCTCTTCTCCATTCAGATCAGACTGCCATGATGATTTTTTTCAGCCATCTCTTCTCTCTGCAGAGTTTGACAGACAGACATCTTCGTTTCCTAGTTTTCCATCATCCTACCACCTTCTGAACACCCCATCCTGCCACCTCTAATATTGTGCCTGCTGTGCTCCCTATACTAGTTACACACAGATAGTTCCCCTTTAATAATTGGCACATAAAAAAATAACTGTGCCCAGGAAACAGTGTCCCTGACACTAATAGTGAAAACATAATGTTCTCCAAAGATAATTGTGCTAAGCTGATACTGTGCCAGGGTGCCCACCAAAGTCCCACCAATTGAAATAACTATCTATCAGACAACACGTAGTAGTAATAGTGCTCCTACAGTAATAATGTCCCCACTGTTTCCCGGAAGTAATAATGCTACCATAGTACTCATACTAGTATTCAAGTTCCTCATAGTCCCTCAACTGTAATTAAGCCCACCATAATGCCCCCGGTAGTAATAATTCTCTTTATAATGTGTAACAGTAGAAAAATGCTCCCTTATAATGTGTGCCAGTACATAAAAATGCCCTGTTGTGTGGCAGTATAAAAAATACATCCTCTGAGCCAATGTCCCCATAGTACCCTCATAATGTGTGCCAATGCCCCCTACTGTGTGCCCAAAAAACCCTCTTAGTGCCCCCAGTTGAGCCAAGGTCCCCATAGTTCCCCTATAATTTGCGCCAGTATAAAATACTCCTATATCGTGCGCCTCAGCTTGTCCCCATGGTGCCTGACAATGTGCCAGTATAAAATGCCCCCATAATGTGTGCCATTATATAACAAAGGGTCACCAGTAGATGCCCCCATAGTGCTCCCCCCTTCTCCATAGTGCCCCCCATGTGTGCTAGCATATAAGATAGGTCCCTCATAGTGCTCCTCTCCCTCCATAGTGCCCTCCCATGTGTGCTAGAATATAAGATTGGGCTCCCCATAGTGCTCCTCCCCATCCATAGTGCCCCCCATGTGTGTCGATATTTAAAATAGGGCCCCTATAGTGCTACTCCTCTTCCATAGTGCCCCCATGTGTGCCAGTACATAAGATAGGGCACCCAGTAGATGCCCCCATGAGTGCCAGATAGGGCCCCTAGTAAAGTATAAATAAAAAAATATATAAACTCAAACTTACTTCCTTGCCGCATTCAGCGATGCGATGCAGGCCTCTTCCGGCCTGTGTCCCGCGCTGTACGGCTCAGACGGCGTGATGACGTCATTGCGCCGCCTGCACCGGCCTCTGATAGGCTACAGGAAGATGCCTCTTCCCTGCGGCAGCATCCATCTGTATCGCTGTCCTAAGGACGACCATACAGATTAATATAGAGAGAAGCGCTCATCTCCCCCTGCTGCCGGTAAGAAGGGGCCCCCTCCTGAACTGGGCCCCTGTGCAGCCGAACCGGCTGCACAGGCGGTATATCCGCCCCTGCTGTACAGTTTAGGAGCCAGTTGGTCCACTACAGGTGGCACTTTGGGTTTTTGGTAATGATAGTCACTGAGGAAGGAGCTAAGATAGCTCTGAAATGCATCTGCACAATTCACACTACAGGAGCGTTACTATCTAAGCATTAATAACACCACTGTAAGGACTGCCTATTTAATAGTCATCCGTCAGCAGGTTTGTACCTATGAAACTGGCCAACCTGTTGTATGCACGCTTGGCAGCTGAAGGCCTCGGTGTTGGTCCCATGTTCATACAGTTGCAAGAAAAAGTATGTGAACCCTTTGGAATGATATGGATTTCTGCACAAATTGGTCATAAAATGTGATTTGATCTTCATCTAAGTCACAACAATAGACAATCACAGTCTGCTTAAAAAGTATGTGAACCCTTGGATTTAATAACTGGTTGAACCTCCTTTAGCAGCAATAACTTCAACCAAACGTTTCCTGTAGTTGCAGATCAGACGTGCACAACAGTCAGAAGTAATTTTTGACCATTGCTCTTTACATACTTTTTCTTGCAACTGTATGTGCCCCCATTGCTGAGAAAATTGATCTTTTAATATATGCAAATGAGCCTCTAGGAGCAACGAGGGTGTTGCCATTACACCTAGAGGCTCTGCTGTCACTGCCACACCCTCTGCATTCTGATTGACAGGAGCAGACGTGATGATGTTTTTACTGCCTGACCTTGTCAATCAAAGTGGAGAGGACGTGGCAGTCGTAGAGAGAGCAGAGCCTCTAGATGTAACAGCAGCACACTTATTGCTCTTCAAGACTTATTTGCATATATTAAAACTTTATTTAACCCAGCAATGTGGGCACATATGAACATGAGACCAACACAGATGTCTTCAGCTGCCAAGTGCACCTGTAACAGGTCAGCCAGTTTCATAGGTACAAATCTGCTGACAGATGCCCTTTAAGAAAACTCCTATTGCAGGCTGTTTATCTGAATTCTCTGATTAACATACTAAAGCCGTGGAGTATGTAATATAGCAGGACACATTGCTGTAATGCAGCCTATCCTACCTCCTACGTCATCTATCGCTTATGTGATTCTAACGTGAGTCCTAGTTGAACCACAATGCTACATCTGCTAGAAGCCATCTAATCTATATGGAGTACTAGGAAGAAACAACCCAAACTACAAGACATCTATTCCGCATTGGGATATGGTAAGAAACAGTGACGCACTACTATGTATACAGTACTGTCTAAATCAATTAAGGAAAGGCAATGAAGGACAACTTTTTCCTTACCAACAGCGCATAGATGTGGTTACCCATATATCACTGTAAATAACTACCGTTATATAACCACGCCAACACAAGTACATGCTGTATTGATCTTCTAACATCTTAATCACTTGTTGATCTACACTAACTGGCAATATCTAAAGCTCTTCTAGTCACTTATGTGTGAACGGATACCTAAATTCACGATATGGGTAACTGAACTACTATCTCGACAGTCCTACTAGAACTACTAAACTGCAAGGGCCCCTGCATTTTTGGGAAAGATTACGTTTGTATTTAAAATATGCAACGTAAACTGCAGTGTATTGTGATATATGGAGACAATGAGAATAGGGATGAGATAAGCATAAGTCTGATTGGATACTGAAGTCACGTGATAATGGGGGGAGTTGGAGGAGTAAGGTTAATTATAAACAATATATTGTTCTTTTCCAAAAATACATAATCAGGTAAAAAGCTAAAATAGGTGACAACCCCTATAGTAGTTGTACTAGTTGTCACTCGTTTTCATGTCTACACTAAGAACACAGATGTCAGCCAACTTGATAAGGATGCATGGTAGGAAAGGAAGCCTCTGTCCATGTGGTATCCTATGTAACCCTATCTACTTCCTAATTCTCTTTCCTGCAGTCACATTTGGGATTTTCAAATGTTTAAATACCAAAGCCACAAGTGTAAAACCAAAAGGCCAACTTTATCATGATCATAGATGGATATGATACAATAGTTCTAATGTAGAAGGCTAAAAAGATTAAAGGGTAACTCATGTTTTCATAAAAAAATATCTATTTTAGCACATGTTACTGCTGCAGCAGCATTATGCATAAAGCAATCTTTAGTTTCTTCACATACCACTGTTCTCCTTGAGTTTTTCCCTTAGTTACGGTTGTTTCAACATTTACAATATGAGCTCATCTGCCAGTTCTGGAGGCCAAAACTGCTTTCCCTTACTTCCCATATACACTTGCTGTAGCCAGTAGCTCCCTGCCAGCCAATCAGATTGGATTACTGAGAGACACGCCTCCTTACTCTGAAGCCTAATGCAGGCATGCAGTGTGAAGGACCGCCCCTCTGTCTTCTGTTTACACTAAAGGGGAGACAGACAAGCCCTACCAACTGTCTTTTAAGGGAGCAGTGGAAAGGGACAGAAGAGATTAATGAAAGCTGTTATTATAAGGTAATTACAGATCTTTTGACAATCATTGACAGACTAACTCAGGTATACATGCCTAGCTCTAATAAACTAGGAAATAAAAAAAATATGACAGTTACCCTTTAATTCAATCTATGATCACATTTTGTTTCCCATCATACTGTTAATGGCTGTAGCTGCCAAAACTGATACATGAAGAACCCCTGATTTGAAGGCACATTAAACCATTTTGTGATTAATAGCATTAGCTTCATGCTGTTTGGTACAGTATATGGATGCAAAGACCTATGTTTGATGGTGAGAAATGTCCGTTTGTCTTGCAACTAGAGACAGACTATAAAGGCCCCTTTACATGTGTAGATATTAGATAACCATTTAAAAAAACTGTAAAATCAAGCGAAAGTGATCAATTATTAAAGCAACAGCTTATGCGCACTCCCATGACCCCAGCCACTAGGAAGTCTGGCCGCTTTTCATATATCATGCAAGGACGGCCATCGCTGCTGGACTGCAGGGTGGTTGTAACTAGTGCTGAGCGAATCTAAGTCCACAAAATGGACTTCGATCCGAATTTCAGGTTAAATTCGATTTGGCGCAAAGCCGAATTTCCTCATGCTTCGTGGTAGCAAATCAGTTTAACCTGAAATAGTGCAAAAAACAAAAAAAAGCATTACTTACCTGCTCCATTTGCTCGCGCCGACCCGGCAGCCACAGTCTTGCCAGGCGTTATGATGTCATCTCAGGCCACACGAGATTTCACGCCAAATCTTCAATCAAGATGGTGACATCTGGCCCGTCGCGAGCAAATGGATCGGGTAAATAGGATTTTTATTTTACACCGTATTATGAACATCAGATTCCACAATCATGCATGAACGCAGAATCTGAGGGGTACAATGATGGGGGGATGCTGTCATTGCACCAAGTATTTACAAAAAAACATGATTCATGACGAAGTAATTTGACACAAAGCAAATTTTTTTAATTCGCCAAAGCAGCCAAATCCAATTTTCCAATACTTCGCTCATCTCTAGTCGTAACCCCTGGATACGAACAGTGCATAATGTAATGGAAAAATTACTCAAGCCAGCAAAGGAGGCAATACGGA
The DNA here is from genome assembly GCF_905171765.1 of Bufo bufo. Classification (NCBI taxonomy): domain Eukaryota; kingdom Metazoa; phylum Chordata; class Amphibia; order Anura; family Bufonidae; genus Bufo; species Bufo bufo. The sequence goes on from NC_053391.1 coordinate 442,489,030, forward strand.
CAATCACAATACATTAGTAAGTGCCTTGTATTAATTTCTCTACATGAAAAATGCCATTTGCTAAAGTGAGACAACCCCTTTAAGACCAGAAGAGGATGCTGAAGAAGATACTACTGTAATGAAAGTTCTGTGATGTAAAGGATAGTGGTTTGCTTCCGTATGTAGTAATAAAAATGATGGGCACCTAGCACACACTGTATACATGAAGAGTGGCTGTGTTCTAATTAATTTAAAAAAAGCTTAGAAATGGCTATTTCACAAGAGTAAACATTGTTCTTAAGAATTTTTGTTTCTGTAGAACATAAAACCTTACAAGAAAAAATCTGAGTCACATGAATGTTTCCAGAAATTGGCTGAATCACTACACTTGTAGCCAGAGAACTAAACAGATCCAGGAATCGTAGTCCATTGGAAGTAGTGGAAATTGCACAAACTGTATAAGTACGTCATCTAAGATAATTGAGTGACTCATTTACATATACAAGAACCATGTTATTCTTCTGATACAGAATGCATCAAGAGTTAGTGAGAAGTTTCAATCAGTTTACGTCTGCACATGCTTTACTAATGTCTATGGAAGATGCTGTGTTGGAAACATATTGCTGATATTTTAACCCCTTAGTGACCAGCCTGTTTTTGGCCTTAGTGACCAAGCATTTTTGTCATATTCCAAGAGCTATAACATTTTTACTGTTTTGCCGATGTAGCCTTATGAGGGTTTGTTTTTTGTAGGTGAAGTTGTAGTTTTTAATGGCACCATTGTGGGGTGCACATAACTTATTAACGTTTATTAACTCTTTTTTGAAGGGATGGGAAAAATCAGAAATACTGCCACTGAGTTTTTACGTTATAGATTTTGTGACGTTAATTTTACGGCATTGATAACATTAAAACTTTATTCTCTGGGTCAGTACAATTACAGTGATACAAATACATCCCAAGCAATAAACCCATACCTTTTTTATTTTGAGTTCTTCAGAGCTGTGTGAGGGTTTGATTTTTGCAGGATGTAGTTTTCATTCATATTATTTTGGGGTACATAACACTTTTGATCACTTTTTATTCAGTTTTTTCTTTTTGATGCAAATAAGCAAAAAACTGAAATTCTGGCATCCGCCGTAAGAGATAGAGTACATAATAATTGTATAGTGCGGGTCATTACGGATGCAGTGAAACAAAATATGTGGAGGAGATTTTATTATTGCAATTTTTTTCCATTGAAAAGCTTTATTTCAATGGGAGAAAGGTGATTTTTCTACCTTGGGGATTTTTTGATTTAATAAAACTTTTACTTTTTTTTTTAATCATTTACTAGTCCCACAATGGGACTTTAACAGGCAATCTTTAATCGCTTCTATAATACACTGTACTGCTTATGCCGATGGGAGACAGAGGGAGCCTGCTCCTTCTAAACCACTTAGATGCCACAGTTTCTATTGACGGCAGCAGATAAGGGGCTAAACAGCCCGAGTCATTAGAGCAGGAGTCCATCTCTCATGTGAGAGTCAAGCCCCCAGTCTCTGCAGCAGGTCTAGCCTAAGGCGTGTTAGTGACTACTTTAAAAAGTTCTATTGGTGGTCACTAACGGGTTAAGCAAGCATGTCAAAGTGAAGCTCTGGTTTAAACATTATAATAAGTCTGTAAAAACATAGGGGCACAATAAACCCTTAATAAACCCCTAAGCTGGCTGTGGATCAGCCAAGTTATGGCGGATGGCCTCTTCATAACTTCGGCGGATGCTCCACCAGTTCTAAATGTAAGACAGCTTCCTAGCTGTCTTACATGTAGACCATTTTCTAAACAGCTGTAAAAAATAATGAATGAGACGGCCTACCAGCCAGTCCCGAGTAGCTGATGAGGCTACCTAAGTTGATGACTACCTTTTGGTTCTGTCCACACTGGCATAATTGGTTCCTTTTCTAAATAATCCATGACAGATAGGGGATTAGGTTTGATTTATTTTGTAGTGGATCCCCACGTTTTGGGCTGAATAGTGCAGTAGACCATGCTATTTTGGTCATTTGGAGACAACTAATACAAAAAGCCTGTGTGGCTATAGGGATAGGTAACGTACATGCATATATATAGTTACATGGGTTAAAAAAAGACACAGGTCCGTCAAGTTCAACCTTTCTCAATTAAATTACACAATATTGTTAGAATAATTATAACCCTCCATGTTGTTGCTATTACATAAGCATCTAGCACTTTTATAAATGCTGACATTGTATTTGCCATTACTACCTCTTAGGGTAGGGCATTCCACAGTTTGAGTACTCTAACTGTAAAGAATCCTTTCCTGTATTGATGTCTAAATTGCCTTTACATATAATGAATGTCCCTTGGTCCTTTGTAAAGACTTTGGAACAAATAAATCATAGTTCTGCTCTTTGCATTGATCATTTATGTATATATCCTTTCAGAGGAACAGACTCCAGGGGCCAATTTGACTTGGCAATGCTCCATGTACAGAAATAATGTATTCTTCCCTAGAAACCTATATGCACTTTTTCTGTCAGATTTGTATTTCCTTGAGACTTCATAGCTGAGGCGTACGGAGGTGCGGAAGATGCCTCGTGTACTTCTATAGCCTTATTACAGTTCTCTACAGAACTGAGCTATAATACAACCATTGGCATGAGCCCTAAGTTGGGAGCAAGTTGCATATTTCTAGCCACCCTGGCTACCTGGCTTCTGTCAAATACCGAAGTATGCCTTAAACAAAGTTTAGATTTAGATTACTATAACACCTTTAATGCCATCAGAAAACAGGGTGCAGAGAGCTGTTGTTCCAACCAAGGTTCAGCTGACAACTGTCTAAAATGTACAGCCAGCTTTAACTTCTAAGGTCTACACAAGATAACAATGGAGGGCATACCATTACTACGCAGAGCCTTGGTGAATATGTTACATTTAGCTAGTATGGTGGTTTTTAACCATGCATTATGCCTATTCTGGTATTCTGTGGTTTCCGATTTGAATTAATTGACAGACTTTCTAAAAGAAAACCACACAAATACCTTCTAGACGAATTAATCAGTGCAGCATCAAAGTGTTCTTGCTCTGCATTGCTTCCAGATCTAACACATCAGCAATCAAACCCTCAACCCACCCATCTCTAACAATGAATGGCAATATAGCGCTCCATGAGACAAGATTAATGAAAGTAGGTTTGTATGCATTCTATAGTCCCATGGTTCATTGATTTTTAAATCTGTGCCTGTGTGTCCCCCTTCACTCAGACAGCCTTTCAGCCAGGGCTCCAGCAGACTCTACGGAGTGTCAAATGTGAAATTCTAAGAGTACAAACATGAGAAAAGCTTGCCATATAATCCCTCCTGACTAGGTCAGAAAGAGTGAAGCAGAAATGTTCAGGCTTTAGCAAATGTTGGATTCATGAACTTAAATGTAGTAATTAAAGCAGCATTTCATGAAAATAGCAAGTAAATTCACAATGCCTTGTAGGGCTAGCTCAATAATGTAATGTAATTATATTTTTCACCTTTCAGCAAATGTACTTTTAATTCATATGCAAATTAACAGTTAAAGAGGACCTTTCACCTGTATAAACAATGTTAACTGAGTATGCTGCCATATAGAGCGGCGCCCGGGGATCTCACTGCACTTACTATTATGCCCGGGCGCCGCTCCGTTCTCCCGTTATAGGCTCCGGTACCTTTGCTTCCTAAGTTATAGTAGGCGGGTCTTCTCTTGTCCTGTGGGCGTCTCCTTCTCCTAGGCTGCAGCGCTGGCCAATCGCAGCGCACAGCTCACAGCCTGGGAGGTTTTTTTCTCCCAGGCTGTGAGCTGTGCGCTGCGATTGGCCAGCGCTGCAGCCTAGGAGAAGGAGACGCCCACAGGACAAGAGAAGACCCGCCTACTATAACTTAGGAAGCAAAGGTACCGGAGTCTATAACGGGAGAACGGAGCGGCGCCCGGGGATAATAGTAAGTGCAGTGAGATCCCCGGGCGCCGCTCTATATGGCAGCATACTCAGTTAACATCGTTTATACAGGTGAAAGGTCCTCTTTAAGTGCATCAAGGGTGGGCTCAAGGCACTCTGGCATCCCTGCTCCTCCTGCTTTTTTTGCCAGTCCCACACACTCCTCCTTGATTGATAGGGCTAGATGACTATGTAGGAGCCTTCTAAGTACACAGGAAGTGCATAGGGCAACACTTGGGAAAACTCAAAGATGAAGGTGGAGGGTATGAAAACCACTCACCTTGGGGTGTTGTGCTAGGCACACAACAACCCGACGTGCCAAATTTAGTACTTGAAGCTGCTGCCTCGCTGTTTCACCAGACAAAATCCAGTTGAACTGTATCAAAAGAAAAGAAGAAAAAAGGAGACTTCTAGCAGGCGCTGCTTGCTGAAAATGCGTAGTCTTGGTATATCCTTTTCTGGACTGGACAAGCCCTTTCATCATGCATTGTGTGATGCTGAGGCTGGTCCAGCACAGAATGCACTTAACTGTACATTTGCATATGGATTAAAAGCACCTTTTCACCGAAATGAAGTAATAGATCGCTAAGTTATTTGTATCATTACATTCAGCTGAGCTAGCTCTACACACCATTTTTATTACCCAAATTATTAGCATGGTACATGATGTAAACTGTAGTGGAGGTAATTTTCTTGTCAGTGACTGTGTTTGTGAGTTATAACCTCCCTTCTGATCCTCAGCTGTGTCATGTGACCAAAACTAGTGGTACTTTAATAAAGTTGATCTAGGGCTGGGAAATTTTGTAAAAAAAAAAGTCTTGAATAATGACTTTATGGACAACTAGCGATTATAATTAGAGTTGAGCGGACACCTGGATGTTCGGGTTCGGCAAGTTCGGCCGAACTTGAAAAAAAAGTTGGGGTTCGGGACCCGAACCCCATTGAAGTCAATGGGGACTTGAACTTTTGCCCACTAAAATGGCTCTAAAATAGCCCTGAAAAGAGCTAGAGGGCTGCAAAAGGCAGCAAAATGTGCTTAAGAGCATGGCAAATGCTCTGCAAACAAATGTGGATAGGGAAATGAATAAAAAAAACATAAAAGACCTTAAAAAAATAAAAATTAGGAATGATGTAGGAGGAAGAGGTTGAGGAGGCGGTGAATGGGTGGATGTGGCCGTGTAGGCTCACGTGGCGGTCTAGGTGGAAGCGGCGGCGAAGGAGGAATAGGTAGCCAACACAGATGTGTGTTATTTTGCATTTTTACATAGGGGTATATGCCAAAATATTGGGACATATAAAAAATAAAAATAAAGGAATAAGTGCACTTGAGTACAAGGATGGATGGTTGAGGCTGTTAGAACTGTCTATTCTGCACAAGGTACAGACAAGTCTTGTGGGATCCAGGCCTGGTTCATTTTAATGAACGTGAGCTTGTCCACGTTGGCTGTGGACAGGCGTCTGCCTGTAATGACGCCTCCTGCCGTGCTAAATACACGTTCAGAGAGTACACTGGCTGCAGGGCAGGCCAGCACCTCCAAAGGCATACAGGGCAAGCTCTGGCCATGTAGACAATTTGGAGACCCAGAAGTTGAATGGGGCAGAACCATCAGTCAGTACGTGTAGGCGTGTGCACAGGTACTGTTCCACCATGTTGTTCAAATGCTGCCTCCTGCTAACACGCTCCATATCAGCAGTTGGGGTCGGTTGTTGCGGCAAGGTGACAAAGCTTTTCCACATGTCGGCCATGCTAACCCTGCCTTCTGAGGTGCTGAAACAGCTGCGTTGGCGACCTCTTCCTCCTCCCCTGCCTTCACCTTGTGCTTCTACTTGTCCTCCGGCGTCAGTCGGCAATGCTCTCAGGAGCACGTCTACCAGCGTGCGCCTGTAGTCGCGCATCTTCCGATCACGCTCCAGTGAGGGAATTAAGGACGGCACATTATCTGTGTAACGGGGATCCAGCAGGGTGGCCACCCAGTAGTCAGCACACGTTAAAATGTGGGCAACTCTGCTGTCGTTGCGCAGGCACTGCAGCATGTAGTCGCTTATGTGTGCCAGGCTGCCCAGAGGTAAGGACAAGCTGTCCTCTGCGGGAGGCGTATCGTCTGTGTCCTCCGTATCACCCCAGCCACGCACCAGTGATTGTATCTGGCCTCTGCTGTTGCAAAAATCCTCTTTCTGAGCCACTTCTAAAAGACTGGCCTGAAAGTGTTAGAGATGACCCCTCTTCCTCCTCTTCGTCCTGGGCCACATCCTCTTCCATCATCGCCCTAAGTGTTTTCTCAAGGAGACATAGAAGTGGTATTGTAACGCTGATAATGGCGTCATCGCCACTGGCCATGTTGGTGGAGTACTTGAAACAGTGCAACAGGGCACACAGGTCTCGCATGGAGGCCAAGTCATTGGTGGTGAAGTGGTGCTGTTCCGCAGTACGACTCACCCGTGCGTGCTGCAGCTGAAACTCCACTATGGCCTGCTGCTGCTCGCACAGTCTCTCCAGCATGTGCAAGGTGGAGTTCCACCTGGTGGGCACGTCGCATATGAGGCGGTGAGCGGGAAGGCCGAATTTACGCTGTAGAGCAGACAGCCGAGCGGCGGCACTTTATGCAGCAGCTCTGACATGTCTGGGTAGTTGTGAATGAATTTCTGCACCACCAAATTCAGCACATGCGCCAGGCAAGGGATGTGCGTCAAACCGGCTAGTCCCAGAGCTGCAACGAGATTTCGCCCATTATCGCACACCACCAGGCCGGGCTTGAGGCTCACTGGCAGCAAACACTCGTCGGTCTGTTGTTCTATACCCCGCCACAACTCCTGCCCGGTGTGGGGACTGTCCCCCAAACACACCAGTTTCAGAACGGCCTGCTGACGTTTACCCCTGGCTGTGCTGAAGTTGGTGGTGAAGGTCTGTCGCTGACCGGATGAGGAGGTGGTAGAAGAAGAGGAGGAAGCCGAGTAGGAAGAGGAGGCAAAAAATGATGCCCTGCGATCCTTGGCGGCGGAAGAACGTGCGCCAAACAGCTCTCCGCCTGGGGCCCAGCCGCCACTACATTTACCCAGTGTGCAGTTAGGGAGATAAAGCGTCCCTGGCCGTGCTTACTGGTCCACGTATCTGTGGTTAGGTGGACCTTGCCACAGATGGCGTTGCACAGTGCACACTTGATTTTATCCGATACTTGGTTGTGCAGGGAGGGCACGGCTCTCCTAGAGAAGTAGTGGAAGCTGGGAATGACGTACTGTGGGACAGCAAGCGACATGAGCTGTTTGAAGCTGTCCGTCTCCACCAGCCTGAATGACAGCATTTCAAAGGCCAGCAGTTTAGAAATGTTGGCATTCAGGGCCAGGGATCGAGGGTGGCTAGGTGGGAATTTACGCTTTCTCTCAAAGGTTTGTGAGATGGAGAGCTGAACGTTTCCATGTGACATGGTGGAGATGCTTGGTGACGGAGGTGGTGTTGTTGGTGGCACATCCTCTGTTTGCTGGGCGGCAGGTGCCAACATTCCTCCAGAGGCCGAGGCAGCAGCAGAAGAGGGAGCAGGAGGGGCCTGAGCCCTTTCTTGGTTTTGAAGGTGCTTACTCCACTGCAGCCCGTGTCTCGCAGGTAGATGCCTGTTCATGCAGGTTGTGATAAGGTTCAGAACGTTAATGCCTCGCTTCAGGCTCTGATGGCACAGCGTGCAAACCACTCGGGTCTTGTCGTCAGCACATTGTGTGAAGAAGTGCCATGCCAGGGAACTCCTTGAAGCTGCCTTTGGTGTGCTCGGTCCCTGGTGACGGTGGCCAGTAGCTGGCGAACTGTTTTGGCGACGGCTGCTCTGCTTTTGCACCCTGCTCCCTCTTTTGCTACACTGTTGGCTTGGTCTCACCACTGCCTCTTCCTCCGAACTCTGAAAGTCAGTGGCACGACCTTCATTCCATGTGGGGTCTAGGACCTCATCGTCCCCTGCATCGTCTTCCACCCAGTCTTCCTCCCTGACCTCCTTTTCGGTCTGCACACTGCAGAAAGACGCAGCAGTTGGCACCTGTGTTTCGTCATCATCAGAGACGTGCTGAGGTGGTATTCCCATGTCCTCATCAGGAAACATAAGTGGTTGTGAATCAGTGCATTCTATGTCTTCCACCCCTGGGGAAGGGCTAGGTGGATGCCCTTGGGAAACCCTGCCAGCAGAGTCTTCAAACAGCATAAGAGACTGCTGCATGACTTGAGGCTCAGACAGGTTCCCCGATATGCACGGGGGTGATGTGACAGACTGATGGGCATGGGTTTCAGGCGCCACCTGTGCACTTTCTAAAGAAGACTGGGTGGGAGATAATGTGAACGTGCTGGATCCACTGTCGGCCACCCAATCGACTAGCGCCTGTACTTGCTCAGGCCTTACCATCCTTAGAACGGCATTAGGCCCGACCAAATATCGCTGTAGATTCTGGCTGCTACTGGGACCTGAGGTAGGAGGTTCAGTAGGACGTGTAGCTGTGGCAGAACGGCCACGTTTTCTCCCTGCACCAGAGGCTCCACCAACACCACCACCACGACCGCGTCCCTTATTAGATGTTTGCCTCATAGTTAGTATTCACAAAGCAAAGTAAAAAGTGGTTAAGTATGTTAAAAATAAATAACCGCCAATAAAAACCCTGATGTAGGGTATTGCAATCAAATTTTACTCTATATGACAGCGGTATTTGTGGCCTAAATTTCACAGTAACTTAGGCACGTCCAATCCCAGATGTGCAGTATATCAGAGGGTTTTTATAACCCCAGTAAGCAAAAAGCTGTATTTCTGCCCTAAATGTGACACTCACTTATTCACGTCTAATCCTAGATGTGCACTATATGAAAAAAAGTTTTTTTTTAACCCCAGTGTCTCAAAGGAGTATTTCTGGACTTGCAAACATGCAGATATCCTGTGCTGGTGCACTATCGTTGCATAAAATGGCTGCCGATTATGTATTGATATTGACTAACTGAAGGAAAAAAAGTTTGTTTTCAGTAGGGATCGACCGATTATCGGTTTTACCGATATTATCGGCCGATATTCAGTATTTTGACCGGTATCAGCATCTATTTTGCCGATATTCCGATAACGTATTGGGAACACAGATCGCGCTGCTCTCAGCGCTCTCTGTGTTCCCTCAGCAGCACAGGGGAGAAGGAAGCAGTGTCTCCCTCCCCCCTGTGCTGCTGCCGCTGCAGCCAGTGAGAGGAAGGAGGACAAGAGAAGGGGAGGGGCTGTGGCAGCTGCGCCACCAATGAAGATAACTCTCTCATTAATTCACATGCAGGAGGCGGGAGCTGGCTGCAGAATCACATAGCCGGCTCCCGGCCTCTATGAGCAATAGCTGCGATCTGCGGTAGTTAACCTCTCAGGTGCCGCGGATCGCAGCTACCGCTCATAGAGGTCGGGAGCCGGCTATGTGATTCTGCAGCCAGCTCCCGCCTCCTGTATATGAATTAATGAGAGATTTCTCTTCATTGGTGGCGCAGTGCGCCCCCCCCAAGCCCCCCAGTATTAATCATTGATGGCGCAGTGCGCCCCCCCCCCCCCCACCCAGTATTAATCATTGGTGGCAGTGGCCACAGGAACCCCTCTCCCCTGCTCCTCCGATCGGAGCCCCAGCAGTGTAATCCTGGGGCTCCGATCGGTTACCATGGCAGCCAGGACGCTATTGAAGCCCTGGCTGCCATGGTAAGCTCCATGCTGCTGTGTGCACAAAGCACAGAGCAGCAGGGACAGTGTGAGCTCCTATTCACCCTGATAGAGATCTATCAGGGTGAATAGGACAAGGGTTCTAGTCCCTAAGGGGGCTAAAAGTTAGTAAAAAAAAAAAAAAAAAAAAAAAAAAAAACACCAAAATATTAAGTATAAATGAAAGAAAGATTTAAAAAAATAAAATGAAATACACGTTAACAATAAACATAAATTTTCAGCAGATTTGTGTAGGAATTTTATTTTTTTTCAATAATGAAAATTACCAGAATATCGGTATAAATTATCAGCTATCGGCCTGAAAGTTCACAAATTATCGGTATCGGCCCTAAAAAATCTATATCGGTCGATCCCTAGTTTTCAGTAGTAGTTGGCTCAGGGCAGGCTTAAAACAATTGTGCTCTGCACCCACAAAACACATTTGCTGTAGATCGCTGGGTAAAGAAGCAGTTCTTCATAAGATTTCTCCCTGATTTCTCCCTCACAGCAGCTGCAGCCTATCCCTACACTAATCCGAGCAGAGTGACAGACGGCGCTACGTGACTCCAGCTTAAATAGAGGCTGGGTCACATGCTGCAGTTGGCCAATCACAGCCATGCCAATAGTAGGCATGGCTGTGATGGCCTTTTGGGGCAAGTAGTATGACGCTTGTTGATTGGCTGCTGTGCAGCGTTTCAAAAAGCACCAAGAAAGTGCCGAACACCAAACTTTTACGTAAATGTTTGGGTGCCGAAAAACCTAAAGTTCAGGTTCGCTCAACTCTAATTATAATCTCGGTTGTTGTTTTTTCTTGCTAAATAGAGGAGGTGTCTTTTATATAGAGATGGTGCCCTGTATATAAAGAGGTGCATTGTATATAGAGGGATATCCTATATATAGGAGGATGCACTGTATAGAGGGGTGTCCTTTATATAGAGGGGTGCAATGTATATACTTCGATACTTCACTACTATGTCTTACAGAACATGGTGTGCGCTGCCCTGGGCGCGCACCAAGTTCTCCTCAGCAGCATGGTGGAGAAGGAGGGAGTCCCTCCCTCTGTTCCCACTGTGACGCGGCCGCCACTTCCACCAATGAGGAGATAGCACTGAAGAGGAGGGGAGGGGCTGTGGCCACTGCACTACCAATGAATATAATTTACCCCTAAATACAAATGTAGGCTATCCCGTCAATTACCCCTCAGCACCTAAGGGTTTAATTGCCCCGGTTGGGCAGATCACCACGCCCTGTCATTGAGGCCGGGTGCCGGCTGTATGATATGGCTGGCACCCGTAGTCTACATTTGTATTTAGGGGTAAATTAGATTTATTGGTGGCGCAGTGTGCCCCCCCCCCAGTATTATAATCATTGATGGAGCAGTGCGCCCCTCCCCTTTCCAGTATTATATTCATTGGTGGCAGTCGTCACAGGGTCCCCTCCTCTGCAGTATATTCTTTGGTGGCGCAGTGGCCACATGTCCCCTCCAGTCTACTCATTGGTGGCGGTGGCAGCTTCCGATCGGAGCACCAGCAGTGAAATCGTGGGGCTCCGAACGGTTACCATGGCAGCCAGGATGCCTTCCATGGCTGCCATAGTAAGCGACCTGCTGCCGTGTGCACAAAGCACAGGACAGAAGGGACAGTGTAAATTTCTCATATTCACCCAAATAGAGCTCTATTTAAATCACCCCCTTTCCCAATTTTACATATAAAATATATAAACAATAAAATTAATTACATAATACTTATTGCTACGTCCAAAAAAGTCAGGACTATTAAAATATAAAAAAAAAAAAAAAAATATCTCCTATGCGGTGAATGCCGTAACAGAAAAAATAATTAAAAACATGCAATTCGCCTTTTTTTTGTCACCTTGTCCCCCTAAAAAATAGAATAGGACTGTTCTATTATGGGCTGGACATTCCATCAAATGAAGAATACACACAGTTTTGTGTTTTAATTTTTTCGCGTGGTATCCAATGATATTGAGTATTACAATACTTTTTTATGGTATCGAAATTGAATCAAAATTTTGGTATAGTGACAACCCTAAGGACAACATCTGCATTGAGTCTGATGTTCTACCTGTGTTTGTGTGGGTCTCCTTACATACTCCAAAGACATACTGATAGGGAATTTAGATTGTGAGCGCCACTGGAGACAGCGAGTGAAAAAAAAATCTGTATAGTGCTGTGGAATATAGCAGCGCTGAGTAAGGTACATATAGCATACTATTTGGATCAAAAAGCAGTATGTTTCCTCAGGAAACTGCACAGATCTATGGATGCCATTTCTGCACTTAATAATAATCTTTATTTACACTGAACAAAAATATAAACGCAACACTTTCGGTTTTGCTTTCATTTTGCATGAGCTGAAACCAAAGATCTGAAACATTTTCTACATACACAAAAGACCCATTACTCTCAAATATTGTTCACAAATCTGTCTAAATCTGTATTAGTGAGCACTTTTTTGCCGAGATAATCCATTCCACCTGACAGGTGTGGCATATCAAGGTGCTGTTTAGACAGCATGAATATTGCACAGGTGTGCCTTAGACTGCCCACAATAAAAGCCCACTCTGAAATGTGCAGTTTCATCACACAGCATAATGCCACAGATGTCGCAACGTTTGAGGGAGCGTGCAATTGGCATGCTGACTGCAGCAATGTGTACCAGAGCTGTTGCCCGTGCAATGAATGTTCAATTCTCTACCATAAGCAGTTTCCAAAGGCGTTTCAGAGAATTTGACAGTACATCAAACAGGCATCACAACCGCAGACCACGTGTAACCACACCAGCCCGGGACCTCCACATCCAGCATGTTCACATCCATGATAGTCTGAGACCAACCACCCGGACAGCTACAGCAACAATCGGTTTAGATAACCAAAGAATTTCTGCACAAACTGTCAGAAACCGTCTCAGGGTAGCTCATCTGCATGCTCGTCGTCTTCATCAGGGTCTGGACCTGACTGCAGTTCATCGTCGTAACCGACTTGAGTGGGCAAATGCTCACATTCGATGTCATCTGGCACATTGGAGAGGCACTCTGTTCACAGATGTGTCCCAGTTTTTACTGTTCAGGGCAGATGGCAGACAGCGTGTGTGGCATCATGTGGGTGAGCGGTTTGCCGACGTCAACGTTGTGGATCGAGTGGCCCACGGTGGGGTTATGGTATGGGCAGGCGTATGTTTTGGACAACGAACACAGGTGCATTTTATTGATGGCATTTTGAATGCATATAGATACCGTGACGAGATCCTGAGGCCCATTGTTGTGCCATTCATCCAGGACCATCACCTCATGTTGCAGCATGATAATGCACGGCCCCATATTGCAAGGATCTGTACACAATTCCTGGAAGCTGAAAACATCCCAGTTCTTGCATGGCCAGCATACTCACCAGACATGTCACCCATTAGCCATGTTTGGGATGCTCTGGATCGGCGTATATGATAGGAGTGTTCCAGTTCCTGCCAATATTCTGAAACTTCGCACAGCTATTGAAGAGGAACGGACCAACATTCCACTGGCCACAATCAACAACCTGATCAACTCTTTGCGACGGAGATGTGTTGCACTGCGTGAGGCAAATGGTTCAGATACTGACTCGTTTTTTGACCCCCATAGCAAAACTGTGCACATTTCAGAGTGGACTTTTTATTGTGGGCAGTCTAAGGTACACCTGTGCAATATTCATGCTCTCTAATCAGCACCTTGATATACCACACCTGTGAGGTGGGATGGATTATCTCGGCAAAGGAGAAGTGCTCAGTAACACAGATTTAGACAGATTTGAGAACAATATTTGAGAGTAATGGGTCTTTTGTGTATGTAGAAAATGTTTCAGATCTTTGAGTTCAGCTCATGCAAAATGGGAGCAAAACCGAAAGTGTTGCGTTTATATTTTTGGTCAGTGTATATAGCACCACCATATTCTGCAGCGCTTTACAATTCAGAGGGTTCATGTACAAAACAAAAGACATGACAACGTAAGTGGATAATATAAAACTGAAACATTAAGAGTGAGGGCCCTGTTCGCAAGAGCTTACAATCAATGAATATATCTGACACTTTTTTAGCTTTAATTTACAATAAGTTTTTTTTTTTTTCATCAAGCATGACATTTCCATTAAAGGATATGCTAACTAACACCATTTTAGGGCTTAAAGATGCTGGCAGATTGCTGCACTGACGAACTGTGAATGCAGCGACATAAGTTATATATTCACAATGCCACTGAATATTACATTGTCAAATAATTTTTCGATGAACATATGTCTTACAGTAATGCAGAAAAAGTTTCTAAACCACTAATGACAAAAAGTTATTTATGCTAAATTCAACACCTGATGTTCATTAAGTCGCTGATCAGGGAGGGGCTGTCTGTAACACGCCATTAATATAAATATTAATTTTTATTTTCTGTCTGCAATGCAGTGGTCTTTTGAGTTGACCAAATATATTGGGATTTCATCAATAAATAACATATAAAAAGGTGGTTGCTTAAAAATAAATAAATAAAAATCTCCTATAAAGAACATATATTTTATGTTTGTGTAATACATTTAACACATTTCTGATCATACCTATTAACATGGAAAGTGTTGATGTGATATGAGCTTTTACACAGGAGTGTGCTATCCTAATTATCAGTCAGGTTACTTTCCTTGTAATTTTTAAGGCTCCCTTCAGACAATTATAAAGGTGTCCTATATGTTGTGCAGGGGAGCAATTCCCAAATAAAACTACCTTTGTTTTAATAGGATTTGATCCTGTTGGCACATAATAAATACATGGCTCCACAACAGTGCAGATCACACCTGTGAGAAAGTGGCCCTTTCTGCTGCCTATACAAACTGCCATTTATTTAATTTTTTACCTAATTTTGTACTTTCACACTTGCATTAAACTTTTCCGGTATTGAGTTCTGTCCTAGGGGCTCAATACCGGAAAAAAAACTGATCAGTTTTATCCTAATGCATTCTGAATGGAGAGCAATCCGTTCAGTCACTGTACGTTTTTTTGGATGGAGAAAATACCGCAGCATGCTGCGATATTTTTTCAGTCCAAAATTCCGGAACACTTGCCGGAATGCCGGATCCGGCATTATTTTCCATTGAAATGCATAAATGTCGGATCCGGCCCCAAGTTTTCCGGAAAAACGGATCCGGCATGCGCAGACCTTTAAAAATTTGAAAAATATAAATACCGGATCAGTTTTTCCAGATGACAACCGGAGAGACGGATCCGGTATTGCAATGCATTTGTATCCGTTTGCATACAGATTGACGGATGCTGATCTGAGGCTAGGAAGGGTCTGATAGTGGTGTGATCTGAGGCTGGGAGGTCTGATGGGGGTCTGATCTGAGGCTGGGGGGTCTGATCTGAGGCTGGGGGGTCTGATCTGAGGCTGGGAGGTCTGATGGGGTCTCATCTAATGCAGGGTGTCTGATCTGAGGTGGGAGGTCTGATGGGGGTCTGATCTGAGGCTAGGGGGGTCTGATGGTGCTGATCTGAGGCTAGGGAGGGTCTGATCTAAGGCTGAGAAGTCTGATGGGAGTCTCATCTGAGGCTGATGTAGGCTGGGGAGTCTTATCTGAGGCTGATGAAGGTATGGGGCAGATCTGAGACTGAGAATGGGACAAAGACATGGACAGTTTTGAAGGAAGAGGCAGGGACAGTGGCAGAGTGAAAGCTGGGTGAACCCCTCTCTGGACCCACCCCCTGGGTTTAGCTTGGCTGCCATTAAAGCACTAAATAAATAACATTCTGAACTTAAAAATGACACTGCTATGTTTGGTCAGAATGGCACCTGTACTATATGTAATACATATAGTGCAGGCGCCATTTTGTGCTAAAAATACAGCGCTCTAGATTTTTTAAATTGAAGCGCAATTTCTGTAACATACCCCTAAGACAGTTATATGTTTCACCAAATTTAACAGTCAAATTTTTAAACTGAGAATTTTGTATGGTCTGTGAACAATGTTACAAATATCCAAATGGCCCTCGGCAGCAAAAAGGTTCCCCACCCCTGCAGTAGAGGAACAGCCTGCTGGAGGAACGTCAGGCCCCACTGACTAAAATGGTATCCGGCGGGGGTCCGGCCTGTTACTGGCATTAGTGGCGAGATCCGGCTGGACAAATGCTGCTGCAATGGGCTCCAGCATTGCTATGCCGCATACGATGAACTCTGGCAGGCTGTTCCGCTACTGGATCAGCCTGCCGGAACTGTTTATACCTAGTTAAGAAACTAGGCTAAAATTATCATCTTTCTAAGCTGCCTAATAAAAGGAATCAATTTCACTATGCAGCCACCATTCCTGAATCATAGTTCTTTAATACAGTAAAAAGTGTAAAAACTCAATTCACATCATTATTGTACAGTGCTTGTGCTGATCAAAGAGGTGCATGCACTGCCGCAAGATTTCAGGGTCAGACCCAGACCCAATGTACAGTCATGTGCATGAGGCCTAGAACTGTCTAATCTAAGGGAGAAGTGTATTAAGATGCACATTTTTGAACTTTTTCTTGGCGTGTTTGGTTCAAAGTCATTTTTGGCGACAAATTACACAATGTTACATGTCATTTGCTAAGGCCTGTTTCACCGCTGTTATTATTTCCAGCAGGCAGTTCTGTCAGAGAACAACCTGTAGGAGCTCTCTGCATCTGGCACTGCCAGATGTTAGCAGAATGCTTGCAAGTCCCATTGACTATAATGGGACCAGGAGGAGATCGGGCCACGACACTGCAAATATGCCAGGATTTGGCCGGACAAAAACCTCAGCAGTTTGTGCACCACCACGTGGTTGGAGTACACTTGCAGAACTTTTTTGCAACTTCTTTCTTATCTGTACATTGAAAACGTTTTATGATCTCCCAGTATTCACTATTATAGCACTGTGAATACACTGGAGATGTTTCAGGCTGTTAATTGCACAAAACATTTTCCTTTAAACATAAAGACTCAAAAGGTCCTGCTCCACCTACATTTGAGGACACATACAAAAATTAAATACATTCAGGTTCTATTGAACCTGATCAAATTCACCACCATAGTCCGATAGGTTCCATCAATGTAATAATTAAGGAATAGTGAATAAATGACATTCCTAAGAATACAGTTTACAACACAAAATCTGTTTCTTCCTGTAGCTTATTTCTCCTGCTCTTCTCCTGTAGATTTCTCCACATTTTGATGAGTAACATGCCAGGTTAAATAATGTCTTAGTGTTGATACGTTAACGCATACAGTGAAGTGCATGAGCTTGTGAAGATGTCAATGCAGTGACTCATATTTTACAGCACTATCCACAATTGTCATGACCATAGCTTGAGGCTTTGCGGTCAAAGTAATGTTACATGAGAAATTATCATGATTTTATTCAATCCTAAGCAAGTGTGAAGACTATGCCTAAGTCTCTGGCCTTATGCACACAAACGTATTTTCTTTCAGTGTCCGTTCTGGTTCTTTTGTGGACCGTATGCGGAACCATTCACTTCAGTGGGTCTGCAAAAAAAACGGAAGTTACTCTGTGCATACCGTTTCCGTATGTCCGTTCCGCAAAAAGATAGAACATGTCCTATTATTGTCCGCATTACGGACAAGGATAGGACTGTTCTATTAGGGGCCAGCTGTTCCGTTCCGCAAAATACGGAATGCACACGGACATCATTTGTATTTTTTGCGGATCTGTTATTTGCGGGTGGCAAAATACATATGGTCGTGTGCATGAGTCCTCTGGGTAATAATTCAGGCCATTATCATCTACACACCTCTTATCTTAGTAAAGTATATGCTTAGCTATTACACATTAATTTATTAAACTGAATGTTTAAGAGCAGAAAAGTGAAATTTGAAATGTACATAATGAATATAATACTCATGTCTAATGAGTCAATTTGTGGATGTACTGATTTTTACACAACTAATTTTAGGAGAAACATAGAAACATAGAATGTGTCAGCAGATAAAAACCATTTGGCCCATCTAGTCTGCCCAATATAATGAATACTATGGATAGCCCCTGGCCCTATCTTATATGAAGGATGGCCTTATGCCTATCCCATGCATGCTTAAACTCCTCCACTGTATTTGCAGCTACCACTTCTGCAGGAAGGCTATTCCATGCATCCACTACTCTCTCAGTAAAGTAATACTTCCTGATATTACTTTTAAACCTTTGCCCCTCTAATTTAAAACCATGTCCTCTTGTAGCAGTTTTTCTTCTTTTAAATATTCTCTCCTCTTTTACCTTGTTGATTCCCTTTATGTATTTAAAGTTTCCCCATATTCTCCTAGACTCTGGAAGGTGGTGTGTTTTTTTAGGAAACCGTGCCTCCATTAGCATACTGCAAGGAGTTACCACTTCTGTCATAACTTATCTTCAGGGCCCTTCTGCTGAGGGTGTGACAGCACCTTCAGTCTCACACTTCAGGAAGGCCCACAAATTCTCAATTAGCTTTCAATTAGATGAGAAAAAGTGAAAGGTCTTTAAACAAATGGCTTTGAAACTTTTCTGGTCTACCAAGCAGTAATATAATTGCACTCGTGTGATGGAACATTGCTGTGAAAATATATAATGGTCTTCTTGAATACTATTTCTCATAACACTTTTTTCCGTCGTCTGTACAACTCAAGAGGTTGTAAAACGCATAATGATGTTGACAGGACCCAACACCATTATCCCTTTCTCACCTCGCTGCTGAAGCACTTTGTTTCCAGGATTGCTTCACACTTGTTTTTGTTGGTGTTTTTTTAGCAACCAAAATAGCTAAGCAAACACTAAAACACAAAAAAATGAACTAAAGGGGTTCGCTGAGATTTTGATATTGATGACCTTTCCTCAGGATAGGTCATCAATACCAGTTCGGCAGGGCTCAGACGCCAGGCTTAAGGTACTGCGGCCTCTTCCAAGGCCAGTGACGTCACGTTCATTGGTCACGTGACCTAAGTGCAGCATTTAAGTGAATGAGCTGCAATACCAAGCACAGCCATTATACAATGGACGTCACTGTTTGGCAAGCTGCCAAGAGGCCACACCACTTACGCTACTTTCACACTTGCGTTAGAAGGGTCCAGCAGGCTGTCCCGGTAGGGGTGCCGCCGGAAGTCTGCTCCGGCCCCATTCACTATAATAGGGATGGATGAACATGCTGAAAGGCAGCAAGACAAAAGAACCCCTCTAAACATAAATAAAAAAAAGTTATGGGGAGCAAAATATCAATTTTTTCATATGTATTATTTTTTTAAACACAAGAAAGACTATACAAATGTGATATGGCTGTAATCATACAGTATCCTTTTTACCACATAGGGAACACCGTAAAAACGAAACCCATAAAACTGCAGGTTATTCTTTAAATCCACCCCTTTTAAAAACAAAATTCCAGCTTCCCACTTCATCATACGCAATAATAAATGGGGCCATTAGAAGGAACTTATCCTGAAAAAATAAAAATTATAGCTCGAGGAAGGCAGGGATTAAAAAAATTATTATAAAATAATTAGCCACAAACTCCAATTTAAAAAAGTCCCACTAGACAGGATGAAGACCTGCTACAACGAGCAGCTCTGCATGTGAAGAACCCAACTTGATTCACTGAGTGCTGTATAATGGGGATGCTGGTTGTTCCCCATGCAATAACAACTGATCATCAGATGACATGGAGAAGGGACAAAGACTTTTTTTTTCAATTTATGACAGCTTTATAGAAAACTACTAGTCAGAAAATGGATTCAGGTAAAAGGAAATAATAAATCACTTATTTTGAAGTGGCATTATATTAGACAGCTCTTTACAAATTGATATACTGCTCTAGAGGAGTTTCAAACTACTTGAGGTGGGAGAGACTTGGCACACACTTGCAGCTATAGCTAAGGCGCTACACCAGTAACAGCTTAATGGAGACTGGCAAAAGATAGTCACTGGTGAAAAAAAAAACTAAGATTCAAAAAGTTATGATATGAGATGCTATGATATGTACTAAGGCTAGCTTGCACGGCGACCGCTAGCATTTATTTCTATGGGGCTGACGGAAATAGCTAAGCCAGTGCTCGGTTAATTTTGGCAGCCCCATAGAAATTAATGGAGGACAGCTGCGCATGAGCCCTCCACAACCTTCGCGGCTCAGTTCTTGGTGTAGGTCCGCTGTCAGACAATGGGGGCAAATCCTAGCAATATGCCTGCCCCTATTATCTGAGATGGGAAAACCCCTTTAATATCTCTAGACCCAGGATGCCCAACCTGCAGCCATCCAGCTGTTGCAAAACTACAGCTCCCAACATGACTGGACAGCGTACAGCTATCAGAGCATGTTGGGAGTTGTAGTTTTGCAACCACAGGTTGGGCACCCTTACTCTACACAAATATGTTTCCTATTTAATAATATATTAAAGGGGTTGTCCAATGAAGAATATTCTACAGTTTTCAAACCAGCACTTGGATCTGAATTCTTCTGTAATTGCACGTAATTAATAATTAGATTGAGTTATTCAATAAAATGTTTCTGTATAGGGCCACCTGCTGTTTGTTTTCATTCTTTTTTCTTTGTCCGGCTCACTGAAATGGCCGCACATGCTCAGTTTCTTCATCTGTCAACTGCCTCCTGAGTTGTGATAGGGAGAGCATGGACACGTCCCCTTAGCTGCAGCAGAAAGGACACTCCCTTTGAGCTGCCCGCTTGATATAAATCTAGCAGAGTAATAAATGAGGAGATCTCTGGATTCATGCGAGGTACAGGACTGTTTTTTTTTGCATACTAAGGCTACATGCACACGACCATATGTGTTTTGCGGTCCGCAAATTGCGGATCCGCAAAAAAAAAGGATGACATCCGCATGACATCCGTTTTTTTTGTGGATCCATTGTAACAATGCCTAAAACGGGCAAGAATAGGACATGTTCTATTTTTTTTGCGGGGCTACGCTACGGAACGGACATACTGATGCGGACAGCACACATTGAAATGAATGAGTACGCATCCTATTCGCAAAAAAAACTGAATGGACATGGAAACAGACAACATTTGTGTGCATGTAGTCTAATGCTGAGACAGCGTCCTGAAAGCTAGAAGCACTTTTAATACTCCTGTTACTCCGAAAATATGATTCACTAGCAGTTTTAGATGTCAAATTATTCCAGTTTTAGAAGCCAAAGCGAGGAATGGATCATGAACCAAGGTCATGTATGAAGCAAAGATTTCTAGAATCGAATCCACTACTTCAAAAGCTACATCAGAAAACCTAAATGTTCAAACCCAGATTAACCCCTTCCCAACATATGACGTAATAGTACATCATGGCGGCAAGTGACTTGCCGCATTTTTACGTACTATTATGTCATGGTGATCGGTGTCCGCCCGATCACTGCAGGGGCCCAGCAGTCCCTGATTGCCGGGCCCCTGCTGTATCCGCCAGTATTGCTGTAAAAGTCGATGCCAGAGGATTAACCCCTCCTATGCCGCGGTCAGCACTGACTGCGGCATAGAAGGTGCAAGCGGCGAAAGAGGGAGCCCATCGGGTCCCCGCGCTGCTGTGGCATTGCATGACATTGGGACCTGCCTTCTACCGGGGCCGAGGACATCCAGCCCCCGTGTAATAAACTAACAGGCAATGCATTACAATACAGATGTATTGTAATGCATTGCAGAGGGGATCAGACCCTCAAAAGTTGAAATCCTAGATTTGAACAGAAATAAAGTTAAAAAGTGTTTTTAATAAAAAATATTAAAGTTTCAAGAAAAAAAAAAAAAAAAACACCCCTTTCCCCTGATTTTATAATAAAAAAGAGGAAAAAAAACACACATTAGGTATCACCGTAACGACCAGCTCTATAAATGATCCACCCCATCCGATAAACACCATTAAAAAAATATATATATAACTGTGTCAAAAAAGCAATTTTTGTCACCTTACATCACAAAAAGTGCAACACCAAGCGATCAAAAAGACATATGACCCACAAAATAATACCAATAAAACCATAGGAAAATTGCTCTCAGAACATGGAGACACTAAAACATTTTTTTTGTTTCAAATATGCTATTATTGTGTCAAAGTGAAATAAATAAAAAAAAAGTATACATATTAGGTATTTCCACGTCCATAACAACCAGATCTATCAAAATATCACATGACCTAACCCCTCAGTTGAACAGCATAAAAAAAAAAAAAAACAGTGCCAAAAAAAGCCAAGGTATATGCCCCCCAAAATAGTACCAATCAAACCGTCACCTCATCACGCAAAAAATGAGACCTTATCTAAGGCAGTCAAAAAATAAAAAAAACTATGACTCTCAGACAATGGAGACACTAAAATATGTTTGGTTTTTTTTGCTTCAAAACTGCTACTATTGTGTTAAAGTGAAATAAATAAAAAAAAAGTAGACATATTAGGTACTGCAGCGTCCATAACAACCTGCTCTATAAAAATATCACATGACCTAAGGCTGGGTTCACACTTGAGCGCATTTTATATGCGCGTTTAACGCGCGTTTTTGTCGCACGTTTTTATGCGCGTTTTTTGCAATAGTAAACGCGCGTTTGTGTGATTGACTGCAGTGTCCTATGGCCACAAACGCGCGTCAAAACGCCCCAAAGAAGCTCAAGAACTTGTTTGAGCGTAGGGCGTTTTTCAGCGCGTTCAAACGCGCTGTAAAACGCTCAGGTGAGAACCAGGGCCATAGGGAAGCATTGGTTTTCATGTGTTGAGCGTTTTACAGCGCGTTTGAACGCGCTGTAAAACGCTCAAGTGTGAACCCAGCCTAAGGTGAACACCAAAAAAAATAAAATAAAAAAATGCCAAGAGCCATTTTTTGTCACCTATTATCACATAAAGTGCAACACCAAGCGATCAAAAGGGCAAATGCCCCCCAAAATAGTACCAGTCAAACAGTCACCGAATCCCGCAAAAAATGAGACCCTACCTAAGACAATCGGTCAAAAAATAAAAAAGCTATGGCTCTCAGACTATGGAGACACTAAAACATTTTTTTGGTTTCAGAAATGCTATTATTGTGTAAAACTTAAATAAATAAGATAAAGTATGCATATTAGGTATTGCCACATATCTGCTCTATAAAAATGTCACATGACCTAACCCCTCAGGTTAACGCTTTAAAAATAAATAAATAAATAAAAACTGTGCCAAAACAACCAATTTTTTTGGTCACCTTGCCCCATAAAGTGTAATAATGGATGACCAAAAAATTATAAGTACACAAAAATGATAGCAATAAAAATATCAACTCTTCCTGCAAAAAACGAGCCCCTGCACAAGACGATCGGCAGAAAAATAAAAAAATAAGGCGTTCAGAAAATGGAGACACAAAAACATAATTATTTTAAACAAAATGTTTTATGTAAAACTTAAACAAAGAAAGTAGACATATTTGATATCATTGAGTCCGTAACAACCTGCTCTATAAAAGTAGCACATGATCTACCCTGTCAGATGAATGTTGTAAAAAATAAAAAATTAAATCGGTGCCAAAACAGCCATTTTTTTGTTACCTTGCCTCACAAAAAAACGTAATATAGAGCAATTAAAAATCATATGTACCCCAAAATACACCATATCCCCAAGTTTCCAAGATGGGGTCACTTTTTGGGAGTTTCTACTGTAAGGCCTCCTGCACACGAACATGTGCGCTCCATGGCCATATTGTGGAACGCATTTACGGATCCGCAATACACTGGCGCCGTTCAGTGGGCATTCCGCATAACGGATGTGGACCCATTCACGTCAATGGGTCCGCAAATCCAGAGATGCGGAATAGTGCGGAATGGAACCCTACGGAAGCACTATGGAGTGCTTCCGTGGGGTTTTGTCCCGTAATTCCATTCAACAAAAAGATAGAACATGTTCTATCTTTTTGCGGAACAGCCGTATCATGAACCCATTAAAGTGAATGGGTCTGCGATCCGCTGCGGCTGCCCCACGGTCAGTGTTCGTGCATTGTGGCGCGCAATCTGCGGGCCGCAGCATGGGAGGGCTTCAAATGGGAGATGGCTTCTAAAAACCAGTCCAGCAAAATCTGCCTTTCAAAAACCATATGGCGCTCCTTTTCTTCTGCGCCCTGCCATGTGCCCTTACATCAGTTTAAGAACACATGTGGGGTGTTTCTGTAAACCACAGAATTAGGGTAATAAATATTGAGTTTTAATTGGCTGTTAACCCTCGATGGGTTAAAGAAAAAAATGGATTAAAATGGAAAATCTGCCAAAAAAGTGAAATTTAGAAATGTAATCTCCGTTTTCCTTTAATTCTTGTGGAACACCTAAAGGGTTAACAACGTTTGTAAAATCAGTTTTGAGTAACTTGAGGGGTTTAGTTTCTACAATGGGGTAATTTATGGGGGATTTCTGCTTTGTAAGCCCCACAAAGTGACTTCAGACCTGAACTCGTCCTTAAAAAGTGGGTTTTGGAAATTTTCTTAAAAATGTTAAGAATTGCTTCTAAAATTCTAAGCCTTCTAACGTCCTAAAAATATAAAATGACATTTACAAAATTATGCCAACATAAAGTAGACATGGGGAATGTTAAGTAATAAATATTTTATGAGGTATCACTTTCTGTTTTAAAGGGAGTCTTTCACCTAAACTGACCATTATTGAACACTAACACCATGATCTGCATTATAGTCCCCATATTGGAATGCTACTTACCGTATAGCTGTCCGTCGCTTATTTTTGCAAAAAAAAATTCTATTCAATATGTTAATTAGCTCTGAAGGTGCCCAGGGGTGGCGTTCAAGCGGCCGGTGCCAAGGTCCCTTGTCGCTTTTCATATGAAACCCCTCTCCTTTCACCCCTCTGGCCCTCCCTAGGTTCTTCAGAAATCCAGCGCCAGCACCGTTCACAAGATTTGCCGCGCCTGCGCACTTCATTCCCCATTATGGGCAGAGGCACAAGAGCATTTAATGCGCATGTGCCGGAATGGAGAATGAAGTGCGAAGGCGCCGCGAATCTTGTGAACGGCGCTGGATTTCTGAAGAACATGGGGAGGGCCAGAGGGGTGAAAGGGGAAGGGTTTCATATGAAAAGCGACGAGGGGCCTGGGAACTGCCCCATGGCACCTTCAGAGCTAATTAACAAATTGAATGAAAGTGTTTATTAGCGAAAATAAGCGGCGGACAGCTATACGGCAAGTAGCATTCTAATATGGGGACTATAATGCAGATCATGGTGTTATTGTTCTATAATGGTCAGTTTAGGTGAAAGATGCCCTTTAAAAGCAGATAAATAGAAATTTTGAAAATTGCACTTTTTTTTTTTTTTTACATTTTTGGTAAATTTCAGATTTTTCCATAAATAAAGGTGAAATATATTGACTCAACTTTATGACCATCATGAAGTACAATGTGTCACGAGAAAACAATCCCAGAATGGCTTGGATAAATAAAAAAAAAGTGTTCCAAAGCTATTACCACCTAAAGTGACACATGTCAGATTTTCAAAAAATGGCCTGGCCAGAAGGGCGAAAACTGGCCCGGGGTAGAAGGGGTTAATAGATTGTTATGTGTACAAAATGGTAACATCCCTGTTGTGATTATTACGAATGACAACAGTGTATCATGGTAGCAGATATATGGAGACAAGCACATGAGAACTGTGTAATCACTGATGTGTTGTGTGTACCTAAGCTGAATAATCACGGACAAGCAACAGCTGCAAAGTGAAAAGTAAGCGACGAGCAATTGTCAAAAAGATCCATTACACGTCGAATGCTACTGCAGCAGCAGCTGGAAGGCGCCACAATGGGAATTAGAGTTGTTTCATCAGTTTTAACACCTTTCATTACAGAGAAATGAATAATAATATGGGTAATGACAGAACAAGAGTTTTTGTATTCCTTGAAGAAAATAATCCTGAACATCTGTAGGAATGCGTAAAGAGGCAAACAGCTGATGAGGCAATCTGACTCATGTGAGGTCTACACCGTCCACCTTTTAATACCATGTTGTCTTTAAAGGACATCTGTCCGCAGATTTGTACCTATGAAACTGGCTGACCTGTTACAGGTGCACTTGGCAGCTGAAGGCATCAGTGTTGGTCCCATGTTTATATGTGCCCACATTGCTGAGAAAATATATGCAATTGAGCCTCTAGGAGCAACGCTGGTTTTGCCCCGGTACACCAAGAGGCTCAGCTCTCTCTGCACTTTGATTGACAGGGCCAGGCAATGAAAAAGTCACCCTGATTGCCAAAAAGAAGTACCTATTAAATAACATATTGTGCATTTCCATTATAGCAATATAATACCTGCACATCTCAAACTGGTCACCAGAAATGAAGCCTATATTGTTTGCATTGCTGTGACTATCCTTGTACTGTTAGTTCTTTACCTGCATGTACTGTAAGCTACAGGCAAATACTAATATGAAGGATAATACAGCAGAGACAGCAAAAACTTGAGCAAATACGTATGCAATGATAAAGGAACAATAAAGAAAAAAGCATTCCCTATTAGAAAACACTATTTATTGGAAACTTACAAATATAGAATAATATCCACTAAAACAAAACAAGACATAACTTGAAATGCAAAATCATTGACACAAAATGAAAAGTAAATGCCATTCCTTATAATAAAGTGGTTGTGCTAGAGTCTCATCAAGTAGTAAATAATGTCCCTTGGGTATAACGCTGCACGTTGCTGCGACACTGAGCATGAGCAAGGAAATACACATTTCATTTTTTTTTCTTGTCAGGAATGGCAAATTTGGCATTACTTACTGAATTTATAAGAAAATGATTACTTATGGTTTCTGTAACAGAGAACTGATTCAGTTGTAAGAGATTCAGTTGAGATTTATTGACTTTTATACACATAACAGGGAGTTTAGCTACAAAGACAATAATGGTATATTGCAAGGATATGTCATCACCATCTTCCAATCCACAAACCCGGATGGGACTACAGCTCCTCGTTTGATAAAGAGCAATGTTCCAGATCTGGTGGTGTGTCTGGTACTGCAGTGCTTGCAGAGCTGCTTCCTATGTATGTCAACATAATATCAGGTACAGCTTATGATCGGTATACTGGGTAATACACCAATGTAGCATTGGTGCTTAAAGGGGTTTTCCAGGAGGAGAATATTGATGACCTATCTTATCCAATATCGGATTGTTGGGGGTCGGACACCTGGCACAGTCATTTCTATTACAGGGACATATTAGGGGACATTATTTTTGGGGACACTATACACAAAACAACATAGGGCGTTATTATTACTGGGGGTAGTCTAGGGGGCATTATAATTGATGTAGACCCTATAGGGACATTTGGGGTCATTTATTTAACTGGTGTAAAGTATAACTGGCTGAATCAGATTCCACTTTTCGTTTTTGACAGCTCCTTTGGAAAATAAAAGGTAGAATTTGATTGGTTGCTATGGGCAACTAAGGCAATTCTACTTTACAGCAGTTTCATAAATGACCTCAAATATGTCTACTGGGGTCACTATTATTTCAGCAGTATAGTACTCGGGGCATTGGGGAGCACAGTGGGCACAGCATTGGGAGTGGCAGCAGAATGACATAGTCGGGACACCATGATGGGGAGGTTGATGGAAAAATTGAGAAATCTAACATGTCTGTGTACCAGACTCTGTAGAGGCAAGATGCGGCTGAAAGAATTAGTCATGGCGGTCTGGGTCAATCGGAGGAGAAAAGGAAAGACAATGTCTGACCGGAGATGTCTCTGGATGTAAGAGGTATGTAGTGCTGTATTCTGCTATATGTAGAGCTGGCTCACTACTGTGACCTGCGTCTCATCTTCTCTTTATTATATGTATTTTAAATTTGGTGACTAAAAATGTAATTTGGCAACTACATTTTTCGGTTTAGGAACTGAGAGTCCTGTGAAATGTAGAAACATACACAGTCTGCAGTCTTGCTCTTTTAGATGGCTATTTAAATCCTCGGTGACTGCAAATATTCTTAGAATTTACAATAGGGAGTAAATGATCCAATATGTAAAGCAGACAAAGCCCCGGGTAAATGTATAAGGCTGTATTACCCATACCGTCTGAGACACATAAGGACATGAATATAGATTTATTCTTTATTCTTGACTATGTCTGTACTGGCTGATCTCTGGAAATAGTAAGCACATAGTAAGTACAACTAAATGGTGTGAATACAGATTAGCCATGACATAAACTAAAAGCGTCAAAAGTGCTCATATGCATAAACCCTTATTGTTAAACTCATGGTGCTAAGCCTTTCTAAACTGAGATCCAAACACGAGTGTGACATTATTCCTAGATTCTTCCACTGTCAGTATTCTTTAAAAGATGTGAATCCCGAACAAATATACTGCATACTTGCATAGATACTGAGATTCATGCACATGAGCAGGTACAAAATGGTGCCCAGTATTTATGACCATTGTTCCATGTCAGCTTTCATTTCATTAATCAAGTTTTCCTCTTGATGCCCTGAAATCATGTAGGATCTCCACAAAAAAATAACTATGTATATTACTGTATTTTGGTGAGCTAGCAGACATGGCCCTTTTGAAATGCATGAACATTGTATTAGGGACTGTGTGATAAGGGACTGTGTGTATGAGGCCTATTCGTTGGCTTACACACTACAGTGTTGTGAATTACAGTACTGATCCCAACCATCTGCCAATAAAATAGTCACTATATATGAATGACCTAAAACACTTTAAATTACTGTAATAATTTATAATAATTTCAATAAATGATAATCATTATAACTGAAGTTAAGTGAGTATTCCCATCTTATAAAGTGATGACGTATAGCTAGTATATGCCGTTACTGTACGATTACTGAAAGACCAACCTCTGATCCTGAAAATAAAGGGACCGTACCACTGCTGTAGCGTCACATGCACAGAGCACCACGATCAACCACTGACCAGGGAATTGCAGCACAGCCTCATTTAGTGAATGATGCTGGTTTAGGGTTGCCAGCTTTCCCAGGAAAAAAATAACGGCCAAGTTAAGCCATACCCCAAAGGGCGTGTGGTTGTGGGGGCATTGGATAAAGTCGCTATCATACTGTGGCTCCCAATAATATTAATGCCCCTATTAGTACTGTACAGAATTAATACTGTCCACATTTGTGCCCCCAGTAATATTAATGCCCCCACTAATTCACCCCAGAATGAATGCCCCCATTAGTGCCCCCAGTAATATTAATGACCCCATTAGTGCCCCCAATAATATTAATGCCCCCATTAGTGCCCCTAGTAAGAGTAATGGTCCCAATAGTGCCCTCAGTAACAATAATGCCCCCATTAGTGCCCCCCAGTTAGAATAATGCCTCCATTAGTATCCCCCACAAGAATAATGCCCCCCCATTATTGCCCCCAGTTAGAATAATAACCCCAATAGAGCCCCCAGTTAGAATAATTCTGCAAAAAATTCTGCAAAAAAAAACAAACACTCACCTCCTCCATTTGCTTGCATCGATATGAATGCCCCTGCTGACTGGAAGCTTAGGACAGGACCTGCGCTCCAGCGTGATGACGTCTCACAGGTCCTGTCCTGCACATCCAGTCAACAGCGCGAGCAAATGGAGGAGGTGTTTTTTGTTTGTATTAACACAAATGGTGGTGGGGGGGTAAAGGTTGCACTAATGAGCACTCCGCAATGGAAGCGCTCATTAATAGCAGTCCTTGTAAAAAAAATACCGGCAATTTTTTTAAAATACCGTAGTCGGCAGGGCCACTAAAATACCGGCCAGGAGGCAACCCTATGCTGGTTGCAGTTCCCTAAATAACTGGGGGCTAAGAGCTAAAAAAAAACGTAGAAGAAGATTAAGCTCTAAATCAAAACTGTGGCCCCTTCATTCTTAAGATGGGTTGTGTCCCAGTTGGGAAAACCCCTTTTAATCTGACATGTTAAGAATTTGTGTTATTGGAAGGCCCTATACTGAATACTGTACACAACAGTCTACTTCATCATGGGAATGACTATTGTCAGGTTATAAACAATGTTAATAAAATGTCCTGCAATATAGAGAGATCGATGCATGTAAACACTCTACATAGTCCTTTGCAATAATCATTTCACAAGTTCGATTTTTACACAATCATTGCGTGCAAACCATATTGTGGTAGATTGATCAAAACTGGTGTAAAGGAAAATTGGCTTAGTTGCCCATAGCAACCAATCAGATTCCACCTTTGATTTTCCAAAGGGGCTCAGAAAAATGAAAGCTGGAATCTGATTGGGTGCTATGGGCAACTAAGCCAGTTTTCCTTTACACCAGTTTTGATAAATCTCCCCCATAGCGTGTAAATTGCTCACAACTGACCAGCTGCCCTCTGCTACTGGAAGCCTTGCCACCAACATTTTGAAATGGTTCTAGACTGACATTCTTGTGCCCTGCACCGCCGCTGCTGCTGGCGATATAGTTTTTCATTTTCTGTGTATTGCAGATGATGTTAACCACCTCAGCCCCCAGTGCTTAAACACCCTGAAAGACCAGGCCACTTTTTACACTTCTGACCTACACTACTTTCACCGTTTATTGCTCGGTCATGCAACTTACCACCCAAATGAATTTTACCTCCTTTTCTTCTCACTAATAGAGCTTTCATTTGGTGGTATTTCATTGCTGCTGACATTTTTACTTTTTTTGTTATTAATCGAAATTTAACGATTTTTTTTGCAAAAAAATGACATTTTTCACTTTCAGTTGTAAAATTTTGCAAAAAAAATGACATCCATATATAAATTTTGCTCTAAATTTATTGTTCTACATGTCTTTGATAAAAAAAAAAATGTTTGGGTAAAAAAAAAATGGTTTGGGTAAAAGTTATAGCGTTTACAAACTATGGTACAAAAATGTGAATTTCCGCTTTTTGAAGCAGCTCTGACTTTCTGAGCACCTGTCATGTTTCCTGAGGTTCTACAATGCCCAGACAGTACAAACACCCCACAAATGACCCCATTTCGGAAAGTACACACCCTAAGGTATTCGCTGATGGGGATAGTGAGTTCATAGAACTTTTTATTTTTTGTCACAAGTTAGCGGAAAATGCTGATTTTTTTTTTTTTTTTTTTTTCTTACAAAGTCTCATATTCCACTAACTTGTGACAAAAAATAAAAACTTCCATGAACTCACTATGCCCATCACGAAATACCTTGGGGTCTCTTCTTTCCAAAATGGGGTCACTTGTGGGGTAGTTATACTGCCCTGGCATTCTAGGGGCCCAAATGTGTGGTAAGGAGTTTGAAATCAAATTCTGTAAAAACTGACCAGTGAAATCCGAAAGGTGCTCTTTGGAATGTGGGCCCCTTTGCCCACCTAGGCTGCAAAAAAGTGTCACACATCTGGTATCTCCGTATTCAGTAGAAGTTGGGGAATGTGTTTTGGGGTGTCATTTTACATATACCCATGCTGGGTGAGATAAATATCTTGGTCAAATGCCAACTTTGTATAAAAAAATGGGAAAAGTTGTCTTTTGCCAAGATATTTCTCTCACCCAGCATGGGTATATGTAAAAAGACACCCCAAAACACATTCCCCAACTTCTCCTGAATACGGAGATACCAGATGTGTGACACTTTTTTGCAGCCTAGGTGGGCAAAGGGGCCCATATTCCAAAGAGCACCTTTCGGATTTCACTCGTCATTTTTTACAGAATTTGATTTCAAACTCCTTACCACACATTTGGGCCCCTAGAATGCCAGGGCAGTATAACTACCCCACAAGTGACCCCATTTTGGAAAGAAGAGACCCCAAGGTATTCGCTGATGGGCATAGTGAGTTCATGGAAGTTTTTATTTTTTGTCACAAGTTAGTGGAATATGAGACTTTGTATGAAAAAAAAAATATATAAAAAAAATCATCATTTTCCACTAACTTGTGACAAAAAATAAAAAATTCTAGGAACTCGCCATGCCCCTCACGGAATACCTTGGGGTGTCTTCTTTCCAAAATGGGGTCACTTGTGGGGTAGTTATACTGCCCTGGCATTTTCCAGGGGCCCTAATGTGTGGTAAGTAGGTAAATGACCAGTGAAATCCAAAAGGTGCTCTTTGGAATATGGGCCCCTTTGCCCACCTAGGCTGCAAAAAAGTGCCACACATGTGGTATCTCCGTACTCAGGAGAAGTTGGGGAATGTGTTTTGGGGTGTCTTTTTACATATACCCATGCTGGGTGAGAGAAATATCTTGGCAAAAGACAACTTTTCCCATTTTTTTATACAAAGTTGGCATTTGACCAAGATATTTATCTCACCCAGCATGGGTATATGTAAAATGACACCCCAAAACACATTCCCCACCTTCTCCTGAGTACGGAGATACCAGATGTGTGACACTTTTTTGCAGCCTAGGTGGGCAAAGGGGCCCATATTCCAAAGAGCACCTTTCGGATTTCACTGGTCATTTTTTACAGAATTTGATTTCAAACTCCTTACCACACATTTGGGCCCCTAAAATACCAGGGCATTATACCTACCCCACAAGTGACCCCATTTTGGAAAGAATAGACCCCAAGGTATTCGCTGATGGGCATAGTAAGTTCATGGAAGTTTTTATTTTTGTCACAAGTTAGTGGAATATGAGACTTTGTATGAAAAAAAAAAAAAAAAAAAAAATCATCATTTTCCACTAACTTGTGACAAAAAATAAAAAATTCTAGGAACTCGCCATGCCCCTCACGGAATACCTTGGGGTGTCTTCTTTCCAAAATGGGGTCACTTGTGGGGTAGTTATACTGCCCTGGCATTTTCCAGGGGCCCTAATGTGTGGTAAGTAGGTAAATGACCAGTGAAATCCGAAAGGTGCTCTTTGGAATATGGGCCCCTTTGCCCACCTAGGCTGCAAAAAAGTGTCACACATCTGGTATCTCCGTACTCGGGAGAAGTTGGGGAATGTGTTTTGGGGTGTCTTTTTACATATACCCATGCTGGGTGAGAGAAATATCTTGGCAAAAGACAACTTTTCCCATTTTTTTATACAAAGTTGGCATTTGACCAAGATATTTATCTCACCCAGCATGGGTATATGTAAAAAGACACCCCAAAACACATTCCTCAACTTCTCCTGAGTACGGCGATACCAGATGTGTGACACTTTTTTGCAGCCTAGATGCGCAAAGGGGCCCAAATTCCTTTTAGGAGGGCATTTTTAGACATTTGGATACCAGACTTCTTCTCACGCTTTGGGGCCCCTAGAATGCCAGGGCAGTATAAATACCCCACAAGTGACCCCATTTTGGAAAGAAGAGACCCCAAGGTATTTCGTGATGGGCATAGTGAGTTCATAGAATTTTTTTTTTTTTGGCACAAGTTAGCGGAAATTTATATTTTTTATTTTTTTCTCACAAAGTCTCCCGTTCCGCTAACTTGGGACAAAAATTTCAATCTTTCATGGACTCAATATGCCCCTCACGGAATACCTGGGGGTGTCTTCTTTCCGAAATGGGGTCACATGTGGGGTATTTATACTGCCCTGGCATTCTAGGGGCCCTAAAGCGTGAGAAGAAGTCTGGAATATAAATGTCTAAAAAATTTTACGCATTTGGATTCCGTGAGGGGTATGGTGAGTTCATGTGAGATTTTATTTTTTGTCACAAGTTAGTGGAATATGAGACTTTGTAAGAAAAAAAAATAATAATTCCGCTAACTTGGGCCAAAAAAATGTCTGAATGGAGCCTTACAGGGGGGTGATCAATGACAGGGGGGTGATCAATGACAGGGGGGTTGATCAATGACAGGGGGTTGATCAATGACAGGGGGGTGATCAATGACAGGGGGGTGATCAATGACAGGGGGGTGATCAATGACAGGGGGGGTGATCAATGACAGGGGGGTGATCAATGACAGGGGGGTGATCAATGACAGGGGGGTGATCAATGACAGGGGGGTGATCAATGACAGGGGGGTGATCAATGACAGGGGGGGTGATCAATGACAGGGGGGGTGATCAATGACAGGGGTGGTGATCAATGACAGGGGTGGTGATCAATGACAGGGGTGGTGATCAATGACAGGGGGGTGATCAGGGAGTCTATATGGGGTGATCACCACAGTCATTGATCATGCCCCTGTAAGGCTTCATTCAGACGTCCGGATGCGTTTTGCGGATCCGATCCATCTATCAGTGGATCCGTAAAAATCATGCGGACATCTGAATGGAGCTTTACAGGGGGGTGATCAGGGAGTCTATATGGGGTGATCACCACAGTCATTGATCATGCCCCTGTAAGGCTTCATTCAGACGTCCGGATGCGTTTTGCGGATCCGATCCATCTATCAGTGGATCCGTAAAAATCATGCGGACGTCTGAATGGAGCTTTACAGGGGGGTAATCAATGACAGGGGGGTGATCAGGGAGTCTATATGGGGTGATAACCACAGTCATTGATCATGCCCCTGTAAGGCTTCATTCAGACGTCCGGATGCGTTTTGCGGATCCGATCCATCTATCAGTGGATCCGTAAAAATCATGCGGACATCTGAATGGAGCTTTACAGGGGGGTGATCAGGGAGTCTATATGGGGTGATCACCACAGTCATTGATCATGCCCCTGTAAGGCTTCATTCAGACGTCCGGATGCGTTTTGCGGATCCGATCCATCTATCAGTGGATCCGTAAAAATCATGCGGACGTCTGAATGGAGCTTTACAGGGGGGTAATCAATGACAGGGGGGTGATCAATGACAGGGGGGTGATCAGGGAGTCTATATGGGGTGATCACCACAGTCATTGATCATGCCCCTGTAAGGCTTCATTCAGACGTCCGGATGCGTTTTGCGGATCCGATCCATCTATCAGTGGATCCGTAAAAATCATGCGGACATCTGAATGGAGCTTTACAGGGGGTTGATCAATGACAGGGGGGTAATCAATGACAGGGGGGTGATCAGGGAGTCTATATGGGGTGATCAGGGGTGATTAGGGGTGATCAGGGGCTAATAAGGGGTTAATAAGTGACGGGGGGGGGTGTAGTGTAGTGTAGTGGTGCTTGGTGGGACTTTACTGAGCTACCTGTGTCCTCTGGTGGTCGATCCAAACAAATGGGACCACCAGAGGACCAGGTAGCAGGTATATTAGACGCTGTTATCAAAACAGCGTCTAATATACCTGTTAGGGGTTAAAAAAAACACATCTCCAGCCTGCCAGCGAACGATCGCCGCTGGCAGGCTGGAGATCAACTCTCTTACCTTCCGTTCCTGTGAGCGCGCGCGCCTGTGTGCGCGCGTTCACAGGAAATCTCGCGTCTCGCGAGAGGACGCGCCGGCGCGTCCAGGAGGAATGAATCAACCACCTCCAGGACGCGTCTGTGCGTACAGCGGTCCGGAGGTGGTTAAGTATTAACCGCAATGCTGCATTACACAAGACATGTCCCCACTTTGCCTCTCAAGGAATAAAGAGGAGAGCGCGTCCAGATCCTCAAATCAATAGCAATGGATTTTCTTTATTTTTTATTTTATAAGTGTCCCAGACAGAGTTGACCGTAATTATTGTGCTAGACAGAGTAATCATCACATTTATTAACACTCTGCCTATTGTTATAAGAGGCAATAGAATGTGATACCCAAGGGTCACATCCAGCACAGAACTGCGCAGAAGTGGCACAACGTAGCTTTGCCGCTGGAAGAAACTAATTACATGCATACCAGGGAATGCAGCTAGACAAATGCAAACTCGTAGCATGAGGGGCTCCGATATGTTCCTGACTGGAAGATATTGGCAAAGGTCTCAGCTTTTAACATCGGCCTGAGGAATTAGCTAGTATTGCCAGTTGCGTATCATTTTGGCGCATTTTTTGCAGTAATTTGTGTATGTATATATTTTTTCATCTGCACAATGTATCATTTTGTATAAGATTCCTTGTGGTGCATGTGGTCCGCCCCGGCATCCTCCATTGTACGCATTTTTTGCTGGGGATTGCAGTTATCTACGGACCACCTACGGAGGAATTGCTCCCCCGGTTATAGACACGCCACAGTGTCTGGGTTTGGAACTTATCCACCCGTTTAGGCCACTTTTTTCAGTGAGTTTTTATTTATTTTTCCCTTTCATATATATCCGGTAATCGGGCTCAGTTTCCTTCCGGTCAGGTGCAGAAAATGTCTGGCACTGCGTTCTGTGTTTTTCTGTCTGGCACTATCAATCTATAGAGGCCGGACCTGTGCACTAAAACGCACATGCAGTACTGTGCAAAAGATTTAGGCAGGTGTGGAAATAATGCTGCAAAGTATGAAGGCTTTCCAAAAAAGTGCTAATGGTTTATATTTTATCTAATAACAAAATGTAGTGAATGAAGGTAAGAGAAATCTATATTTTTATATTTGGTGTGACCACCCTGTGCAGGGTTGCCAACCAGAATTTTTCTTTTTTCTGGACAACTTATCCCAAAATCCCGGACAGACAATATTTTTTATGGACAGTTTGGAAAACCATAACTAATGATAAAGATTGTAAGTAATCCATGTCTATAGCTCCATATACTAACAAGAGCTCATTACCAGCATTTACTGTCAGATGTACAATGATGATAATTACCACCAAAATAATCTAGTAAATACTGTCAGTCTCAAAAAAAAATTTTTTTAAAAATCACACACGTCTATTCTTTTCATGGACACAAGAAAAAAAAGTCACCTATTTTTACGGACTGTCCAGAAATTTTTGGACGGTTGGCAACCCTGACCCTTAAAACAGCATCAATTCTGCAAGTCTGGGACTTTATTTCAGCAAATGGAGTTGGGGAGATTTGCTGAGGATTAATGGTGTCCTCAATGCTGAGAAATACAGGCAGATACTTATCCATCATGCAATACCATCAAGAAGGGGTCCGATTGGCTCAATTTATTCTACAGCAGAACAACGACTACAAACATACAGCCAATCACAGCACTATGTCTTACAATAGAATTGCGCTTCGTCTTAAAAATAAGGAACATGCTTGTTTCTACATGAATATACAGTATGCTTAACGGGCATATCAGCCAACAGGATCTACCCTATTAAACCAGCTACAAAGCCTAGTAGGGCTGACTCTGCTGATTAAAAACATATCTTTCTTCCCCAGATCCCATTGTGGCAGGCCCTAGCAACTCTGTGCACCTTAGCTCCTCCGTTCCGCTTCCCTTAACACTCCCTTCACCATTTAATAGACAAGGTCAGGCATCTAAGTGCAGGGGAGGGCAGCAAGGGTACCAGAGCGGAGAAATTAGGGGGACAAGAGTTGTTAGGGCCTTTCCTCAGTGCACTTAAACCCTAATTTCCACATTTTTTAAATGCTTAAATCAGCAGGGTCAGTCCTATTAGCCATGATGGCTGGCATCCATGCCCATCAGCTGGTTGAAGAGAAGGCCACACCGTGCCAGCGCAGCCTTTCTGATAGGTTCAGAGGTTTTCCCATGACTGTAAAAAAATGAAAATTAGACATCCTATAGTACAAGACAATCAAACAAAGCCAGAACCAGCCCTGTACCTCACATGGTTCCAGAGATCTCCACATTCATTGCTCTTGTAGATCTATATCAAGCTGGCAGCTCAATGGGCGTGTCTTTTCTGCTGCAGCTCAGGGGGCGTGTCCATTGTGCTACAGCTCACTCCCTATCACAGCTCAGGAGGCAGCTGAAGGATGAAACTGAGCATGTGCGGCCATGTCAGTGAGCCGGACAAGGAAATAAGAAAAAAATAAAAATCAGCAGGTGGTGATATAAAGATACATTTTATTGAATAGCTTTTGTAAATTTTTATTACATGAATTACAAAAGTATTGAGATCAACGTGCTGATTTGAAAACTGGGACAACCCCTTTTAAGGGGTTTTCCAGGATTTTAATATTGATGACCTATCCTATCAGGTCAGAAGGGTTCGATACCCGGCATCCCTGTCGATCAGCTGGTTGAATAGAAGGCCGCACCATGTCATTGCAGCCTTCCCTTCAGGTCAAGGTTCCCTTCCCTTTAAGTTATCCAGTGCTGAAATCAGGGCCTTTCTTTCCTATATAAAATTGTAATTCAAATCTGTGGAAGTGAATAGTATAAGTACTCACTGGTATTTCTCCATGTGCACTTATTCAATCAGTATGACTCATTGCCATATGCTACTTGCTTCTATCTATAACACAACCATTTCCTATGGTACTGAGGAAGCTCAATCCTATAAGTACAATAAACAGACACCACACAATCACAGCACCGTGAAGGTAGGTTACATAAGACTGGTAATGATATGTGCATTTTCTTTTTCTGCGTCGGGGCAACCATTGCAGTTTCCATCAAAAGAACCAGACAAAATAACACAGACCCAATTTTAGTCAATGGCGTCCAATAGCTCAGTAATTTTACATGATTTTACGGAAATGCCACTTTTTATTTTTGCTGTTCTGCTCCTATAAAAGAGCAAAACTTGGGTGTGGGTTATTATAACATTATAGTATATTATGTATGAGCGGTATGATATACCATATTTTTCGCTTTATAAGACGTACTTTTTTCCCCAAAAGTGGAAAGCGCACACTAGTATGCATTAGGTGCCAGGGGCGGGGAGTGAAGCGCTGCAAGCTCTTCCGGTACTCACCCTCCATGCTCTTCCTTCCTGGGGCCCCATACAGCATCAGGACGTAGTGTGCCCACTATGACCTGACACTGCACACAGTCAGGTGACAGTGCAGCACGGGCCGGAAAAGAAATGGGAGCGTGACTGCTGCCGGAGATTGAGAGGAGCCACGGCGCAGGAGAGGGAAGAGGAGTTTTTTATTTTATTCTGATCTGAGATCTTATGGTTCTGGCAAGGATCTCTGGTGGATCTGACATTGAGGACTGGTCGGAGGTCTGATGGGGGTCTGAAATAAAGGGCTGATATAAGCTCTGATGAGGTCTAACATTAAGGGCTGATGGGATTCTAACATGGAGGGCTAATGGGGTCTGACATGGAGGGCTGATATGGGGGTCTGATGTGATGTCATGATATGGGGGTCTGATCCGATGTCCAGATATTTATGGGCGGATCTGATATGAGGTCTGATGAAAAAAAAATTTTTTCTTATTTTCCTCCTCTAAAACCTGGGGTAAGTCATATCATCGGGTGCATCTTATAACATGAAAAATATGGTATATAAGGAAATAAAATAAAGATATTTAACAAGGAAAAAAGAATGCTCATGAGGGAGAACCACATGCATTAAATAATGTGTATTTGTGAAGAAAATAAAAATAGGAATCGAAGAAAGAAACAGAAAAAACAGCACAGCATTGTATATACATGTCCAGCACAATTCTCCACTATCCTCCTGGTCACCATTATAAAGACTAAATAAGCAGATGCATTACAAATAAAGTTAATAAAATAATACAGTGCTATTTTCCACTTACACGCGCTATAAGTTTTTATTACAGTCCTAAAGTAGAGTCAGCACTGACTTCGGCTATGAAATGAATGATGCTTCCCTCCTACGTTTCACTGCCCATTGTGACACATTGTAATTCCTTTCCCTGCACACGTATGTCGCGTTATTTACTATACAAAATCTCCTATACAAACATGTAACATTTTTTTTCTAAAGGTCATCAGATCTGGGAATATGCATATTAAAGCCACGATCAGGAGGCAGACGCTTTATGTTTATGATGACAGCAAAGAATATGGTAACCTTCTACCTAATCGGGAACAACAGATTGCTTTCAACTGTGCATCAAAGATATGAGATCAGATTATAAAACTGTGATGTAAAACAGAGTCAATCATTCCTCCATATTGCAGGAACTCATAACTTTACACTGACATCACTTAACAAGTGACCACCTTGTGCAAGCCTTCACAGATGTCCGGACACCACAAAAATAACTGCCATGTGTGACTGAGCAAATGTTAATCATGAAAAGAGTGTTGACAATGCAGTAATCCCCATTTTACAAGTAGAAGCAACAGATTTAAGATGTGTGATCAAAACTTATTACAACAATAACTGCTTCCAGACTGTCGTTTACATCTTCGACTGTAAAGCTGGAAAACAGATTGCCACAAAAGACTATGTACACTTTTGTGGGTAATTATTTTTATTACTGCATTGTACTAATTTTGAGCTAAATTTTTTTTTTTTCAATTGGTCTTTATGAAAAATACATCCATAGCCGAGATGCTCAAGAAGCAACCACTGGATTTTCTCTCTTTTCCGTCATCTGGGGAGATGAGGGACTCCTTATCTCTGCTCTCTGGCATTATATACACTTATCCTACTTATAAGAATGTGGCTTAAATAAGTGTCTATGTCCTCTTAGTAATTTAGAGATAAGGTTTATTAGATGAGGCACAAAGTGAAAGTACCAGTCACACAGTCAGAATAACAGTTAACCCTTTGTGACAGAACAGTTCAATATTTTTAATTAAGGCCAATTGAAAATATGATTTTTTGCCAAAACGAATGAAAATTGCCTCAGAATGTGTACATAGCCTTTAAAGGGTTATTCCAGGTTTTCTTTTTTTTTCTTTTATTAATTTGTTTATATAATAAGAAATCATACCATTTTCTAATATACACGTATTTAAAATTCTGCATACATACCTTTCATATATCAGCAGTCAACCCCTATATGCATGGTATAGTCCATTTATCAGTCCTATGTAATGCATCCATGGCCTAATGGAAACTTGGCATCAGTCACGTGACACTGTTGACACTCTGATATTCAGTACGCTGTGTTACATGACATACATGTAATGGGTCAGTACACAGGACATATTCATGTGATAAATAATCATGATGGAATCATGATTTTATTGTGGTTATCACAGTAACTACATCACTGTGTGGCTGTCATGTTGTTAAAGCCTAGTGTAAAAAAAAAAAATGCACACAGAGATTATGAAAGTGTCTCTAAGTACAAAGAGTGACATTTTGACAATGTGCTGGGGGTCTACTTTCAGAAAATAAAACCAGCCAAAGACATCAGATGTGTATCAGCCAAACCCACCGATCCTGGCAAGTTCAGCCAACCATATAATGTGTATGGTGGCCAGGGGCGGACTGGGTACTTAAAGTGGCCCTGGAAAAAAAATCTAAAAAGTGGCCCGAAGATGTAGGAGAGTCCAAATTGACAGACGGCGGGGCAACATAAGTAGGCAGGACCAACACAACCACAAGTAGGCAGGGACAACAGAAATAGGCAGGCGACAGTTATACCATAGTGCAGCACAAAATACTGATCTAGCATCATACTGAAAACGGTGATACAGTTGAATTCAGGAGGGCACCTGCAGCTGCTGGCCAATGCATAATTACCTGATGCTCCTAGCATTAATTAATGCTGAGAACATCTGATCGTTATGAA
Organism: Bufo bufo; assembly: GCF_905171765.1. Lineage (NCBI taxonomy): Eukaryota > Metazoa > Chordata > Amphibia > Anura > Bufonidae > Bufo > Bufo bufo. Next base: position 442,529,951 of record NC_053391.1, read on the forward strand.
CTTGGCCTCGGGCAGTTCCATGTGTATAGGCCCCTTGGGAAATTTCCTTGTAGGGTATATGGCCAGTCCTCCCCCGATGGTGGTCTCCTGACTCTCCCTCAACAGCTGAAGCCAGGAGAGATAAGGGATCAGGCACACTGAATCTCAACCGCCTCTTCTTTTTATTCACTACATATGCATGTTTAGCCGAATCTATCATATGTATACTTTGGAGGATGGGAGATATCGTTATCAGCCGGACATTTATTCAACCAACAACTACCAAGGGGTTCAGGGATTGCAGTTACACCTTTATACTTTCAGTTTACCCTCAGTACTATGGAATCATTATTTACTATGCTTGTCCTAGCAAATTATGCTTTTCCTTTATCACTGTGTTTATTACATCCCTCTTATGAGACGTCAGTCATTTAATTACTGTGATATTACTCTTGTATTTTAATGCTGTGTTTATTAGCTTTGTGTTGTAGCATCACTAGGGTCCTTGACATTTAGCTGTAACATCACTATTCTGTGATACCATGTTGCACATTATTCCTGTACTGTGACATCACTGTTTTCTGCATGTTCAATATACTATCCATGTACTGTGATACTTTTATCCAGCTGCAGATAGGTTTAAAATCTATGGCACCATTGCACACGTCATTCACATATTTTGAGATCACTGAGGGACATTTATCAAGACTGGAGTACCCATAAGTCAGTCTTGATCTCCCTGCATTGGCGTGAGGTGCACCTAATTTATTAAGAGGCAGATGACTCTTAATAAATTAGGCATATATCTGCCCTGCCGTGTGCCAGATAATGAAGTCAAGGCCTGGCGTAAACGTCACCTATAACTTCCACCACTTTCTGGTGAACGTTATAGTAAATCCGGTGGGCGGCGTGAAGACCTGCCTCCTCCCACTAAGACCCACCCCATTTCTCTGCACTTCGGGAAAACTGTCGAGAAGCTTCAAAAGTCGCAAATTATGATGCACGTATGCCATTCGCCATATTTAGCGGCTTTTTTTTTTACATAGCAATAGTTGCATAAAACCATTAGTAAATGTCCCCCACTGTGTACAATATCATCGCCCTATGACTTCAGAGTTTTTATTATGACATCACTGTTGTTTTGTGCATCACTTTGTGCACTCTCTTTGTACACTGCCCGTCAAAAAAAAAAAAAAAGTCACGCACTATTTCATTGGACCGCCTTTAGCTTTGATTACGGCACGCATTCGCTGTGGCATTGTTTCGATAAGCTTCTGCAATGTCACAAGATTTATTTCCATCCAGTGTTGCATTAGTTTTTCACCAAGATCTTGCATTGATGATGGTAAAGTCTGACTGCTGCGCAAAGCCTTCTCCAGCACATCCCAAAGATTCTCAATGGGGTTAAGGTCTGGACACTGTGGTGGCCAATCCATGTGTGACAATGATGTCTCATGCTTCCTGAACCACTCTTTCACAATTTGAGCCTGATGAATCCTGGCATTGTCATCTTGGAATATGCCCGTGCCATCAGGAAAGAAAACATCCACTGATGGAATAACCTGGTCATTCAGTATGCTCAGGTAGTCAGCTGACCTCATTCTTGGAGCACATACTGTTGCTGAACCTAGACCTGACCAACTGCAGCAACCCCAGATCATAGCACTGCCCCCACAGGCTTGTTCAGTAGGCACTAGGCATGATGGGTGCATCACTTCATCTGCCTCTCTTCTTACCCTGATGCGCCCAGCACTCTGGAACAGGTTAAATCTGGACTCATCAGACCACATGACCTTCTTCCATTGCTCCAGAGTCCAATCTTTATGCTTCCTAGCAAATTGAAGCCTCTTTTTCTGGTTTGCCTCACTGATTAGGGGTTTTCTTACGGCTACACAGCTGTACAGTCCCAATCCCTTGAGTTCCCTTCGCATTGTGCGTGTGGAAATGCTCTTACTTTCACTATTAAACATAGCCCTGAGTTCTACTGTTTTTCTTCGATTTGATTTCACCAAATGTCTAAGTGATCGCCAATCACGATCATTCAGGATTTTTTCCCCGCAACATTTCTTCCTCGAATACGATGGGTCCCCACTATACTTCCAGTTTTTAATAATGCGTTGGACAGTTCTTAACCCAATTTTAGCAGTTTCTGCAATCTCCTTGCACCAGTTGGGGTTAAATAACTTGTTGCCAGCTGACAGATAATCGCCCATGCAGTAATTATCCAATAGGAGGCTCATAACTATTTCCTTAGTTAAATCTTAGTTGGACAGGCAGAGTATAATGATACACTGTGAAGATCACTACATCAATCAACCTTTCACTGTGAGATCATTGAGATTATTATTCTTTAGATTCATCTTCAATAAACCTTTACAAAGATTTCATAGTACTTATTTTATCTACTCTATGCATTGTGACATCATTGTATGTTTTATGAGACTGCTTTATGCATCATCCAGGCATTCTGTACACTCTATCCATGATAATTATACTGTGAACTAACTAAGGGTACTTTCACATTTGTGTTATAGGATTCCGGTAGGCAGTTCTGTTGCCTGCCGGATCCGGAAATCTGTAGGCAAACGGGTAGAATTTGTTTCCGGATCTGTCTGACAAATGCATTGAAATACCGAACTCCTCAGTGTTTTTTCTCAATGTATTGTGACATCACAGTGTGCATCATCCCTGCACTGTGACATCACTGTGACTATATTATTCCTGTATCGCTACTTCACTTTGGTTATTATTATCTTCATTTATCCCTGTTTAAAAATATTACTGTATTTATTATACCTATACTGTCAAATCATTAGGGCGGATTTATTATGACTGGTGTTTTAAATGCTAGTCTAAATAAACACTGCTGGCGTGAATTGTGCCAAATTTATTAAAATATGCACGTCTAAATTTGCCACATTTTGGACTGTCCTAAAGATAGGTGTAGATTTTCATTACAACTTGTGAAGCTTTTTTTTTTTTTTTTTTTTTTTTAATTATGACCTTTTTAGTGCTTGGTTTACACCAAAAACTGATGGAAATAAATTTGCAGGTCATTCTGTTTATTATCCCTGTACTGTTACCACAGTATATTTATACCTGTATTGTGACTCGGCTGTCAATGTATATTATCTACACAGTCGAGTCACATTATTATGACCAGAGAAACCACCATGTGCAGAGCAGACAGATGAGCTGAGAGTGACTCAATAAGGTCCCGGTATTTCGTCACAGGTATTTGGAGCCATGCTGACTGTAGTATATGCCACAGCTGCTGGATCGTTCATGGAGGAGGAGCCATAGAGCGAACACAACCATCGAGGTGGTCCCACAGATGATCAGTTAGGTTGAAGGGGAATTAAGGTGCCAGGGTAGTACTTGGAAGTCTTGGTCCAATTCCGATACTGCCGCGAAAATTGAAGTCTTTTCTGCTGACGTAACTTCGTTAGCAGAGGTACAGTGACCTCTGGTCTGCTTCAGAGCCCCATCTGCAGTAGGTTTTGCTGAACTGTTGTTTTAGATACCCTTCTGATAGCCCCTTGGTTCATTTTGGCGGTGAGCTGCTCTACCGTGGCATGTTGGTCCGCCCTCGTGCACCTTCGTAGTTCAAGTTTGAAGTAGGAAGTGGTGTATGTTCTGTGATGTGAAGAAGTTATTCCAGGACTCATTTTATAACAAAAGTCTTGAAGGCGTTAATAGCCATTTTCAGTAATTTGCTGTGGTTCTTGAATAAAAATACAGTTACATTTTTTTTTTCTTTCATGTGTCTTCCTTAATACTGCTGCTGACAGAATATAATCCTTTCTTACAGCATTTCCCATGCAGGAGGCACCTTCTGAGCAATACCGCTATGTTACTACTACTACTGTCCTTGGGTGCTCTGCAGTGGACTGGGGATCAGTACGCAGAGCCCTGTCTTTGGGGAGAGGGACTGAGCACGTCTGACCAGCAGCTCACTAGGTGTATGTGGACAAATACAAGACATTTTGAACTCCAGGTGGTGCTACTGTGTGATGTCAGAACTCCAACTTTTAACAGTATGTAAACAGAAAATGCTATTCATTTTTCATGGTTTTCATTAAGGCAATATTAAATGGTAAGACAGCATATTTAAAAAGGAACTTATCTTCAACGTTATAGTTTTCTTAGGGAGAAAATTGAGAAGAAGACTGTCACTCATCAGCAGGGGGCAGACAGAGCAGGACCTCATGAATAACTAGGACACTTCTAAGGCAGCAGAGACTCTTTCACAGGTGATTATACAGCAAGTTCTCAGTGACAGACTGCTGAGTTCAGGGTGTCTGTCAAAGTTGAAGACAGTTTTCCTTTAACGGCAAGAACTATTTTCGTGAAGTGACACCACTGGGGTGAAAGCATATGAAGAGCAAAAGAACCATGAGGTAGCCCAACAGATCTTCCGTCACATAGGAGGACACCAGTACTCTCAACTGAATAACTGCTTATAAATTGCCTAACAGCATCCAAAACTTCATGTGTGAATCCAGCCCTAAAAGGGTCTTGTCTACCCTGTTCTCCACAACAATAATAGCCCTATTACTCCTGTCCTGTGCAGGATCAGCTTTGCATTTCTCAGCAAAATCTGTTCATTTTGGACAAACAGGCACAAACTAGTAGAATGTTTAAACCTAAAGTGTATCTTATCTGTATTTGAGGCACAGCTGGGCATACACATTAGATCGCTATCACCCAAACACTCTCTCCCTCCTAACCCACTCATACACATGTGTGCCTGCCTGGGCCGTGTGTTCTGAATGGGTAGGTAGCTAAAGCCAAGTTCACACTTCAGTTATTTTGTTAGTTATTTCCATCAGTTTTTGTGAGCCAAAACCAGGTTCGGGTCAGAAACACAGAAAAGGTGCAGATCTTTCCATTATACCTGATCTCTGTGGAGGCTTCACTACTGGTTTTGGCTCACAATCACTGATGGAAATAACTGAACAAATAGCTGAAGTGTGAACTTGGCCTTACCTGGCCACAGCTTTTTTCCCCAAGAACAAAAGGATCAGGGATGTTGAAATCCAACAAACAATACTTATCTCCTCCAACATCTGCCATCTAGGGAGAGTCAGGAGGCCTCCATACATTTTAGATCAATTCAGCTGACAGGTATCTAAGCAGTCCATTATCAGCCACGTAAGGCAGGGGGCAAGGCTGAGGCATTTATAGGCAAAATGACATATAATATTAAAGGGGGGTTTCCTGGAGTTCAGTATTGATGCCAGATCAGGAGGTGGGGAGAGATGGTATCTTGAGTGGGACCCCAACTGATCTGACATTGATGACCTATCCAATATCAAACTCCATGAAAACTCCTTTAACAGGACTTTTATATGTCACAAGAACTTGTGACTACAACTAGTCCTACAGAGTTCACAAAAGCAGTAGTAGTGCACAAAAGCCTAAAACAGCAATACCAAATTAAGCTCTCCTACATCTGTAAGTATTAAATTAATATTTCTTGATTGTCCCATGGAAAACATACAGTTTTCAAACCTGCACCTGGATCAAAATACTTTTGTAATTACATGTAATAAAAAAAATTGAGTTATTCAATAAAATGTATCTGTACAGCTCCACCTGCTGTTTGTTTGTTTTTTTATAATTTTTTTGTCCGGCTCACTGAGAAGGTCGCACATGCTCAGTTTCATCCTTCAACTGCCTCCTGAGCTGTGATAGGGAGAGCATGGACACGCCCCCTGACCTGCAGCAGAAAGGACACTCCCCTTGAGCTGCCAGCTTGATATAAACCTAGCAGAGCAATGAATGGGGATCCATGTGAGGTACAGGTCTGGTTCTGGCTTTGTTAGAAAGATATTATCATAGAGATTATCACTACATGATGCCTAATTTTCATTTTTTACATTAGTCATGACTTTGAGATAACCCCTTTACGTTAGGCCGGTGAAGAGAAATGTGACTCCATCTTGTTTCTTCTAAATATGCAAAGAATTGTCATAACATCTCACCCACGCACTGTTTCACGTTCCCCCGCTGCGAGTTAGGTTCGCTTATCTCTCCCAGGACAGATTCTGGGAATCTCCCAGAACTAGAACAAACGTTCTTGCCTTATTCAGGGTCATTCGGCACAACTGCGTACATTCTTATATGTGACTGATTAAAACCTATTCTTTTTACTTACTGCACGTACACATACCATATAAGGATGTTCCGGTAGTATGTGTATGAGCGATGATTATCTTTATGATTGGTTTAAACGCTGTTATGCAAACTTTTCTACTGCCTATATAAGGCCAAGCGATAGCATAATAAAGTTAGAGTATTTCTCAGTGATACCTGGGTGTGTGTCATGTTATTGCTAGCTGAGAAATATCTCTCCTGGCGTCAGTGACATCAAACCAAGGTGGTCGTAGAGGTCCAGAAAGGTCCAAATCCTTTCAGCTGGGGCTACACCGTGACATTTATCATAAATTGCAGTAAAATTGCAAGATTACCGCAACCTCAAGTTTCAGTAACAGATTAATGCAGGATTTACACAGCCTGATGGAGCAGGCGATTATCGGGAAGGAAGCGTTCCTTCCTGATAAATACCTGCTTCTCAGTGGTCGTAAAGAGCTGCATTGACATTAACTAGAATGAGGTATGATTTTCAGTCTCTAGTTCCACATCTCTGGTTGCATTCATTAATAGAAAGCCAGTGTACCATTATGTTTTACTTCCCATTATGTCCTCTTATCTCCAGTGCTCCACAGGGGACATTTCTCAGGACCAGACAATTAACCATTCATATAATTAGCAAGCAATGGCTAAAGGCATTCATTGCCATGTGTGACATGAAGGATGTGACACCATTTGCCTTGACCAGACAAGTCACACAGACATCAGTGAAAGCAGTGGCTTTCCAATACACGATTGGCCGACAGATTGTTGGAGAAGAAAATTCATACAAAAACTCGTTCCCAATAATCTGCCCGTCTAAAGGTGCCGCCAATCATCCAATGAAAAAGCAAAATGGGGTGAAATGATCGTTCATGCCCACACCTACATCACCGTTTCAGGGCAGCAGATTGTGATGCCCAAATAGCACTCTCCAGCCCAGAAACAATGAATCTGTATGGGGAAGAGCGATGGCATTAGCAATTACTCATCCTCATACAGTGGAGGAGATCTCTGCATGTAAGTATAGTGCTTCACCACCACAGTTGTCAGGAAGGAAAGCTTCCTTCCCTACAATCGCCTGCTCCATCAAGCCATTTATAGGGGCCCTTAGTTTGAGACGGAATATTGCACCAGAATTGCGGTAAAATTTTGGCACTAAATAGTGCATATTAAACTACACCCCATTTCCCAGAAAAACCATGCCCCATACTGGTTAAATCACGCCCCCTTGTTGGACTAAGCATATATAATTTCTCTGAACCTAGATGCGCCACATTTTGGCATAATTTACACCAAAATCTAGTTGCTGTCACATTAGGTAAAGAGATTCAGCGACCAATTTGTTCCTCCTCACCAGTTCAGCATGCACATGGAGAGCCATAGCACTCATACAGGAAATACATTTTCTGTATAGATTATTTACTGAATAACAGTATTTTTTCTCCTGTAATTGTAGTATTACAGTAAGGGTACTTTCACACTAGCGTTATTCTTTTCCGGTATTGAAATCCGGTAAAGGGTCTGAATACCGGGAAAAAATGCATCAGTTTTGTCCCAATGCATTCTGAATGGAAAGCAATCCGTTTAGTATGCATCAGGATGTCTTCCGTTCCATCCATTGTACGGTATTTTTTCCGGCCAAAATCTTGGAACACTACCGCCGGATCCGGCATTAATTTCCATAGAGATGTATTAATGCCTGATCCGGTTACCCAATGTTCTGGAAATTGCCGCATCCGGTTTTCCGGTCTGCGCCGGGATATAGGGGGAGCTAGTTTCGCTTTTGATCTTTGAAATTTTTTTAATACCGGATCCGTTATTTCGGATGATACCGGATGAGATGGATCCGGTATATCACCGGATCCGTCTAACAGATCCAGAAAAAAAAGATATCCGTTTGAATACGGCTTGCAACGGAACTGCCCGCCGGATTCTAACAACGCGAGTGTGAAAGTAGCCTAACAGCAGTAAATACCCGTGTGGCGGTACTGCTGTAAGTAGCTTGTAAGCTTTTCAGTGCTAGACTGATAGACTGAATATCCACTTCTTTCCAGCAGCAAGTTCTAGTGGTTGCAGATTAGTATGTAATTACAGATATGTGCCAAGAAAGTGATGGATGGCCCCCTCCCTGTCTACCATGCACAGGAAAGCTGGCCAGACACGTAAGGGATTATGTGTAGTTATATTATTTTACTATATACTGCTCAGTACTGTAGATATAACTATTTACTTTGCAGAACAGTTCCTGAAAACCAAGGGGACTTTTAAGCTAAAGGGGTTCTCCGATGGGCTGCTTGCCACAAGTCTGGCTTCAGAAATGGGGCTGCGAGAGCTGCTAATACTTGAGGTGGCCAGACACAAACAGAACCAACCATCTTATATGGTCCCAACTCCCCAGCAGCAGAGGTCAGGGGAAAGAAGGGTTGGGCATTTTGAATTTAAATCTGCCTGATCCGTTTGTTCTCAAGGGAGATAACCACCAGAGGCAACTGGCACAGGCCTGTTCCTCTCTTTTCCCTATTGAGACTACATGCACACACAGCTGAACAGAGCATGCATGTGTATGGTGGCTGGCTGCTTTGGGTGTACGGCCACCATCTATGATCCAGAATGAAGAGCTGATACACAGGGTGGCTGATTTACTTTAATGGACACCAAGCAGTAGTACATATGTAGTGTCCCACTAGGTAAATGTGGGCACTACACAAGGGTCAAATGGGCCACGTTGTTCTCCACCTCCTGTGGGACAGTGGCAGTGTATTTCACAGTACCTTTTAATGCATTTTAATATGTATTTTATGTGTATTTTCCCTGTGATATGTGCAGCAGGCCTATTATGGTGTAGGTTAGCATTCTAGGCACTAGAGGGAGCTAGGAAACACCTAGTATAAATACTTAGACCCAGACAGGGAGGAGTTAGTCTGTATAGTCAGGAGTCTGTGTAGAGACAGAAGGAAGTGTGCACCTTAGCCAGAGAGAAGCTGAGGGCCACATCCTGACATGCAGCTAGACAGCCCAGGCTTCTAGTTGATACCAGGAGGCTAGTGAGTGTGAAGATCAGCCTGCCTGTGGATAATGAGCCAGAGTTAGCTCAGAAGATTCACCCCAAGAGAAGAGTTTTCCTCCTGGGAGAAACCTGCAGTTCCCTAACCAGAGCAGAGCCAGTGTTCCAGCTAGTCAAGTAAGCTGAAGGGCAGAAGGATCATTAAGCTAAAGCAAGGGATATGTACCTGAGGAGGATTGCTACCAAGGATAAAAGCCAGCATTAGGGCATACGGGCCTTGGAAAACAGACAGCCAGGATATCTGAGGAATAGTGCAGCCTGGTCTGTGAGTGATGATTTTACCCTCTGAGTATCTTGCAAAGAACATTACCTGCCATTTATGTAAAGCCTGCTATTGATTACTGCTGCAAAGTGGAACTGAATTCAAATTGTATAAAGTTGAGCTGTTTCCAGTAAAGAAAGTTTGGTTCACCCCAACAACGTGTTCCTCACTTATTATTGGTGTGCCACTGTTACAGGCACTGGCGTCACAAACCTTAAAGGGACCTTGCCCTAGGCACATTAAACACCTGCAACATCCAGGGCACCTCACCCACCATCAGGCCTGGTCCATATATACAGAGAGTGCCCCAGAGGACTTCTGTGCCAGCCTCTCCATCACTGCTGTACGCCTGCCCAGGGTCTTCCTACAAACTGTGAGTAACCCATAGCAACCCTCGTTTGCCTAAGTAACCGTGACCTCACATCGCAATACCCTGCAGGGCTGCGTACTTCACATAATTCCCCTACAGCACGTGAAGCTTCCCAGGTGACACATCTGATCTTGGGATTTCCAGAAGAGAAGTCAATCGTGTGTCCTTACCTTTTGGGGGAACTTTTCAACTGGAAAGGTTTGTCTATAGGTGGGACACCAAGCATGTTTAAAGGCAGTCTGTCACCTCCATATGGCCATATACAGTGCTTACATGGCTCTGTAGCACACCTATATAGGATTGTAACAGTACCTCTGTTCTTTTCTTTGGACTTGCACAAGCAGGAAAAACGAAGTTGAATTCATATGCAAATGAGCACTCGCAAGTGCCCAGGGGCGGCGTTCAGTGTGTAGGTGCCCAGGCTGCTCTGCCTTCTTTTCACTTTACTCCTCCCCAGCCTCTGCCTTTGCCCGCCCTCCAAGTCTCTTGCCTCATCGATAGGTCCGGACTTGGAGGGCGGGCAAAGGAAGAGGCTGGGGAGGAGTAAAGTGAAAAGAAGGCAGAGCAGCCTGGGCACCTACACACTGAACGCCGCCCCTGGGCACTTGCGAGTGCTTATTTGCATATGAATTAAACGTTGTTTTTTCCTGCTTGTGCAAGTCTAAAGAAAAGAACAAAAGGTACCGTTACAATCCTGTATAGGTGTGCTACAGAGCCATGTAAGCACTGTATATGGCCATATGGAGGTGACAGACTCCCTTTAAAGAGCTAATGAGAAAACGTTGCATATAAAGTTGTGTTCAAAATAATAGCAGTGTGTTTAAAAAAGTGAATAAAGCTCAAAATCCTTCTAATAGCTTTTATTTCCATACACACAAATGCATTGGGAACACTACACATTTTATTCCAAATCAAAACATAAAGAAAAATATATCAAATTTGTGTTGTTCCTCTAAAAAAAAGAAAAAAAAGAAAAGTGAATATAAGACTGTTCAAAAAAAATAGCAGTGTTTGTATTCTTCTTTACAAACTCAAACGTTCACTATATAAACTGAAAAATGTTTGAAAATTTAGCTTTCCTTTGAATCACTTAACTAATATTTAGTTTTATAGCCACTGTTTCTGAGAACTGCTGTACATCTGTGTTGCATGGAGTCAACCAACTTCTGGCACTTGTGAACAGGTATTCCAGCCCAGGATGATTGGACTACATTCCACAGTTCTTCTCTATTTCTTGGTTTTGCCTCAGAAACTGCATTTTTGATGTCATCCTACAAGTTTTCTATTGGATTAAGATCCGGGGATTGGGCTAACCACTCCATAACGTCAATCTTGTTGGTCTGGAACCAAAATGTTGCACGTTTACTGGTGTGTTTGGGGTCGTTGTCTTGTTGGAACACCCATTTCAAGGGCATTTCCTCTTCAGCATTAGGCAGCATGACCTCTTCAAGTATTCTGATGTATTCAAACTGATCCATGATCCCTGGTATGCGATAAATTAGTATTAGAAACCTCCCCATATCATGATGCTTGCGCCAGCATGCTTCACTGTCTTCACAGTGTACTGTGGCTTGAATTCAGTGTTTGGGGGTCGTCTGACAAACTGTCTCCGGCCACTAGACCCAAAAAGAACAATCTTACTTTCATCAGTCCACAAAATGTCTCTTTAGGCCAGTCAATGTGCTCTTTGGCAAATTGTAACCTCTTCAGCACATGACTTTGTGGAGGCTTCTTGCAGATAGCTTGGCTTCACATAGGCGTCTTCTAATTGTAACAGTACTCACAGGTAACTTTAGACCTTTTTTGATCTTCCTGGAGCTGATTGTTGGCTGAGTCCTTGCCATTTTGGCTATTCTTCTATCCATTTGAATGGTAGTTTTTAGTTTTCTTCCACGTCTTTCAGGTTTTGGTTGCCATTTTAAAGCATTTGCGATCATTTTAGTTGAGCAGCTTATCATTTTCTGCACTTCTTTATATATTTTCCCCTCTCCAATCAACTTTTAAATCAAGGTACACTGTTCTTCTGAACAATGTCTAGAATGACCCATTTTCCTCAGAATTTCAGAGAGAAATGCACTGTAACCAGCATGTACAACATTTGCTGCCTTCCTTCCTTAAATAAGGGCAATAATTGCCACCTGTTTTTCAAAGAATGAATAACCTCACTCATTGAACTCCACACTGCTATTATTTTGAACATGCCCCTTTCAATAAGTGATTGAATTACACAGAATCAGCAGCATGCATATATGTCATGACTGTTGGGTCTGTATTACTCTACTACACCTGCTAGTAAATTATTTGCCATGTAGAAATATCATTTCTACCAAAAACAGTGATTGATCAGGTTAGTGATGTCTGACTGCTATTATTTTGAACACAACTGTATATGAGCTCCGAGTCTGTATAGAAATTGTGTGAAACCCAAATTCAGTTTAATATGACAATAACAATTTTCTACTCTACACTGGAAATCTCAACTAGAATACTTAAAGGGATTGTATCACTTCAGCAAATGGCATTTATCATGTAGAGAAAGTTAATACAAGGCACTTACTAATGTATTGTGAGGCCTCTTTCACACTTGCGTTGTCCGGATCCGGCGTGTACTCCACTTGCCGGAATTACACTCCGGATCCGGAAAAACGCAAGTGTACTGAAAGCATTTGAAGACGGAACCGTCTTCCAAATGCTTTCAGTGTTACTATGGCACCCAGGACGCTATTAAAGTCCTGGTTGCCATAGTAGGAGCGGGGAGCGGGGGAGCGGTATACTTACAGTCCGTGCGGCTCCCGGGGCGCTCCAGAGTGACGTCAGAGCGCCCCATGCGCATGGATGACGTGTCCAAAGCGATCACATGATCCATGCGCTTGGGGCGCCCTGACGTCACTCTGGAGCGCCCCGGGAGCCGCACGGGCTGTAAGTATACTGCTCCCCCGCTCCCCACTACACTTTACCATGGCTGCCAGGACTTTAGCGTCCCGGCAGCCATGGTAACCACTCTGAAAAAGCTAAATGTCGGATGCGGCAATGCGCCGAAACGACGTTTAGCTTAAGGCCGGATCCGGATCAATGCCTTTCAATGGGCATTAATTCCGGATCCGGCCTTGCGGCAAGTGTTCCGGATTTTTGGCCGGAGCAAAAAGCGCAGCATGCTGCGGTATTTTCTCCGGCCAAAAAACGTTCCGTTCCGGAACTGAAGACATCCTGATGCATCCTGAACGGATTTCTCTCCATTCAGAATGCATTAGGATAATCCTGATCAGGATTCTTCCGGCATAGAGCCCCGACGACGGAACTCTATGCCGGAAGACAAGAACGCAAGTGTGAAAGGGCCCTGATTCTCCATATTGCCTCCTTTGCTGGCTGGATTCATTTTTCCAATGCATTATATGATGCTAGTTTCCATGGTTAGGACCACCCTGTAATCCAGCAGCGGTGGCCATGCTTGCACACTATGGGAAAAAGCGCCAGCCCATTTCGTGGCCGGCACCATGGGAACATGCATAGGCACAGCATGCGCAGCAGGTCCCGTCCCGGGCACCTCGTATCTGCACTGCAGCCCCTGGATACGAGCAGTGTATAATGCGATGGAAAAATGAATCCAGCCAGCAAAGAAAGCAAATATGGACAATCACAATACATTAGTAAGTGCCTTGTATAAACTGCATCTACACAATAAATGCCATTTGCAGAAGTGACAACCCCTTTAAAGAGTTAAATTCAGCACTATATGGTTTTATCACGATGATGTCTGTTGGCATGTAGCAGTACTGAACTTGAAATACAGTAGTAAAGCTGCGTTTTTCCAGATGTAACTGAGATCAATTTGTTATACAGTAGAGGTGTGTTTGTCATTTGAAACCAGAGACTTTCACTGAAGAAAACGAGCCAGAAAAGTGGTGTATGAAAAACTGTGCACACAAATATTCACCCTATATATGAAAGACGTGCGCCATTTTCACTCTTGGTCATAAAATAGACTTGGCTAAAAAGGTGCGATGGTTGCTCCACATCTAGTCTGGATCACCACCATAACATAACACGAACTCGTCTAATAGTCGAGTCGTGTCAAATGTGTTGTTTAAATTCATTTGGTGCCATGACACTATTGGTAAAGGAGTGCAGTGTGCTGTAGGCGGTTTCCCTAGAAGGACGGATAAACCGAAGCTATTACAACAGCTAGATGACAAACTCAGCTCTGCTACATTAGTACATCCGATTCATCCGTGGGATCTCAGAAACAAGAAATAGCATTAAGTAGAAGGTTAAAACCTGGTCATGAAAGGGATGTGGACACCATGAGCAGCAGCGCCTCACACACCGAGGACATTCCAGAGGAAAGCTCCATTTCTTCATCAGCAGCTCTCCTTCTAGGAATCCCTGAATATCGTAGCGTTCGCCGCCAGTGTCTCCTCCTGTGCACACGCTTCTCCACAAGTCAGGACACCGCCACAAGGAGCCCTCCGTGGAAGCTGCACATAACACCACTGCTATGTATGTGAATATACACGTGTGTATGTCTGCCTGGGCCAACCAAAGCATCTGCAGGTCCCTGGAGAGCCAGGACTCACAATGACATATACACAGCAATTCTCATTGTTCTGACGCTTCTAATGAAACTTCCTTAGGATGTGTGACATACTCCAAAAATATTCTGCAACCCAACATGTTCACAATGTAGGTAGCAAATGTCTGCCATATGTTTTCTCATGTGAGACATTTACCTCACACTGAGACATTTACAGGCAGATTTCACAGAGCTGAGACAAATGTGCTCCACTGTCTGGGAAGAAATGTGAAGGCATTTATATCCAGCACCTCATGTACAATACTAGGGGCTAATAACAGCTGAGTATCTGTATAGGAAGACATGGGGGTGTATATGTGCATACGGGAACGCGGACATGGGAGTGTATATGTGCATACGGGAACGCGGACATGGGAGTGTATATGTGCATACGAGAACGCGGACATGCGAGTGCATATGTGCATACGGGAACGTGGACATGGGGGTGTATATGTGCATACGGGAACGCGGACATGGGAGTGTATATGTGCATACGGGAACGCGGACATGGGAGTGTATATGTGCATACGAGAACGCGGACATGCGAGTGCATATGTGCATACGGGAACGTGGACATGGGGGTGTATATGTGCATACGGGAACGCGGACATGGGAGTGTATATGTGCATACGGGAACGCGGACATGGGAGTGTATATGTGCATACGGGAACGTGGACATGGGGGTGTATATGTGCATACGGGAACGCGGACATGGGAGTGTATATGTGCATACGCGGACATGGGAGTGTATATGTGCATACGGGAACGCGGACATGGGAGTGTATATGTGCATACGGGAACGCGAACATGCGAGTGTATATGTGCATACGGGAACGCGGACATGGGAGTGTATATGTGCATACGGGAACGCGGACATGCGAGTGCATATGTGCATACGGGAACGCGAACATGGGAGTGTATATGTGCATACGGGAACGCGGACATGGGAGTGTATATGTGCATACGGGAACGCGGACATGGGAGTGTATATGTGCATACGGGAACGCGGACATGCGAGTGTATATGTGCATACGGGAACGCGGACATGGGAGTGTATATGTGCATACGGGAACGCGGACATGCGAGTGCATATGTGCATACGGGAACGCGAACATGGGAGTGTATATGTGCATACGGGAACGCGGACATGCGAGTGCATATGTGCATACGGGAACGCGGACATGGGAGTGTATATGTGCATACGGGAACGCGGACATGGGAGTGTATATGTGCATACGGGAACGCGGACATGCGAGTGTATATGTGCATACGGGAACGCGAACATGCGAGTGTATATGTGCATACGGGAACGCGGACATGGGAGTGTATATGTGCATACGGGAACGCGGACATGGGAGTGTATATGTGCATACGGGAACGCGGACATGGGAGTGTATATGTGCATACGGGAACGCGGACATGCGAGTGCATATGTGCATACGGGAACGCGGACATGGGAGTGTATATGTGCATACGGGAACGCGGACATGGGAGTGTATATGTGCATACGGGAACGCGGACATGGGAGTGTATATGTGCATACGAGAACGTGGACATGGGGGTGTATATGTGCATACGAGAACGCGGACATGCGAGTGCATATGTGCATACGCGGACATGGGAGTGTATATGTGCATACGGGAACGTGGACATGGGGGTGTATATGTGCATACGGGAACGCGGACATGGGAGTGTATATGTGCATACGGGAACGTGGACATGGGGGTGTATATGTGCATACGGGAACGCGGACATGCGAGTGTATATGTGCATACGGGAACGCGGACATGCGAGTGTATATGTGCATACGGGAACGCGGACATGGGAGTGTATATGTGCATACGAGAACGTGGACATGGGGGTGTATATGTGCATACGAGAACGCGGACATGCGAGTGCATATGTGCATACGCGGACATGGGAGTGTATATGTGCATACGGGAACGTGGACATGGGGGTGTATATGTGCATACGGGAACGCGGACATGGGAGTGTATATGTGCATACGAGAACGTGGACATGGGAGTGTATATGTGCATACGGGAACGCGGACATGCGAGTGTATATGTGCATACGGGAACGCGGACATGGGAGTGTATATGTGAATATGGGAATGTATATGTGCATACGTGAACGCGGACATTGGAATGTATATGTGCATACGTGAATGCGGACATGGGAGTGTATATGTACATATGTGAACACGGACATGGGACTGTATATGTACATACAGGAACGCGGACATGTAAGGACATAGGTGAGCTTGTGTGGTATATGGATCTATCTTACCTATAGGGAGGTCTGTAGTGTCAATAGATAGATAGATGGAATAGATAGATGGAATAGATAGATATGAGATATATAGATAGATAGATAGATAGATAGATAGATAGATAGATAGATGATAGATATGAGATAGATAGATAGATAGATAGATAGATAGATCATAGATAGATAGATGAAACCCATAGCCAGTGTGTGGTATTAGGAGATCTGCGCTCCCCACCATAGTGCATGCAGTAGAGGTAGTGATGCCAGATGCACTGACTGAAGCATTGGGCTCTTTGTCTGTGCACTCGCACCCTGGTAGAACAAAGCCGGCTGTGGTGGGTACACAGTCTGCCCCTGCCCCTGCCCCATAACCCGCGTTACCTGCCGGCACAGGGCTCTCCCGGTCCAGTTCAGCTCCACAGAGCCCCACTGAGCCCCTGCTGCAGCGCCCGGCTGGGGACTGAGCTCCGCACACGCCGCGGTGCTGGCCCTGACATGGTGGAGGCTGGTGCTCTCAGCGGGCACGGTCCTGGATCATTGAGCACATGTGAACAAGCCTTGCTGCCGGCGAGGAGACAGCAGGGAGATGGGGGGGAAAGCTCTGTCCCCTCTGTGTGTGTGTGAATCCATAGCCCCGGCTGCAGGAGCCGCACTCCTCCCCGAGCCCCGCCCCCGCTCCTCAGTGTGCACAGATGTCTGCTCCGTGTGGCGGCAGCTCTCCCCTCACCCTGCTTGTCCTAAAGCCTCACTCACTGGGCACATGGACCCTGCTCCATTGCTGCACACCATGCCAGGGTGTAGGTCTCAGCACCTCATGTTCAGGAATACAGTAAAGCAGGCTGTACCTGCCATGTCCATGGTGCTCATTCACATCTGCGCTGCTTGGTGCTACTCATTTCCATCTTCTGCCCTGTCATAGGAGCAGAGCAAAAATTATCCGAATGGCGCTTGATGGACCCTACCGACAAAAATGGGATCTGACGGTTTTACAGGACAAAATAGAGCGGCAGGGTGCATTATTATACCCAGCGTTTTGCCAGGATCTGCCGCAGACGCTGCAGGGCACACGTCAACGTGAGATCAGTCGCTTACATCTGAAGATATGATTCTTTGAAATATATTGCATAAAAAAAAAAAAAAAAGGATCAAGCATTTTTTGTCACTCTTGAATTCATGCTCCTCAGACATTCAAAAGAGGAGGCCGGACGGGTCTTCCCTAATTCTTCATTATAGAACATAATATATTTAGCCCTAGCATGGCCTCCGAATAATCCAGAGTTACTTTGAGTTATGTGGTAGCAGTTGGCCGCCGCTTGGACGTTAAAAGGGGTTTCTGGGAGTTCAATACTGATGGCCTATCGATATATCTGATCCATGGGGGTCCGACTCCTGGAACCCCACCGATCAGCTGCTCTCTCTACGCCAGTGACGTCTTATTCAAGTGAATGGGCCTGGGCTGCAATACCAAGCACAGTCGCTATACAATGTATGGAGGTGTACAAGTAGGCTGCAGTGCCCACGGCCTCTTCAAACAGCCGATCAGCAAGGGCTCCGGGTGTCAGACCCCCACCAGTCAGATATGGATAACCTACCCCCAGGATAGGTCATCAATACTCAAATCCTGTAAAAAAAAGAACCCTTTTAATGGAGTTCTCCAGTAAAAATCATCTGTGGTAACATAGCTAGCTACCATAAATTACTGATATACTTTAAAGGGGTTCTCCGGGCTTTTTCTGTTGATGACCTATCCTCAGAATAGGTCATCAATATCAGATCAGCGGGGGTCCGACACTCCTCGGCTGTATGAGGAGATTGTGCGTGCAGTGTGCACACGTGCCGTCTCCCTTCTCTCTTCCTGCTTTCCACTGTATGTCTATGGGACAGCGGCAGCAAAATGGAAGAGAGACGGGGGACAGCACGTGTGCACACTGCGCGCGCCGTCTCCTCATACAGCTGATCGGCCAAGTTGTCAGACCCCCGCCGATCTGATATTGAGGACCTATCCTGAGGATAGGTCATCAATAGAAAAAGTCTGGACAAGCCCTTTAACTATCCAAAGTGCCCCTACCTGTAGACAGCTGCCCATTTCCTTGTCTCAGCACTTCCACTTGTAGCTTGTGCTGGAAATGTCCTGCTCTCCCCTAGGCACCCACCACAATGAGAAGGAGATTGGCTAAGCTATCGAAGTGAGCCAGTCAACCCCACAGCACACAAGTCCAGTGAACCTGACATACCAGAGCTGACGCAGATCAAGGCGGGTTGGATAGCTAAAATATATTAGTAAGTTATCCCATGTACACTGGAGAAGACCTCAAGATGCAATGAGGTCTTGGGAGCAGCAGGCAGCTGTGGCATTGGAAAAACAAGACAGAATGCATAAGGGGAACATCGTTTCAATTTTTTAACTGTTCAATGCCAATGCGTGAAACTCTAGTGTTACAAACTGAAATCCCCAGTAAGTCTATAGTCATTAATGGGGTAATGTGCAACCAATGATGGATCTTCAGGGTGATATTCCTAAGGGTGCCTACACACGATGCAGATTTTGTTTCAGAATTTTCCAAGACTGAAAATCAGTTCCATCCGTTTGAATGAGGCTGAAAGCACATGGATTTCTGCAAGCTCCAGTCAGGCAGATGGAACTGATCTTCAGTCGCTGAATTTTTTGCGACAAAACCGGTGTTCTGCCACTTTTCTATACCCGGACAAAAGTCTATACCCGGAAGTGATGTAGCTGCACCGGAAGTCACGTGGACGCGTTGGAATCAGCTGGAGGAGGGGGTGTGCGCGCTGCGCAAGCGCATTCAGCTAAAGTATGGTAATCTGGCAGAACGCCCCTGCATTTTCCCAGCCCTCCATTCCTTTACTATCCATCTCTTTCTTTTCCATCCATCTCTTTCTTTACCATCCATCTCTTTCTTTACTTTCAATGGCGGCATAGAGTTAGTCTTAGCAAATGCCGAGCGCAGCGGCGTTCTGCCAGATTACTATACTTTAGCCGAATGCGCTTGCGCAGCGCGCACACCCCCTCCTCCAGCTGATTCCAACGCGTCCACGTGACTTCCAGTGCAGCTACATCACTTCCGGGTATAGACTTTTGTCCGGGTATAGAAAAGTGGCAGAACACCGGCAGCGTGTGAAGGCACTCCGTAGCAACAAGATGATCAGATGTATCCATCTGAAAGCTGCTTGAATGCCCGCGGTTATGCCATGCATACGGCGTCCTGAACAGTGATTGTCTATGAGTCACAGTGAGCATAGTGCTACAGATAGATTTGTAGATTGTAAGCTCTTGCGAGCAGGGCCCTGACTCCTAGTGTTTCAGGTGCATATTAGCCAGTTAGTTTTGTTTCGTACATAAACCCTATGAACTTGTAAAGCGCTACGGAATATTGTGGCGCTATATAAATAAATTTTATTATTATTATTATTACAGATATAATGAATATGGCCGGCTTATAATGTCCAGTCAGTGGCACTATATGAACACATTCAGGGGCATTCATGGACACAGACTCAGTGGTCATGAATAGGCAGTGAAACACTGTGTAGTCTTCCATGTTACAACTCAGCATTCGTCCTCAGCCTATACAGTTCAGCCCTATGTCTCAGTGTTTTATATTTCCACATACCATTTACTGTATTTTCCACAAAACAGGCATCACCCAGACAGTGCTGCCCCATTGAGCCTGGCAGCTGCCAGAATACATTAACTAAGTTCAGGGACAGAGAGGGCTATATTCCAATGAAGTGCAATTGACCCCAGTGCAACAGATGTTAACCCTTTTTTTCCACTTGAAAGACTTGTCACATAACCCGTTCCATCTGCTTTTTCTGCCAGACACTTCCTTTTTCTCTCCCTTTGTCTGGCTGAGGAGCACATGACTCCCACAAGCCCCTCGCCACGCATACTCCTCACTCTCACCGCTGCTTCTGAGCCGTTACATGGATACATTTATCTACATTGTTTGAGTCTTTTTCTGTTGGTCATTGTCAAAAGCCTTATTCTATCCCCTGTGAAGAAGAAGATGAATGCTTTATATACACTTCATTCACCGCATTCATGCTTGGTATCTAAAAAGATTACCATAAATCAGCATTAACCATATAACATGCAACGAGCATAATGCAAGTGTCTTCCAAGTCGGCAAAATGAACATCTATTGAGTGAGGGAGAAAGTAAGAGACACAAAGAGACAAATTATTATCTATTATTATTGCCATATACATAAAATTCTAGAAACACTTCAACCGGGAAGCTGACAATCAATCCGCACCATCATATTCAGGTCACAACAAGTATGAATGCCCTAAACGTTTAGTTTCCCAACCGCAGAAACTCAAATCACTGATATCGATCATCCACTTGTTTGAATGCTTTTAAAATTGCGTTCCCTTGAGAAAATGCAACCTTCTGGGATTGATCCATTTCTTTATTTTCCTTTTGTTAAGCCTTTTCTTCTTCTCTGCTTTCAGTCTGCTTTGGTTTTAGTTATTTTATCCGTTTCCCCGATTTTCATCCTTAATCCGCTGCTAACAGAATTGTCTGCCTGTAGTAATACGTTACGAAGCATTTTCCTGATGTCAGTCCCCCGGGAATACAGAGAGATCGGCAAAGAGAACTGTTTCCTATTCAATTGTAATCAAGTCTATATGTGTGTATGTGTATAATGTAGTGTTGTGCGAATCGAAGTATCCCAAGTGGACTTTCATCTGAATTTCAGGGAAAATTCAATTCGCAGCAAAGCCGAATTTCCTCGCGCTTCGTGGTAACGAATCAATTTTCCCTGAAATGGGGTAAAAAAAGAAAAAAAAAACATACTCAGCTCTCACACATACTCACTAATACTGAGTGTTTGAGGTCGAAGAGGCCACCACAGCCATCTTGATTGACGATCCAGTGCAAAATCTCGTGCACGGTGCAAATGGATAAGGTGAGATTTTTTTTCCACTGATTAACCCTTGAAAGTCCTTTTTTTTATTTTTATCTCAGATGCCGAGATCAGCAATAAAACCGGCATCTGAGGGCTTCAATGACGGGAGCCACCCGCTCCTCACAAAGAAATGTGCTTTGTGACAAAGTAACTTGTCACAAACAAATTTCTTTGTGAAATTCGGCAAAGCAGTTTTCTAAACTTCGCCCATCTCTAGTATAATGCGTATCTTGGGCTTGTCTTGTCCCATGTAGTCTGATATTTCCATTGAATAGCTTTAGGTCAAAGTCAACAAAAAAAAAAAAGAATCTTCAGACAATAAATGCTAAACACAGAGTAGTGCAGGCTTGATACCCTACTGTGTTGGTTCAAATTTGACCAGAGCAACCATCGATTGGTTTGTTCAGGTTGTACATGTATGGGTTTTCCATTTTTCTCTTCTGTTCCATCAACATGCTTACAGGTTAAAGGGTTTTTTCAATTCTGGCATATCCACAGAATATGTCAAATGTATCTACAAGGTAGGTGTCTCATCTATCTGGAGAGGTTCCTGACCCCAGAAAGGCTTCTGTTCTACCCTATCAGATATCAGGTATTTATGGTTGCATTTCACATGAAAAACTTCTTTAACTTATTTCCGGTGAAGTTGGCCTCACAACTCTCCCCTGACGGCAGAGGGGGGTAAAAGGTTTGGGCGGATGGATTTCAACCGCCCTATCTTTTTGGTCTTGGAAAGTTAGGCTGCTGTCAACTAAGTGGCAGCAACTTTCTCCCTGCTATCCATTCAGAACACAAGTTGGCTTAGCTGAGTTTGCATGGGTAGTTGGAAAAGGTAGCTATCAGCTGACTGCTGTCTATGGTTTTGTGGCCAGCTGAAGAAACAGATGACTGCACAAAATATACAAATGTTTACTACAAGAGTCTTGGTTACACTCACACCCAGGGTAAATATTCAGTTTGCTGCCCTACCCGTGGGCAACAGATTATCGGGAACTGAACGTTCCCGTAAACACTTGTTTCTTACAATGTGGCCGTCTAGGGTTATGGCCACATGGTTGTGATGTGGTCATGATACAGTTAAGAACAGCATCTTATTCTCCAATAGACGTCAATGGGAAAATAGGTTTCTGAGATACACCTGGCACTTTCAAAATTGTGATGACTGCACCTGATTGACCGCACATAAGACATGTCCTGCTGCCTGCAGCTGCAGACTGCATGAGATATATACAGTTGAGTAGCCACTTGCAGTATTTGCTTTACCACAGGTGTCACTATTTGAAGTTAATCAGAATGCTAAAGAACCAGGAAAATTCACAGATCAAACAACAGTGGCAAACCAAAAAACGCACCCTAAAGGCATAATTGTGCATGCGATAACCACATCATAATCGCATCACGGCCGTGCTGTGTGGCCTTAATCTAAAGGTGCAGCTGACCACTAGTGTTGAGTGCGAATATTCGAAAGGCGAATTTTTATCGCAAATATCGCCAATTCGAGAATATTTTGAATATAGTGCTATATATTCGTTATATCGAATATTCTGTATTTTTTTTCCATCTGAACCCATGATTCCTCTCTGCTTCTTGCTTGTGGGCCAATGAGAAGGAAGCAATGTCCAGTTCACAATAATACTTAGTGCCCCAATCAGTAATATGTAGTCAGACCTGCTAAAATGTGAAGTTGCACGTAGTGCGAAAAAATATTCGAATCACTGCCGATTAGCGCAATCGCGAATATATTGGAGCACTTGACTCTATCTGCATATGAAGCTATTGCAATGTTCTTCCGTGCCAACCATCTCTCAGGAGAAACTCATGAAACTTCTAGCAGCTTGAAAAATATAGCCAAAGTGACCCACGCCTGTATTTCGCGTTACGAACTCGCATTACGCGATTTTTACATTGACGATTTTTCGCATTCAATAAAATATTCTTGAATTTGCAAATATATGACAAATATTCTACAAAATATTTGTGAAATATCTTGAATTGGAATATAGCCCCTACCGCTCATCACTACTGATCACCTGATGAACGAGTGAAACGCTCATTCATAGGGTGAAACATAGATAGATAAGATGTACCAGATTGGAAGTGACTGATTTTCCCCCTGAAATAGCAAGCACTTACCATCAGTTGTATTTAGAAATGCAGTTTATAAACAGGACCTGTAAATCTGCAGTAACAGACACAGCCCATAGAAAGATTGGTATTTTTTCTTAAGAAAATAATAAATAGTGTGACAGTAGGGAGCAGTGAACCCTGAACTACCCATTTTACTGTCCCAACCCACTTGCACAATCTGCCCTAGGAGGCGGCCCACAACTGCTTGGTAGTCCCGTCCTAGATAATTGCTGGGAAGAAAGAACCTAGTGACAGATCGTCGACCACACTAAGATACAAGTGGAACAAATTATCCGGGTCAAACCAGGAGAGAACAAAATAAACCAGATGAAAACCAATAAATCAGAGCCAATAATGAGTGCAGAAGTCAAAACCAGAAGAGAAATCAGGGTAACTCAGCAAACCAAAATCAGAAACGATACCAAGCCAGAAGTCATAACCAGGAAGGTTCAAGAAGTTTTTTTTGTTCAATAAAGTCGAGGAATTTTTGATTGCTCTGGGTATGACTTTTTTTTCAGATGTTTTTGTCCTAGGCATGACTAAACATTAAAAAATAGCTTAATAAAAATGTATGTCTAAAATGTGTGACCAAAAATCATCACAAAAAAAATTGAAAAAAGAACCCACATGCATTTCATAGCATTCAAAAATGATGGGGCAGATTAACTAATTGTTTGTAATATTTATTTATTTAGTGTCAACTTAGGGGGTAATGTAGCAACTGTGCTTTGCTAGAAAAGTGGAGTAATTTTACCTCACGAGCTGAGCCCGCTCTATGCACGGTGGGTGCTGGTTGTGTAATACAGCTGTCACCTGGCTGCAATGACCAGCCTCGAAGATAACTACGATCATGGTCATTTAACCCCCTAGATACCACAGTCAATAGTGAATGCAGCATCTGAGCATTTAGACAAGGGGAGACATCTCCCTCTGTCCCTAGACTGGATCCCTGATGGGGAAATTGCGTGTCTGTGGTCAGCTGCTATGATAGCTTGAAAGGCTCCCATCCATTTCTTAGCAAACTGCCTGTTAAGCTGTGCCTACCACATTGTTTGAGAAGCAGACAGTAAAGTTGCCATAAGCTGCAGTAGTATATTACTGTATAAGCAATCAGAGGATCACATGCTTAAGTCCCCTAAACAAAATAAAAGTTACAGTAAAAAAGTGTTCAAAAAATAAAAAAAACACAAAATTTTTAAAAATCTAATCACCCACCTTTTCCCAATTTTATATGTAATAAATGAAAGAATAAACATACAGTAATTGGTATCACTGCATCCAAAAATGCCAGAATTATTAAAATATAAATATATTTCTCATATATGATATCTTTTATTTCCAGTTTCATCCCAAAAATATTTTTTTCTTTTTTTCCAGTACAAGACATGATAAATTAAATGGTGCCAATAAAAAATACAACTTGCCCTGCAAAAAATAAGCTGTAATATACTTATGTGAACAGAAAACTAAAAAAGTTATGGCTCTTGGAAGGCAGGGAGGAAAAGACAAAAAGGCAAAAGAGTTAGGGCTCATGCCCATGAACATAAGGGCTCCGTGCCTGTGCTGCAGACCCCAATCCCCGATCTCCAAGATATAGCAAAAGATAGGACATGTGTTATGTTTTGCGGTGCACAAGCATGGACCCAAAAGCCCACAAAAGCGCTTTGTAGTGTTTCTGTGAGCTTACAATCTGTGCCTCCACTCCACAAAAGATCAACAGGTCAGCAGACATAAATTGTTTTAAAACAGACTATAATCTGGACTGTATTGGCAAAGTATACGCTGCCATAAAGCGAAAATATCCAATTAGGTCAGTGGATGTTTGATTGCATATTCAGATATGACATTGAAAACACCCATGTCTTGTTGCCATCCAATGAAATAGCCAATACAAAACTTAAAGATAACTTTCAGCTAGCTATTTGAAATGTGCAGTGCACCTCAGTACCCATTCAACGAACAAAGAGCATCATAGCTAGTTGCTTCAACATTTCCATACCTGCTTGGTACGATGAGTTGGAGTTGCTTTTACAGTCACTTCTGCTGAATGTATCTGAAAGTGACCACTTGAAGATCTAACATGGATCTAACATGGTCTCACTTTAAAGAGTCGCAGTTGTTACTCAGGAAAAGTCAAAAGTTGAGCAGAAGGATAATGTATCTGCTGGGTGCAGGAAAAGTGCCAGGTGTAGCAGATTTACAGGTGCCATAAATAACAGTCACAAAGTGAACAAGCGCAATAAAGGACTGAGCGGAGACATTTCAAAGCTGCACCATATAAAGTACATCAAAGACTTTTATAGCACTTTATACATAGGAACCCAGTAGATTTTCCTTCTATTTTACAGAAGCCTGGATCGTAAAACAATGTCAGCTTGAGGGAAATGGTCTTTTTATTGGACTACTCACAGGATACTAATCAACTTTAAAACTAAGGATCACAAGTAACTCATTACAGTATTTCAGCTTTTGCAGTGATATATGTGTCCTTTCTATGGAATGTTGGTTTTTGTGGTATAATTATTTATATGCTATGATTTCCGGTTTTGTCTTTTGATCCTAAATGTCTGATCATTGGGGGGTCCAACCACTGGGACCCATAGCAGTCAATAGGGGTCCACATGATCAATGCTTTAACCTGACGAATGAGCGTTTGCTTGTTTATTGGGTGATCAGCAGCACCTCCATACAGGGTAACGCTCTTTCCTTATAATTACCCTGATCACTGTGTAAATGGGTATTAAGTTTACACCACCTAAATATTTTCCAATGTGTTCAGTTATATCTAGCATGACTTTGAGTTCAAATCCTGTTTTTGGCAACAAAAAAAAAATGAATACCAAACTGAAGGTGTGACCTCAGTCTACTAGTGAATACAATTAACACAAAACCTATAGAGTTACACTATGTTGAACGGCAGTAAATGTAACCAAAAGCCTTGATAGACTAGTTAGGGAATGGTCACACGGTCAGGTTTCCTAATGCAGTTTTATAAGCCAAAACCAGGAGTGAATTCAAAATGAGATGAGAAGTCTTATCTGCCCTTTATACTTTAATAATAATAATAATCTTTATTTATATAGCACCAACATATTCCACAGCGCTTTACAATCAGTAAATGTACAAACAGAGCCATAAATAACATAACAACGAACAAGTCAACAATTAAAACAAGAGGAATGAGGGCCCTGCTAGAACCACCCCTAGTTTTAGTTTCCAAAACTGCATAAAAAAACCTGACTGTGTGGTCGTGCCCTTAGACTTGTAGTGCTTTAAACTAGATGTTTTGGCTATTAGTGGATGAGTGTGCCCATGTCCTAGTATAGACAAGTCTGAACTCCAGACCCTTTGTATGTTAATAACGTTTTCTCATAACACATTCTTTAATAATGGTATAGTATTGTTGATATTTTGGGTGTGGGAGATAATTGTTATAGGGGAAAGAAGACAAGCATAGTTCTTTCCATGTTTAGTCTTAGGAAGCAGAAAGACATGAAGGAAGAGATGACAGACAGGGATGTGGGATGGTAGAGTGTCTGATGTGGGAGCAGAGACATCCTGTAGATCAGAGTGTCATGATCAGCAGGCCATAATACTGTATGTACACTTCAAGACAATGTTATCTTTCATGAATTTTACAGCTACAACACATTATTCTGTAGGAGGCACCAGATGATGCGAGCAACATGGTGACCATGAGCAAGATCCCTTGACCAATGTGCAGATGCATTGCAAAATACAATGGTCCCTCAAGATACAATATTAATTGGTTCCCGGGACATTGTAAGTTGAAATCATAGTAACTTGGGTCCATAACTCTATGGAAAACCAGTAATTGGTCAGCAATGGTTCTTAAGGCCAAAATGTCACCCCAATATAAAAAATAAGTAACGTTTTAACAAAAATAAGCAGATAACCAAGAAGGATAAAGCAAATCCTTACGTAAAACAAACAGGAATAGATGCTGGAAGCACTTTCTATGGTGTGGGCAGGAACTTCTTCAGGGTCTTGCATAGTACATGTACCAAAAAATAAAATGAAGCCGCAGCTCACCTGATGTCCAACAGAGTAGTTCATCATGGCACAGACAGAGGGTAGTGCAGAACATTTAGTACAGTAGAGGATTTAGTAGACAGCCAATAAAGGTATTTTACCAATGAAATGGCCATGTTGATTGGTTAGATCTGAGTCTGAGGTATTGTGTGTTGAGTCCAGTTTCAACATACGATGGCACTGAGCATTGGAGATGTCGCGAGCATAAAATTTTCCGTTCGCGAACGGCGAACTTCCGCGAATGTTCGCGAACGGGCGAACCGCCATAGACTTCAATAGAAAGGCGAATTTTAAAACCCACAGGGACTCTTTCTGGCCACAATAGTGATGGAAAAGTTGCTTCAAGGGGACTAACACCTGGACTGTGGCATGCCGGAGGGGGATCCATGGCAAAACTCCCATGGAAAATTACATAGTTGACGCAGAGTGTGGTAAGTTGAATTCGCAATGCGATTAATATAACCTGCATTAATCGCATTGCGAATTCAACTTAGAGCTAAGTTCCTAATGGTTGTATTGCTAGAATTGACGAATATAACGAATATAGCACTATATTCTCAATCTTCGTTATATTCTAGCAATACAACCATTAGGAACCCAGCTCTAAGTTGAATTCGCAATGCGATTAATATAACCTGTATTAATCGCATTGCGATTACAACTTAGATCTGAGTTCCTAATGGTTGTATTGCTAGAATTGACAAATATAACGAATATAGCACTATATTCTCAATCTTCGTTATATTCTAGCAATACAACCATTAGGAACCCAGCTCTAAGTTGAATTCGCAATGCGATTAATATAACCTGTATTAATCGCATTGCGATTGCAACTTAGTCAAATTTGTGACACTGTAGCTTCAGAATGAATCTAAGATGGATGCTGTCCTTGCTTTTTGATAGGAGGTGGGAGGGTCTGGGAGGGAGGGTATGCTGATTGGCTGGAATGTGTCTGCTGACTGTGAGGTACAGGGTCAAAGTTTGCTCAATGATGATGTATAGGGGGCGGACTAAACATTGCATATGTTCGCCCGCCGCGGCAAACGCGAACAAGCTATGTTCGCCGGGAACTGAGCATATGTCGTTATCTACAGTAGGAAATTTCTCTGCATAGCATATCATAGTTTTGTAAGACTAGAGGGATATTTGTCCAGTTCTGTAAGACTGATTCCGATTGACCTAATTAAGCTGCACTTTCCTGTGTTCTGAAAGTGACCATTGACAAGGGTTTATGACCAGAATATGCTATATTTCACCAACTCTTTACTATTTCTCATTGTCATGACTAATTTTCATTTGATAGCTGTCCGAGAGCTTTTGTCTTTGACCATATTGGAGGATTACGGAAGTTCTAGGAACTATCATGTAACTGTGATCATGGAAAACCACGTCAAAAATCTTATAGAGATCCTTACTTCATATTGGAGGATTACAGTAGTTCTAGGAACATTATGATGTAACTGTGATCACAGCAAAACCATGGCAAAAATCTTATAGAGATCCTTACTTCATATTGGGGGATTAGTTCTAGGAATATTACCATGTAAGTGAGGGTAAGTCAATCTGCCAAGTGGAAGCGCCGTCCGGAGCTGGAGAGGTAAGTTTATTATTTTTTTTATTTTAAATGTCTAATCTGAGGTCTGATTGGGGCTGATCTGAGGGTGGGGAGGGTCTAATGAGGGGCTGATCTGAGGCTTGGGGGGTCTGATCTAAGGCTGGGGGTCTGATAGGGTCTGATTTGATGCTTGGACCTATTGGGGGTCTGATCTGAGGCTGGGGGGGTCTGATTTGAGGCTGGGGGTCTGATAGGGGTCTGATCTGAGGCTGGGTGGCCTATTGGGGGTCTGATCTGAGGCTGGGGGGTCTGATCTGAGGCTGGGGGTCTGATAGGGGTCTGATCTGAGGCTAGGGAGGGTCTGATGGGGGTATGATCTGAGGCTGAGGGTCTGATCTAAGGCAGGGGAGGGTCTGATGAGGGTCTGATCTGAGGCTGATGTAGGCTGGGGGATCTGATAGGAGGCTGATTTAAGGCTGATGGAGGTGGGGGGCAAATCTGAGGCTGCGAAAGGACCAAAGGCAGGGACAGTTGCAAAGAAAGAGGCAAGGACAGTGGCAGGGAGAGTGAAAGCTGGGTGAACCCCTCTCTGGACCCCTCTGGGTTTAGCTTGGCTGCCATTAATGCCAAATAAAGAACTAAATATATAACATTCTGAACTTAAAAATTAGACTGCTATATTTGGTCAAAATGGTGCCTATACTATTTGTAATATATAGTGCAGGTGCCATTTTGTGCTGCAAAAATACAGTGCTCTGGATTTTTTTAATTGAAGTACAATTTCTGTAACTTACCCCTAAGGGTACTTTCACACTTGTGTTTTTCTTTTCCGGCATAGAGTTCCATCCTAGGGGCTCTATACCGGAAAAGAACTGATCAGTTTTATCCCCATGCATTCTGAATGGAGAGCAATCCGTTCAGTATGCATCAGGATGTCTTCAGTTCAGTCTTTTTGACTGATCAGGCAAAAGATAAAACCGCAGCATGCTCCGGCCAAAAAAACGGAAGACTTGCCTGAATGCTGAATCCGGCATTTTTTTCCATAGGAATGTATTAGTGCCAATTCAAAATACCGGATCCGTCCGTAAAAATGTGAAAAAAAAAATCGAAACTGATCCGTTTGTCCGTTTGACAAACGGACAGATGGATCTGTTCCGGCAATGCATTTTTAAGACACATTCCTAAAATGCAATTAGTTTGAATGCGTTTGGCCGGATCCGGCAGGCAGTTCCAGCGACGGAACTGCCTGCCGGATTCCTGTGCCGCAAGTGTGAAAGTAGCCTAAGTCACTTATATGTTTGACCAAATATAGCCATCAAATTTTTAAGTTGAGAATTTTGTACGGCCCCAGAACGATGTTACAAATATCCAAATGGCCCTCGGCAGCAAAAAGGTTCTCCACTGTTGCCTTAGATAATAAATGTTCTCGCAATACCCAGATTTCCTTATAAAAAACGTGTGTTTGCTGCTTGTAATACAGACGTTCTGCATTGTTCAATTGTAAAAACTGCACCATCCAGTTATCCTTTCCCTATAACAAGTAGGCCGCATATAGGGCAGCAATTTTTTTTACCTGAGAAGTCCCCTTTAAATATTTTTACAATAAAATATTTTTTACTTTCAATGCAGCTTAGTTACATTACCTAATATGTTTTCTGCACAACAACTCTTAGTACTGTATTGTGTTTCATTATTACACCCAGAACACGAGCTTGACTCCATAAATCAGCAAACAATATAAGTGCCAGTATTTAAATTAATAACATTATCAGGTAAAACGTCCATGAACTTTATTTGGGTCTTATGGAGAGCTGGCAGTTATGACCTCAGGGTTCAATCTCACACAGAAGAGTGAAGAACTGTCCACCAGCTATACCTGTTCATACTTGATAAAAAAGCAATCATATAATACAAAGATTTCCAGAAATACGTTATAAAGCTGAAAGGAGCTACATTCTGAAACCTGCATTATTCCCAGTGACCTCTCCAAAGTGTTCATTTCATAGCAGGTTTATGATATATATAATCTAAAAATGCTGCTATCTTCTGTGATTGAGATTCTAATGGCTTGTTCCACTCAAAATTACATGTCCAAAACAGTTAAAAATGTGCATAATTTATTTTGGAGATCACCTTTTTAAGAAAGTCTATGTGAATTCTGGGGTGTAGCTAAATGCTCATGTTAGTAGAAAATCAGGTTCTACAGAGTTAACAGTAGCATTAAGTATGTATTATATGATCCTGCATCAGAAGCTAGGTGGCTAGTTGTTATGGTGTCCTATTAAGACTGCTTACTCCCTATCCACAGCATAGGGGATAAGTATCTAATCTATGGTGGGACCTCTGGGGTCCCTGCAAATCACGAGAATGGGGCCCCATTCTCCCCAGTTTAAATGGATTGGCGGTCATGTATGTGTGCTGCTACTTCATTCAGCCCTATGAGGAAAGTGGAGTACCAGTACTTAGCTATCTCCAGAAGCCCCACAGAGCTGAATGGAGTGGAGGACATGCATGTATGTCTGCTGCTCCATTCAAATGAGGAGCACAAGCCCCCATACTTATGATCAACGAGGGCCCTGGAGGTCGAAAACCCAGTGATAGAAAGGTGTCACAAGACACACAGCTGATCAAACCATAGACTGGTCACAATGCCCATGCCCTGTCCACTACTAAAACCATCCACAATGGGTACATGAGCATTAGATCTGCACCAAGAAGCAACGGAATAAGGTGGACTGGTCTGATAAATCTTTTTTTTTAACACATCATGTGGCTGGTCAAGTATGTTAGTGTCACTTACCTAGGGAAGAGATGTCACCAGGATGAAATATAGGAATGAAGTAATCCAGTAGAAACGGTGTGATGCTCTGGTTAATTTTCTGCTTGGAAACCTTAGCTTGTAGAATACCATACATGCTACTTTGCCACGTAACACCTACCTAAACATGGTTTCAGACCAAGTATACCCCTACATGGCAACAATATTCCCTGATGGCAGTGGTTTGGCCTTTAGCAGAAGAATGTGCTCTGCCACAATGGAAAAATTGTTCAGGAACGATTTGAGTAACATGACAAAGAAGTTAAAGAGGACCTTTCACTAGAATAGAACATCTAAACTAACTATACAGACGTGTAGAGCGGCGCCCAGGGATCCCCCTGCACTTACTGTTATCCCCGGGCGCCGCTCCGTTCGCCCGGTATAGCCTCCGGTATCTTCATAGTTAGGCTCCACCCAGGGGAACCTCCAGGCATCTCATTCTCCCATGCTGTAGCGCTGGCCAATCACAGCGCTCAGCTCATAGCCTGAGAGAAAAAAAAGCCTCTCAGGCTATGAGCTGAGCGCTGCGATTGGCCAGCGCTACAGCCTGGGAGAATGAGACGCCGGCAGGTTCCCCTGGGTGGAGCCTAACTATGAAGATACCGGAGCTTATACCGGGCGAACGGAGCGGCGCCCGGGGATAACAGTAAGTGCAGCGGGATCCCTGGGCGCCGCTCTACATGTCTGTACAGGGAGTGCAGAATTATTAGGCAAGTTGTATTTTTGAGGATTAATTTTATTATTGAACAACAACCATGTTCTCAATGAACCCAAAAAACTCATTAATATCAAAGCGGAATATTTTTGGAAGTAGTTTTTAGTTTGTTTTTAGTTTTAGCTATTTTAGGGGGATATCTGTGTGTGCAGGTGACTATTATTGTGCATAATTATTAGGCAACTTAACAAAAAACAAATATATACCCATTTCAATTATTTATTTTTACCAGTGAAACCAATATAACATCTCAACATTCACAAATATACATTTCTGACATTCAAAAACAAAACAAAAGCAAATCAGTGACCAATATAGCCACCTTTCTTTGCAAGGACACTCAAAAGCCTGCCATCCATGGATTCTGTCAGTGTTTTGATCTGTTCACCATCAACATTGTGTGCAGCAGCAACCACAGCCTCCCAGACACTGTTCAGAGAGGTGTACTGTTTTCCCTCCTTGTAAATCTCACATTTGATGATGGACCACAGGTTCTCAATGGGGTTCAGATCAGGTGAACAAGGAGGCCATGTCATTAGATTTTCTTCTTTTATACCCTTTCTTGCCAGCCACGCTACCGGAGTACTTGGACGCGTGTGATGGAGCATTGTCCTGCATGAAAATCATGTTTTTCTTGAAGGATGCAGACTTCTTCCTGTACCACTGCTTGAAGAAGGTGTCTTCCAGAAACTGGCAGTAGGACTGGGAGTTGAGCTTGACTCCATCCTCAACCCAAAAAGGCCCCACAAGCTCATCTTTGATGATACCAGCCCAAACCAGTACTCCACCTCCACCTTGCTGGCGTCTGAGTCGGACTGGAGCTCTCTGCCCTTTACCAATCCAGCCACGGGCCCATCCATCTGGCCCCTCAAGACTCACTCTCATTTCATCAGTCCATAAAACCTTATAAAAATCTTTATTGGCCCAGTCTTGACGTTTCAGCTTGTGTGTCTTGTTCAGTGGTGGTCGTCTTTCAGCCTTTCTTACCTTGGCCATGTCTCTGAGTATTGCACACCTTGTGCTTTTGGGCACTCCAGTGATGTTGCAGCTCTGAAATATGGCCAAACTGGTGGCAAGTGGCATATTGGCAGCTGCACGCTTGACTTTTCTCAGTTCATGGGCAGTTATTTTGCGCCTTGGTTTTTCCACACGCTTCTTGCGACCCTGTTGACTATTTTGAATGAAACGCTTGATTGTTCGATGATCACGCTTCAGAAGCTTTGCAATTTTAAGAGTGCTGCATCCCTCTGCAAGATATCTCACTATTTTTGACTTTTCTGAGCCTGTCAAGTCCTTCTTTTGACCCATTTTGCCAAAGGAAAGGAAGTTGCCTAATAATTATGCACACCTGATATAGGGTGTTGATGTCATTAGACCACACCCCTTCTCATTACAGAGATGCACATCACCTAATATGCTTAATTGGTAGTAGGCTTTCGAGCCTATACAGCTTGGAGTAAGACAACATGCATAAAGAGGATGATGTGGTCAAAATACTAATTTGCCTAATAATTCTGCACTCCCTGTATAGTTAGTTTAGATGTTTTATTCTAGTGAAAGGTCCTCTTTAATCCAGTCAAGCATCTGTATTGTTTTAGCCTCATCAGTGATGTCCCTTACACTGCTGCAGCCAATAACTGGCCGAACCAGACTTGTGTCATACATCACTGTGGCCAGTGATTGACTTCAGTGTTGTAGGGGATGTCACAGTTGAGGCCTACACAATACGTCACTGGCTGCAGACTTGGGAAGAGGAGAGAGCGGCAGCCCTGAATTTGAAGGAGTTGGGAAGGTACATTTAACCCCTGAGTGACCACCAATAAGCCTTTTTACGGAAGTTACTAAGGGGCCTTAGGCTGGGCCACCGCCTTTTAACGGGCTTCACAAAAAGTTTCTATTGCGCAAAAGTTGAAAAACTTAAATAAAAAACTATATGTATTTGGTATCGCTGTAATCGTATTGACCCAGAGAATAAAGTTATTCTGTTATTTTTGCACAAAAATGAACACCGCAAAATTTATAACATGAAAACTCTGTGACAGTATTGCTGTTTTTTCCCCATCTCCCTCCCAAAAACAGTTATTACAAGTTAAACAGTAAGTTTTATGTGCCCCAAAATGGCACTATTAAAAATACTTGTCCTGCAAAACAACAAGCCTCCATACAGCTACATAAAAGTAAAAATAAAAAAGGCAACAATGAAGGCGAGAATTAAAAAAATTGGGTCAGTAAGGCCCAAAACAAGCTGGTCACTAAAGGGTTAATAGTTTTTATTATTTTATAAGGTTTCCACCAGTTTCCATACATAAAGAGTACCTTGGTGTCAGATACCACAGGACACCTTTGTTGTTTCCAGGCCTTGATGGCTCACAGTTGTTTTAGTGGCGTGAGAGATGACCTACAAAATATATGGCAGATGATTTTAATGTTATGGGTGATCCGTGTATATCTTCTTCATATTTCTGTTGATACTTACATTCCTATAACAGACATTTCTACGAATTTTATACCACTTTTTGGTGTATCAATGTTCCAGATTTTGTCGCAAGGTTTTTTTGCGGCAAATTCTGAGACTTTATGCCGCTCATGCCACTTTTCCTGAGTGTCGAGAAAAGGGACGTTGCATGGGCAGGGAAGAGGGCAGACAAGCAGGCCCGTCTCATTTATCATTTTGACTTAAATCTATGCCAGCAAGGGAGCTGGTGTAGATTTTAGTATTTTGCATGGCCTGTGCGACTATTCTACACAATTCTTCTTTTTTCTACTTTTAACTTCTAACCTTTCCCTTCAATATCCCTTACACTAGAATAGAAGCTTAATTGTGATTAGAGATGAGCGAACGTTTCAAAAATTCGATTTAGACGGTTCGCAGAATTTTCCAAAAAGATTTGATTCGATCTGAATTTATTTGTAATGAATTGCGTTAAAAAACAGCTATTTTCCTAGTTACTTTGTATCTGTATGACCTGGAGTTGACAAGCTTCACTCTTATAATCGTTTCATACTTCACTTATTTAGTCAGTTGCAGGGCCAAAACTGACCAAATAACTCAAGTGTGAACTTAGCCTTACAGGTCATTGATAGCGCCAGGTATAAAGAACCATGCAGTGGCCCAAGATTGTACTATAGAGTGTTTTACAATGTTTACTGATGTTCACAGATCCACTCTATCAGTACATACAGATCCATGAACCTGAGATCCATTTATAATATGTATAACACCATTTTTATAGATTTTGCATTTTATATGTATTTTTATATATATCTTTGTATTATATATTGTTTATATTCATGATTTATTAATTATTATATATTTATATAAGCACTTTTGGTCCAAAGAGGGATTCAGGAGAGTGCAATCTGCAAATGACTGGCAGTTGCAAAATCCGGAATCCAGACCAGATATTTCAACTGACCCAATAAGGGGATATAAAGACGTGTCTAGCTTGTCTCCATTCAGCATTACACATTTGCCTACTGAGGAAGGAACTACGGTTCCGAAACGCGTCTAGTGCGAACTAGTGTGAACTTGACCCAGCTAGTGGTGCGTTATTTCTGCTTCTGCTTTCGTTTTCTTCTAAAAGATTTTGCCTTGACCATCTCATCTGGGTTCCGTCTGAAAAGGGTGAGCACAATATCAGCCTTAGCCCCAAGCGGTGGCAGCGGTATAATACCATTATAGTGGACTGACTTATTGGTGCGTTATTATTGACGTCTCTGTCGAATACACCGGCGCGGCTTTGTTACATCAACTTCCGCTACTTCGATCGGCGCAGGTGGATAACATCACTGACCAGCAAACCACTCTCTGGTCGGATCACGTGAGACGCCGCGAAGAACGAGCCGAGTGACTACCTCGTGGCAGGAGGTAGGAAACTAACACCAATTGAAAGGGGGTCTAAACCGCAATATTAAGCAATATTCAGTTGCTGAGACTATCTATCAGCGACCGCAAACTGAACAGCGGCTGAACAATTTATGTTTAGATCAAGGCAAATCAACAGATAACTATCTGAACATTAGAGATATTTTATTTCAATACGTAGCAAACGGACACCATATAGCAAAATAAGAGGTCATATTTGGAGTACTCCTGTTATTTAGGTATATGCGAGAGCTCCGCATTTAAATTACCTATTTATATACACTGTTATGTTGACATGCAACTAGGATATGTGTAACATTGTATTGGGTCAATAAAGTAATTTTAATAAATGCAAAAATACTGTGAGCCAGTCTGATTGTTTTTTTACTGTTTTACAATGTTGTTTGTTGATTCTACATAGATTTCTACAGAACCTGTTCTGTTACACGCTGAGTGGACAGGGTGTCAGCAGTAAGTTTGTGTTGAAGTCATTGTTTATTTTGCCATTCTTCTCATCTGTCATAAGAACAATACAAAAAAAACAAATCCTGCCTTTTGAACATCTACCTTCACATGGTCAGCAATGGCTCAGTAATCCATCAGTATTGCTAAGGCCAAAAAAAACAGGAGTTGATCCAAAACAGAAATGACACATGATTGGAAAGTTTGCATGTCTTCTGTGTTTTGTACCCACTCCTGGTTTTGGCTTCCAAATCATGGGCATATCCTAATGCAAAATAGGGACTGTGTGATACAGGCGATATGGATGTTGTGTTTCTCATTTTTCTTTCTTTCTGACAGATCAGAAGAAGCGCAAAATAAATAGTGATGTCAACAATGCCAAACAGGGACAATACTGGCCCCGTCATAGAGTGGGGGGTGGTAATTGCATGAGGAGTCAACACAGTGGCCCAGTTACATTATGGGGAGGGTGGCAACTGCATAAGGAGTCAACACAATGGCCCAGTTACAGAGTAGTGAGGGTGGAAACCGCATAAAAAGTCAACATAGTGGTCAGTCAGAGTGGTGAGGGTGGCAAACGCATGAGGAGTCATCACAGTGGCCCAGTCGCAGAGTGGTGAGGGTGGCAACCGCATGAGGAGTCAACACAATGGCCCAGTCACAGAGTGGTGAGGTGGAAACCACATGAGGAGTCAACATAGTGGTCAGTCACAGAGTGGTGAGGGTGGCAAATGCATGAGGAGTCAACACAGTGGCCCAGTTGCATTATCAGGAGGGTGGCAACATAGTGGTCAGTCACAGAGTGGTGAGGGTGGCAAGCGCATGAGGAGTCAACATAGTTGCCCA
The DNA here is from genome assembly GCF_905171765.1 of Bufo bufo. NCBI lineage: Eukaryota > Metazoa > Chordata > Amphibia > Anura > Bufonidae > Bufo > Bufo bufo. Next base: position 442,567,980 of record NC_053391.1, read on the forward strand.
GTCACAGAGTGGTGAGGGTCGCAACCGCATGAGGAATTAACATAGTGGTCAGTCACAGAGTGGTGAGAGTGGCAAATGCATGAGGAGTCAACACAGTGGTCCAGTCACAGAGTGGTGAGGGTGGCAACTGCATGAGGAGTCAAAACAATGGTCCAGTTACAGAGTGGTGAGGGTGGAAACCGCATGAAAAGTCAACATAGTGTTCAGTCACAGAGTGGTAAGGGTGGCAAATGCATGAGGAGTCATCACAGTGGCCCAGTTGCAGAGTGGTGAGGGTGGAAACCGCATCTAAAGTCAACATAGTGTTCAGTCACAGAGTGGTGAGGGTGGCAACCGCATGTGGAGTCAACACAATGGCACAGTCACAGAGTGATGAGATGGCAAACGCTTGAGGAGTCAACATAGTGGTCAGTCACAGAGTGGTAAGGGTGGCAAGCGCATGAGGAGTCAACATAGTCGTCAGTCACAGAGTGGTGAAGGTGGCAAATGCATGAGGAGTCAACACAGTGGCCCAGTTACATTATCGGAAGAGTGGCAACCGCATGAGGAGTCAACACAATAGCCCAGTCACAGAGTGGTGAGGTGGCAAATGCATGAGGAGTCAACATAGTGGTCAGTTACAGAGTGAGAAGAGTGGCAAACGCATGAGAAATCCATACAATGGCCCAGTCACAGAGTGGTGAGGTGGCAACCGCATGGTGAGTCAACATAGTGGCCCAGTCACAGAGTGGTAAGGGTGGCAAGTGCATGAGGAGTAAACATAGTAGCCCAGTCACAGAGTGGTGAGGGTCGCAACCGCATGAGGAATTAACATAGTGGTCAGTCACAGAGTGGTGAGGGTGGCAAACGCATGAGGAGTCATCACAGTGGCCCAATTACATTATGGGGAGGGTGGAAACCGCATGATAAGTCAACATAGTGTTCAGTCACATAGTGGTGAGGGTGGCAAACGCATGAGGAGTCATCACAGTGGCCCAGTTACAGAGTGGTGAGGGTGGAAACCGCATGAAAAGTCAACATAGTGTTCAGTCAGAGAGTGGTGAGGGTGGCAACCGCATGAGGAGTCAACACAATGGCCCAGTCACAGAGTGGTGAGGTGACAACCGCATGAGGAGTCAACATAGTGGTCAGCCACAGAGTGGTGAGGGTTCAACCGCATGAGGAGTCAACATAGTGGCCAGTCACAGAGTGGTGAAGGTGGCAAATGCATGAGGATTCAACACAGTGGCCCAGTTACATTATCGGGAGGGTGGCAAACACATGAGGAGTCAACACAATAGCCCAGTCACAGAGTGGTGAGGTGGCAACCGCATGAGGAGTCAACATAGTGGTCAGTCACAGAGTGGTGAGGGTTAAACCGCATGAGGAGTCAACACAGTGGCACAGTTACAGTATGTGGAGGGTGGCAACTGAATGAGGAGTCAACATAGTGGTCAATCACAGAGTGAGAAGGGTGTCAAACGCATGAGGAATCAATACAATGGCGCAGTGATAGAGTGGGGAGGTGGCAACCACATGGTGAGTCAACATAGTGGCCCAGTCACAGAGGGGTGAGGGTCACAACTGCATGAGGAATTAACATAGTGGTTAGTCACAGAGTGGTGAGAGTGGCAAGCTCATGAGCAGTCAACATAGTGGTCAGTGACAGAGTGGTGAAGGTGGCAAATGCATGAGGAGTCAACACAGTGGCCGAGTTACATTATCAGGAGGGTGGAAACCGCATGAGAAGTCAACACAGTGGCCCAGTGACAGAGTGGTGAGGTGAAAACCGCATGAGGAGTCAACATAGTGGTCAGTCACAGAGTGGGGAGGGTGGCAAACGCATGAGGAGTCAAGATGGTGGTCAGTCACAGAGTGGTGAGGGTTGCAAATGCATGAGGAGTCAACACAGTGGCCCAGTTACAGAGTGGTGAGGGTTCAACCGCATGAGGAGTCAACACAGTGGCCCAGTTACAGTATGGGAAGGGTGGCAACCGCATGAGGAGTCAACATAGTGGTCAGTCACAGAGTGAGGAGGGTGGCAAATGCATGAGGAGTGAATACAGTGGCCCACTCACAGAGTGGTGAGGTGGCAACTGCATGAGAAGTCAACATAGTGACCCATTCACAGAGTGGTGAGGGTGGCAAATGCATGAGGAGTCAACATAGTAGCCCAGTCACAGAGTAGTGAGAGTCGCAAGTGCATGAGAAATTAACATATTGGTCAGTCACAGAGTGGTGAGGGTGGCAAATGCATGAGGAGTCAACACATTGGCCCAGTCAAAGAGTGGTGAGGGTGGCAAACGCATGAGGAGTCATCACAGTGGCCCAGTTACATTATGGGGAGGGTGGCAACTGCATGAGGAGTCAAAACAATGGTCCAGTTACAGAGTGGTGAGGGTGGAAACCGCATGATAAGTCAACATAGTGTTCAGTCACATAGTGGTGACGGTGGCAAACGCTTGAGAAGTCATCACAATGGCCCAGTTACAGAGTGGTGAGGGTGGAAACCGTATGAAAAGTCAACATAGTGTTCAGTCAGAGAGTGGTGAGGGTGGCAACCGCACGAGGAGTCAACACAATGGCCCAGTCACAGAGTGGTGAGGTGGCAAGCGCATGAGGAGTCAACATATTGGCCAGTCACAGAGTGGTGAAGGTGGCAAATGCATGAGGAGTCAACACAGTGGCCCAGTTACATTATCGGGAGGGTGGCAACCGCATGAGGAGTCAACACAATAGCCCAGTCACAGAGTTGTGAGGTGGCAACCGCATGAGGAGTCAACATAGTGGTCAGTCACAGAGTGGTGAGGGTCCAACCGCATGAGGAGTCAACACAGTGGCACAGTTACAGTATGGGGAGGGTGGCAATTGAATGAGGAGTCAACATAGTGGTCAGTCACAGAGTGAGAAGGGTGGAAAACGCATGAGGAATCAATACAATGGCCCAGTCACAGAGTGGGGAGGTGGCAACTACATGGTGAGTCAACATAGTGGCCCAGTCACAGAGTGGTGAGGGTCACAACCGCATGAGGAGTCAACATACTGGTTAGTCACAGAGTGGTGAGAATGGCAAGCGCATGAGTCAACATAGTGGTCAGTGAAAGAGTAATGAAGGTGGCAAATGCATGAGGAGTCAACACAGTGGCCCAGTTACATTATCAGGAGGGTGGCAACCGCATGAGAAGTCAACACAGTGGCCCAGTGACAGAGTGGTGAGGTGGAAACCGCAAGAGGAGTCAACATAGTGGTCAGTCACAGAGTGGGGAGGGTAGCAAACGCATGAGGAGTCAAGATGGTGGTCAGTCACAGAGTGGTGAGGGTTCACCCGCATAAGCAGTCAACACAGTGGCCCAGTTACATTATCAGGAGGGTGGCAACCGCATGAGAAGTCAACACAGTGGCCCAGTGACAGAGTGGTGAGGTGGAAACCGCAAGAGGAGTCAACATAGTGGTCAGTCACAGAGTGGTGAGGGTTGCAAATGCATGAGGAGTCAACACAGTGGCCCAGTTACAGAGTGGTGAGGGTTCAACCGCATAAGGAGTCAACAGTTGGCCCAGTTACAGTATGGGGAGGGTGGCAAGCGCATGAGGAGTCAACATATTGGTCAGTCACAGAGTGAGGAGGGTGGCAAATGCATGAGGAGTCAATACAATGGCCCAGTCACAGAGTGGTGAGGTGGCAACCGCATGAGAAGTCAACATAGTGACCCATTCACAGAGTGGTGAGGGTGGCAACCGCATGAGGAGTCAACACAGTGGCCCAGTATGAGATGTCAGCATAGTGGTCAGTCACAGAGTGGTAAGGGTGGCAAACGCATGAGGAGTCAACATAGTGGTCAGTCACAGAGTGGTGAGGGTGGCAAATGCATGAGGAGTCAGCACAGTGGCCCAGTCAGAGAGTGGTGAGGGTGGCAAACGCATGAGGAGTCAACATAGTGGTCAGTCACAGAGTGAGAAGGGTGGCAAATGCATGAGGAGTCAATGGCCCAGTCACAGGGTGGGGGGCAACAGCAGTGGCAGTAACAGCACAAGATGGTGGGTGACAGTAGGAGAACATGGCAGCAGAGGCATCAGGTGTGTGGCATCAGGTGAGTGGCAGCGGGGTATCTTTTCAGAAAGTTTGGGTGTGGCACCCAGAATGATCTAGTCTGATGCATCAGGCACTGGCGTGTGGAAATACTGGCTGATCCATCTCGGATTCATCTTCACAAAGGTCAGTCTCTCCAGATTGTGGGTGGAAAGGCCAGTTCTTCTTAGGTTAACTAAGCCTCCAGCGGCACTAAAGACCCACTCTGATGCCACACTCCTGGCTGGACAGGGTAAACTCGGCCAGTTGCGCCCACAAATTAAGTTTGGTTGCCCAGTAGTCCAGACTTAAGTTGCTGGTGATGGAGCTGGTGTTGCTCATGACCCCCCACCCCCCTCCAGCAGCAGTGGCAGTGGAACTTGAGCGCAGAGGGCTCCCTGCTCAGACCTTCGTGAGGATGGGTGATGGCGCACATAGGCAGCAGACAACTGACTACATAGGATGTCTCGATAGTAGTGGAGTTTATCCTCCCTTTCAGCGGGTGGTTTAACATGGTAGAGAGCCAGTAGACATCCCTCTCCCAAATGGTGATAATACGACTTTCACTACGCAAGCAACTCAGCATGCATCTGGACATTTGCACTAGGGATTCAGAAGGATTCCCTGCCTCCATCTCCACTGCATACTGCCACGGTGACTCAGGGTCATCTGCCTGGTCTTCCTTATCGCCCTCTAGCTCCCAGGCTCCTCCTGCTCCTCTCCTGTCACTTGAGCAGAAAAAACACCCATTTCTTTATACATTGCTTGTACATGAATGTTCTCATTCTATTCCTTCAGTTTAGCCCCCACAGGGCTCAGGGGGCCGTGAGATGTAGGCGTCATGTCTTCTGTCCCCTTTCCAGCCACATTTATCAGCATCTGCTCCAGGACATGAAGGAGAGGAATGACGTTGTTCATCCTGTAGTCCTGGCTATTGACAAATAAAGTGGCCCCTTGAAAGGGCCTGAGTAAACGGCAGGTGTCACACATGAGTTGCCACTGGCTAACGTCGAAGTTACAAGAGTATTCTTGTGTGCCTGTATCATCAAGAAATCGGTCCAACATGTAGAGGGTGGAGTTCCAACGGGGGGAAACGTTGCATATCAGGTGATGTTGGGGAATGCTATTCTGCCTTTGCAGCTCAAGGAGGGCGTGCTTTGCAGTGTAAGAGTCGCTGAAGTGCATGCACAGTTTCATAGACATTTTCAGGATATCTTGCAGTTGCGTGAAAGACTTCAGGAAACGCTTTACAACCAGATTAAGGACGTGCACCATGCAGGGCGCATGGGTAAGCCCGCCTTGACGCAACGCCAACACAATGTTCTTTCCGTTGTGTTTGACCATGGTTTTGATCTTGAATTTGTGATGAGACAGCCAGCATTCGATTTTCTCTTGAAGGACGAGGGGCAGTTCCTCCCCGGTGTGACTCTGTTTGCCCAGGCAAACCAGGTGCAGAGCAGCGTGACACTGCCGTGCTCTGCACAGGTGGTATGCTGGAGTAGCAGTCTGAATTGTAGGACAAGATGGGGGATGAGAAGGCAGCAAAGGACATTGGTGCAGGTCCCACAGCTTGAGAACGCGGAGGTGGCAGTGCCGTCACCTGGCCAAGTTCCTGGTGTGGCTGGACAGGAACCACATATACCCAGTGGACCATAAAGGACATATATTGTCCTTGACTGTAGTTACAGCTCCATGTCGGCACTGCGGTGAACTTTAGCAGACACCGAAAGGCTCAAGGACTGGCCCACCCAGTGGCGTTGCTAGGGCTGGTGTCACCCGGTGCGGTAGCAAATGGTGTCACCCCCCCCAAAGAAATAATTGTTTAGCCATATATGGGGGCTATGGTGGTGCTACTGCCATAGGGGGCATCCGTTAGCTCAGCAGACCCCCCCTAGCAGTCAGAGCCTGGTCTCGGGAGGGGCACTTCCAGATTATTTTCTGTCCGCTGCCACAAAACAATGGTGCTTATAGAACAGACTACACAGTGTAGCGGTATACTGTATATTGTGTGGCACAGTGTAGGCTATATGTGTATGACATAAACATATTTCATACGAAAACTTACAATTACTTGGCTTGGCCCTTGGGGATCTCGGACACCACTTCAACACTTTGGCTGGGGGGCTCGGTGGAGCTGATGTTGTGTTTTATTCTAATGAGAAAGATTTCATAATAAGGATTTGGGGAAGGGGCAGAGGAATAGCAGAGCAGGGAGAGGCTGGTGCTGCTACTAGGGGGTCATACCATGGGGGAGTAATAAAGCCCACCATAATGCCCCCCCCAGTAGAAATAATTCTCCTTTTAATGTGACAGTGCAAAAAATACCCCCTTGTAATGCCCCCAGTTGAGCTAATGTCCCCATAGTGCCCCCATAATGTCCCAGTATAAAATACCCCTATATAGTGCCCCCAGTAAATTCCCCCATAGTGCTCCTCTCCCCCCTTCCTGCTAGTGCCCCCCATAATGTACCAGTATAAAATGCCCCATATATAGTGCCCCAGTAGATGCCCTCAGTGTCCGGCCTCTGATAGGCTGCCGGCCCAGTGTCCCCATAGATGCCCCCACCCCATTTGCCAGTATCAAGTGCCTCTCTCCTGCCCCCCACATGTCCCAGTATCATAGTGCCATCTCCCCCCCCAATGTGCCAGTATCAAGTGCCTCTCTCCTTCCCACCCCCCATGTGCCAGTATCATAGTGCCAAACCCCCCCCATAAGCCAGTATCAAGTGCCTCTCCCCCCCATGTCCCAGTATCATAGTGCCATCTCCCCCCCCAAAAAAGTGCCAGTATCAAGTGCCTCTCTCCCCCCCATGTGCCAGTATCATAGTGCCAAACCCACCCATGTGCCAGTATCAAGTGCCAACCCCCCCCCCAAAGTGCCAGTATCAATAGCCTCTCTCCCCCCCCCATGTCCCAGTATCATAGTGCCATCTCCCCCCCCAAAAAAGTGGCAGTATCAAGTGCCTCTCTCCTTCCCCCTATGTGCCAGTATCATAGTGCCACCCCCTCCCCCCCATTAGTAGCAGTATCAGGTGCCTATCGCTCCCCCCATGGCAGTAACAGTTACCTCCATATCAGCGATGCGATGCAGCCTCTTCCTGTGTCCCGCCCTGTATGTCCATATATGGAGTCAGTGCTTGTGTATTCTAATTTAGCCTGTATTTCAGAAAAGTTTCTGCTAGGATTCGAACCCACAACCTTCTGTATCAGAGGCAAAGCACTTACCCACACAGCCATAAGAGCTGCATTGCCACTGACTGAAAAAATATGAGACTTCTACTGTTATAGCTGGCTAAGTGTACATCTATACACATGACAGCTGCCCTAACACACCCAGCACTGCTATATCTCTATATGACAGCTGTCCCAGCACACTCAGCTCTGCTATATCTCTATATATGATAGCTGCCCCAGCACACCAAGCTCTGCTACATCTAATACACATGACAGCTGCACCAGAACACTCAGCTCTACTATATCTCTATATATGACAGCTGCCCCAGCACACCCAGCTCTGCTACATCTAATACACATGACAGCTGCACCAGCACACTCAGCTCTACTATATCTCTATATATGACAGCTGCCCCAGCAAACCCAGATCTGCTACATCTATACACAGGACAGCGGCCCAAACACACCCAGCTCTGCTACATCTATACACATGACAGCTGCCCAGCACACTCAGCTCTGCTATAGCTCTAATATATGACAGCTGCCCCAGCAAACCCAGCTCTGCTACATCTATGCACATGACAGCTGCCGAAACACACCCAGCTCTGCTACATCTATACACATGACAGCTGCCCCAGCACACTCAGCTCTGCTATATCTCTATATATGACAGCTGCCCCAGAACACCCAGGTCTGCTACATCTATATATCTCTAAGTATTGCTATACAGTAGATAGATATATAGAGATATAGCAGAGCTGAGTGTGCTGAGGCAGCTGTCATGTGTATAGATGTAGCAGAGCTGGGCCTGGGATTCGTAAATGCCGGCCCTGCTGGTGTCACCCCATGACTGGTGTCACCCGGTGTGGACTGCACCCCCCTTGCAACGCCACTGGGCCCACCTTCTGTTCAACATGCGTGTGCAGGGCTGGTACAGCCTTTTTGGAGAAGTAATGACCGCTTGGGATTCTCCACCTTGGCTTGGCACAAGCCATCTGTTCTCTGAAAGGTGCATAGTCCACCACATGAAAAGGGAGGGACAGTAGTACAAGCAACTTGGCGAGGACCACATTCAGCTTCTGTGCTGTTGGATGAGTGCACGCATACTCTTTTTGCAGTCGCCTCGGTGATCGATTGCTGACGAAACAAGTGACGAGAAGTAGTAGGAGGAGCATCAGGACCAGTAGATGATGGGAAGGAAACACAGCTCCCTTCTGTTGAGATGGTGGAGCCTTGACTGCAGGATAAGGGGTGCAGGACACTAGGTGATCCAACGGTTGCTGCATCAGGCTGTACCACTACATTAGCGCCACAGTTTTCCCAGGCCACTTTATGGTGATGCTGCATGTGTTGATGCAGGGCTGTGGTGCCAACATTGGCACTCTGGCCAAGCTTCACCTTCTGCCCACAGATTCTGCAAATGTCCACGCTGATGTCCTGCGTGGCTTGATGAAAAATTCCCACACCACCGAGTATGGCTTCCCCCCCCCCCCCCACTACCAATGTTTCCTTTAAGCCTTGGCAGCTGCTAAGCAGGTTGGCTCAGAGCTGGGCACAGAGTCATCAATGGTAGGCGATAGGGAAACCTAAGATAATTGTCACAACAAAGAGCATACAGTATAACCCCTGCACCACCACGTACAATATAGTATAATCCCTAAACCAAGCTGTGTAATATACAGTACAATCCCTACACCATGCTGTACAGAAAACATTATAATCACTGCACCATGCCGTACAATATATAGTACAGTTCATACACCATGCTGTACAATATCCAGTATACAGTAGGTCATACACCATGCTGTACAATATACAATATAACCCCTACACTATGCTATACAATGTACATTATAATTCATACACCATGCTGTACAATATATAGTATAGTTCATACACCATGCTGTACAGTATACATTATAATCTGTGCACCATGCTGTACAATTTACAGTATAATCCCTACACAATGCAGTATAATATACATTATAATCCCTGCACCATGCCGTACAATATATATTATAATCCATACACCATGCCGTACAATATACAATATAATCCATACACCATGCTGTACAATATCAGCATAACCACTTAGTGTAGGTGTTATACTGTATATTGTATGGGATGGTATATGAACAATAATGTATATTGTACGGCATGGTGTATGAACTATACTGTATATTGAACGGCATGGTGTATGGATTATAATGTATATTGTATAGCATGGTGTATGGATGATAATGTATACTGCACCGCATGGTGCAGGGATCATACTGTATATTATACAGCATGGTGCCGGGATTATATTGTATACTGTACAGCATGGTGCATGGATTATAATGTACTGTATATTATATAGCATGGTGCAGGGATTATAATGTATATTATACAGCATGGTGCCAGGTTTATAATGTATTCTGTACAGAATGGTGCAGGGATTATAATGTATATTATACAGCATGGTGCCAGGTTTATAATGTATTCTGTACAGAATGGTGCAGGGATTATAATGTATATTATACAGCATGGTGCAGGGATTATAATGTATACTGTACAGCATGGTGTATGAACTATACTGTACATTTTACTGCATGGTGTATGGATTATAATGTACATTGTATTGCATGGTGTATGAACTATACTGTACATTTTACGGCATGGTGTATGGATTATAATGTACATTGTATTGCATGGTGCAGGGATTATACTTTATATTGTGCGGCATGGTGCAGGGATTATAATTAGAGATGAGCAAATTTCATATTTTGAAATTCGTTCACGCTTCGTTTACTGGTAAAAGGTGAATTGCATTATGGATTCCGTTACCACGGACCATAACGCAATTCTATGATGAAATGCATAACGGAATGCCTTTAGAGGCATTCCGTTATTCATTCCATCATAATAGAAGTCTATGGGCTGCAAAACGGATCCGTCCTGTTTCCGTTATGCAGGGGAGTCCTCTCCTGCTGACTCACAGACACGCTACCACCCTACTGGCTCAGCCGCTGCTTTACTCGCAAGCTGCCACCCTCTTCTCCTAAAGATGATGCACCCTCTTCACCAGGCTCCCATGTGAGATTGGCTACATCATCATCGACTACTGTCTGCACGTCACTGATGCCACCCTCACCAGTCTCAGGACCGCTCGCAACACCAGTTTCCACGCAACTCTCATCGTCGCTACTTGCCTTCCTACCGGAGGAAGCAGCGGATCTCTCCTCCAGATTTTGGCTGGGCAGTAGCTGCTGACTGTACTCTAGAAGCTCGTCCTCGCTGAATAGTGCAGCCGAGCCTACGGCATATAATACTTCCTGAGCTGAAGGAACAGAAAATGACCGAGGTAGGTTGAGAACAGGTGGGAGCAGAGAGCTTGTTCCCGGGCCATGCCAACTAAGCGTTGTGTCTGAAAAACCCACCGACTCCTGGCTGGGGGAATCTGATGTCTCTTGTGACGAAGTAGAAGACCGAGTCAACCATTCAAGGACAGCTGGGTTGCTGGTCAAAACACGACCACTAGATGACACTGGCAGCTGTGGCCTATCGCTGCGACTGCTGCTACCACCCCCATAGTATCAGGCTGCAATTTCTCACCAACTCCACAACTAGGAATTAATGTATATATTCACGTGTAATATAATTTGAGCACCCTAAAATCTGTAGGATTAGGCCACAATTTCACCCCAGAATCAAGGATGAATGGATATACTTATAAACTAAATACACCCCAAAACTTGTAGTTTCAGACTGAAATTTCACCCCAGAGTCAAGGATGAATAATTGTACTTATATATATTAAAAAAAACACCCCAAAACTTGTAGTATCAGACCGCAATTTCACCCCAGAATCAAGAATGAAAGGATGTACAGTACTTATACATAAACTAAAAACACTCCAGACAGCAATTTCACCCCAATAGCAGAATCAAGGATTAATGGAATTACTGATGTATCAAAGAATGCAAAAAAAAAAAAATTATCTGTACAAACCGGATTCCAAAAAAGTTGGGACACTATACAAATCGTGAATAAAAACTGAATGCAATGATGTGGAGGTGCCAACTTCTAATATTTTATTCAGAATAGAACATAAATCACGGAACAAAAGTTTAAACTGAGAAAATGTACCATTTTAAGGGAAAAATATGTTGAATCAGAATTTCATGGTGTCAACAAATCCCCAAAAAGTTGGGACAAGGCCATTTTCACCACTGTGTGGCATCTCCCCTTCTTCTTACAACACTCAACAGACGTCTGGGGACCGAGGAGACCAGTTTCTCAAGTTTAGAAATAGGAATGCTCTCCCATTCTTGTCTAATACAGGCCTCTAACTGTTCAATCGTCTTGGGCCTTCTTTGTTGCACCTTCCTCTTTATGATGCGCCAAATGTTCTCTATAGGTGAAAGATCTGGACTGCAGACTGGCCATTTCAGTACCTGGATCCTTCTCCTACGCAGCCATGATGTTGTGATTGATGCAGAATGTGGTCTGGCATTATCTTGTTGAAAAATGCAGGGTCTTCCCTGAAAGAGATGACGTCTGGATGGGAGCATATGTTGTTCTAGAACCTGAATATATTTTTCTGCATTGATGGTGCCTTTCCAGACATGCAAACTGCCCATGCCACACGCACTCATGCAACCCCATACCATCAGAGATGCAGGCTTCTGAACTGAGCGTTGATAACAACTTCGGTTGTCCTTGTCCTCTTTGGTCCGGATGACATGGCGTCCCAGATTTCCAAAAAGAACTTCGAATCGTGACTCGTCTGACCACAGAACAGTCTTCCATTTTGCCACACTCCCTTTTAAATGATCCTTGGCCCAGTGAAAACGCCTGAGCTTGTGGATCTTGCTTAGAAATGGCTTCTTCTTTGTACTGTAGAGTTTCAGCTGGCAACGGCGGATGGCACGGTGGATTGTGTTCACTGACAATGGTTTCTGGAAGTATTCCTGAGCCCATTCTGTGATTTCCTTTACAGTAGCATTCCTGTTTGTGGTGCAGTGTCGTTTAAGGGCCCGGAGATCACGGGCATCCAGTATGGTTTTACGGCCTTGACCCTTACGCACAGAGATTGTTCCAGATTCTCTGAATCTTCGGATGATGTTATGCACAGTTGATGATGATAGATGCAAAGTCTTTGCAATTTTTCGCTGGGTAACACCTTTCTGATATTGCTCCACTATCTTTCTGCGCAACATTGTGGGAATTGGTGATCCTCTACCCATCTTGGCTTCTGAGAGACACTGCCACTCTGAGAAGCTCTTTTTATACCCAAACATGTTGCCAATTGACCTAATTAGTGTTAATTGGTCTTCCAGCTCTTCGTTATGCTCAAATTTACTTTTTCCAGCCTACTTTTTATTACTACTTGTCCCAACTTTTTTGGGATTTGTTGACACCGTGAAAATTGGAATCAACGTATTTTTCCTTTAAAATGATACATTTACTCGGATTAAACATTTGATCTGTCATCTACGTTCTATTACAAATAAAATATTGACATTTGCCACCTCCACATCATTGCATTCAGTTTTTATTCACAATTTGTTTAGTGTCCCAACTTTTTTGGAATCCGGTTTGTATTATTAGATTATTAGATAGTACAGCAAGGTGTAATAGAATAGCTCCTATTACCCAGGATTTACACTGTGCAATTGGTCCCTACTCTCTCCCTACAGTGTGGATAATGTCTCTCATTATATCCCTACACTTTGAATAATCTTTTCCTGAACTGCTCAAAAGTTATTTTTCCACAATAAAGTCTTTCCTAATAACTAGTGCCTGTAACGTCTCTCCCTGCACTAAGTACACTGAAAAATGGTGGGGACCATGCAGGCTGAGACTTTTTATAGCACTGTGACATCACAGGGGCTGGCTAGCTGCCGATTGGCTGGCTGGCTGCATGCATGGCATTGTAGGTGATCCCTCATTCCCATGCTTCTTACTTCCTCATTCTAATATGTGCAGCAGAAAAATCTGATTCATTACCACAAAGCGCAAGGAAATTCGGCTTCGGGACGAATAACATTTTTCCTAAAATTCAGATCGAATTCCACTTTGTCAACTTCGATTTCCTCATCTCTAATTGTGATTGTACACTGTCCCTAAGATACTGACAATTGTGGCATAAAGGCACAGTCTCTTATTAAATGTCTTCCTTTCTCTCTTCCTAGACATGGAAGAGTTAAATAAATTACCATACAACATTTTGAAATTTGTTTCTAGCTAGAGTACAACAAAATGTATGTGTGTAATTTTATACTTTTGGAATTAGTAAACTGCTTAGGCTGTTAATTGCTCTTATTGAAATTGGAAAGTAGAATGGAAGTGCAGAATAACAGTCTTTTATTTGTGTGGCCCTAGGGCATTTCTGCCTCAGCGCAAGTTTCCTTGTTTGAAACTTAACAAGAACTGTAGGAGAAGTAATGAGATTTTAGGGAGATTAGTAATGGTGAACTGTGTCACTCCTGGGAACAGCAATAAAAAAGCATTGAAAGTTTGAAAGTAGAATAGTTAACCTTTTTATTGTGTGAAAGAACAGCATCTAAAGTTACACTCTCAAAGAGGAACATTGTCGCCACCAGTGAGAATGCTACATAGACTGGGCTGTAGAACACAATAACTGGTACTGTTTATACAAAGAAGATACTATATAGCTTACATGAATAATAAGCACATTACTGCATAAGCTGTATATTCAATGTCATCTTGGTTGGTCCGTTATTGTACAGTACACACTGTTCTGTCTTCATACACGTTCACACAGTGTGCAGTCTGACATTCAGTATAAACCATTCCAGTCTTCCAAATAAGATTACTGTTTTTTTGTTGTCTAACTTGTTTATTGGTCAACAGGATTGTGAATTGGTAAAACTACAAGAATACAAAAAGCCTTGTGTAAGTAAAACATATAGAATAGCATGTACAGTAATACATTGACAAAGAAAGCAAGTGTCCAAAATGGCTGCCTATACATAGATTGCACGGCTAGCTAACAGAAATAACTTCCAGAGTGACACTTATACCTAGCTAAACAGTTATGCATAACATACTGTCCCTGAAACAAAGGTGGATGTCACTGACCAGATATACATGCACAAAGATGGTGGAGTTTAAGAAGGAGAACTGCATGGAACAGCTCTAATGATGTCCTGTAGTCTGTATGTAGACTGAAGACTGGGCTCCTCCTTCCCAGAATGCCTTGCACTACCCACAATGCCTAGCACCTCCCACAAAGCAATAATCTTTATTAACAAGAAAACAAGGTGCAATACATTTTTACCACCGCTAGATGGTGCTGTTACCTAATAACTACAGGGATACATAAATTGCAGCAGAATGAATTAGAAATGAAATAGACGTGAACTGAAATTAATCTCTCTCTGCTGGAGGCAGAACACACACACTGATCTATGGAACATAGTTATATACAGCCATAAAAGAGAAAAAACCTACAAGTAACTACACCATAAAGGACAGGAAATTTCTACTTTTGACAAAAATTTTATAGGAAGGGCTCATGCACATGACCGTGCTGTGTTTTTCGATCCGCAAATTGCGGATCCACAAAACACAGACGCCAGCTCTGTGTGTTCCTCAATTTATGGAACGGAACAGGCGGCCCATGATAGAAATGCTTATTCTTGTCCGCAAAAAGGACAAGAATAGGACATGTTCTATTTTTTTGCGGGGCCACAGAACGGAACAATGGATGCGGACAGCATACAGAGTGCTGTCTGCATCTTTTGCGGTCCCACTGAAGTGAATGCGGCTCGCATGTGGACCTTAACAACGGTCGTGTGCATGAGCCCTAATACTTTTCTATAATTTTAATCCCCTGTGGCAAATTTTGTAACTGATTTCCCTTTGACTTCAGTGCGAAAAGTCTGGCATTAAAATTCACATTTAAAACCGGGATTATGACTCTTCATAGAAACACTTCTTGGAACAATTACATAGATTTCCTTGTTCTTTATCATACAAGACAGACCAAGGGACAGACTGATTATTTCAAATAGATGTGCTGATTAGAGCATCTTGAATGTGCAGCCTTTTGAGCCAGTTGCCAAATTAGAGTCATTATGCTGAAGGCTTTCGCAGTCCTATATGCAAGTATCACCCTAGTAACATAGTAACATAGTACATAAGGCCGAAAAAAGTCATTTGTCCATCCAGTTCGGCCTGTCATCCTGCAAGTTGATCCAGAGGAAGGCAAAAAAAAAACCCTGTGAGGTAGAAGCCAATTTTCCCCACTTTAGGGGGAAAAAATTCCTTCCTGACTCCAATCAGGCAATCAGACTAACTCCCTGGATCAACGACCCCTCTCTAGTAGCTATAGCCTGTAATATTATTACTAGTGATGGACGAACATCTGCCGGGACGGTTCGCAAGTTTGCGGCGGGTCCCATTCATTCTAGGCGAACCTGAAAAACCTTCAGCTCATATTTGCAGCCAAAAAATAATTACTAGAAGTGCACAAATAATCCCACAACATGGACAGTGACATACCAGATGTGTTATTCGAATTTGCGATCTCCATTCATAATTTTTTTCAATGCAAAATATCGGCAATATAATTTTCGCGTATGTGCATGCACAAATGCACTATACAGTACCCAATTGCACTATAAAGAAAGTATATTGGTATATAACACCCCGCTTCAATGTGTTTTTTTGGGGGGCGACTGGAATATCACACCAGTAGAAATTATCTGTAAAGAATAAATCAAGGCAACTGGACTTACTGTACATTTCTTGAAAACGTTTCACCCGTTCTTCCAACGAGCTTTCTCAATTGTGAGTGACTGTACAAGAATTCTCTGGGAATAAATATGTAACTGAATCAACATCTGGTAATTATACCCAGCATGGGGTCAAAGGTGTTGATTCCATTATCCTAATTGAAGTCAGTAGGTGATAATGACCTCCCAGAAAAAGGTGTCAAGACAGCATCGTATGTGGCAGACAATAGATGTCTAACCCCCCCGCCTCTATTCAAGCTTGGCTTCTCCATTTTTACGTAGATGGCCTCCTTCACACCTCGTTTGTACCAATCGGCCTCCTCATCCAAAACACGTACTTGACTGTCTTCAAAGCTGTGACCTGTTTCGTTTAGATGTAAGTACACGGCTGAATCTTGACCAGAGGTTTTGGCTCTTCTATGCTGAGCCATACGCTGATGTAGTTGTTGTTTTGTTTCGCCGATATACAGTACTGAGCATTCCTCATTGCACTGCACCAGTAGAAATTATTTGTTCCAATAACGCTTGTCCCTCTATATACCTGCAGTATCGCAGCAGAACTGCACACAACTGCTGCACAATACAAATGCACTATAATATACTTTCTAACATAGAAAGTATATTATAACATTGTACAAGCAAGGCAATCCATTAGAATATACATAAAGATAAAACGTAACCTTTAATAATGTTACTATGAGGGTCCATTCACACGTCCGTTGAAAAACACGGACACCGGCAATGTGCATTCCGCAATTTGCGGACCGCACATCGCCGGAACTATAATAGAAAATGCCTAATCTTGTCTGCAATTGCGGAGAAGAATAGGACATGTTCTATTTTTTTGCGGAAACGGAAGCACGGATACGGAAGTGCGGATGCGGACAGCACATTCCGGCCCCATTGAAAATTAATGGGTCTGCACCCGTTCCGCAAAATTGCGGAACGGATGCGGACCCATTTTGCGGACGTGTGAATGGAAAAGATATCCCTTAAAATGAAAATAAATGAAATTATATAAAGTTAAGCAAAAAGCATAGATGTGGTAGGCAATAACAAGTGCTCGGCGGCACTAAATCAGGTGCTCGGCGGCACCAAATCAGAAACCATATGTCCTACCACAATCCGGGGGGTTCCAATGCACATCCATGAATCCCGGAGGGAAAGCAAAAAAACATCTATCCCTGGGCTAGATGATGATGTGGTATTGAAGGACAGCGTCGGCAAAGAACTGTCCATGATATTGCCCTACAGGGGGGTGCTATTCTGGCCCTGATAGCGTAACCACAGACCACCCGCCCCGATAAGTGCTACCCCGTCCAGAACCTTACCCTATATAAAAATGGCCCTAGTAATGGCCCTAGTAAGCCTCTAGCCCCTGACTTCCAGGTGATCACTATATAGATCTATGTGTGACTCATTATAAAAGTATATTATAAGTATATCGCTCCCCACCTATACCAGACATTAAAAGGACTTTTGTGGCCCTATTAGCTAGCGTTTGCTGTCCCTAACAGCCTGTCCCTGCTCCACACAGCAACCTCTGCCTACACTGGCAAAACACTGAATGTAAAATGGCGGCCAGATCAGGTTTATTTATAAGGTAGGGGCTATGTCTATGTGCTGAAACTTCTCAATTGGCTGTCCTGTACCACCTGATTGATGTGTCATGGGTCAAAGTTCTTCACAATGTAAAAGAATATGGTGGGCGAGAAAATCTCCATATGTTCGCATGTCCGGCGAATCGCGAACACGCAAAGTTCGCCGCAAAACGACCGCCGGGCGAACCGCAAGGCCATCTCTAATTATTACACCTCAGAAATACATTCAGGCCCCTCTTGAATTCCTTTATTGTACTCACCATCACCACCTCCTCAGGCAGAGAGTTCCATAGTCTCTCTGCTCTTACCGTAAAGAATCCTTTTCTATGTTTGTGTACAAACCTTATTTCCTCCAGACGCAGAGGATGTCCTCTCGTCACAGTCACAGTCCTGGGGATAAATAGATGATGGGATAGATCTCTGTACTGACCCCTGATATATTTATACATATTAATTAGATCTCCCCTCAGTCGTCTTTTTTCTAAAGTCAATAACCCTAATTTTGATAATCTTTCAGGGTACTGTAGTTGCCCCATTCCAGTTATTACTTTAGTTGCCCTCCACTGGACCCTCTCCAGCTCTGCTATGTCTGCCTTGTTCACAGGAGCCCAGAACTGTACACAGTACTCCATGTGTGGTCTGACTAGCGATTTGTAAAGTGGTAGGACTATCTTCTTATCACGGGCATCTATGCCCCTTTTGATGCAACCCATTATCTTATTGGCCTTGGAAGCAGATGCCTGACACTGTTTTTTGCAGCTTAGTTTGCTGTTTATTAAAATTCCTTTTCCATTTCAGTGTTACCGAGTGATTTACCATTTAGTATGTACGGGTGACTTGCATTATTCCTTCCCATGTGCATAACCTTACATTTGTCAGTGTTAAACCTTATCTGCCACTTATCTGCCCAAGCCTCCAATCTATCCAGATCCCTCTGTAGTAGTATACTGTCCTCTTCAGTGTTAATTACTTTACACAGTTTAGTGTCATCTGCGAAAATTGATATTTTACTATGCAAGCCTTCTACAAGATCATTAATAAATACACTGCTCAAAAAAATAAAGGGAACACAAAAATAACACATCCTAGATCTGAGTTAATTAAATATTCTTATGAAATACTTTGTTCTTTAGATAGTTGAATGTGCTGACAACAAAATCACACAAAAATAAAAAAATGGAAATCGAATTTTCAACCCATGGAGGTCTGGATTTGGAGTCACACTCAAAATTAAAGTGGAAAAACACAATACAGGCTGATCCAACTTTGATGTAATGTCCTTAAAACAAGTCAAAATGAGGCTCAGTAGTGTGTGTGGCCTCCACGTGCCTGTATGACCTCCATACAACGCCTGTGCATGCTCCTGATGAGGTGGCGGACGGTCTCCTGAGGGATCTCCTCCCAGACCTGGACTAAAGCATCTGCCAACTCCTGGACAGTCTGTGGTGCAACGTGATGTTGGTGGATAGAGCGAGACATGATGTCCCAGATGTGCTCAATTGGATTCAGGTCTGGGGAACGGGCGGGCCAGTCCATAGCATCAATGCCTTTGTCTTGCAGGAACTGCTGACACACTCCAGCCACATGAGGTCTAGCATTGTCTTACATTAGGAGGAACCCAGGGCCAACCACACCAGCATATGGTCTCACAAGGGGTCTGAGGATCTCATCTCGGTACCTAATGGCAGTCATGCTACCTCTGGCGAGCACATGGAGGGCTGTGCGGCCCTCCAAAGAAATGCCACCCCACACCATTACTGACCCAATGCCAAACCAGTCATGCTGGAGGATGTTGCAGGCAGCAGAACGTTCTCCACGGCGTCTCCAGACTCACGTCTGTCACATGTGCTCAGTGTGAACCTGCTTTCATCTGTGAAGAGCACAGGGCTCCAGTGGCGAATTTGCCAATCTTGGTGTTCTCTGGCAAATGACAAACGTCCTGCACGGTGTTGGGCTGTAAGCACAACCCCCACCTGTGGACGTCGGGCCCTCATATCACCCTCATGGAGTCTGTTTTTGACCGTTTTGTGGCCTGCTGGAGGTCATTTTGCAGGGCTCTGGCAGTGCTCCTCCTGTTCCTCCTTGCACAAAGGCGGAGGTAGCGGTCCTGCTGCTGGGTTGTTGCCCTCCTACGGCCTCCTCCACGTCTCCTGATGTACTGGCCTGTCTCCTGGTAGTGCCTCCATGCTCTGGACACTACGCTGACAGACACAGCAAACCTTCTTGCCACAGCTCGCATTGATGTGCCATCCTGGATAAGCTGCACTACCTGAGCCACTTGTGTGGGTTGTAGACTCCGTCTCATGCTACCACTAGAGTGAAAGCACCACCAGCATTCAAAAGTGACCAAAACATCAGCCAGGAAGCATAGGAACTGAGAAGTGATCTGTGGTCACCACCTGCAGAACCACTCCTTTATTGGGGGTGTCTTGCTAATTGCCTATAATTTCCACCTGTTGTCTATCCCATTTGCACAACAGCATGTGAAATTGATTGTCACTCAGTGTTGCTTCCTAAGTGGACAGTTTGATTTCACAGAAGTGTGATTGACTTGGAGTTACATTGTGTTGTTTAAGTGTTCCCTTTATTTTTTTGAGCAGTGTATATTGAAGAGAAAAGGCCCAATATTGACCCCTGAGGTACCCCACTAGTGACAGTGACCCAATCTGAGTGTGTACCGTTAATAACCACCCTCTGTTTTCTATCACTCAGCCAGTTACTTACCCATATAGTTGAGTACTTCTTCAGAGAACTAGTCCTATTCTCATATTGAGAGATTCTTCTGAAGCATCCAGAAGAGGTAATGCCATTAACCCGTTCATCACCCTGCAATTTTCCATTTTGCATTTTTGTTTTTTCTCCCTTCAACAGATGAGCAAACCAGTTTATACCGAACCGGGTTCATTACAAACTTTCCAAAATTTAAGGCTACTTTCACACTGGCGTTTCACGGATCCGTTTGAAACCCATTTGAAACGGATCCGTCAATAAAATGTCTAAATGGAGACAAACAGAAGCCATTCAGACGGATTCGTACAAACGGATCCGTCTGTATAGCGGATCCGTTTGTCACGTTCATTTCCGTTTTTGCATCCATTTAGCGCATCCGTTTTGGAATAAGTAGCATCTCAAAGGTTCCTCCCTCTTCATGTATTCAGATCCCCAGGGTTGTCATGCTCCTAATTTCTCCAGGGCCATCTTGTTGAAATTCAAAGTTGGTCCGGTTTTAGCTTTGATCATGGGCCACACCTTTCGGACTCTTGTACATGACTACATGCACTTAAAGATGTATCGTTAGTCCCTACAGTCAGAGGGACTAACGAACACTATACATCTTTAAGTGCATGTAGTCATGTACAAGAGTCCGAAAGGTGTGGTCCATGATCAAAGCTAAAACCGGACCAACTTTGAATTTCAACAAGATGGCCCTGGAGAAATTAGGAGCATGACAACCCTGGGGATCTGAATACATGAAGAGGGGGGAACCTTTGAGATGCTACTCATTCCAAAACGGATCCGCTAAATGGATCCAAAAACGGAAACGAACGTGACAAAGGGATCCGATACACTGACGGATCCGTTTGTACGAATCCGTCTGAATGGCTTCCGTTTGTCTCCATTTATACATTTTATTGACGGATCCATTTCAAATGGGTTTAAAACGGATCTGTGAAACGCCAGTGTGAAAGTAGCCTTAAATTTTGGAAAGTTTGTAATGAACCCGGTTCGGTATAAACTGGTTTGCTCATCTGTTGAAGGGAGTAAAAAACAAAAATGCAAAATGGAAAATTGCAGGACGTAATTGTAGGGTGTGGAGAAAGGAAGGGTCTGAGGAGGAGGGGACCTGAGCATGTGTAGAGGTGGAGGGAGTTTGGAAAGAAGTTGAAGGAAAATACTGGGGAGGAGAAGAATAAGAGACAGAAGGGAAAACATGCTCGGGGGGGTGGGAAGGGAAAGGTTGGCGGTACTGGCCACTGGTGTGGGATGGGGGGTAGGTGTGGGATGGGGGATAGGTGTGGGATGGGGGTGAGGGGGGTTGGGGTGGTGCATAATTTGCCATGACCCGTTCTCTAGCATGATCTTAAACTCATGCAACTGCTCGGGCGTCATTGAGTCCATCAAACTGATCATGCTTAGCCCATAATGGTAGTTTGGGCTGCGTTGAATCGCCGACTCCGCCCCCTCCCAGCGGCAAATCAAGTCAGCACTAAACTTCTTCTGATGTTTGGCAAAACCTTCTAGAGCGTCGGAAACGACCTCTACAAGGTTCGCCTAATCAGTTCGATTTGGCCTACCGGATCTCTGCCTGCTCACCAGGGCTCTTAAATTTTGGCGAAAACCAAAGAGCCTCTGTTGAGCGGAGGGATCCGGTAGGGGACCCGGATTGTCCTGAGCCGATGCATGAGGGACAGGAGGGCTGCCGCTGGCGATCTGTTCCAGTTCCGCCTCAGGGGGTTGTTCAGGCTCCCGAGTGCTGCAGGCACTTCTGTAGGAAAAAAAAAAGGAAAGTAAAGAATTGTCCTTTAAATAAAACATCCCTGTTCTATGCTATGTCTACCTTATACCATAGGGGGCTGGCCAAAACAGGGGAGCCAAACGCTCCGCTGTCTTAGACAGCCCCTTACACTCAGACGGAGAGAACTGTTGTCCCTCTGACTGTAGGGGGCTGGCCAAAACAGGGGAGCCAAACACTTCGCTGTCTCAGACAGCCCCTTACACTCAGACGGAGAGAACTGTTGTCCCTCTGACTGTAGGGGGCTGGCCAAAACAGGGGAGCCAAATGCTCTGCTGTCTCAGACAGCCCCTTACACTCAGACGGAGAGAACAGTTGTCCCTCTGACTGTAGGGGGCTGGCCAAAACAGGGGAGCCAAACGCTCCGCTGTCTCAGACAGCCCCTTTAAAAAAATGCTTTTTACAGTCGTTAAAAATATTTACCATCTTCGTGCCATTGTCTTTCGTAGGAACCCCAGGGCCGCCGTATGGATGTATGTGGTCCCTGAGGTTCCTCCGGAGCCACTCAGGGCCTAAACCTCCTTGTTAAAATCCCTCCTGAAGCGGTCCCGGATAGATCGCCAACACGTGGTAACCAGTTTGACTATAGAAAAAAAACATAAAAATTAAATTTTGCATGATGTAAGGAAAAGAACAATATTAATGTATTAAAATACATATTGTTGTACTTACCATATTTCTCCTGAGAAATATATATATATATATGTTTATACTTACTTCTTAACAGCCCCGGTCCGCGCTTGGTCCACCTCCCCTGGACGCTGTTGAGTCCACCACTGGTGAGCGAGCCCCGGCAGGTGAGACGACAACATCAGGAGAGAGCCCTCCGATGATGAAGAAATCTACTGTATAATAAGAGCACATACTGATTTTAATGCAACGAATCAAACAGTACAAACTCCAAGCGTTGATTTTATACTTACCGGCCACTGAATACGACGGCGCCTTCTGGGTGGGTTTCTCCAATCAATCATTTGTTTCTTTGACATCTGTACGCAACATAATACCAGACAAAATGCAGATAACGATAAAGGAACTTGTTTAGAGCACTATTTCCACATATATCAACAATTTTTTTTTTTTTTTTTAATACTTAGAACTATAGAACTTTCTATATATTCTTAGTTTTTTTTTGGACGACCCTAAAAATAAAATGATTTAAAAATAATAATATCCGAAAGAAGCCATAATCCCCCCAGAGACAGCAGCCCCGCATAGTGCCTGAAGCCCCCCATAGTGCCTGAAGCCCCCCATAGTGCCAGCAGCCCCCCACAGTTCCATCAGCCCCCCAGTTCCAAACAACCTTCCCACAGTGCCCTCAGCCCCCCCAATGCCAGCAGCCCCCACAGTTCCAGCCACACCCCCCCCCGCAGTGCAAGCAGACCCCCCAGTTCCAGCCCCCCCCCCCCCCCCGCAGTGTCAGCAGCCCCCCCAATTCCAGCCACACACATCCCCGCAGTGCCAGCAGCACCCAAAGTTCCAGCCACAAAATTGTCTTTGGAAGATGCTGGTGCATTGTGGCTCACGTAGTGTTCTGTCCATTGTTCCTGGAGAATGCTGGCACATTGTGACACACACATTGTTCTGTACACTGTCTTTAGAGGATGCTGGCTGATTCGAACACAAGCAGTGTTCTGTCTATTGTCACAGGAGGATGCTGGTTTATTGTGACACGCACATGTTCCATCCATTGTCCCTGGAGTATCCTGGTCCATTGTGACATACACAGTGTTTTGAACATTATTCTTGGAAGATGCTAGACCATTCTAACATTCACAGTGTTCCATCTTTTGTCCTTGGAAGTTGCCAGACCATTGTGATACATGCAGTTTTCCGCCATTGTCTCTGTAGGATGTTGACAATTTTGACATACCGCATACAGTGTTTTGTCCATTATCCTCAGAGGATGCTGGTCCATTGTGACAAGCGCAGTGTTCCTTCAATTGTCTGGTCCATTGTGGCTTGCATAGTGTTCCGTCCATTGTCCATAGAGAATGCGTTTGTGACATGAGTAGAGTCACAGGAAGATGCTGGCCCACTGTGACACAAGTAGAGTTCCGTCCATTCTCTGGAAGATGCTGGTCCATTGTGGCTTGCATAGTGTTCCGTCCATTGTCCATAGAGAATGCTGGCCCATTGTGACATGAGTAGAGTTACATACATTGTCACAGGAAGATGCTGGCCCACTGTGACACAAGTAGAGTTCCGTCCATTCTCTGAAGGATGTTGGTTTATTGTGACAAGCACATGTTCCATCCATTCTCCCTAGAGTATGCTGGTATATTGTGACATGCGCAGTGTTCAGAAAATTGTCCTTGAAAGATGCTTGACCATTGTGAGACACGCAGTGTTCCATCCTTTGTCGTTATAGATTGCTGGTTTATTGTGATATGCACAGTGTTTGATTCATTATCCCTAGATGATGCTGGCCCATTGTGACACTTGCAGTATTCTGAAAATTGTCCTTTGCTGATGCTGGACAATTGTGACACATGCAGTGTTCTGTCCACTGTCCTTGGCACGTGCAGGACCATTGTGACATGCTCCTTGTTCCCTCCATTGTCTTTATTGGATGCTGGCCCATTGTGACACGGACAGTGTCATGACCATTGCCGCTAAAGAATGCTGTCCCTTAGTGACATCTGTAGTGTTCCATCCATTATCCCTGGAGGATTCTGGCCCATTGTGACCTGCTCAGTGTTCCATCAGTTTCCCTGTGAAGATGTCGGACCATTGTGACATGCGCTATGTTCCATCCATTGTCCCTAAGGGATGCTGGCCCATTAATACACATGCAGTGTTTGGTCTATTGTCCCTGAAGAATACTCTCCTATAGTGACATGTGCAGTATTCCATCCATTATCCCTGGAGGATGCTGGCTCATTGTGACATACACAGTGTTCCATTCATTATGCCTGGAGGATGTTTACCCATTGTGACATGCTCAGTATACTGTCCTTTGAAGATGCCAGACCATTGTGACATGTGCAATGTTCCATTCATTGCCCCTACTGGATGCTGGCCCATTGTCACACATGCAGGGTTTGGTCCATTGTCACAGGAGGATACTGGCCCATTGTGACACAAGTAGAGTTTCATCCATTTTCTCTGGAGAATGCTGGTTTATTGTGACATGCACATGTTCCTTCTACTTCCCCTGGAGTATGTTGGCGCATTGTCACAGGAGGATGCTGGACCATTGTGACACAATCAGAGTTACGTTAATTTTTTCTGGAGGATGCTGGTGCATCGTGACAATAGTAGAGTCTTGTTAATTTTCTTTGGAGTATGCAGAGTGTTCCGTTCACCATCACAGGAGTATGCTGGCCCATTGTGACATGCGCAGTCTTCCATCCATTATCCTTGAAAGATGCTGAACCAGTATGACACACGCAGTGTTCCATCCAATGTCCCTGGAGGATGCTAGCTCATTGTGGCACGTGCAATGTTCCATCCATTATCTCTTCAGAATGTTGGTCCATTGTGAGACATACTGTGTTCCATCCATTGTCATAGGAGGATGCTGGCTCATTTCGACATCCACTGTGATCCGTTTGTTATACTTGACCGTTGTGGCTTACACAGTGTTCCGTCCATTGTGCCTAGAGAATGCTGGCCTGTTATGACACGCACAGTGTTCTGTCAGTTGTCCTTGGAGGATGATTGACTATTGTGTCAAGCGCATTGTTCCATCCTTAGTTTCTGGAGGATTCTTGCCCTTTGTCACACACGCTGTTCGTGTAGTAAATATATTAATACACATTTATTTCCCAGGGAAATAAAGGGACATTTAAATGTTAAAGAGGGACAGAGGGACTTGGGCCAAAAAGAGAAAAATAAGGATGCTTGGGAGTTATGCAGTAATGAGAGTGCACCAATAATTTGGCCTCCTCAGTTACCTGAGCTGAACGCAACAGATACAGATTGGTCTGAATTAGAATAGAAAATGAAGGAAAAGTAGTAAAAAGTTTAGCATACCTGGGAAATTCTTCAATATGGTTAAAAAAAGCATTCCGGAATATTAAGTTGACTGAGAGCATGTAAAGAGTGTTCAATGCAGAGGGTGGCTACTATAAAGATTCTTCAAGTTTTGATAACTAGTATTGTTCTAAAGCTTGGAAGGAACTTGGAAAGAGAAAAAATGTAAAATCCAGTGTGGCCAATTGCCTTCAGAAGTCACCTAGTTAGTAAATAGAGTCCATCTGTGTGTAATTTATTCTCAAAATACCCACAGCAGGCATCAGAGGTTTGTTAGAGAACATTAGTGATCAAACAGCATTGTGAAAACCAAGGAACACACCAGACAGGTCAGGGATAAAGTTGTGGAGAAGTATAAAGCAGGATTTGGGTATAAAAAACAATCCCAAGCTCTGAACATCTCATGGAGCACTGTTCAATCCATCATCCGAAAAATGGAAGGAGTATGGCAAAACTGTAAACCTACCAAGACATGGCCATCCACCTAAGCTGACAGCCCGGGTAAGGACAGCACTAATTGGAGAAGCAGCCAAGAGGCTCCACAAATCTGGCCTTTATGGAAGAGTGGCAAGAAGAAAACAATTTTTGAAAGCAAGCCTTAAGAAGCCCCATTAGTAGTTTGCAACAAGCCATGTAGGGGGCACAGCAAACATGTGGAAGAAGGTATTCTGTTCAGGTAAAATCTAAGTTTAACTTTTTGCCTAAATACAAAACACTATGGGGGAGATTAATCAAACTGGTATAATGTAGAACTGGCTTAGTTGCCCATAGCAACCAATCAGCTTCCACCCTTAATGTTTTACAGCTCCTTGGAAAAATGAAAGGTGGAATCTGATTGGTTGTTATGGGCAACTAAGCCAATTCTACTTTACACCAGTTTTATAAATCTCCCCATATCTGTGCTGGAAAACTAACAGTACACAATATCCTGAACACAACATACCCACCATGAAACAAGGTGGTGGCAGCATGATGCTGTAGGATGCTTTTCTACAGCAGGGACAGGCAAGCTGGTCAAATGGGAAGATGGATGGAGCTAAATACAGGGCAATCCTGGAGGAAAACATGTTAGAGGCTTCAAAAGACTTGAGACTGGGGGCGGAGGTTTACCTTCCAGCAGGACAACAACCCTAAACATACAGGCAGAGCTACAATGTGATGGTTTAGATTTAAACATAATCATGTATTAGAATGGCCCAGTCAAAGTACAGACCTAAATCCCATTGAGAATCTGTGGCACAGATGCTCACCATCCAATTTGACTGAGCTTGAGCTATTTTGCAAAGAAGAATAGGCAAATATCTCAGCCTCTAGATCTGCAAAGCTGGTAGAGACATACCCTAAAAGAGTTGCAGCTGTAATTGCAGTGAAAGGTGGATCTACAAAGTATTGCCTCAGGGGGTCCAATACAAATGCACGCCACACTTTTCAGACTTTTATTTATTAAAAATTTGGAAAACTATGTATCATTTTTTATTTTTATTTCACACATACTTGCTACTTTGTGTTGGTCTATCACATAAAATCCCAGTAAAATACATTTAAGTTTGTGGGTGATATGTGAAAAAAATGTGGAAAAGTTCAATGGGTATGAATACTTTTTCAAGGCATGATATATACCGTATATTTTGCTTATAACGCGAATACTAGTGAGCGTTGCCATTATTCAGTAGATGCGGTGAGTGAAGTTCTGTAAGCTCTTCCTGTACTCACCTCCCGGTCTTCTTCCCTGGGGCCATGCTGTACTGCAGGTCCTGACTGTTTACAGCGCCAGGATGTAGTGCGCGTGCTATGACCCGACGCTGCACGCAGTCAGATGACAGTGTAGCATGGGCCAGAGAAGACAAGGGAGCACAACTTCTGCACCCTGCCAGACCTGGAGAGGAGTGGCGGAGCAGGAGAGGTAAGTGAAGTTATTTATTTTAAAATTCTGATCTGAGGTCTGAAGGGGGTCTGGCATTGAAGTCTGATCTGAAGTCTGATGGGGGTCTGACATGGAGGTCTGATAGGTGTCTCACAGGGAAGTCTGTTTAAGGATCTGATTTGGGGTTTGATCTGAGGAACTGATATGAGGTCCGATGAAAAATATTTTTTTTACTCCTCTACTCCATACTCCTTTTAAAATCTGGGTGCGTATTATCATCAGGTCCGTCTTTTATAAAGCAAAAATATGGTGTGTGTTTCTGTGCGTGTATATATATATATATACACTGCTCAAAAAAATAAAGGGAACACAAAAATAACACAGTGCGCGTGTTATGACCCGACGCTGCACGCAGTCAGATGACAGTGTAGCATGGGCCAGAGAAGACAAGGGAGCACAACTTCTGCACCCTGCCAGACCTGGAGAGGAGTGGCGGAGCAGGAGAGGTAAGTGAAGTTATTTATTTTAAAATTCTGATCTGATGTCTGAAGGGGGTCTGGCATTGAAGTCTGATCTGAAGTCTGATGGGGGTCTGACATGGAGGTTTGATAGGTGTCTCACAGGGAAGTCTGTTTAAGGATCTGATTTGGGGTTTGATCTGAGGAACTGATATGAGGTCCGATGAAAAATATTTTTTTTACTCCTCTACTCCATACTCCTTTTAAAATCTGGGTGCGTATTATCATCAGGTCCGTCTTTTATAGCAAAAATATGGTGTGTGTTTCTGTGCGTGTATATATATATATACTGCTCAAAAAAATAAAGGGAACACAAAAATAACACATCCTAGATCTGAATTAATTAAATATTCTTCTGAAATACTTTGTTCTTTACATAGTTGAATGTGCTGACAACAAAATCACACAAAAATAAAAAAATGGAAATTAAATTTTTCAACCCATGGAGGTCTGGATTTGGAGTCACACTCAAAATTAAAGTAGAAAAACACACTACAGGCTGATCCAACTTTGATGTAATGTCCTTAAAACAAGTCAAAATGAGGCTCAGTAGTGTGTGGCCTCCACGTGCCTGTATGACCTCCCTAAAACGCCTGTGCATACTCCTGATGAGGTGGCGGACGGTCTCCTGAGGGATCTCCTCCCAGACCTGGACTAAAGCATCTGCCAACTCCTGGACAGTCTGTGGTGCAACGTGACGTTGGTGGATAGAGTGAGACATGATGTCCCAGATGTGCTCAATTGGATTCAGGTCTGGGGAACGGGCGGGCCAGTCCATAGCATCAATGCCTTCGTCTTGCAGGAACTGCTGAAACACTCCAGCCAGATGAGGTCTAGTATTGTCTTGCATTAGGAGGAACCCAGGGCCAACCGCACCAGCATATGGTCTCACAAGGGGTCTGAGGATCTCATCTCGGTACCTAATGGCAGTCAGGCTACCTCTGGCGAGCACATGGAGGGATGTGCGCCCCTCCAAAGAAATGCCACCCCACACCATTACTGACTCAATGCCAAACCGGTCATGCTGGAGGATGTTGCAGGCAGCAGAACTTTCTCCACGGTGTCTCCAGACTCTGTCACGTCTGTCACATGTGCTCAGTGTGAACCTGCTTTCATCTGTGAAGAGCACAGGGCGCCAGTGGCGAATTTTCCAATCTTGGCGTTCTCTGGCAAATGCCAAACGTCCTGCACGGTGTTGAGCTGTAAGCACAACCCCCACCTGTGGACGTCGGGCCCTCATATCACCCTCATGGAGTCTGTTTCTGACCGTTTGAGCAGACACATGTAAATGTGTGGCCTGCTGGAGGTCATTTTGCAGGACTCTGGCAGTGCTCCTCCTGTTCCTCCTTGCACAAAGGCGGAGGTAGCGGTCCTGCTGCTGGGTTGTTGCCCTCCTACGGCCTCCTCCACATCTCCTGATGTACTGGCCTGTCTCCTGGTAGCACCTCCATGCTCTGGACACTACGCTGACAGACACAGCAAACCTTCTTGCCACAGCTCGCATTGATGTGCCATCCTGGATAAGCTGCACTACCTGAGCCACTTGTGTGGGTTGTAGACTCTGTCTCATGCTACCACTAGAGTGAAAGCACCGCCAGCAATCAAAAGTGACCAAAACATCAGCCAGGAAGCATAGGAACTGAGAAATGGTCTGTGGTCACCACCTGCAGAACCACTCCTTGGGGGTGTCTTGCTAATTGCCTATAATTTCCACCTGTTGTCTATCCCATTTGCACAACAGCATGTGAAATTGATTGTCACTCAGTGTTGCTTCCTAAGTGGACAGTTTGATTTCACAGAAGTGTGATTGACTTGGAGTTACATTGTGTTGTTTAAGTGTTCCCTTTATTTTTTTGAACAGTGTATATATATATATACACTGTATATACTATATTTAGCTTGTGGTCAGACAAAGTAATAATAATAAGACTTAAATGTATTGTCTGCTTTATTATATTGATGACCTATCCGCAGGTGATTGCCAGCACCTTCCATTGATCAGCTGTTTGAAGAGAACGCAGCGCTCATACGAGCGCTGCCTCCTCTTCACTGTTTACCTGCTTGCCCTCACAATTGCAGTAGTGTGCGGGTGTAATTACAACTTCACAATCCCCATTTACTTCAATAGGACAGCTCAATTCATTTTAATAGGAGCCGTCCCATTGAAGTGAATGGGGATGGCAGAGTTGTAAATATACTGCTCGCCTCTGTAATTGCGATGATCATCAGTTAAACAGTTAAGAGAACACTGCGCTCATACAAGCACTGCACTCTCTTCAACCAGCTGATTAGCATCGGTGATGGCAGTTGTGTCCCCCCCCCCCCACGCTGATCTGATATAGATGACCTATCTTGAGGATAGGTCATAAATATAAAAAGGCAGACAACCCTCTTTAAACAATGTCATCTACATACAGAGAAGAAAAATGACAGGTTGCACTGTAAGCACTGGTTACCCATAATTATACCTCTATTCACCTCTTCAGACCCAGCGGTGTACATATACAGTGGAAGTGCTGGATTTAAAATGGCGCCCGCTTCTGACACCCAAAGCTGATGTCTGCAATTGATGATAATGCTGATTGCAGATATTCAACCCCTCAAATGTGACCACAGCATTTGAGAGCGTTAAAACCGGAAGCCATGGCTGAGATCGGGGATGGTGTTCCATAGTAGTAATAGGTCTGAGCCTGTACAAAGCTTTCATGCCCATTACTGGTAAATTTCCATTTTCTCTGGAGGATGCTGACCCACTGTGACACAAGTCGAGTTCCGTTTATTGACTCTTGAGAATGCTGCACAATTGTTACATATACAGTGTTCTCTCCATTGTCCCTGGAGGATGTTCCATCCACTAGAAAATGTTAGTCTATTGTGACACATACAGTGTTCCTTCAGTTGTCCCTGGAGGATGCTGGCATATTGTGAGATATGCAGTGTTCTATCCACTGTCGCAGGAAGATGCTGGCCCATTGTGACAAATGCAGTGTTCCAACAACCATTGTATCTAGAGAATACTGGTTTATTGTAACAGGCGCAGTGCTCTATCCATTATCCCTGCAGTATGCTGGCCCATTATGACACACGCATTATTCTTAAAATTGTCCTTGGAAGATGCTGAACCATTGTGTCACCCGCTGTGTTCCATCCATTGTCACAGAGGATGCTGGCCCATTGTGACACAAGTGGAGTTCCGTCTATTTTCTCTGGAGGATTCTGGCTTATTGTGACACATGCAGTGTGAAAGAAAAGTAGTAAACTGTTTAGCATACTTGGGAACTTCTTCAACATAGCTAAAAAAAAAGCATCCCAGGTTACTATGTCAAGTTGAGGGGGAGCATGGAAAGAGTGCTCCATGCAAAAGATGGGCACTATTAATGTTTTTCAAGTTTTGACGAATAAAGCTTGGAAACAGCTAAAGAGAAATATTTTACACTATATATAAAGTTAGGGATATTTGGCTTAGGGGTGAAATTCCAGAATGAACCTAAAATGCACTCTAACCATTACAGGTGAACTTAATGTGAGCTCCTCTAAACTTTTGAATGTACATGTCCAACTGTTCAACGTTTCAGTACTTTTTGCACAACTTGCTGTTCTCTAACAAGGAGCTTAATAGAATAATTCACAACAGGTGTTTGATCTATGAATTGCCCCAAAAAATTCCTGGCTCAATTAGAATTGGTATTTAAACAGTTCGCTTCATCATGATGTTCACATTTTGATATCATTAGACCAAAACGACACTTAACAATTGATCAACAGTACCTTGCCATTGCGAGGCTTCAAGCAGGATGCTCTCAGGTGGTAGTGGCCACTGAGCTTAGAGTGTCACAGAGAGTCATCAGCAGGTTGCAACAGGCATAGATGTGGACGTCCTTTGGCCACATCCCACACTGATGACCGCATCATTGTGAACAATTGTCACTATCAGTGTGGGGGGAAAACTCCACAATGAACACAGGAGAGAAGGGGAACAGTAACTGGGCCTGGAAACTAGGGAAGAAACAGGTCACCTCCTAGACAACCCTAATCTGGGCCCTAACTATCTATCAATATAAATAGACCCTGAAAGTAGGAATATTCATATGCAGTATACCTAGGCTTTTATATCCCTATTAGGCCCTGGAAAAAGTTAGGACCAGAGACAACCCATTTCTCCCCAGATGGATGAATGGAAGTCTCTGTCTCAGGCCCAGATACAAACAGGGAATATAAAAAACACAAACAAACGTGACACTTAACTTCTGTAGAGATGGACGAGCAGGAACACCAGAGACAAACTCACACCAGCTCAGCCAAACCCAAATGAAGCTGTCTACCACATAGTCAGAAGGGTGGGGTCAGACTATAAAGGGTAGTATTGATGACCACTGAGCAACAACTGAGAAAAGGGAAGTGGTAATTAACCCTATCAACACTGAATGAAGAGAAAGGAGGCTGTTAGATTCCTCCACACTTAGCCAATCTCCTTGATTTCCTGACATCAGTCACCTGAGGGATAGTGACAACAATGCCCTGTGGAACTGGATGATGAATGCCAAACAACTCCAGGCACATTCATAGGAGATGAGAGGCATCCAAGTGTCACATCAGACCACCTGCAAGGGTACCTGACCACACAACCAGGCACAGGCATCATCGTCTTGTATGGGCCAGGGAGCATCTACGCTGGACGAGGGACCAGTGTGCCTCAGTGCTATTCACTCATAAAAGTCGATTCACGTTGAGCAGAAATGGTGACTGCCAATGATATTGGAGACTTCAAGAAGAGCACTATTCATCATCCACTGTTGTCACCAGACAGACCTTTGGTGGTAGTGGTGGTGTTACAGTGTAGGCAGGTGTGTCTAGTCAACACAGAACTGCCCTACACTTTGCAAATAGTACAGTGACAAGCCCATACTACTTGAATAACATCATTAATACAGTCATTGTGCCTCTGCATGAACAACACAGGCCTAATTTCATCTTCATGGACGATAATGTGCCAACTCATCAAGGTCCCATCATTAGGGAACGGCTGCTGGAGACTGGGGTACCTCAAATGGAGTGGCCTGCACTTTCTCCTTACCTTCCCATTGAAAACCTATGGGATCAGCTGAGTCGCCGTGTAGAGGCTCATAACGCTGTACCCCAGAACCTCAATTACCTGAAGGTCGCCCTTCAAGAAGAGTGGGATGCTATGCCTCAGCAAACAATAAGTCAACTTGTGAACAGCATAAGACGTCGTTGTCATGCTGTAATTGATGCTCAAGGCCACATGACAAGTTATTGAGACATTGACATTTATTGTGAGGGTATACCCACCACTGCTGTTGGCTTTTATTTCAATAAATTGTTTGAGATGAGGATATCGCCATTGCATGCTTCTACTTAAATGCCCTATTTTCATGATATAATATTACTGGAGTGTGAACCTTTTACGTTTTCCATAAAATTCACCCGAAAGCCAAATAGCCCTAACTTTTTGTGAGTAGTGTATATTTAGCTTTTGTAATAATCATAAGACTTAATGTCATCCACATGCAGAGAAGAAAAATGACGAGTTACATAGTAAGCACTAGTAACTAGGGTTGAGCAAACCCGAACTGTAAAGTTCGGGTTCGGGTTCGGTGTTCGGCGCTTTCTTGGCACTTTTTGAAAGGCTGCACAGCAGCCAATCAACAAGCGGCATACTACTTGCCCTAAGAGGCCATCACAGCCGTGCCTACTAATGGCATGGCTGTGATTGGCCAGAGCAGCATGTGACCCAGGCTCTATATAAGCTTGAGTCACGTAGCGCTGCACGTCACTCTGCTGTTACAAGTGTAGGGAGAGGATGCTGCTGGACTTGTGATTTCAGGGAGAGCATAGGAGAGAATCTAACTCAGCGATCTACAGACAAATAGTTGTGTGGGTGCAGGGCACTATCGTTTTACCCTGTCCTAAGCTCATTGACCAAAAAATACTAACTTTTAGAATTCTGTTAGTTAGGTGGGTGGCGGCGGCGGCCATTTTATGCATGCTCAGTGCACCAGCACTGCATCTGAGCTTTTGGGACATTGCAAATGACCATTTTTTGGGGCAAACTACAACATCTGGATTAGTCAGTGTGCAATTTAAGGTAGAAATACACCCATCATTTTCTGGGGTTTTAAAAACACACTTTTTTTCCCCAGAAACAGTATTTTCCAGATCTGCAAGTTTTAAATTCAAGTTTAATATATAAAGCTTCCATATTCTGTTAGCAAAAAAAGACTTTTTTTTGACAATCTACAACATCTGGTTTAGTCAGTGTGCAATTTAAAGTAGAAAATCCACCCATCATTTTCTGGGGTTTTAAAAACACACTATTTAAAGAAACAACAACAGTATTTTCCAGATCTGCAAGTGTTAAATTCAAGTTTAATATATACAGTTTTCATATTCTGTTAGCAAAAAAAAGATTTTTTTGGCAATCTACAACATCTGTATTAGTCAGTGTGCAATTTAAGGTAGAAATACACCCATCATTTTCTGGGGTTTGAAAAACACCCTTTTTTTTTTTTTCAAAAAACAGTAAAAAAAGACTTTTTTGGCAATCTACAACATCTGTATTAGTCAGTGTCCAATTTAAGGTAGAAATACACCCATCATTTTCTGGGGTTTGAAAAATACACTATTGACAAAAAACACTATTTTCAGGCCTTGCAGCATCAGCACGTGTGAAATTACAGGCTTATATACTGCTGTCAAATTCAGTTTTTAAACAAACACTCATTTGGGCACAAAAAATTTAGTTGGCAGCCTTTGATGCAGATGTCATTGTGAAATACACCCTTAATACATTTGGGTTACATTCAGAGATTTTAAATACCGCTATTTGGTGCACCAATATTGAATTCAGGCCTACACTTGGGTTTGAATTAGACATTTGAAATACAGCCATTTGAAATACAGCCTTTTTGTGCAAATATATATTTACTTTAGTCCTACAGAGGTCCAGGCCCTGTAAGATACCCCTCTACATACAGGGGTTTGAATTAGGCATTTGAAATACAGCAATTTTGTGCAAAGATATATTTACTTCAGGCTTACAGAGGTTCAGGCCCTCTGAGATACTACCTCTACATACAGGGGTTTGAATTAAGCATTTGAAATACAGCCATTTTGTGCAAATATATATATACTTCAGGCCTACACTGGTTCAGACCGTGTGAGATACCCCCCTACATACAGGGGTTTGAATCAGACATTTGAAATACAGCCATTTGAAATACAGCCATTTTGTGCACAGATACAGGGAGTGCAGAATTATTAGGCAAGTTGTATTTTTGAGGATTAATTTTATTATTGAACAACAACCATGTTCTCAATGAACCCAAAAATCTCATTAATATCAAAGCTGAATATTTTTGGAAGTAGTTTTTAGTTTGTTTTTAGTTTTAGCGATTTTAGGGGGATATCTGTGTGTGCAGGTGACTATTACTGTGCATAATTATTAGGCAACTTAACAAAAAACAAATATATACCCATTTCAATTATTTATTTTTACCAGTGAAACCAATATAACATCTCAACATTCACAAATATACATTTCTGACATTCAAAAACAAAACAAAAACAAATCAGTGACCAATATAGCCACCTTTCTTTGCAAGGACACTCAAAAGCCTGCCATACATGGATTCTGTCAGTGTTTTGATCTGTTCACCATCAACATTGCGTGCAGCAGCAACCACAGCCTCCCAGACACTGTTCAGAGAGGTGTACTGTTTTCCCTCCTTGTAAATCTCACATTTGATGATGGACCACAGGTTCTCAATGGGGTTCAGATCAGGTGAACAAGGAGGCCATGTCATTAGATTTTCTTCTTTTATACCCTTTCTTGCCAGCCACGCTGTGTAGTACTTGGACGCGTGTGATGGAGCATTGTCCTGCATGAAAATCATGTTTTTCTTGAAGGATGCAGACTTCTTCCTGTACCACTGCTTGAAGAAGGTGTCTTCCAGAAACTGGCAGTAGGACTGGGAGTTGAGCTTGACTCCATCCTCAACCCGAAAAGGCCCCACAAGCTCATCTTTGATGATACCAGCCCAAACCAGTACTCCACCTCCACCTTGCTGGTGTCTGAGTCGGACTGGAGCTCTCTGCCCTTTACCAATCCAGCCACGGGCCCATCCATCTGGCCCATCAAGACTCACTCTCATTTCATCAGTCCATAAAACCTTAGAAAAATCAGTCTTGAGATATTTCTTGGCCCAGTCTTGACGTTTCAGCTTGTGTGTCTTGTTCAGTGGTGGTCGTCTTTCAGCCTTTCTTACCTTGGCCATGTCTCTGAGTATAGCACACCTTGTGCTTTTGGGCACTCCAGTGATGTTGCAGCTCTAAAATACGGCCAAACTGGTGGCAAGTGGCATCTTGGCAGCTGCACGCTTGACTTTTCTCAGTTCATGGGCAGTTATTTTGCGCCTTGGTTTTTCCACACGCTTCTTGCGACCCTGTTGACTATTTTGAATGAAACGCTTGATTGTTCGATGATCACGCTTCAGAAGCTTTGCAATTTTAAGAGTGCTGCATCCCTCTGCAAGATATCTCACTATTTTTGACTTTTCTGAGCCTGTCAAGTCCTTCTTTTGACCCATTTTGCCAAAGGAAAGGAAGTTATTCAAATTATGCACACCTAATATAGGGTGTTTATGTCATTAGACCACACCCCTTCTCATTACAGAGATGCGCATCACCTAATATGCTTAATTGGTAGTAGGCTTTCGAGCCTATACAGCTTGGAGTAAGACAACATGCATAAAGAGGATGATGTGGTCAAAATACTCATTTGCCTAATAATTCTGCACGCAGTGTATATTTACTTCAGGCCTACACTGGTTCAGACCGTGTAAGATACCCCCCTACATACAGGGGTTTGAATTAGGCATTTGAAATACAGCCATTTAAAATACAGCCATTTTGTGCAAAGATATATTTACTTCAGGCCTACACTGGTTCAGACCGTGTGAGATACCCCCCTGCATACAGGGGTTTGGATTAGGCATTTGAAATACAACCATTTGAAATACAGCCATTTTGTGCAAAGATATATTTACTTCAGGCCTACACTGGTTCAGACCGTGTGAGATACCCCCCTACATACAGGGGTTTGGATTAGGCATTTGAAATACAACCATTTGAAATACAGCCATTTTGTGCAAAGATATATTTACTTCAGGCCTACAGAGGTTCAGGCCCTCTGAGATTTGGTGCACCAATATTGAATTCAGGCCTACACTTGGGTTTGAATTAGACATTTGAAATACAGCCATTTGAAATATAGCCTTTTTGTGCAAATATATATTTACTTTAGTCCTACAGAGGTCCAGGCCCTGTAAGATACCCCTCTACATACAGGGGTTTGAATTAGGCATTTGAAATACAGCAATTTTGTGCAAAGATATATTTACTTCAGGCTTACAGAGGTTCAGGCCCTCTGAGATACTACCTCTACATACAGGGGTTTGAATTAAGCATTTGAAATACAGCCATTTTGTGCAAATATATATTTCACACTGGTTCAGACCGTGTGAGATACCCCCCTACATACAGGGGTTTGGATTAGGCATTTGAAATACAACCATTTGAAATACAGCCATTTTGTGCAAAGATTTATTTACTTCAGGCCTACAGAGGTTCAGGCCCTCTGAGATTTGGTGCACCAATATTGATCGTGTGAGATACCCCCCTACATACAGGGGTTTGGATTAGGCATTTGAAATACAGCCATTTGAAATACAGCCATTTTGTGCAAAGATATATTTACTTCAGGCCTACAGAGGTTCAGGCCCTCTGAGATACTACCTCTACATACAGGGGTTTGAATTAGGCATTTGAGCCTAAAGCTAGGCATAAACGTTCTTAACCTGAGCACAACCTGCATGACCAGGCATTTAAGTGCAAAACACGAGCTGCAGTGGAGAAGACACCTCAAAAACCAAGAAAGGTCTGTGGCTCCTCCTGCTTTCTCTTCTGCTGCAGTCACGGCCTCTTCATCCACCTCTGGAGTGACAGTGCCACCTGGCACCCCACAAACAGAGGATCTGCCAGCAACACCAACACCTGGGTCATCAAGCATCTCCACAATGTCACACGGAAGCGTTCAGCTCTCCATATCCCAAACGGTGGAGAGGAAGAGGAAGTACCCCCCTACCCACCCGCGATCCCTAGTTCTGAATGCCAGCATTTCTAAATTACTTGCCTTTGAAATGCTGTCATTCCGTCTGGTGGAGACGGATAGTTTTAAAGACCTTATGGCGGTGGCTGTCCCACAGTACGTTGTGCCCAGCCGCCACTACTTTTCAAGGCGAGCCATCCCTTCCCTTCACAACCAAGTAGGGGACAAAATCAGGTGTGCACTGCGCAACGCCATCTGTGGCAAGGTGCACCTGACTACGGATATGTGGACCAGTAAGCACGGTCAGGGCCGTTATATCTCCATAACAGCACACTGGGTAAATGCAGTGGCGGCTGGGCCTGAGGCGGATAGCAGTTTGGCGCATGTCCTTCCACCACCGAGGATTGCAGGGCGCTTCAGTTTGCCTACTGTCGCTTCCTCCTCCTACTCTGCTTCCTCATCCTCTACCAGCTACTCATCCGGTCAGCGTAACACCTTCACCACCAACTTCAGCACAGCCAGGGGTAAACGACAGCAGGCAGTTTTAAAACTTATCTGTTTGGGGGACAAACCTCACACTGCACAGGAGCTGTGGACGGGCCTTAATCAACAGACCGATGAGTGGTTTGTGCCAGTCAGCCTCAAGCCCGGCCTGGTGGTGTGCGATAATGGGCGAAATCTCGTAGCAGCTCTGGGACTAGCCGGTTTGACGCACATCCCTTTCCTGGCGCATGTGCTGAATTTGGTGGTGCAGAGATTCCTTAAAAATTACCCCGACATGTCAGAGCTGCTGCATAAAGTGCGGTCCGTCTGTGCGCGCTTTCGGCGTTCTCACCCTGCTGCTGCTCGCCTGTCAGCGCTGCAGCGTAACTTCGGCCTTCCCGCTCACCGCCTCATATGCGACGTGCCCACAAGATGGAACTCCATCTTGCACATGCTGGCCAGACTGTGCGACCAGGCGATAGAGGAGTTTCAGCTGCAGCACGCACGAGTGAGTCGCTCGGCGGAACAGCACCACTTCACCACCAACGACTGGGCCTCCATGCGAGACCTGTGTTCCTTGTTGCGCTGTTTCGAGTACTCCACCAACATGGCTAGTGCCGATAACGCCATTCTCAGCGTTACTATCCCACTTCTATGCCTCCTTGAAAAAACGCTCCTGGCGATTATGGAAGAGGATGTGGCACAGGAGGAGGAGGAGGAAGAGGGATCATTTCGTAGGGTTTCCGGACAGTCATTCCCAAGTGGCTCCGAATGTGGGTTCCTGCACCCACAAACCCAAGGTACACAATTGTCCAGCCAGGGCGCAGTTCTGGAGGATGAGGAGGTGGAGGATGAGGAGATGCAAGAGGAGGAACCATGTTCACAGCAGGGTGGCACCCAGACAAGCTCATGGCCATCACTGGTGCGTGGATGGGGGGATACAGAGGACACAGACGATACACCTCCCACAGAGGACAGCTTTTCGTTGCCTCTGGGCAGCCTGGCACACATGAGCGATTACATGCTGTAGTGTCTCCGCAACGATCGCCGAGTTGCCCACATTCTAACTTGTGCTGATTACTGGCCACGCTGCTGGATCCCCATTACAAGGACAACGTACCATCACTAGAGCGTGATCATAAGATGCGCGAGTACAAGCGCACGCTGGTAGATGCGCTGCTGATGGCATTCCCACCTGACAGCGGGGGCACAGTGGATGCACAAGGCGAAGGCAGAGGACGAGGAAGAGGTCTCCAACGCAGCTGGGGCACCGCCAGCATCTCAGAAGGCAGGGTTAGCATGGCCAAAATGTGGAAAAGCTTTGTCAGCACGCCACAACAACCAGCACCACCAGCTGATATGGAACGTCTTAGCAGGAGGCAGCATTTCACCAACATGGTGGAGCAGTATGTGTGCACACGCCTACACGTACTGAATGACGGGTCTGCCCCCTTCAATTTCTGGGTCTCCAAATTGGGCACATGGCCTGAGCTTGCCCTTTACCCCTTGGAGGTGCTGGCCTGACCTGCAGCCAGTGTATTATCGGAACTTGTGTTTAGCACGGCAGGGGGCGTCATCACAGACAAGCGCAGCCGCCTGTCCACAGCCAATGTGGACAAGCTCACATTCATTAAAATGAACCAGGCATGGATCCCTCAGGATTTGTCCGTACCTTGTGCAGAATAGACATGTATACCGGCACTAAGCAGCCATTGTTATAATGCAGCGCAATTGCTTATGTTTGTATTTTGGATATTTCACACTCATTTGGAGTGTACCTTAATTTTAAAAAATTAAATTAAAACCAAAAATCTGTGTTAGCTATCTCATCCTCCTCCACCGCCGCTTCCACCTACTCGGCTACGTCCACCGCCTCCTCAAACTCCTACTCCATATGGAACTCCATCTCATAAATTTTTTTTGTTTTTTTGTACGTGTTTTATTTATTTCACTACTTTGTCATTAACATTTTCGGGTGAAATTCACAAATTTTTGGGTGTATAGTACCACTGATATACCTAGTAGACTGGTTAAACAATAAAAAAAATTGTCTCTTACATTTTATGGTGAAATTCACTAATTTAAAATTTACTAAAAAAAAAACAACAACATTTGTCAGTTACATTTTATGGTCAAATTTATTGGGTGTAATATACTTCTCCTCTACCTAGTTGACAGCTTAATAAATTTCAATAATTTTTATTTTACATTTTCGGGTGACAATAAACAATTGTTTTCTGCTATAGACCCCTGCTCTACCAAGTAGACAGGTTAATTAATTTCTGAAATTTTTCTGTTACATTCTTGGGTTGACATTATACAATTTTAGACATGAATAAACCCCTGCTCTGCATAGGTGACAAGGAATAATATTTCCTAAATGCTTCTTTAATTGATGCGCGCCACCTCCTTTGATTCAATGCTTAAACTTTAAGAGGACCTTTCACTAGAATAGAAAATCTAAACTAAGTATACAGACATGGAGAGCGGCACCCAGGGATCCCCCTGCACTTACTGTTATCCCTGGGCGCCGCTCCGTTCTCCTGGTATAGGCTCCGGTATCTTCATATGTTCGGCTCCACCCAGTGGAGCCTGCCGGCGTCTCTTTCTCCCAGGCTGTAGGGCTGGCCAATCGCAGCGCTCAGCTCATAGCCTGAGAGAAAAAAAAAACTCTCAGGCTATGAGCTGAGTGCTGCGATTGGCCAGCGCTACAGCATGGGAGAAGGAGACGTCGGCAGGCTCAACTGGGTGGAGCAGAACATTTGAAGATACCGGAGCCTATACTGGGAGAACGGAGCGGCGCCCAGGGATAACAGTAAGTGCAGGGAGATCCCTGGGCGCCGCTCTCCATGTCTTTATACTTAGTTTAGATTTTTAATTCTACTGAAAGGTCCTCTTTAAGCAAGTTGTACCACATTTAAGCTTCAATACTTTGTCCCACATTTCCGCTATACTCTTTTGGCCAACATTTGCGCCTCAATAGCTTTTCCAACAATTCCGCTTGACTCTTTTGGCCCACATTTGGGCTTCTGTAATTTGTCCCACATTTGCTCCTCAATAACTTTTCCCACATTTCTTCTTGATCCCAAATTTTTTAAATAAATTTATCTCCCTTAAATTTGGTCTCTTTTTCTCACGCTCCCTCTCCGGCCTGGAACCCTGATTCCCCGTCACCCATAATCACCATGGTAGGCGCATAAAAGAACATCGAAAGTTGATAGAGCAGATATCAAATTGGATCGTGAACATCACGGGGACGTGCAACATGGTGGGTGGGGCAGTAAGTATGCACACGCCTACACAAACTAACTGACAGGGGTCAGCCCCTGCAACTTCTTAGTCTCCAAATTGGGCACATGGCCTGAGCTTGCCCTTTACGCCTTGGAGGTGCTGGCCTGCCCTGCAGCTGGTGTATTGTCTGAACGTGTGTTTAGCACGACTGGAGGGTTATATTTCCCAATGTTTTGGTGTATACCCTAATTTAAAAATATAAAAATAAATTGAAAACCACCGCCACTTTCACCTACACCGTCACATCCACCGCCTCCTCAACCATATGGACCTGGTCCTCCTAGATTAAGATTATTATTTTTTATTTTTACGTCTATTATGTTATTTTAAGTTATTTCCCTATCCACATTTGTTTGCAGAGCACTTGCCATGCTCTTAACCACATTTTGACGCCATTTGCAGCCCTCTAGCCCTTTCCATGACATTTTTACAGCCATTTTAGTGCTCAAAAGTTTGGGTCCCCATTGACTTCAATGGGGTTCGGGTTCGGGATCAAGTTCGGTTCGAGTTCGGGTCCCAAACTCGAACTTTTTTCCAAAGTTCGGCCGAACCAGTCGAACCCGAACATCCAGGTGTCCGCTCAACTCTACTAGTAACCCATAATTACATCTCTATTAACCCATTCAGTCCCAGGGGCATACATACATTATAAAGCGGAAGTGCAGAGTTTAAAGATGGCACCTGCTCCTGAGCGCATAGCGATAATGCTGACTGCAGACACTTAACCCCTCCAATGCTCTGGACAAAGGTGATCACAGCATTTGAGAGAGCTAAAACTGGAAGTCACGACTGAGATCAGGCAAGGCATTCCATAGTAGTAATAGGCCTCAGCCTGTACAAGGCTTCCAGGCCTATTACTGGTATATTTCACTGCTAGCCTGTAGGTGGCAGCATTGCATTGGAATATACAGAATTCTGTATTCTGTATAGGAAAAAAATCAATTACAGAATACAAATGACAATCTAATGATTGCATGTTATAGTCACCTAATTAAAAAAATAAACCATA
Organism: Bufo bufo; assembly: GCF_905171765.1. NCBI lineage: Eukaryota > Metazoa > Chordata > Amphibia > Anura > Bufonidae > Bufo > Bufo bufo. The sequence continues at coordinate 442,611,325 of NC_053391.1, forward strand.
AAAAAAAAATTCTAATTCAAATCACTCCTTTCCCCAAAATTTTAATAAAAATTTATAAATAATATAACAAATAAACATCATCTTGTTCTTTCCAAATGCAACATCTCTCAAGTGCAACTCTTAAGTGCACATACTGAATTATACCAGAATTGGACCAGAAGTGGACCACAGGTGATTGCATACATAGTTACTGCAAACAATGTTTCAATTTTTCATCTTACTCTTCCCACTTTTCCACAACCTCCTGAAATATCCCCACATCCATTCACCCAGCAAGGAACTATTCATCTCTCCCTCCATCTTACCTTCTCATCTGACAGCTTGTACAAACCTGTTTGCCAACATAAAACACTTCCTTCCCAAACACACACAGATACCTCCTGCCCTCTCTAATTCTCTCCTATTAAAACTTTCTCTGCTTCTCCATATTGCTGGTGATATCTCTCCAAATCCAGGCCCCCTTCAGCAAATCCCCACTATCACCTCCATATCCCACTACAAATCTCCTTCTACAAATTTCTGCAACCCCTTAAACCTAATAACTATTCCTCTGACTCCTGCTCCTTTGGTTCCTCTTGCAGGAGCATTATGGAATGCACGCTCTGTCTGTAACAAACTGTCCTACATTCGTGAACTTTTCATCTCTCAAAAACTTTCCTTTCTGGTTCTCACAGAAACATGGCTGACACCCTCTGACATCTCCTCTCCTGCTGCACTCTCATATAGTGGATTTCAATTTACTCACTCCCCCCCCCCCCGCCCCCGCTGCAAACATGGTGGAGGAGTTGGTCTTCTTCTATCAGACACCTGCTCCTACAGCCCAACTCCACTGCCACCCTCCATTACGCTCACCTCATTTGAAGTACACTCTGTTCGCATCTACTCTCCCTCCAACCTTCAAGTAGCTGTCATTTACCGCCCCCCAGGCCCAGCCACCATCTTTCTTGACCACTTTAACACCTGGCTACTACACTTTCTTTCTGCTGACATCCCCACTATTATCATGGGTGACTTCAACATCCCTATTGACACCTGCCACTCGGCTGCCTCTAAACTCCTATCACTCTCTTCCTCCTTCGGCCTATCACAGTGGTCTTCAGCTCCCACCCACAGAGATGGTCACACTCTGGATCTTATCTTTACCCGCCTCTGCTCCCTATCTAACCTTTCTAATTTGCCTCTCCCCCTATCCGACCACAACCTACTCACCTTCTTTTTATTGGTCTCTTCTGCTGCTCCCCCGGTCCACACACTAGCACCCCCCCGCAGGAACCTTAAACATCTCGACTTTCGCTTGCTTTCTGACTCTCTTCTCCCACTCTCTACCATATGTTCCCTTCAAGACTCAGATGCTGCCACCACCCTATATAACATCACAATAAGTACAGCTCTGGACACTGTTGCCCCCCTCATGCACAACAAAACCCGAAAAATCAACAGACAACCCTGGCACACCAACCTGACCAAAAAACTCAGACAAGCTTCCAGGGCTGCTGAGCGGCGATGGAAGAAATCCCATTCTAAAGATCATTTCACCGCATACAAGCAATCCCTCCTCATATTCAAATCCTCACTTGCTGATGCAAAACAGGCCTACTTCTCATCTCTCATAGCTTCCCTGGCTCACAGCCTTAAACAACTTTTTAACACTTTTAACTCTCTTCTCCGTCCCCCAGCGCCCCCACTCTCTCCTCTCATCTCAGCTGAGGACTTTGCCAAATACTTCAAACAAAAGATAGTCAACATCAAAGAAAGCTTCAGTACACAGTGCCCATAGACCCTCTACACAACTGCTTGGTCCTCTTCTCCCAAAACCCACTTCTCCACCATTACAGAAGAAAAACTCTCCAGATCTCATCTGACCACCTGTGCACTTGACCCAATCCCATCCCACCTCATCTCTAACCTCACCACAGTGTTTATCCCAGCCCTAACTCATCTCTTCAACCTATCACTAACCTCCAGTGTGTTCCCCTCTGCTTTTAAACATGCTACCATTACACCCATCCTCAAAAAGCCTTCACTTGACCCATCTTCTTTGTCCAGTTATCGCCCCATATTACTTCTTCCGTATGCCTCAAAGCTACTTGAACAACATGTCCATTCAGAACTGTCCTCTCACCTCTCCTCCTGCTCCCTCTTTGACCGCCTACAATCTGGCTTCCGACCCCACCACTTGACTGAGACTGCCCTTACCAAAGTCACCAATGACCTACTAACAGTCAAAACCAAGAAACAATACTCTGTCCTCCTTCTCCTTGACCTGTCCTCTGCCTTCGACACTGTTGACCACTCCCTTCTGTTGTAAACTCTCTAATCTCTTAGCATCACTGAGCTGGCCCTCTCCTGGATCACATCATACCTCACAGACCATACGTTTAGCGTCTCCCACTCCCGCACCACCTCCTCGTCTCATTCCCTCTCTGTTGGTGTCCCGCAAGGCTCTGTCCTAGGACCCCTGCTCTTCTATATCTACACTTTTGGCCTGGGACAGCTTATAGAGTCCCATGGCTTTCAATATCACTCTTATGCTGACGACACACAAATCTACCTCTCTGGTCCAGACATCACCACCTTACTATCAAGAATCCCACAATGTCTATCTTCTATATCATCCTTCTTCGCCTTTTGCTTTCTAATACTCAACATGGATAAAACAGAATTCATCATCTTTCCCCCATCTTGCTCAACCCCCCCAACAGACCTATCTGTCACGATCAATGGCTGCACACTATCCCAGGTCAACCAAGTCCGCTGCCTTGGAGTGACCTTGGATTCTGCCCTTTCCTTCTGACCGCACATCCAAGCCCTTTCCACCACCAGCCGCCTCCAACTCAAAAACATCTCCCAAATCCACGCTTTCCTTAACTTTGAATCTGCGAAAATGCTTGTACATGCCCTCATCATCTCCTGCCTAGACTACTGCAACACCCTCCTCTGTGGCCTTCCATTTAGCATGGTGCTCCAATCTATCCTCAACTCTGCTGCCCGACTAATCCACCTCTCACCCTATTACTCCTCTGCCTCTCCCCTCTCCCAATCCCTTCACTGGCTCCCCATTGCCCAGTGAATTCACTTCAAAGTACTAACAAATACATACAAGGCAGTCCATAACCTGTCCCCTCCCTACATCTCTGAGCTACTTTCCCGATACATCCCCACACGCACTCTCCGATCCTCACAAGACCTCCTTCTCTCCTCTCCTCTTATCACCTCTTCCCACAATCGCCTCCAAGATTTCTCCAGTGCATCCCCCATACTCTGGAACTCGCTACTCCAACATATCAGACTCTCACCTACAGTGGAATCCTTCAAAAGAAACCTGAAAACCCACCTCTTCAGACAAGCCTACAACCAGGGACCCTGCTGCCTCTATACCGCCATTACCAACTTCACCCGCACCTACTGTGTCCTTCTCCCATACCATGTAGATTGTAAGCCCCCATGATTAGTGCAATTTTCTGTTTATGATTAGTGCAATTTTCTGTATTATGTATGTGCACCGCTTATCATATGTATAGCGCTATGGAATGAATGGCGCTTTAATAATAAATAATAATAATAATAATAATCTGTATCTTCGTTAGCAAAACATTCCCTTACTATTAAAATATAAAAGTATTTATCCAATACGTCAAATGATTCGCTGTTTTTTTTGTTGTTTTACCCCCCCCCCAAAATGAATAAAAAGTGAGCAAAATATCATATACTGTACATTCTAAAATAGCAACTAGAGATTACTCCACAAAAAAGAGCCCTCACCCAGCTCTGCAAGCATAAAAATATAAAAGTTATGGGGGGTTGAATATGGCACTGAAAAAAATAAATAAAAAATCACCGGAATCATACTGGCCTGGAGAATGAAGGGAGCAGGTAAGTTTTAGTGCATAGTGAACACCATAAAAACCAAATCCATAAAACTGTGGCAGAGTTGTATTTTTTCCAATTCCACCCCATTAGAATTTTTTTTTCCAGCTTTCCACTACATTGTATGCAACAGTAAATATTGCCATTACAAAGTAAAACTGGTTCTGCAAAAAACAAAAAAGTTATGGCTCTGGGAAGGTCGGGGGGAAAAAATGAAAACACAAAAGTGAAAAATCCTCCAGGATTAATGGGGCTAAATATTACATATCATATGCTACTTCCACAGTCATACAAAGGATATGTGTGTTCCCAATTTAATTGTGAACCTATTATAGTATGATAGCCTACTTTGTGTTTTTGTTATTATCTTTATATTATTCATTTATTTATCTATGTATACTTTGATATATGTTATTTTTCTTTGTTTTCTTCTTGCAGAATTTTACTCTATTTATTTATACATATTATTTGTTTCTGTACATTTTTTGCACCTACTAAACATCTAGGTAAAACATTTTTTAAACAGCCCACTGTTTAACAGTCAAGACCTGTCTATTATTTGGTTGTTTCCATGGTAACAACCTAGTTACAGCTTAAAGGAAATGGTTCATTGTACCTTGTCTCAAAACTCCTGTCCCCCTCCTATTAGTGTGACAAAGCAACAGACGAAGGAGGCATAAATAAAATAAAATATAACCACTGAGAAATGATTCAGTTCATGTTCTCCTGTTGCTTGATCCTGCTTACTTTCTTCTTTCACCTGAAGATAATCATGAAGATCATCGCTAACTAGCATTCGTAGCATGCTAGTAAGTGATGATCTGGCAGTGTAATAGTGCCACTGATTACCTGATGAACGAGCAAACACTTCTTTCCTGACAATCGCCTGCCTAGAGTCCTATTACACCTGCAGATGAGGCAGGCGATTATTGGGAAGGAAGCGTTCCTTCCCAGCAATCACCTGTTTGCTATCGGAGGAGACAGCAGCTCCTCCTCAGTATGGGGATAAGCGATCGCTAATGCCATCGCTTGTCCACATACTGAATTATTGTTTGCCGGCGGCAGATTGGGTCGTGTAATCGAGGTTTTTTAAACCTGCTAAAAGGTTCCAATTGCCTATTGAATACTGCAGCGGCAGTATTACACTACCAGATCATTACTAACGAGCCTTCATGCAAACGCTTGTTAGAGATGCTCTTCACGATTATCTTCAAGTGTAATAGAGACTTGAGACACCTCAAGGCTTAACATATAATTCATCAGCCACCTGCCCTGAGATCAGCTTTGATTTTAAGCTCTATCACTGGTAATAGACCTGGTTAGTACACACAACTTAGCAAATATATTTTATATATATAAGGGTATGACCATCGTGATCAGTTCAGGACACGGCTGGTCAAGAACCACGGGGACAATTAGGCTGCAGCTGCCTCTTATTTAACTAATGAAGACCATACTGTATAGCCAGTCTTCCTTGTTAATGTCCACATGGTACCTTCGATACCGCACGGCCATTAACATTGAAGACCGTCTATGCAGTCCTGTCTTTACTAGTTAAATAAGCATTCTAATTTGTTGTCTGGTTCGAAACCGCAGCTGGCTGCGCCCCGAATGGCTGACAACCGCACCGTCTGGTATTACCCTAACAATTCTAAAAACCAAAAAAACACTCTACATGCTGTTAGTTTTGTCATACCACTTTTCTAAAGTGGTAACAAAGGGGACATGGCTTAGAAGGAGCGGCGGAGTCTGCCGGGTTTACTATATCTTACCTCAGAAATTAGCATAAGTATAGCTTTAGTCTTACACCAGCCCCTAGCTGGTGTAGACTTGAGTTTCTGGAGCATGCAATTCCAGAGGTAAGGATAATTTATTAAGAAATATCTGCCTCTAAATAAATTAGAGCATCTCACTCCAGTGCAGTTCTAAGGGCAAAAGGGGGTCCAACACCGTATTAGTATGGTGTTTCTAATAATTATTTAGGTGAGTGTATGTATGATCTTTTCATCCTCTCTGTGCCAGCGCGTGTATTCTACAAGCAGGTATAGCAATCAGTCATTTACTATTGGTGAGATTAGGCTGGACACTCACCCCTAATACCAGGCAGCGGCAATTCAGGTGAATATATCAACCTCAGAGAGCACCCTATGGCAGCGCAAGTGTCTTTGATTTTACAAATTCAATTGTTTCAATCTGAAATAAGCCTAAGTTAGGCGTTTTTCAGGCTCAGATTGCGGTGCAACGGTGTGTTGCGCGGCAATCTGCAATTTCTGCTCCTCACGCCAGATCTAAAAAAGTGGGCGCGGCGTTGGCGGGGAAGGGGATGGGCCGGTAGGCCCGTTGCATTTTCCATTTTCTACGCTTGCTTTAGGCATAGAAAAAGATCTAAATGTAAGACAGCTAGGACGCTATCTTACATTTAGAACTGGTGTAGAATCTGTCGAAGTTATGTAGAGGCTTGTGGTCCACCCCGGCATCCTCCATTGTATGCATTTTTTTGCTGGGGATTGCCGTTATCTGCGGATCGCATGCAGAGGAATTGCTACCTCGGTTATAGACACGCAACAGTGTCTGGGTTTAGAGCATTTCCACCCGTTTAGGCCACTTTTATCGTTCAATACGTTTTTATTGAAGATTTTTTTGTTATTTTTTCAGAGAAAGGTTAAAAGACACAGTGCATGGGTTACAGTGCATAAGACAACAATACACTACAGTGTAATACAAGAACGTGCAAGGGTCATATTGTACAAAGGTACAAGAATGTTATACAATGAAGCATAATCTTAGGGACATACAATATAAAATCTCCGCTTTATGGTACAGTTATTGTTATACTGAAGTTGGCAACTGCCTTCCCAGTATTTTAGTAGAAAGGACCCTACGTAAGGAGGGATAGCCACCTTTGTTGGACATTCACCATAATATACGGGGGGTAGTCGTGAAATACCAATAGGTAACAGAGATTGTGAATCATAGAAATTGTAAACCATGACAGAACAAAAAACAAAGACAAAAAACTAAAGGCAGAGGGATTTAGTGGTAATCAGGTGTTCACTCGCTATTAATGCAGCGCCTACTGAGATAGTAAGGCCATCTGAGTTCTGTCATTTCTTAACTTATGTGTTAGGGTATAAGTTTGCCCATTGCGACCATTTGGCCTCAAATTTTACCAATGCGAAGTTCTTATGTGCTAACATCTTCTCGTAGGATTTGGTTGTATCTACGACTCTTAAAATTCCCTGAACGGTTGGGATCACTGTGCTCTTCCAATTCCTAGTTATGGCCATTTTCGTCACCAAGAATAAGTGCATGGAGATAGTCCTAAGGCTGCAAGGGATCAGTGTGAGATCAACAAATAACAAGGCCGAAGCCGGATCGCGGTCTAGCTTGCGGCCTGAGGCTCCCTCTATTAAATGAAAGATATCAGACCATAATCCCCTCAGCCAAGGACAACCCCAAAGTATGTGTAAAAGAGTCCCTTTGCCACCACATCCCCTCCAGCACAGCGGCTCCGAGCCAGGGAATATACGACTTAGTCTCAGGGGAGTAAAATACCATCTGAGAAGCGTTTTTGCGTATGATTCAAAATGCGAGACACATTTCAGCCTTTTTGTTGCAAAATTTATAGCTGTGGTCCACTGTGCCGAAGGGATGCAGTGCCCCAGATCCAACTCCCATGATAGGAGGGGGGCAGATTTAACAAGAGAGTTTTTGTTGCCTAGGTAGGAGTAGAGTGGGCGGATTCCCTTCCATTTGGATTGTTTTAGGGACCATTGGTTCAGGAATTCAAGATGTGTATCTACTTTCAACGTGGGATTAGCTGTTAATAAATGTCGTATTCTTAAGTACTTATAGAAATCCCTCTGAGGGATATTATACTGTTTTTGCAGATCCTCAAAGGGACGTAAAGCTGAGTGAGAGAGTAGATGTGCGACCGTCTCCACTCCCCCGCCCCTCCACGATTCCAGAGGTAGGTCGGGGAGGAGGCACTGTAGTGCTTCTATTGGAGTGAATTTTGCTATAGAGGCTTTTGTTCCACTTCCACGGCAGTAGTACTGTTTCCACAATCCCAGTGAAGTCGAAAGGAGATACGGTAGAGAAGGAGATGGCACACTCCCGTAAAGAGAAGCTAATAGTAATGCATTGAGACTAGGTACAGGATCGTCAGAGCTCCACTAATCTCTAAGTTGGTGTATTCTGGTGGCCATGTAATTTCTTAAGTCTGCATATGACCGTTCTGGCAATGCGGGGAGGACCTTTGTTCCAAGTAAACCTGGTAAGCAGTTTTTTTAATAGCGTTGAAGAAGGAGCGGGGCAATTCTATTGGTAGAATTCTAAACAGATAAAATAGCCTAGGGAGCACATGCTGTTGAAAGGCCGCTATCCTGCCGAGCCATGAAATCTCAGTTTTAGCAATATTTCCTAGCTCTTTTTGGAGATCCGAAAGGAATTGCAGGAAGTTTGCCCTATATAACTTCTGAACAGTAGGGGTGAGTTGAATACCAAGATATTGAACCCCGGTGGTCTGCCAATCCCATGGATAGAGTTGTTTTAGCTGTTCTAGAGTCTGATCGGAGACAAAAAGGGGGAGGGCCTGGGATTTTACTTCATTAAGTTTGTAAAATGATAAGGAGCCATATAAGTGAATGACTTGTCTCACTGCTGCCAGCGACAAGACAGGGTTGGTCAGGGAGAGGATTATGTCATCGGCATATAGTGAGAGAGTATGCTGTCTATCACCAATCAGTATCCCTGAGATGTTTTCTGTTTGTCTAATGGCTTGTGCTAATGGTTATAGAGACAGTATAAAAGATCAGAGCGGACAGGGGACATCCCTGCCTGGTGCCGTTAGAGAGCCTAAATGGGTCTGAAAGAACGCCATTGGCTAACACACGGGCCGATGGGTCTGTATATAGTGCTCTTATGGCCCCTATCAATGCAGTCGGAAAGCCCATTTTACGGAGCACCGAGAAGGCAAACAGCCAATTCACCCAGTCAAATGCCTTGTCGGCATCCAAGGTGAGGAACACCATGGGCAATGCCATTCTATTGACCCTGTCGAGCAAGTTGAGTACTCTCCTGGAGTTATCTGTGATTTGTCTTCCAAGTACGAATCCCATCCGGTCTGGAGCTATTAAGGATGGTATTATAGCTGCCAGTCTGTTTGCCAATAGTTTGGCATATATTTTAAAATCGGTATTAAGGAGGGATATTGGCCGTAAATTTTGGGGGACCGTCGGCTCTTTGCCAGGTTTTGGCAAGGTGACAATAATTGCCTCTAGCATTTCTCTAGGCATACGTCCGTCAGTCATAATTCTGGATGATGACCCATGGAGATGTGGGGCAAGAAAGTCAGAGAAGATTTTGTAATATGAATTAGACAGGCCATCCAGGGCTCATGTGATGGGGCAAACGTTTGATTATACTCAAGACTTCGTGAAGTGTGATGGACTGGCAGACCATTTCTCTCTGTTCTTTAGTCATAGAGGGCAATGAGAGGGAGTCAAGAAAGTTATCAATGTCTTGATCAGATGGTTGGACAACCTCTTTACCCTCAACCAGATTATAAAGACCTGAATAATACGTCATAAACCTGTTAGCAATCGCCTTGGGTTCATATATTTTTGGGGTTTTAGGAGGATTCCAGAGGAAAGCAATGCGGGAATTCTGGGCTCTGGTTTTAATTTTCCTCGCTAGCAAGTTTCCCGCCTTGTTTGCCTGGGAATAGTACAATGCTTTTACCTTTTTCAAGGACAGTTCATATTTATGCAGCATGTGCTCCCTAAGCTGCGCCCTAAGGGAGCGTAGCTCCTCAGAAAGTAGAGAAGAGGGGGAAGCTTTGTTTAGAAGTTCTGCAGCTCGGATCTTGGACAGCAGACTCGTTATGAGCTGCTCCCTTTTCCTTTTAGCCCTGTGCCCTAACTTAATAAGGATGCCCCTGACATAGGCCTTTTGCGCTGCCATACAATGGATGGATTCTCCATAGAATTTACATTGGTCGAGAAATATTCCGTTAAAGCATCCTTCACCTCTTTCTGACAATCCAAATCTGCGAGCAAATATTTGTTTATCCTCCATGTCGGATTTGGAGGGCGGCTATATTGTTCAGAGATAGTCACCGAGACAGGGGCATGGTCTGACCATGCTATTACCCCTATGTCAGAGTCTGTGATGGCCGAGAGAGAGACTCTATCAGCCAAAACAAAGTCAATACGGGAGTAAGTAAGGTGGGAAGGGGAGAAGTATGTGTAATCCCGTTCCATGGCATGATTCAGGCACCAAACATCATATAGAGATAGTTTGGAGAGGAAATCCGCCAATGAGTATGGGTTCCGTCTCGCAGAGGAGGACGTGTCCAGAGAAGCGTCTGGAACAGTGTTGAAATCACCACATATAAGAACCCTTCCTCTCTGCACAGACTGAAACTTATTAAGTAGTTTATGGAGAAATCGTTGGGAATGGGCATTAGGTGCATAGACTCCCACTAGTGTATAAAGAATATTGTTCAGATAGCATATGTGTATAATGTAACGCCCTCCAGAATCGACAGTAGAAGACACAGCGGAATATGCAACAGTATTCCTAATTGCTAGCAATACACCCCGCTTTTTTTGTTACAATGGGTCTGGAGAACAACCGGGAAACATCTGTGTTTGATACGGCTAGCATCCGCTTCGACAATATGTGTCTCTTGGGCACAAAAAATATCACAGTGCAGAGAGAGGGCCTCCTTCCACATCAAGCTGCGTTTGTACGGACTATTTAGCCCCCTTACATTTAAGGAACTAAGTTTCAGTACCATGAGCAACTAGAGACTGCCACAAACGCTGTATGTTCTATGATGTAGAAGGAGGTACAAGCCCAGCAGCAAGCGAAACACTGCAAACATGTACCATACATGGTAAAACTCTGCCATAAACACATAAAAAAACTAAACTGAAAGAATAAGAATACGGGCGGTGACTGAGAAGTCACAGCAATTACTACCCTAAAGGTAGGGCAGAATGGAGATAAGGTGGTGAACGAGGCATAGGCTGCTGCCTCAGCGTTCATAAGGGGAAGAGTTCCGCCAATTACCATATAGAGAAAGTGATGAAACGTCTGCTCCTTTGACGGAACTACATCAGGATAGGACCCCTTTAGCGAGCTTTTTTTCTTCTTCTGTTATCCACCAGTTGCCATTCCCCAGAGGCGTCATGACGTCTAGGAGCCTCTGCTGTCTGTAGGTCTTCTACTGCAATGTTCCATGAGGCGAGGCTTTCCCCTCTGCTACCGACCGAATCACTACAAAGGATCCATCCCTGTGCACTAAAAGCTTAACAGGAAAGCCCCATCTGTAGGCTATGGAATGTGCCCTCAAAGAGGTGGTAATGGGGGCTAAAGACTTGCGGAGCTGTAGCGTTGCCGCAGAGAGATCCACGAAGATTTTAACATCAGCATATGGAGCAGGTAAGGTCCCCAGTTTCCGCGCGGCAGTCAGAAGTTGCTCTTTGATGTTAAAAAAGGGGATTCTGGCTAACACATCCCTGGGGACATCGTCAGGCAGATGTTTGGGCTTGACAACTCTATGTGATTTGTCTATGATGAGATCACGGTCAGAACAGAAGAGCACGAGTAACTTCATTAGCCTCTGAATGTAGCTGGGAAGCTCAGGCGTAGTAATGTCCTCTGGGACCCCCCGCAATTTAAGGTTATTCCAGCGGGAGCGGTCCTCTAAGTCCGCAATATTTTCTTTGATCTGAGATACTTTGTCGGAGAGGAGCTCATGGGAGTCAATTAAATTATTGTGGGAGGCTGCGAATTCCCCCATTTTAACCTCCACGTGCTGTATTTTGTCCCCCAGCTCCCTCACAGTGGATTGGATTGGCACTATCGCCTTTGAGATCTGTGCGGTTATAGAATGATGAAATGCTAAGAGCATGTCTTTCAACAAAGTCCCAGATGCGGGTTGATCTGTTGTCTGAAGGCTCTGAAGTGCTTCATGTAGTGAGGGCAGTCCTGTCTGGTCAGTTTGAGGGTTTTGGCACTCACCCATGTCCTGAGGTCCATGATGTCTAGGCCTCTGCTTGTCTGGACTGGCCGTTGGTGAGGCCTGGGTGTCAGCGCTCCCAAGTTGTGCAGGGTTAGTTCCCGCCACCATCTGCGGAGGACAGGGCGAGTTCGCTACTGGAGGACTAGATTACACCTATTGATCCTGTACCTACCAATAGCTAAGACGTAACTTTTAATTGATACTGCTACTAAAACTTAAATAAGTGACTAACTAAACTAAATGGTTAAAACTTCCAGCGTCCGCTGGCCTTTCAATCTCAGTTTAAAGTACACTGTCAGGATGTCACCTGACCAGGGTTATATGCTACTGTGTGATTCCACACTAGTGTCTAACTGGCTGCCCGCTGCCAGTTTAACTTGTAGACACTGTGTGACTACTGAACACAGTAGTAGGAGGCTTCAGCGGTATGCTGAGTTAAAATTAGAGGCTCACACTGCCCCCCGACATGTTTCGCCGTGTACCGGCGTCTTCAGGGGTAAGGGCAGAGTGTGAGCGTTTCCGCTCGCGGCTGGCTTATAAGACCTTTGTTTATTACGTGTTTCCTGTGTGTATTTACTGTGGGGCGTGAGTTAGAGACCAGGGCTTAGGCTGTGATAGGACGCTTCTGCAGGCGTTATATAGACGATATTTTGATTTTTTGGGACAGCACTATAGCACAATTTCATGAGTTTGTTTGTCATCTGAATGACAACCAGATTGGCATGAAATTTACAGCAGAAATACACAAGAGCACATTAAATTTCCTGGATCTCAAACTTTGTCTGCAACCTGACGCAGTATCCAAACTGAAATATACTGGAAACCAACATCTACCAATAACCTGCTACACTGGCAAAGCTTCCACCCTGACCCCCTTAAAAAGGGAATCCCTGTGGGGCAGTACCTGAGAGCCAGGCGGAACTGCTCCACAGAGGAAGCATTTCAAAAGGAATGCAGTACGCTATACTCACGTTTCCATGATAGAGGGTACTCCAAGAAATGTCTGCATCAAGCGTACAACAAAGCCAGGAAGGTAGGAAGACTTGACCTGTTGGCAGGGAGGAAGACAAAAGGAGGAGAAAAAATCATACGATGTATAGGAACATATGATACAGAACACAGTGTCATACAACAAATTCTGAGACGGCACTGGCACATCCTACAGGCCGATACAGACCTACAACAAGTTTTGCCAAAATATCCAGCCATAACATTCAGAAGAGGGCAAAACTTGAGGGAAAAACTAGTCCATAGCCACTATCAACCCCACGGAATGCCCAAAAAGACCAACTGGCTATCTCATAAAGGATCATATCCTTGTGGGGACTGCACTTTCTGTGGTCGGATGAAAGTCACAAAAACTTTCACAAACCCAGTGGATGGAAAAAATTATGAAATACGTGATTACATCAATTGCAAGACGAAAGGGGTTGTATATGTTATTGGATGTGAATGTCCCAAATTGTACGTCGGAAAGACCATTCAAGAGTTAAGAAGGCGAATTTCAAGACATCTGAGCAGCATCAATACAGGTGAAGACACCAGCCTAGCCAGACATATGAGAGAAAAGCATAAGGATCAAATTACAGATTTCAAATTTTGGGGACTAATGAAGGTAAAATCAGGCCCACGGAAAGGAGATATAGATAGAAGACTCCAGCAGGAGGAAACAAAATGGATTTACCTGCTTAACAGCTTGTCTCCAAGAGGCCTTAATGAAGGATTCACGTACTCGTCATTCCTGTAGGATTGATCCCCAGCTAGGAAGAAAGAAAATCAGAAATATTATAAGTAAAAATAATTAGAAGGAAACGATGTAAACTAAAAAATAGAGTAATCCACTCGACGGCAAGACCAGATAAAAAGAAAATGGAAAAAGGGGGCAGACTAGGGTAAATATGGTAATGTAAGGTTGCATCTGTGGGAATAATGCCATCGTAAAAGAATTAACATCCTATAAAGGTGGTTTGGCACAATATTATGGGGTAATAGGAATAATATCCTATAAAGATCATTTGGTACAATATTACGAATACCATAAAGACCATAGTAGCCTGTTGAGCAGGCACTATAAGGTGAGCAGAAAACACAGAAAGGGGCCGGATAAATAGGAAAAGAAAGGGACGAGCATCCTGGGACGAAAAATAAGGTAGAGGATCAGTATGGCTAAAGGGAACACACATGAGAAGGAATGGATGTACGCAGAATGAATCTAAGGGGTGGATAAAGGATAAGCAACATGTACATACATGAAAAATAATACAGAGAATAAGCGGACATTAATTACAGGGTAAGAGTATGTGCAGTGATGAGCACCCCTATAAGGGCCGACAAGAACCTGAACCCTCAGATGTGAGTAAAAGCGTCTGAGATAAAACAATAAGGGAACGTACAGGCTGTATAACTGAGGATGCTGAGATATGCAGCAGATACCCATTCCGGTATGGACAACCAGACCTGGGGAGAAGAGGTCAGGACACATACCATGACAAATTGACCCGATGGTGCTAACGCTGAAGTCCACGGGCATGCGCTGTAATGAAGCATTCTAACCTGAATCGGAGCGGCCGGGAACTAAGTCGGCAGACATGCGCAGGAGAAATCTGTCTGAAAAATTTCTAAGTGTATGGGACATGCGCAGTGTAATCCCATGACGTGAGCGAACTAGGAGGATATGAATGGGAGGTTGCTTACGTCAGGGGGTGGAGCCCTGCAGCGCGTCCTATTACCGCCTCAGTTCTGGATCCCTAATTACGTCAGGGGGTGGAGTCCTGCAGAAGCGTCCTATCACAGCCTAAGCCCTGGTCTCTAACTCACGCCCCACAGTAAATACACACAGGAAACACGTAATAAACAAAGGTCTTATAAGCCAGCCGCGAGCGGAAACGCTCACACTCTGCCCTTACCCCTGAAGACGCCGGTACACGGCGAAACATGTCGGGGGGCAGTGTGAGCCTCTAATTTTAACTCAGCATACCGCTGAAGCCTCCTACTACTGTGTTCAGTAGTCACACAGTGTCTACAAGTTAAACTGGCAGCGCGCAGCCAGTTAGACACTAGTGTGGAATCACACAGTAGCATATAACCCTGGTCAGGTGACATCCTGACAGTGTACTTTAAACTGAGATTGAAAGGCCAGCGGATGCTGGAAGTTTTAACCATTTAGTTTAGTTAGTCACTTATTTAAGTTTTAGTAGCAGTATCAATTAAAAGTTACGTCTTAGCTATTGGTAGGTACAGGATCAATAGGTGTAATCTAGCCCTAACAGGCATTAAAAGTAAGAAATTGTTGCACAATACACCTTATCCTTGTACTTAAAGGGAAAAGTTTAGTTATTGACGCTACTGGAGGAGACTCGGCCGAGGAGACGCTTGAGGAGTACCGAGCGTGCGGGAGGTAAGCTGGGGAGCGCGGGCCTGTAGATGAAGAAGGGCTGGAACCAGACGTGCTCCGCGCGCCATCACTGCTGGCGCCATCTTTGCTTCTTTCTTGGTTGAAGAAAAAGTCCAGCTTTCCTTGCTGTTTCAGGCTTTTCCTGCCCCTGGTCATCATGGGGGCCAGTGAGGAACTTTGCAGGACGATTAAGCACTGGTTTGATGGGGTTGGCGGGGTCTAGCAGGACTGAGACGCTTTAGTGGAGCAGGAGCTCAGAATCAAGCTGCTATCTCTCTCGGCTGCTTGGCCATGCCCCCTAGGCCACTTTTTTCTGTGAGTTTATGTAGAGGCTTGCATCTCTTCAAAACTCTGGCAGATCCCCAGCCAGCTTAAGGGTTTGCCCCACAGTTTGTAAGGCTGAAGAAAAACATCTGTCCATCCAGTTCAGCCTGTTATCCTGCAAGTTGATCAAGAGGAAGGCAAAAAAAAAAAAGTGAGGTAGAAGCAAATTTTCCTTATTTTAGGGATACAAATTCTTTCTCAACTCCAATCAGGCAACCAGAATAACTCCCTGGATCAACGACTCTTCTCAAGTAACTAGAACCTGTAGTATTATTACACCCCAGAAATACATCCAGGCCCTTGAACTCTTTTGGTGAATTCACCATCACCACCTCCTCAGGCAGAGAGTTCCATAGTCTCACTGCTCTTACCGTAAAGAATCCTCTTCTATGTTTGTGTACAAACCTTCTTTCCTCCAGATGCAGTGGATGTCCCCTCATCACAGTCCTGGGGGTAAATAGATGATGAGAGATCTCTGTACTAACCACTGATATACATGGTTATTAGATTTTCCCTCAGTTGTCTTTTTTCTAAACTGAATAACCCTAACTTTGATAATCTTTCTGGGTACTGTAGTCCACCCATTCTAGTTATTACTTTAGTTGCCTCTGAACTCTCTCCAGCTCTGCTATGCCTGTCTTGTTCACAGAAGTCCAAAACTGAGTACAATACTCCTTGTGTGGTCTGACTAGTGATTTGTAAAGTGGCAGGACTATGTTCTCATCACATATATTCATATACATACAAAGCAGGTAAAAGTTGAAGTCAGCGGGCAATAGATCCACCAGCAGTGGCGTCCCACTATGGCTGGGATATGCTCCGCTGAAATTACCTGTCGGATGGGTCTCCTGGAGTCAATGAGCGGCCCGCTGGAGTTACCGCTCACCGCTCACTGACTCCAGGAGACCCATCCGACAGGTAATTTCAGCAGAGCATATCCCAGCCATAGTGGGACGCCACTGCTGGTGGATCTATTGCCCGCTGACTTCAACTTTTACCTGATTTGTATGTATCTGAATATACACTATATACAGGATCTGATAATATTATCCACTTAAGCCACTGTTACTGGCCACAAGCGGCGGTTTTATATCTATATGAACTATATATTCCCTACTTGGAGGCATATTGCATGACATCATTAGTCATTTATTGGAATTATCTACGTCCTGACAGAAATCATATTTATGGATTCATTCCTTTGAACTTGCATTTTTGATGAACTTACATATTTTACATTTTACTTTTTACTCAATTTCACCATATGCACCGTTTGTATGAAGTGAGAATTAACCGGACTATTTTCAGTTCATTATCTACGATCAATTGACATTTCCTTCACCCCATTCTTCCCTTGACCAAACCAAGGATCCTCCCACCACCACCACCCCTTTATATATATATATATATATATATATATATATATATAATATATATTTTTGACATTTTTATGATACTTTATTATCACCATTTTTTTACCTATTAAATCAATACCATTTTTTACTCATCTATTAAATCATACCTATTCTAATTCCAGATATTAGTGTGCCAATCTTATATTTTTTATAATATTGGCACTACATTTGCTATGCACCAATCCTGTGGAATATAGAGTCCTTAAATATCAGAAATAAGGGTCTGGCTATGACATTACTTAATTCTGTTAGGATACGGGGGTGTATTCCATCTGGTCCTGGCAATTTGTCTTTTCATCTTTTTAAGATGCTACTGCACTTCTTCCTGGGTCAGACATGCCACTTTTAATGGGAAATTTACTTTTACATTCTGCATTTCATCTGCCAGTTTATTTTCCTCAGCAAATACAGTGAAGAAAAAAAAATAGCTTTGCTTTCTTCTCATTGCCCTTTGCAACTACCCCCTTATCATTCTGCAAAGGGTTGACACCTTCAGATTTATACTTTTTACCATTTATATAATTCAAGAACATGCATTTATTTGTCTTTTACATATTCTATTTGTTTCCTTATAGTTTTTCAGTTCTTCCTAGCTACCCTCTTGTTTTATTTATTTAAATGCTTCTTTTTGTCCTTTATTGCTTCCTCTATATTTCTATTTATCCACATTGAGTTTTTTCTTGTTCCTCACCCTTTTATTCCCATAAGATATGTACCTCTCACAATTACAGTATAGGATGCTTTTAAAGATATCCCATTTTGTGGTGGCATTTTTTTAGGACATTGGCCCAGTTAATGAGGCCAATGGCCTCTCTTAACTGGTCAAATTTTACTTTTTTGAAGTATGGCATTTTTATGCCTCCCTGAAGAACACTCTTTTGAATGATAATTGGAAAGTTTTTACTTTACGGTCACTTTTTCCGGGGTGTCCCCCAACCTGCACATCTGTTGTTTTGTCAGGTCTATTGGTTAGTCCAGTATGGCTGTCCCTTTTGTAGGGTCCTGAACCAGTTGGGAAAAGTAATTGTATTTGTTTATTGCTAAGAACTTGTTTCCTTTATGAGATCTATAGGTTTAAGTTTCCCAGTGTATATCTGGGTATTTGAAGTCCCCCATAATAATTACCTTATTATGATTTGCTGCCTCATCGATCTCCTTTAGTAGTAGATTTTCTGTGGACTCTGGTATATGAGGTGTCTTATAACAAACTCCTAGCAGTATTTTATTATTGTTTTTCCCTCCATGTATTTCTACCAACAGTGAATCCACATGTTCATGTTCCTAACTTATATCTTCCCTGAGTGTGGGCTTTAAATAGGACTTTACATAAAGGCAAACCCCTCCCCCTCTCCGGTTTTGACAATCTTTTATAAATAGACTGTAACTCTAAGTTATTCTCCCAGTCATAGCTATCATCCAGCCATGTCTCAGTTATTCCCACTATGTCCACCTCAGACATTACTTCTTCCAGTTCACCAGTTTTATCAGTCAGGCTTCGGGCATTAGTATACTTACAATTAAGAGGTTTTTGTATATTTTTACCTTACACCTTTCCTTATGAACTGTTCTAGTCCCTCGTTCCACTGCTCCCCCAGTTTAATTACCTTGCCCCAGTTCTCTATCTAGACTATCTTTCCCTACTATAATGTAATTACCCTCACCCCAGTCCTAGTAAATTAAAGGGTATCCTATTTACAGAACATTTTAAAGTCAGTACATTTTTTGTAACTTCATTCATTGAAAATGTATCTTTTCATTTTTGTTACCTTATTTTATCTGTGTTCTCTATTTTTGTAAAGCATCCATCAAATTTATGGAACAGATTACATTTCTATAACATTAACATACAAATACTAAAATCTTCAGATTGTGACTAGTATTGGTGGCTGTCCAATCATGTAGCAAACCCTGGTTGATGGGATCACCAGGCCATCATTTCAAAGGCAAGAAAAATGGCTAATTGGAACACTCCAGGGAAAACTGATACATTGGGCAAGATTTATCAAGACTTACATTCCTAACCCCGTCTTGATTCCCAGTGGACTGGAGTAGCAAGTGGCTAATTTATTAAGAGGTAGATGTAAGTTAGGGCTGGCATTGACTTGAGCTACAACTTAAAGGGAACCTGTCACCAGTTTTATGGTGTCCTAACTAAGGGCAACATAAAAGTGACTGATTGTCTTAGCAAAATGCTGGGTCACTTTCTTTAATTGACCCAGTCAATCTGCCAACATCTTGTATTGAAAAGCTCCAGCTCATAATGATGAGTCCTGAATATTCATGAGCTCCTGACACTTCCTGCCTACCTTCTGCTGATTGACAGTTATTTTCCATATGAATCAGCAGCAGGTGGGCAGGGGAGTGGCTATAGCTCTGAATTAAAAAAACTCTGGACTCAATGACATCACGCTGGACTCAAATCAGCTCATTAGCATGCGGCATGTGGCATCTTTGTGTGTATATTATGAGGTAACCATCTGTCACCCTAGTAAGTGAATACATCTAAGGCACTTTTTAGTAGTTAATGAATGTATATAATTAGTTTGATTATAATCAAATATCCACATGACAGGTTCCTTTTAAGCCAGATTCTATTGAACGTTATATTATATCCGGCGGACAATGATAGGCACCTCCTTTCCACATAAGTCTCACCCATTTTCTTGCCACAAATGGTGAGAAGCTCAAAAAGTCACAAATTAGGCACAAATGTAGTGTGCACCATAATTTGCAACATTTTAACATAGCATCAGTAAATCTCTCCCATTCTATTTGTCTCAGTGCTAGTTAAAGAACACCAATAATAGAATGAAAGTGCCCCACACGAGGCATACAATATCAGTTCCTGCTCATTCTATCCTGAAGAGCTAAGTGGCTGGTCATATTCAGCGATTGACAGCCTTCCTTTTGTACATAAGTGTGCTTACAGATATAGCTGTCAATCCCTGATTTGGACCAGCCAGATGGCCCCTAAGCATAGAATAAGCAGGGATTTCAATGCAATAAATTACAAGTTACTGAAGATACAGAATCTTATGCCACAAACTATAGTTATTCCTGCTCTATAACATGTTATAAAATGGTGCCTTCAGAGATCTGGTCCCCTTTAATGTCTATCATATACAGTATAATACAGTCTCAAGGAAAGAAGCTGCATGGTTAGTTCACTATATACGTTTTCCTTGTACATGGATGTGATATATGTAAACACAAGCCTGTATATATATATATATATATATATATATATATATATATATATTGCTGGTCCAAGTACTTGGAAAGTCCTTTTAAAGTCTTTGCAGAAAAAGGTCCCCCGATGGCCACTCAAAAAATAAAAAATCTCTTTAACTGTATTTCAACCCCAATGAGCATATGGCGTTAGCAGAGTGCAGTAGCGTACATAGAGAGGTAAGGTCCCCATAGCAAGGATCAAACCAGGCCGCCCCACACAGGACAGAAGGGTTTCCACCTAAACCTCTTTCAATGACCCATGGTCCATTTTTTTCCACTGCCTGAATTGCTAAAAGTTGTTTCTTTAGAGGGTAGAGTCCTGACCAAGTTTTCACCCCTAGTAGAATAGGGTATGATCCCAACTTAGCCCCTCTTGCCCTGGGCCCCATAGCAGTCGCATGGTCTGCCGCTATGGTAGTTACTCTCCTGGCAGAGTGCAATTATTCCCCTACATACAGTATGTTGCAGTAGAAGGGGTGGGAGTGAGGATGATCTTATAGGTCATATACAACCCTGGTTAATAACTTTTATGTTTGCGAATGCTTCTAAATAATACAGCAGTTCCAGATGGATGCCTCTCTATTTTGCAATCTGGCACTACAGGCAGCACAGGCTCTGGAAGAATGTTTTATTCCCGAACTCGTTAAATTATGCAGTAATTTTAGTGTGCCAATTATCTATCTGCAAAACTCTAATACATGTAAGCAGTTCTGTACAAAAATCATGCTTTATTGGTATGTAGAATAAATGATGAGTGGAATCAAAAGGAAATACTGTATTTCCCTGTCAAAGAAGGAATATTCTTTGCGGATGTTAAGCAAGCATGATTTTATTAGGCTGTGTTTCCATGGGGCCGTTGTGATGTGACTGCTACATTTGGCCAAAAACCCGAGAGACTGGCCTTAAAAATTTGCGGATTTAACTGAGGCATACCAAACTAAATTTGCATGTGTAACACCCCAGAGTTGTGTTACTACACGCCTCTACCCCGCTACTGTCTCCTAAGAGCCTTTACATTTGTCATCTGATATGATTTTGATTATGTCTTCACAAATGTGCATCTAAACACTATATTAAATACAATTATTGTTGTGATTTTCCATGTTCACCAGCAGGTGGCAGCAATGGATTGGTAAGGAATTAGTTACTGTTTAGTGTATCTAGGCTGGAATGGTTCATTCCTGCTTAGCTCCCCCTCTGTGGAGGTGTGGACTGTTCCCACATCCTGCACCTTGGGTGGAGAAGGAAGTTAGTGTCAGTGTGCCAGCCACCCCTGTTGGGGAAGGCTGTGTGATAGCCTTCAGCAGTCCCCTGAATAGGGAAGCCAGGATCTTGTCTCGGCTGAGACATTGATCACATACCCAGACTGAGCCCTGCAGCCTCAGCTGGATGACAAGAAAGCAGACAATCTCCAGAGTTCCAGGACGAAAACATTCCCTGAGAATATATCTGTGAGTAAAGTCCAGAGACCTAGGAGAAGCCATATTCCTCCTCAGCTAGTCAGTCCCCACAAAGCAGAAGACAGAGAGAAGCACAGAAGACAAATTCCTGCCACAGTTACAGAGCTACTAAGCAGACGTCTTATCCTGCAAGCTCGAGATTTATAGTGCAGAAGATTTATTTCTGCCAACCATTGCCAAAACCTGCTGGGACCAAAGACCAAAGCTGTATTCAGTTTGGATTCAAGTTATCATCAGTAAAGAAAAGTTTGAACTTCATCTAAAGGTCTGGACATCAATTTCTGATGCAAAATTCCTCTATTACTCCTACTATCACTACACTCAATTTAATTGCAAGTGAGCCAGGAGTCCAGCCGTACCCAGGTAGGAGACACCGTTGACACCATTATCATCACCATACAGAGACATTATAGGCAATCACACCACTCTGGCATTCCTAACCAGGGGCGTGAGTTATAACACCTTGGAAGGGCCCTGTAATAGTACCCTGTGCACGCTGCCATTGGCGTCACGAACAAACTACAAACTATTGTCTACCCATATCCTGACCCACTGCATAAGTGGCGTCAGCGCACCCGTTCCTGGTCACTGCACATGGCCATCAGCTGCTGTGAATGGGCAGCGTTTTGTCTGCACACGGTAGCCGCTGTGAAAACCCAGCCTCAGTAAAGCAATCTACCCTAAGATGACTCTTTAGAAAGATATACTCATGTGACGTTCCTGAGCCCCCATTTATAGGAAACTAACAATGCCATGTGGACTTTTGTCTGTATGATGAATGTAAATGTGCACCTTTGTGCATAAAATATCCATAAATATGTATTTGGCATGTCATAGAGACTCCGCAGAAAAAATCTGGGGGTATAAATATGAACATCATAGAGGAGAGTCCCTAGCTGATTCTCAGTGGGGAGCCCCCTAGCAAGCTGCAGATCTGGCATTTATAGCCCTTGTCCAGCCATGTATTACATAAACAACCATTCCTTTTAATGGCTGCATGTAATACTACATTTTCTTTGTAATAGTCACTGCAAGGAAAATGTATAGCCAGCTGCATGTTTCCCACAGCTAAATCTGGATACAAAGTCAGTGGAAGCTAGAGAACTAATCTGGTAATACTATGCAGGGTGGTGGGGAATTTGACATAATAAAGGGGGGTGATGCTAAAAACAACCTTATGCTATGGATGTACTAGTGTTCAGTTACTCAATATATTCTTGAAGGGATAGCTTCACTTCAACACAAAGGCAATACAATGAAGTATACATGTTATCTACTTCTTCATAAACTGGTGTAACTAAGAAATATTATTATTATTATGTCAGTGAAGCTGTAGACCTACATTTGTTGAAGTTTTGATTTTAGGTTCTTAAAGGGTATCAACCTTTGAAAACCATTTTACACTTTACATATAGTTAAAGAGGACCTTTAACTTCTTCTGATTTAGTAGCTACATGCATTCCCCATACCGTTATTTTCCAAAACACTTTGGATGGTTTTTGACTCCACCAAAGATCTCCTCAGGAAAACCTGCTAACGTTCCCATGTGGATGCGAGACGGGGCTGCGTCACTATGGGGAGAAACTGAAAAAATCTCGTTCTGCATACTCTGGGACTGCCATACAAACTTTATATAGGATTACAGTAGCAGCAAGTGAATTGTCCACCCTACCTGAACCAAGAAAGTAGCCTCTTTTTTATCTGGTACTATTGTCATTCTAGTATTGTATTGATATATACATACGGACCTGCAGTTGCAGCGCAAGTGTTTAACCTAGTAATTAGGTCAGTACGGGTATACAATATAGTAATTCAATGTCGGACAATGTCAGAGCGACACACCAAAAAAAATGGCAATATCCAGTTGTAACTTTATCCATAAACTTCTAGCAGAAATAATAGAAGAAGGCACATTATAGAGTCATTAGAATAAATGCTTCAGAATTGTCATTTTATGTGGAATACAGTTATTTATTAAAACAGGCAAGTCAGGAGAGATTACAGGTCCTCTTCAATCTACATATCTAAGATAGAGCAATACATCCAGTGACCATGCCTATTCTACAATAAAGAAAAATTTAGCAACTGGTGAACCCCATGGAAATACTTTTTCTTTGTGATATGCATTATTTGGGGTTTGATGATTTGCATTTTTGAGCACCACTCTCAAATTACACAGCAGAGCCCATGAGCAACTATTAATGGTCTTGATTGGACACGTGGTGCTATACCACATAAAAAGAAAAAGAGATGTTGTGGATACATTTTAGATATATAGAATAAATAGCTACAAGAATGGGTGCACTACTGTGGTGGATGCAAACAATAACATCTGACTAAACTCTTACACTGATGTTAAAAATGAGACTTTAGCCAGTATATACTTATATTAAGGACATTCCTGAGCCCGCACACCACGCCAAGGTTTCTCAAGTGGCACGGGACCTAACGCTAAACCTACCTGTACCGTATGGGTAGTACCAGGAGCCAGTAGGCAAATTACAGCACTGTAAGGTCCGACTCACAGCACAGCTCCCAGTTCCCTCCAGTGTGACTAACCACACATACAATGGGAAGAGGGAGGAGGCTTAAAGTCCCACCCATGGCAGGCTGATATGTTGCAGGCCTCACAGGTGCACCTAAATGCTGCCTATGGATGGTAATTAACCTCTTAAGGACATAGGGCGTACAGGTACGCCCTTGTGCCCTGGTACTTAAGGACACAGGGCGTACATGTACGCCCTGTGTATTTTCGATCACTGCCGTGCGGCTGGCAGTGATCGGAACCCGGTGCCTGCTCAAATCATTGAGCAGGCACCTAGGCTAAATGCGCGGGGGGGGGGTCCCGCGACCCCCCCCATGTCGGCGATCGCGGCAAACCGCAGGTCAATTCAGACCTGCGGTTTGCTGCGATTTCTGCAGTTTCTGGTCCCCGCGGTCCCTGACCGCGGGGATCAGAAACTTTTTTTGCCTAAAAAAAGTTTTATTCACCCCCCCCTGCACCCCCGAATGATTTTTATGGTGGAGGGAGGTGCAGGGGGAGGGTTGCGGGCGGTGTGGGCGGTGCGGGAGGCGGGCGGTGCGGCAGGCGGGATCGCGATCCCCCGCCCGCCTCCCCTTGAAAATTCATTGGTGTTCAGTGGGTATACCAGGGTGCCAGCACATTGCTGGCACCCTGGTATAAACGGCTGACATCTGCGATGCGATGTCAGCCGTTTAACCCTTTCCATACAGCGGTCTGTACGGACCGCTGTATGGAAAAGGTTAACAGCGCAGGGAGCTCCCTCCCTCTCCCATCGGGGGGCTGCTGTGCCTTTGCAGCCCCCCGATGGAGAGGGAGAGAGCCCCCAGACAGCCCCCCGAGAGATCCCCTCCTTACCCTTCCCCGTCTGCGAAGTTCTGAGCAGACGGGGAAGGTTCCCATGGCAACAGGACGCCTCTCAGGCGTCCTGCTGTCCATGGTGCTGAACAGATCTGTGCTGAAAGGCATAGATCTGTTCAGTGTAAGTAAAATACAGTCCAGTACAATATATATTGTTCTGTACTGTATTATACAGACATCAGATCCACTGGATCTTCAAGAACCAAGTGGGTCTGGGTCAAGAAAAAGTGAATAAAAGTGAAA
Organism: Bufo bufo; assembly: GCF_905171765.1. Classification (NCBI taxonomy): domain Eukaryota; kingdom Metazoa; phylum Chordata; class Amphibia; order Anura; family Bufonidae; genus Bufo; species Bufo bufo. Next base: position 442,636,673 of record NC_053391.1, read on the forward strand.
AAAAAGTAAAAATCAAAAAACACATTTATCACTGATAAAAAATGAAAAAAATAAAATTCCCTACACATGTTTGGTATCGCCGCGTCCGTAACGACCTGATCTATAAAACGGTCATGTTACTTTACCCGAACGGTGAACACCATAAAAATAAAAAATAAAAAACTATGATGAAATTGAAATTTTGCCCACCTTACTTCCCAAAAAAGGTAATAAAAGTGATCAAAAAAGTCGCATGTACGCCAAAATTGTAACAATCAAACCGTCATCTCATCCCGCAAAAATCATACCCTACCCAAGATAATCGCCCAAAAACTGAAAAAACTATGGCTCTTAGACTATGGAGACACTAAAACATGATTTTTTTTGTTTCAAAAATGAAATCATTGTGTAAAACTTACATAAATAAAAAAAAAGTATACATATTAGGTATCGCCGCGTCCGTATCGCCCGGCTCTATAAAAATATCACATGATATAACCCCTCAGATGACCACCGTAAAAAAATAAAAATAAAAACGGTGTAAAAAAAGCCATTTTTTGTCATCTTACGTCACAAAAAGTGTAATAGCAAGCAATCAAAAAGTCATATGCACCCCAAAATAGATGCCAATCAAACCGTCATTTCATCCCGCAAAAAATGAGACCCTACTTAAGATAATCGCCCAAAAACTGAAAAAAACTATGGCTCTTAGACTATGGAGACACTAAAACATTTTTTGGGTTTTAAAAATGAAATCATTGTGTAAAACTTACATAAATAAAAAAAATTGTATACATATTAGGTATCACTGCGTCCGTGACAACCTGCTCTATAAAATTACCACATGATCTAACCTGTCAGATGAATGTTGTAAATAACAAAAAAAAAAACGGTGCCAAAAAAGCTATTTCTTGTTATCTTGCCGCACAAAAAGTGTAATATAGAGCAACCAAAAATCATATGTACCCTAAACTAGTACCAACAATACTGCCACCCTATCCCGTAGTTTCTAAAATGGGGTCACTTTTTTGGAGTTTCTACTCTAGGGGTGCATCAGGGGGGCTTCAAATGGGACATGGTGTCAAAAAAAACAGTCCAGCAAAACCTGCCTTCCAAAAACCATATGATGTTCCTTTCCTTCTGCGCCCTGCCGTGTGCCCGTACAGCAGTTTACAACCACATATGGGGTGTTTCTGTAAACTACAGAATAAGGGCCATAAATATTGAGTTTTGTTTGGCTGTTAACCCTTGCTTTGTAACTGGAAAAAAATATTAAAATGGAAAATCTGCCAAAAAAGTGAAATTTTGTAATTGTATCTCTATTTTCCATTAAATCTTGTGCAACACCTAAAGGGTTAACAAAGTTTGTAAAATCAGTTTTGAATACCTTGAGGGGTGTAGTTTCTTAGATGGGGTCACTTTTATGGAGTTTATAATCTAGGGGTGCATCAGGGGGGCTTCAAATGGGACATGGTGCCAAAAAAACAGTCCAGCAAAATCAGCCCTCCAAAAACCAAACGGCGCACCTTTCACTCTACGCCCCGCTGTGTGCCCGTACAGTAGTTTACGGCCACATATGGGGTGTTTCTGTAAACAGCAGAGTCAGGGCAATAAAGATACATTCTTGTTTGGCTGTTAACCCTTGCTTTGTTAGTGGAAAAAATGGGTTAAAATGGAAAATTAGGCAAAAAAATGAAATTCTCAAATTTCATCGCCATATGCCAATAACTCTTGTGCAACACCTAAAGGGTTAACGACGTATTTAAAATCAGTTTTGAATACCTTGAGGGGTGTAGTTTCTTAGATGGGGTCACTTTTAGGGAGTTTCTCCTCTAGGGGTGCATCAGGGGGCTTCAAATGGGACATGGTGTAAATAAACCAGTCCATAAAAATCAGCCTTCCAAAAACTACACGGCGCACCTTTCACTCTACGCCCCGCTGTGTGGCCGTACAGTAGTTTACGGCCACATATTGGGTGTTTCTGTAAACGGCAGAGTCAGGGCAATAAAGATACAGTCTTGTTTGGCTGTTAACCCTTGGTTTGTTAGTGGAAAAAATGGGTTAAAATGAAAAATTAGACAAAAAAAATGAAATTCTCAAATTTCCTCCCCATTTGCCAATAACTCTTGTGCAACACCTAAAGGGTTAACAACGTATGCAAAATCAGTTTTGAATACCTTGAGGGGTGTAGTTTCTTAGATGGGGTCATTTTTGGGTGGTTTCTATAATGTAAGCCTCGCAAAGTGACTTCAGACCTGAACTGGTCCCTAAAAATTGAGTTTTTGTAAATTTCTGAAAAATTTCAAGATTTGCTTCTAAACTTCTAAGCCTTATAACATCCCCAAAAAATAAAATATCATTCCCGAAACAAACATGAAGTAGACATATGGGGAATGTAAAGTCATCACAATTTTTGGGGGTATTACTATGTATTACAGAAGTAGAGAAACTGAAACTTTGAAATTTGCTAATTTTTCAAAATTTTTGTTAAATTAGGTATTTTTTGGTGCAAAAAAAATTTATTTTTTTGACTCCATTTTACCAGTGTCATGAAGTACAATATGTGACGAAAAAACAATCTCAGAACGGCCTGGATAAGTCAAAGCGTTTTAAAGTTATCAGCACTTAAAGGGACTCTGGTCAGATTTTCAAAAAATGGCCTGGTCCTAAGGTGTAAAAAGGCTGTGTCCTTAAGGGGTTAAGGCACATTTAGATTGGAGTTTTTACACCTCCAAATGTAAATATACGATTTAAATGACAAAAATACGTGGTCTCAAAGGGCAGGAAATGCTCAACCCCAAATGCAGTTGTGCATTTATGCTCGGGGAGCAGATACTGCGCTTGTGGTCTGTTGCTAAGGGCGATCCCCAGCAAAAAATGCATACAATGGAGGATGCCCACAACAGACCACAAGTGCCACAGAGACATCCTACACCAGATGGTAAAATGTGTGGATGTGAAATGATATAAAGAATAAATAGCTACAAGAATAGGTGCACTAGTGTGGTGGATGCAAACAGTAACATCTGACTAAATCCTCACACTGATGTTAAAAATAATACTTTAGCCAGTATATCCTTATTAAGGACATACCTGAGCCCGCACACCACGCCTAAGTTTCTCAAGTGGCACAGGACCTAACGCTAAACCTACCTGTACCGTATGGGTAGTACCAGGAGCCAGTAGGCAAATTACAGCAGCGTAAGGTCCGACTCACAGCAAACAGCTCCCAGTTCCCTCCAGTGTGACTAACAACACATACAATGGGAGGAGGGAGGAGGCTTAAAGTCCCACCCATTGCTGGCTGATATGTTGCAGGTCTCACAGGTGCACCTAAATTTAGTCAGATATTACTGTTTGCATCCACCACAGTAGTGCACCTATTCTTGTAACTATTTATTCTATATATCATTCCACATCCACACATTTTACCATCTGGTGTAGGATGTCTGTGGCACTTGCGGTCTGCTGCGGGCCTCCTCTATTGTATGCATTTTTTGCTGGGGATCGCCCTTAGCAAGCCACAAGTGCAGTATCTGCTCCCCCGAGCATTTCCTTCCCTTTGAGACCACGTATTTTTGTCATTTAAATCGTACATTTTAGATATCACACCAAATCTGTACTATAAATACATTGCATTGTATTGCTTATTTTCCTGAGTTACAGAATGTGTAATGATCTAGACATGAAATCACAATTCTGCAGACTTTAGAAGCGAAATCTCTTCATATTCTTTTTTTGGTTCAATTACCTGCACAGAAAGCGACATCTTTACCCCGGGTATTATCTAGCAATCTGATACAGCAGGGACAAAAGATCCCACTGCATTAAAAGAGCTAAGCTGCTATGAATTGTATAATTGCAAGTTGGTTGTCTATTTCCAATAACAGCCAGCAAATTTGTGAATGCAGAGCTGGACTATAAGGGCAGCATTATTAAGGGCTTACATTGAATGATGTAGCCCGTTAGTGGAGGAAAACGCTGCTATTATATGCAGTGATCTCCTCCACAGCATGATGAGGACTGATCACTAATGCCATCACTCGTCCCCATACCGACTAGGTGTTTGCCGCCAGAAGATTTTGTGATTGCACAGAATGACCTGCCACCAGCAAACAATTTTTAAGCCTGCTTAAAAATCTGGATTGCCCGATGAGAGAGCGGTTGCAATTGGTGGCACCTTTAGGGCTGTATTACACAGCCTATGAACACTCGTGTAATAATGCCTTTACAGCCTGTAAATTAAAGGAAACCTGTCACTAGTTTTCACCCACCACAATAGAAATCATACTGCATTAGCTTTTACCCACACTATTATATATCTGGTTTAAATTTTTTAAAGTAGCCCACAATCCTCTGTTATAGAATAGCCACACTTTATGCGAATACGATGCCAACATCATCTGTGTTCCATTACATCCCTAAGCAAGCCTATAAGTTCCTGAGTGACAGCTCCTGTAACCCAACCCTTCTCCCCAAGTCACGGCCCAAATCCCGTCATCATGCCAGGTACAAGTTATTGCAAAGCAAGGGAAGAAGGAGCGGACCAAGGAGGCTGTCCCGCTATAACTCCGGAATGATAGAATGCCAAACTCATCTCGGCTACTTGAATCTTACAGGACTCATTTCAGCACATTTACATATAGGACGGGAACATTTCAGGTAGGATTTACACTATGGTAGCAGTGCTCTCCCACCCAATTCTTTTTGTTATTTTTTTTTAAAGTTTGCACAAGAGAGAAGGTGGGGATTTCAAACAGCAAATCCCTGCTCTCCTTGTATAAAGGGATGGATCAAAGTGAAGTTGAGAAGAGAAGGAAGGCATGTGTATGTTAGTCTTTGTATCCCTCCTTGTATCCAATCCTTTATTATTGGAAAAAATGAGTAAATAAAATACTGCTTCATCCATAATGACCTTAACTGTAAAATGATAATGTTACGTATCCTGCAAAGTGTATGTCATAAAAAAAAAAAAAAACTATTAAAAAACAAAGACAGAATTGTTGGTTTTTGTTCATCTTGCATCACAAAAAAAATAAAATCAAAAAGTCATACGTACCCCTAAATGGTACCAATAAAAACTATAGCCTGACCTGCAAAAAACAAGCTGCCTTGACTGAAAAATAAAAATGTTATGGGTATAGCGACACAAAAAAGATGATATACATGTTATAATGCAAATCTATAAAATATAAAAAAAAATTGGTATCACTGTAATCGTGTCAACCTACTGAATCAATATTAACATTTTATACATACCACATGGTGAACCTTAAACACTGACAGAATAGCTGTTTTATGTTCATGTTGCCTCCAAAAGAATAAATAAAGTGAAAAATTTGATTCGATACAAATTCATTTGCGGAAAATTATGTTAAAAGAACGTCTATTTCCGGGCTGCAGAGACCCTTTATAGTGGTGTAGAACACTGTGCTTTGCAGTAACACGCATAGAGAGTCTGCTTTGGTAGTGAAATAAGGAATCCTGCACACAGTTTTTTTTGTTTCAGTAGTGTTTCTGTTTTCATTCCATTTTGCCGTACCGTTTTGCCGTTCTGCTTTTCTGTTTGGTTTCCATTTGTGATCCGTTTTTTGCGGATCGCAAACAGAAACAGAAGCTTACAATAATGTTTAAACAGTAAGTACATAAAAAAATTGGGCTGGGCATAACATTTTCAATAGATGGTTCCGCAAAAAACGGAACAGATACGGAAGACATACGGATGCATTCCGTATGTATTCTGTTTTCTTGCGGAACCATTGACTTGAATGGAGCCATGGAACGTGATTTGCGGGCAATAATAGGACATGTTCTATCTTTGAATGGAACAGCTAGCCACATAAGGTCCTGAGAACTAATCACCAGCTTACCGAAACAGTCAAAGTTTCTTTGGAACCACGTCTCTATGATAGCCGTGAGCATCTCAGAGCCGTTATACAGGAAGAGAGGGAGCCAAGTAAATGTCTTTTGCAACACCTCAAATAAATAGTCCTCTGTGTACGTCCCGCAGAACCAACCTGTCGACACAATCCGGTCCTCTGTGCTTCCCTTGGTGAGTGGAGGATTGAATGAAATCTGTATGAGCACAGCCAATGGATCAGTGTCCTTTCCTTTGAGTCCAGGTAAACAGGAAAATTTGGCTTTTAGGTTCAGCTCTGAGCCCACTTCAATGGCAAGAACCTTCTGCTTCTCGGCAGCTATGTAGGGAGACAGTTGCTTGGAATACTCTTTCAGTCTGGTGTATGAGAAATTATACATCGGTGTCACGATGTACAGAGCCCATTGTTTTGAAGGAGCAAAGCAGCCTGTGCTGGATCAAGAGTTTCCTCCAAAGGGGTGCACTGCGGAATTTTTCTTTTAGACAAGCTTCACAATGCAGACTGTCGACGGGCAGAGGTCAAGCTTCCGGGAGGATACCTCGGGCTGTAAAAATGACTGTTCCTTCGTGCCGATGACCTACTTCTGGGGGTTAACACCCCAATGGTTGGTGTTTGCATATCCTTGTGATATATGATGTACCCGCTCACTGACTGTAAACAGAAATCTTGACAGATAAATATATCAAACTCTGCCGCCATCTTTCTAGGCGCCACGTCTCCAGTCCACTGACCAGTCAGATTTACCAGCATCTGTACCAGGACATGAAGCAGTGGAATGACATTGTTCATCCCGTAGTCCTGGCTACTGACAAATAATGTGGCCTCCTCAAAGGGCCTGAGCAAACGGCAGGTGTCATGCAGGAGCTGCCACAGGCTGACATCGAAGTTACACAGGGGACTACTCATGTCCGCTTGGATCATCAAGAAATTGTTGATGGCCTTTTTTTGTTCTTAGGGAGGGTGGAATTCCAATGGTTGGAAACATCGCATATCAGCCTATGTTGGGGGATGCCGTTCTGCCGCTGCAGCTCAAGGAGGGTGTCCTTTGCAATGTACGAGTGGCTGAAGTGCATGCAAAGTTTCCTGACCATTTTAAGATGTCTTGCAGATGGGTGGAAGACTTCAGGAACTGCTTGACAGCCAGATTGAACACATGTGCCATGCAGGGCGCATGGCTCAGCCCTGCTTGACGCAGCACCGACACCATGTTCTTCGTGTTGTCGGTCACCATGGTTCCGATCTTGAGTTGTCGCGGAGAAAGCCAGGATTCGATTTCTTGCTGTAGGACACGGAGCAGTTGCTCCCCTGTGTGACTCCGTTCACCCAGGCAAACCAGGTGCAGAACAGTGTGAGAGTGATGAGAGGGGTCGCACATGGCTTGCATAAACTACATCCCTCCAACATAATTATTGGGTCTCTACAAGAAAATACTGTATTTAGTGTACCGGCATAGTTGGAGACATTGACATTGACTTCACAAGAGATACAGAGCAGCAGAGTTTGCTTTGAAATAAAAAATTTCACCACTGCGTAATTTGGCCTATACAGCTGTGAGATTGAGAAACAGCTCTCATTGTTTGAACACAGTTTGTGTGTGGATTAAGTTAAATGATAAGGACTGATATTCTGCTGTTTGGCCACAAGATGCCGCTGTTTCTTAAACACAGCTAATAGACTGCAGATATTTGAATATTCAAAGGAGGTGGTGTTTAAGAACTTGCTAGAAGAAGCAGCAGTCATCTTCGAAGCTAGCTGGGACTGAGGAACTGTGTGTAAGCAGAGGATCTGATGGATCCAGGAGTGAGAGGACCCCTCAGTGACCACAGCTGCAGCTGAGTGAAGCTGATCATTGTCCAAGACCCAGATCCTGTCCAGGAAAAGGAGGATTGTTTCCAGGAAGGCTGTTAAGAGCTGAGGAACATAGCTGCATACCTAGCTCATGCTTGCAAACATAGCTCATGTTTGCTGGAGAGACTAGTTTTTCGGTTCAGAGTTATCAGCGGATAAAGAGCAGACCCGGGTCGGTAAGATCGTGCACGCACCTCACTGCAGTTTTGGCACCTAGAGACTGAGACCAGGCCTGTAGTTAGCTAGTTATGGTCTCTGCTTTGTGTCAGGCTTAAGTGTTGCTACTGTTACTACAAGGACTCCATTACTTAAAGGGACATTGCACATTTGATAGCTGTTAAACACCCTCACAAACTCAATCCAGTTCAGCGTTTTGCTCTGGAGTAATACTAAGGCACTTGCTACTGGACTAGTTATGGAAGGGGGAATACTATACAGCACGGTAAGATTGGAAACTGTTGTGTTGCACCGCAGGCTAACCCGTACTAAGCACCCAAACAATTGTTCGTGTTTGCTTCAGGGAAATAATAGATATGGAGAGGCAGTTTTACTTGTGCCCGCCAGTAGGTAAATTGCTGCAAAATTTCCTCCGGCATCCATCAGAGGGTGCCATGCAACACAGGGGTCTCAGCCTTCAGGCTGGGTGCATGTGAATTTATTTTATGTTCTCAGCATTTGTGTTTGTGTTTATTACCACATGTTTGTAAAATTCTGTTTTGGCAAAGCTGGTGTTGGAGTTGCTTTTCTCGTTCGTGACTTTGCTGTATCCTGGGGAGCCCACCCCGGTACACAGCTTACACAGCAAAAGGAGGTGTACAGTCACCCATAAATTTTCCCAAAAAAAGCCTGTGTCACATAACAAATTTCACCACTACGTAATTTGGCCCATACCGCAAAAGGAGGTGTACAATCACCCATAAATTTTCCCAAAAAAAGCCTGTGTCACATAAAAAATTTCACCACTAAGTAATTTGGTCTATACCGCAAAAGAAGGTGTACAATCACCAATACATTTTCTGAAAAAAAGCCAGGTGTCACAAATTTCACCACTAAGTAATTCGGTCCATACCGCAAAAGGAGGTGTGCAATCACCCATAAATTTCCCCAAAAAAAGCATGTGTCACATAATGAATTTCACCACTAAGTAATTCGGTCCATACCGCAAAAGGAGGTGTACAATCACCCATACATTTTCCCCAAAAAAAGCCTGTGTCACATAAAAAATTTCACCACTAAGTAATTTGGTCTATACCGCAAAAGAAGGTGTACAATCACCAATCCATTTTCTGAAAAAAAGCCAGGTGTCACAAATTTCACCACTAAGTAATTCGGTCCATACTGCAAAAGGAGGTGTGCAATCATCCATAAATTTCCCCAAAAAAAGCATGTGTGACATAATGAATTTCACCACTAACTAATTCGGTCCATACCGCAAAAGGAAGTGTACAATTACCGTATTTTTCGCCCTATATGGGGCGAATGCTGCAATTTTACAGTGATACATCGCTGCCACGCCTGCTCCGCCTGCTTTATGAATGAAGCAGGCGGCAGAGGCGCGTGACGTAGTGAGTTACGCTGCCGACTCCCGCCCACTCGCCCGGCCTCCTGCCTGCTATGCAAGTTAGTAGTAAGTAGTACCGTACTAAAAACCTGGATAGGAGTTGAATTAACATTGCCTATATGATTACTACAGTGAGCATGGCCCGGTGTAGTAGAATACAGTGACTGCACTGGGCCCCGCTGCCATTACAAAACAAGATGCTGACCCACAGGGACACTGTTATGGGGGGGGATCTGTGGATGGACACATAGCATAATATGCTATGTGTCATCCACAGATCCCCCATAGCAGTGTCATGCCATCCCTAGATGCCCCCATAATGGTGCCATCCCCAGATGCCCCCATAACAGTGCCATCCCCAGATGCCCCATAACAGTGCCATCCCCAGATGCCCCCATAACATTGCCATCCCCAGATGCCCCCATAACAGTGCCATCCCCAGATGCCCCATAACAGTGCCATCCCTAGATGCCCCCATAACAGTGCCATCCCTAGATGCCCCCATAACAGTGTCATCCACAGACCCCCATAACAGTGTGTCATCCACATACCCCCATTACAGTGCGTCATCCACAGATCCCCCATGATAGTGTCATCCACAGACCACCATTAGTTCAAAACCCACAAAAAGCACACCTTTTGGTTCAAAATATTTTTTTTCTTATTTTCCTCCTCAAAAACCTAGGTGCGTCTTATGGGCCGGTGCGTCTTATAGGGCGAAAAATATGGTACCCATAAATTTTCCTAAAAAAAGCCTGTGTCACATAAAAAATGTCACCATTAAGTAATTTTGTCCATACCGTTAAAAGAGGTGTACAATCATCCATACATTTTCCGAAAAAAAGGCAGTGACACACAAAAAATTTAACCACTAAGTAATTCGGTCCATACTGCAAAAAGAGGTGTACAGTTGTGGCCAAAAGTTTTGAGAATTACATAAATATTGGAAATTGGAAAAGTTGCTGCTTAAGTTTTTATAATAGCAATTTGCAAATACTCCAGAATGTTATGAAGAGTGATCAGATGAATTGAATAGTCCTTCTTTGCCATGAAAATTAACTTAATCCCAAAAAAACCTTTCCACTGCATTTCATTGCTGTCATTAAAGGACCTGCTAAGATCATTTCAGTAATCGTCTTGTTAACTCAGGTGAGAATGTTGACGAGCACAAGGCTGGAGATCATTATGTCAGGCTGATTGGGTTAAAATGGCAGACTTGACATGTTAAAAGGAGGGTGATGCTTGAAATCATTGTTCTTCCATTGTTAACCATGGTGACCTGCAAAGAAACGCGTGCAGCCATCATTGCGTTGCATAAAAATGGCTTCACAGGCAAGGATATTGTGGCTACTAAGATTGCACCTCAATCAACAATTTATAGGATTATCAAGAACTTCAAGGAAAGAGGTTCAATTCTTGTTAAGAAGGCTTCAGGGCGTCCAAGAAATTCCAGCAAGCGCCAGGATCGTCTCCTAAAGAGGATTCAGCTGTGGGATCGGAGTGCCACCAGTGCAGAGCCTGCTCAGGAATGGCAGCAGGCAGGTGTGAGCGCATCTGCATGCACAGTGAGGCGAAGACTTTTGGAAGATGAAATGTGGGGGGTTGAGTCCGCACAACCCGCATGTAGGTGCATATCACTATGGCGAAATACATATACAAACGGAAAATGCAAATGTGATCGCACACTATATCCAGCATTCTGCCCTGCCTCCATGCTGGATGAGACATTGGTGTACATTTTGGCCAAAGCGTAATAAGCCACTCACCGCGTCAAGGTCGTCTCATTTGAGTGGTCCCTAACACTTGTTCCTACCTGTTTATGGGCCATGACAGCCACATAAAGTCCAGGGAATGCAGGTCAGCATGCAAGCCAAGCACACTCTGCTTTTAACCCCGTCCGGTGCCATTACAGCTTTCATCGGATCCAGGGATGCAAGTACCAACATGCATGCTGAGCCCACCATATACTTCTCCTGGAGCCAAATGGCTACTGGTAGGTTCTATATAAGCAGACTCAGTTTTATACTGACTTTAAAACCAGCCTCCCGACAGATTGACTGGTCAGGTGTGCATGACTCAAAGGAGATCGCCACGCCTCCAATATAAGCTACAAAGAAAAAATGTGGGGGGTTGAGTCCGCACAACCCGCATGTACGTGCATATCACTATGGCGAAATACATATACAAACGGAAAATGCAAATGTGATATGCACCTACATGCGGGTTGTGCGGACTCAACCCCCCACATTTTTTCTTTGTAGTTTATATTGGAGGCGTGGTGATCTCCTTTGAGTCATGCACACCTGACCAGTCAATCTGTCCTGGAGGCTGGTTTTAAAGTCAGTATAAAACTGAGTCTGCTTATATAGCACCTACCAGTAGCCATTTGGCTCCAGGAGAAGTATATGGTGGGCTCAGCATGCATGTTGGTACTTGCATCCCTGGATCCGATGAAAGCTGTAATGGCACCGGACGGGGTTAAAAGCAGAGTGTGCTTGGCTTGCATGCTGACCTGCATTCCCTGGACTTTATGTGGCTGTCATGGCCCATAAACAGGTAGGAACAAGTGTTAGGGACCACTCAAATGAGACGACCTTGACGCGGTGAGTGGCTTATTACGCTTTGGCCAAAATGTACACCAATGTCTCATCCAGCATGGAGGCAGGGCAGAATGCTGGATGTAGTGTGCGATCACATTTGCATTTTCCGTTTGTATATGTATTTCGCCATAGTGATATGCACCTACATGCGGGTTGTGCGGACTCAACCCCCCACATTTTTTCTTTGTAGCTTATATTGGAGGCGTGGCGATCTCCTTTGAGTCATGCACACCTGACCAGTCAATCTGTCCTGGAGGCTGGTTTTAAAGTCAGTATAAAACTGAGTCTGCTTATATAGAACCTACCAGTAGCCATTTGGCTCCAGGAGAAGTATATGGTGGGCTCAGCATGCATGTTGGTACTTGCATCCCTGGATCCGATGAAAGCTGTAATGGCACCGGACGGGGTTAAAAGCAAAGTGTGCTTGGCTTGCATGCTGACATGCATTCCATGGACTTTATGTGGCTGTCATGGCCCATAAACAGGTAGGAACAAGTGTTAGGGACCACTCAAATGAGACGACCTTGACGCGGTGAGTGGCTTATTACGCTTTGGCCAAAATGTACACCAATGTCTCATCCAGCATGGAGGCAGGGCAGAATGCTGGATGTAGTGTGCAATCACATTTGCATTTTCCGTTTGTATATGTATTCGCCATAGTGATATGCACCTACATGCGGGTTGTGCGGACTCAACCCCCCACATTTTTTCTTTGTAGCTTATATTGGAGGCGTGGCGATCTCCTTTGAGTCATGCACACCTGACCAGTCAATCTGTCCTGGAGGCTGGTTTTAAAGTCAGTATAAAACTGAGTCTGCTTATATAGCACCTACCAGTAGCCATTTGGCTCCTGGAGAAGTATATGGTGGGCTCAGCATGCATGTTGGTACTTGCATCCCTGGATCCGATGAAAGCTGTAATGGCACCGGACGGGGTTAAAAGCAGAGTGTGCTTGGCTTGCATGCTGACCTGCATTCCCTGGACTTTATGTGGCTGTCATGGCCCATAAACAGGTAGGAACAAGTGTTAGGGACCACTCAAATGAGACGACCTTGACGTGGTGAGTGGCTTATTACGCTTTGGCCAAAATGTACACCAATGTCTCATCCAGCATGGAGGCAGGGCAGAATGCTGGATGTAGTGTGCAATCACATTTGCATTTTCCGTTTGTATATGTATTCACCATAGTGATATGCACCTACATGCGGGTTGTGCGGACTCAACCCCCCACATTTTTTCTTTGTAGCTTATATTGGAGGCGTGGCGATCTCCTTTGAGTCATGCACACCTGACCAGTCAATCTGTCCTGGAGGCTGGTTTTAAAGTCAGTATAAAACTGAGTCTGCTTATATAGCACCTACCAGTAGCCATTTGGCTCCTGGAGAAGTATATGGTGGGCTCAGCATGCATGTTGGTACTTGCATCCCTGGATCCGATGAAAGCTGTAATGGCACCGGACGGGGTTAAAAGCAGAGTGTGCTTGGCTTGCATGCTGACCTGCATTCCCTGGACTTTATGTGGCTGTCATGGCCCATAAACAGGTAGGAACAAGTGTTAGGGACCACTCAAATGAGACGACCTTGACGCGGTGAGTGGCTTATTACGCTTTGGCCAAAATGTACACCAATGTCTCATCCAGCATGGAGGCAGGGCAGAATGCTGGATTTACTTTTGGAAGATGGCCTGGTGTCAAGAAGGGCAGCAAAGAAGCCACTTCTCTCCAAAAAAAACATCAAGGACAGATTGATCTTCTGCAGAAAGTATGATGAATGGACTGCTGAGGACTGGGGCAAAGTCATATTCTCAGATTGTTTGGGGCATCTGGAAAAAGGCTTGTCCGGAGAAGAAAAGGTGAGCGCTACCATCAGTCCTTTGTAATGCCAACAGTAAAGCATCCTGAGACCATTCATGTGTGGGGGTTGCTTCTCATCCAAGGGAGTGGGCTCACTCACAATTTTGCCCAAAAACACAGCCATGAATAAAGAATGGTACCAAAACACCCTCCAACAGCAACTTCTTCCAACAATCCAACAACAGTTTGGTGAAGAACAATGCATTTTCCAGCACGATTGGAGCACCGTGCCATAAGGCAAAAGTGATAACTAAGTGGCTCGGCGACCAAAACATTGACATTTTGGGTCCATGGCCTGGAAACTCCCCAGATCTTAATTCCATTGAGAACTTGTGGTCAATCCTCAAGAGGCGGGTGGACAAACAAAAACCCACTAATTCTGACAAACTCCAAGAAGTGATTATGAAAGAATGGGTTGCTATCAGTCAGGAATTGGCCCAGAAGTTGATTGAGAGCATGCCCAGTCGAATTGCAGAGGTCCTGAAAAAGAAGGGCCAACACTGCAAATACTGACTCTTTGCATAAATGTCATGTAATTGTTGATAAAAGCCTTTGAAACAAATGAAGTGCGTGAAAATATATTTCACTACATCACAGAAACAACTGAAACAAAGATCTAAAAGCAGTTTAGCAGCAAACTTTGTGAAAACTAATATTTTTGTCATTCTCAAAACTTTTGGCCACGACTGTACAATAACCCATAAATTTCCCCAAAAAAGCCTGTGTCACATAAAGAATTTCACCGCTAAGTAATTTGGTCCATACCGCAAAAGAAGGTGTACAATCACCCATACATTTTCCGAAAAAAAGCCAGTGTCACATAAAAATTTTCACCACTAACTAATTCGGTCCATACCACAAAAGGAGGCGTACAATTACCCATACATTTTCCCGAAAAAAGCCTGTGTCACATAAAAAATTTCACCACTAAGTAATTCAGTCCATACCACAAAAGGAGGTGTACAATCACCCATACATTTTCCGGAAAAAAAGCCAGTGTCACATAAAAAATGTCACCACTAAGTAATTCGGTCTATACCATTAAAGGAGGTGCACAATCACCCATACATTTTCCGGAAAAAAAGCAGCGTAACATAAAAAATTTCACCACTAAGTAATTCGGTCCATACTGCAAAAGGAGGTGTACAATCACCCATACATTTTCCCCAAAATAGCCTGTTTCACATAAAGAATTTCACCACTAAGTAATCCGGTCCATACCACAAAAGGAGGTTTACAATCACCCATACATTTTCCCCAAAATAGCCTGTTTCACATAAAAATTTTCACCACTAAGTAATTCGGTCCATACCACAAAAGGAGGTGTACAATCACCCATACATTTTCCGGAAAAAAAAGCCAGTGTCACATAAAAAATTTCATCACTAAGTAATTCGGTCCATACTGCAAAAGGAGGTGTACAATCACCCATACATTTTCCCCAAAATAGCCTGTTTCACATAAAGAATTTCACCACTAAGTAATCCGGTCCATACCACAAAAGGAGGTGTACAATCACCCATACATTTTCCCCAAAATAGCCTTTTTCACATAAAGAATTTCACCACTAAGTAATTCGGTCCATACCACAAAAAGAGGTGTACAATCACCCATCCATTTTCCCCAAAATAGCCTGTTTCACATAAAGAAATTCACCACTAAGTAATTCGGTCCATACCGCAAAAGGAGGTGTACAATCACCCATAAATTTTCCCGAAAAAAGCCTGTGTCACTTAAAAAATGTCACCACAAAGAAGGCTTACCACATATAACTGCACCGCTGAACGGCTAGTAAGCCCTTATTTTTTTCAACTTTTGCACTACACAAGGCTTTTTATCATATAAGTGCAACGCTGAATGACAAATATATTTTTCTTTTGCCTACGGAGTCCTTTTCTTATGGCTTTGCACAGGGAGCAAGAATGTTACACACAAGCCCTAATTTTTTTTCTACTTTTACACAACACAAAAGGCTTTTCAACAGATAAGTGCAACACTGGATGGCGAATATATTTTTATTTTGCCACTAATACACAGCAACAGGGTCTGTAGAATATATCACTGCTCTATTGAACAGCAATTAGGCCCTCATTTTTTGCTTTACAACATGTAACTGCACCGCACAAGGGCAAATAAGACGTATTGTAGTAATATTTCCTTGTAATAAACCCTGTTAATGGCTGTATTAAACAGCGCTTGGACTCCAATAACAAGAAAGGTTTGCTGGAATTACAGAGTTGTATAATGGCAATTTGGATCCGCAGTCAGTGCAGCGAGGTGTAATAGGATTGTTCCTGTTACCCAGTCTGTAGCCTCCCCTACTGATCCCAGTTCTACATAAATTCTGTGGAACGATTCCTCCCTATCCCTATAAATCGTTTTTCACTACAATCAAGTCTTTCCTAGCGCTGTCCCTAGCGCATGCAGACATCTCTCCCTGCACTAAGTACACTGGTAAATGCCAGAATCTAAGATGGCTGCCACTATTTATAGGGCTGTGACATCACAGGGGTGGCTGGCTGGCTGCTGATTGGCTGCATGCATGGCATTATGGGTGATCCCGTCTTCCCAGAGTTCCTTTCTCCATGTCTTTACACGTGCAGCAGCCATTTTAGAAAAAAATTGGATTCGTTACATCGCACATCGAGTATCTAACCGGGCGAGTTTCAACACTGAGAAGCGTTGACAATTTGGAAAAGAGTTTGCTGCTCACTTAGCAAGCACTCTATGGGGCAGATGTGGGGCATCTGCACCATAGAGTGCTTGCTCAGTGAGCAACAAACTCTTTTCCAAATTGTCAACGCTTCTCAGTGTTGAAACTGGCCTGGTTAGATACTCGATGTGCGATTCCAAACAGGCAATTTGCTCACATTTTGAACAAATATATGCACCCTCAAATGGCTGTTCCAGGACTGCATACATTATTAGACAAGATGTGCACTGGACTGTGTTGCAAATAATGGAGATTAAATGGGGATTACGCAAGAAAATAAAAATACAATATAGTGCAGTGATAAGAATCTAACTTACGGTAGTCCCCTTCTAAAGTCCCTGAATCTGATGTCACGTAATCTAAAGTCACACACTTAAGACAAACACACACTGGAAATCAAACATGCGAACGCTCACAAACTTGCGTTGTTTGGCTGCTTTTATAAGTGCAGCTCTCAAACCAGTCTGCATTTTTTTCTCTAGATTCAAAGGACTGAGCTGCCCTCAAGACTGGCTATTAAACTTCTCCTAATTAGATAGCCACACCCTAATTACTTAATTAATTACCTGTGCAACACCCTGGAGAAGGAAGAGAAAAAAAAAATTTAATCACAGTATACTCTCAGCTGCTATGAAATAAATCTGGCAGCAATAGCAAATTTGGTGCCAATATTCAAAAAGGGACCAAAAACAGAACCCTGGAAACTATAGGCCTATAAGTTTAACATCTGTCGTGGGTAAACTGTTTGAAGGTTTTCTAAGAGATGCTATCTTGGAGTACCTTAATGAAAAAAAGCAAATAACGCCATATCAGCATGGCTTCATGAGGGATCGGTCATGTCAAACTAATTTAATCAGTTTCTATGAGGAGGTAAGTTCTAGACTTGACAGTGGCGTATCAATGGATATCGTATATCTGGACTTCTCCAAAGCATTTGACACTGTACTGACACTGTATAAAATAAGAATTTTTGGACTGGGAGAAAATGTCTGTACGTGGGTAAGTACCTAGCTCAGTGATAGAAAACAGGAGGGTGGTTATTAACGGTACACACTCAGATTGGGTCACTGTCACTAGTGGGGTAGCACAGGGGTCTGTATTGGGCCCAATTCTCTTCAATATATTTATTAATGATCTTGTAGAAGGCTTGCACAGTAAAATACATTTTTTTGCCTATGACACTAAAGTAATTGACACGGAAGAGGACAGTATACTGCTACAGATGGATCTGGATAGATTGGAGGCTTGGGCAGAGAAGTGGAAGATGAGGTTTAACACTGACAAATGTAAGGTTATACACATGGAAAGGAATAATGCAAGTCACCCGTACACACTAAATGATAAAACACTGGGTAACACTGACATGGAAAAGGACCTAGGAATTTTGGTGAACAGCAAACTAAGCTGTAGAAACCAGTGTCAGGCAGCTGCTGCTAAGGCCAATAAGATAATGGGTTGCATCAAAAGGGACATAGATGCCCGTGATGAGAACATAGTCCTATCACTTTACAAATCACTAGTCAGACCACACATGGAGTACTGTGTACAGTTCTGGGCTCCTGTGAACAAGGCAGACATAGCAGAGCTGGAGAGGGTTCAAAGGAGGGCAACTAATAATAACTGGCATGGATGGACTACAGTACCCTGAAATATTATCAAAATTGGGGTTATTGACTTTAGAATAAAGACGACTGAGGGGAGATCTAATAACTATGTATAAATATATCAGGGGTCAGTACAGAGATCTCTCCCGCCATCTATTTATCCCCAGGACTGTGACTATGACGAGGGGACATCCTCTGCGTCTGGAGGAAAGAAGGTTTGTACACAAACATAGAAGAGGATTCTTTACGGTAAAAGCAGTGAGACTATGGAACTCTCTGCCTGAGGAGGTGGTGATGGTGAGTTCACTAAAAGAGTTCAAGAGGGGCCTGGATGTATTTCTGGAGTGTAATACTAGGCTATAGCTACTAGAGATGGGTTGTTGATCCAGGGAGTTATTCTGATTGCCTGATTGGAGTCGGGAAGAAATTTTTTTCCCCTTAAATGGGGAAAATTGGCTTCTACCTCACAGTTATTTTTTTTGCCTTCCTCTGGATCAACTTGCAGGATAACAGGCCGAACTGGATGGACAGATGTCTTTTTTTGGCCATAGAAACAATGTTACTGTGTTACTATGTTACCACAAAGCGTGAGGAAATTTGCCTTCTGTGAGATTTTAATTTTTCCTGAAATTCGGATCGAATTCTACTTCGTCAGCTTCGATTCGCTCATCTCTAAAAGTGATCAAAAAGTCACATGTACTATGGTACAAATAAAAATTACATCATATCCTGCAAAAATGAACCCTCATACAGCTCCTTCAATGCGTAACACATAAAATGTATTGCACGGTGAACCCCATATAACTTAAGTATAAAAGAAAATGACAGAATTTAAATTTTTTGGGCCAGCTACAGCTTGTTCCACAAGGAAACATGACCCACACAGCTCAGTTGCTAGATTGATAAATTATGGCTCTTAAAGGTCATCTGTCAGCAGATTTGCACCTATGAAACTGGCTGACCTGTTGCATGTGCGCTTGGCAGGTGAAGGCATCTGTGTTGGTCCCATGTTCATATGTGCCTGCATTGCTGAGAAAAATGATGTTTTAATATGTGAAAATGAGCTTATAAGAGCAATGGGGTTATTGTTATTACTCCTGGAGGGTCAGTTCTCTCTGCATCAGCCAAGTCCTCTCTACTTTGATTCATAGTGCCAGGTGTGATGATATTTTCACTGCCTGGCCCTGTCAATCAAAGTGGAGAGGGCGCAGGTGGCAGTTGCAGAGAGAGCAAGGCCTCCAGGACTAATGTCTCATGGACGTACCAAGACATACGGATGTCCCCGCGACAGTGGGTGACAGAAAATCTGTGAGACTGACAACACGTGCTTTGATCTGACAGGTTTCCTTGTGGATTAATTGATGTCTGTGTTGTTTCTGATACTGGCCACACCTCTAACCTCCAGGTGTTGCTATTGTGGTCATTTAACTTTCTTTATTTATAGTGGCTTCTCCCACAATGCTGTGCGGTTTATAGCTTCAGTGGTATCTGTGGTCTGCTGGTGTTTGGTTCTCGGCTGAGTTCTAGTTGCTGCCATAGCTACTGAAAAGTTAAGTGTTTCCTTTCCCTTTTACATTTTGTTTTGGTTTATCTGTGTGTTGTTTTTCCCATGCCCTTTGTTGTAGGCCTGAGGGAGACTCCTGGTCATCTTTCCTTTCTGGAGGAACAGGTAGTCTCAGTCATGTCACTATTACCAGGGTCTTATAGGGTGAGTTAGGAATCTAGGTACTCCTGCGTATGAACTCACCTACCTATGTTCATATTGATAGCCAGTCAGGACTGTGACTAGGGATTTGACTAGGAGGTGTTCTTCTTTCTTCCCTTGCTTTCAGGCCTTGTTCCTTGTTCCTTTTCCTTCTTCGTCCGGTGTGGTGTCTCCCTCCCACACACGGGCGTGACATAATGGCAAAGACCTGTTGCGCATAGAGGCTCATTTGCATATATTAAAAATGCATCTTTCTCACCAATGTGGGCACATATTGTCATGGGACCAACACAGATGCCTTCAGCTGCTAAATGCACATGCAACAGGTCAGCCAATTTCATGTGTATAAATCTGCTGACAGATGCCTTTTAAGTACATATCAGCAAAATACATGCTTCAAAATCCAAATGGTGCTCCTTTACTGCTGTGCCCCCAAATAGCTGTTTATGATGACATATGGGGTATTGGCATATTTAGGAGAAATTGTGTAACAATCCTTGGGTTGTTTTTTCTCTCACCCTTGTGAAAATATTGAGCTAAAATGTCACATTATTGGAAAAATTTTCATATTTAATGTCCACACTTCAATTCTTATAAATTCTATGAAACACCTGTGAGGTCAAGTGCTCATTATACTCCTAAATGAATTATTTGAGGGGTGAGGTTTCCAAAATGGGGTCTTTTGATGTGTTTCTTTTGTTTTGGTACCTTAAAGCCTACAGAATCAGGGTCATAAATATTGGAGTTTTATTTCTCTGGTAATACCTCCACAATGGTCACTGAAATAACTTGAAACGGACAAAAATAATGATTAAAAATTTACGGAAAATCAGACATTGGTTTTGAATTGTGGTTCAACAGAATAATAATTTTAAAAAAATAATGAAACTGGCCTGGACAAAAATGATGGTACCCCTAGAAGAGATTGAAAATAATTTGATCATAGGGATATGTTAAACTAAGGTGTGTCCTGAAATTAGCATCACAAAGGTCTTCAAACTTGTAATCAGTCAGTCTGTTAAAAGTAGTAGTAGGGTAAAAAGTAGTCGCTGCGCTGTTTGGTATCATGGTATGTACCAAACTGAACATGGACCAAAGAAAGCTAAGGAGAGAGTTGTCTCAAGAGATTAGAAAGAAAATTATACAAATATGTTAAAGGTAAAGGCTAAAAGACCAATCCAAACAACTTAATGTTCTTTTTACTACAGTGGCACATATCATTCAGACGTTTAAGGTTTATGGGACTGTAGCCAACTTCTCTGGACATGGCTGCAAGAGGAAAGTTGATGAAAAATTGAAGAGATGGATAATACGAATGGTAACCAAAGAGCCCAAAACAAGTCCCAAAGAGATAAGAGGTGAACTTCAAGATACATCAGTGTCAGATCACACCATCCATGTCTCTCTTAGCCAAATTGAACTTAATGGAAAACGACCAAGGAGGAAACCAGTGTTAAAAGCAAATCATAAAAAGTAAGACTGGAATTTTGTTTGCCAAATGCATATTGACAAGCCACAAAGCTTCTGGGTGAATGTCAATTGGACAGTTGAGACAAAACTGGTGGTATTTGGCAAATCACATCAGCTCTTTGTACACAAAAAATGACGCATACAAAGAAAAGAACATTGTGCCTACTATGAAACATGGAGGAGTCTTGGTTATGTTTTGGGGCTGCTTTGCTACATTTGGCACAGGGTGTCTTGAATCTGTGCAGTGTACAATGAAATCTCAAGACTATGAAGGCATTCTGGAGAGAAATGTGCTGCCCAGTGTCAAAAAGCCTGGTCTCAGTTGCAGGTTATGGGTTCTCCAACAGGATAATGACTCAAACGTTTAAAACACACAGCTATAAATATCCAAGAGTGGCTAAGAGCAAATAACTATTCTGATACAGTCTTCTATGAGACCTGATCTAAATTATGTTGAACATCTATGGATGGAGCCAAAACATGCAGCCTGGATAAAGCACCCTTCAAACCTGAGACAGCTGGAGCAGTTTGCTCATGAGGAGTGGGCCAAAATACCTGTGGACAGTTGCAGAAGCCTCACTGAGAGTTACAGAAATCGCTGGATTGCAAGGATTGCCTCAAAAGATTGTACAAAAAAATATTAAGTTAAAGGGCGTGTGTCACTTCAGAAAATAGCATTTATTATGTAGAGAAAGTTAATACAAGGCACTTGCTAACGTATTGTTATTATCCATATTGCCTCCTTTGCTGGCTGGATTCATTTTTCATTATACACTGCTTGTTTCCATGGTTACAACTAGGGATGAGCGAATCGACTTCGGATGAAACATCTGAAGTCGATTCACATAAAACTTTGTTCTAATACTGTACGAAGCAGGAGCTCCGCATAGTATTAGAATGTATTGGCTCCGATGAGCCAAAGTTTTTGCTTTGCGAAGTCTCGCAAGACTTCGGGTAATAACTTCATAAATTAATTTGTACTGTAAAAAAACATTTCCTGAACTCAGGTTCGGTTCCAAGTGGTACCTTGGAACCGAACCCGAGTTTAGGAAATTGTTTTTTACAGTACAAATTAATTTATGAAGCTATTGCGCGAAGTCTAACTTTTAACTTTGGCTCATCTGAGCCAATACATTCTAATACATTCTAATACAGTATTTAAACAAAGTTTTATGCGACTCGACTCGACCAACAATTTGGTCCATATGTGTACCTCCTTAGACACAACTATAAAACATTATGGGGGTCAGAATATGAAGAGGAAAAGAAACATTTTTTTTCAAAGTTTTTTTTTTCTCCTGTATTAAAACACTAGAAAAACTATGTAAATATGGTATCATTGTAATCTTGCTAGCCCACATAATGAAGGGAATGGTTCAGTTTTACTGCATAGAGAACATCAACCCATAAACTGTAGGGGAATTGCGTTGCACACCATTTTAATTTGTTTTCAGCTTCCCACTTCATTGTGTGTAACAGTAAATGGTGCCATTAGAAAGTGCAACTTGGCCCGCAAAAACAAGCCTTCATACAGAGCCATAAAAAAAAGTTATGGCTTCGGGAAGGCAGTGAGTAAAAAACAAAAACGCCAAAATTGAAAATCACAAGGTCCTGAAGGGGTAAAAATGTCAGATGCTCAAACAGCTATTTGGGCAAAAATTCAAGTAAAGAGGCTAAAAATAGCTACAAAAAAGTCCAGCATTTAAAAAAAAAAGCTGTCATGACAAAAACATAGTGTGACACCCGTAGACCTTAAAATTGATGCACAGATAAAGTATGACAAGTATACCATGGACACCAACAATTGTGTTTCCAAGTCTCTTCCGTACGAATATGTATGACCCTGTCATACAGAAACATGATGATACCTAATATTTAATTCATATTAAAACTAATTGAATTGTCAGCACTGAAATACTAATGAGCCCCATGCATCTGGAGTTCTATAGTTTGATAAAAAATAAAAAGGGATAAAACATATCATAAACCATATACAAACTCTGTGAAGATGATGTAGTGCCAAACCAGCATACCTGAAAAAGTAATTGTATCTTTCCGAGTGAGCCCTTTATTTTGCTTAATAATAAGCTATATATTGCTGTTACTAAGCATCGGTTGACATTTGTGAATGCAGTGAGAAATTACAGTCATTATTACGGTTGTTTTGGGTGACTGATCAATGAATAAGAAATAATCTAAAAGTCTAATAACGTTGTTTGCATATATCCTTTTCTGACTTCAAAGCCAGTGAACATCCCAATAGGGATTTTTCCTATCTTACTTATGTTGAAATATTTTCCTGTTTAACGAGACAGAATGTAGATTAGGCTAAAAAGAATTACAGAAGTCTTTGTTATTTCAAGGTCATGCTTTTATAATAACTGTAATACAAAACCATGTCTCTGAACAGACATTGCATGACATCATAATCCATGCCTCAATTCTCCATCTGTATAATATGTGAAACACAGGGTATTAAGATCAGAAAGAGAATGCGTTCTTAATTGTACAGCACACAATAAAAAGAAAAACATTACCTGCTTTATAATAACAGTATGAACTAAATATGTATTTATGAAAAGTCACAAAACCTAAAAACTTTACCCCAATATTTTTTTTTTAAATCATTCATTATAAATACATACACTGTTTTAAGGGGTTTTCTGGGAGAAAAATATTGATGACGTATCCTGATAGGTTATCAATTTCTGATCGGTGTGGTACTGACAACTGTCCACCGGCACCTATTAACTGTTTGAAGAGGCTGTGGCGTTCCGGTGAATGCTGTAGCCCATTCATAGTATCCCAAGCATAGCACCGTACATTGCATAGTGGCTGTGCATAGTATTTCAACCCCGGCTTATTTACTTGTTTGGGAACTGTTTGGGAACATCACTGGCCTATAAAGAGGCCGCATTGCTCACTGGAGAGCCATGGCCTCTTCAATCAGCTGATGTGCTGGTAGTTGGATCAGTTAGTGATGAGCTGTCCTGAGGATAATCCGTCAATATTAAACTCCCAGAAAACCCCTTTAAAACTATTTTCTCAGGATAGAGATTGGAGGCCTTTGGTTTAGATTACCTAATATTCAATTGCTGTCTTTCCTGCCGATTACTAGATTGAAGTGGCAGTGACACATGGAAAGCTCTGAGTCATCTCCTATCAGCTTTGCTAGACTCTTTAAAAGTCTGTCATTGGCCCAGTATAGTCATAGGCTGACAACATGGCCAACTGGAAGTCATCAGTAGACAAAGTAGCACAGGTCTACAATACAACCGGCACTTTGTTCTATAGAGGGTTTGGTCACAGCAACCAGAACCATGGTTTAGGTGACATTGCTAGCATATCCTAGCCCTAGTGTTTCCCATCCAGGCTTCCGAGAGGCTGTTTAGGGGTTCCACAGATCACAACAAAATCTGATATTTTCATAGTAGGGATGGCAAACTGATTTCAATCTGCTCAAAAAAGTCAACAGATCAAACACATAAAAATCAAATCACAGAAGTAGGAAGACTGGCAGAATGTCTTACTTCCACTTCCTTCTTGGAGTTAGGAATCGGAGTAGGTGTTTCTAAGCAGTCTTGCTGATGTATGGCAAAAAAAGTTCAGTACTATAAGTATCTAAAACAGCACAAAAACTGGGGGAAGAAGTGTTATCCTCATGAATATACCTTTTATGACAGTGGCCAATGCCTGCTGTCCTGCTTACCTGCCGCTCTGCTCCCTTGCTTCGGTGGTCTGAACCCCCTGGCCTTCCTCTCCTCCCTCTCGGCAGGCCTGGCCACCAGAGTGGATCCAGCATGCATGTGGGTCCAACACTCCCTGAATTTTATGGCGGTCATTATGGCGCATAACAGGTAGTATTTAGTGTTAGGACCCGTGTAACAGAGATCGCCTTGACGTTTGGCATACGGGCTTAGATGGTTTTGTACAAAATGCATTGACCAAGCATCTCGCTTTTATAAATAAGCGTAGTATTAGCACCATAATTTTTGTAAGCATTGTTTTACTTTGTCTGATTTGCAGAGTGCTGCTGCATTGTCTCTTTCTTTTCCTCTAGGTTTTTGCCATGGCGGCGTGCACCTGCGCACTGGGAGGTGCTGACTAAACCCCTTTTCTTTTGCAGATTTACAATGCTGGAGATGTGGCACTCCAGCGAGTCGTGCACTCCTGATTAGCCTGTCTGCCCTATAGGCTGATTTTAATTATTTTCAGTATTAAGCTGTGGCCTGCTCTCACTACATTCATTGGAAGCTGTCTAGCACCAGGAAGGGTATAGAGTGGGCTCAGCATGCATGTTGGTACCTGCATCCCTTGTAATGGAGGCCATTTTGGCACAACAAATGGAAAAAGGCAGAGTGGATCCAGCATGCATGTGGGTCCAACACTCCCTGAATTTTATGGCGGTCATTATGGCGCATAACAGGTAGTATTTAGTGTTAGGACCCGTGTAACAGAGATCGCCTTGACGTTTGGTATACGGGCTTAGATGGTTTTGTACAAAATGCATTGACCAAGCATCTCGCTTTTATAAATAAGCGTAGTATTAGCACCATAATTTTTGTAAGCATTGTTGTACTTTGTCTGATTTGCAGAGTGCTGCTGCATTGTCTCTTTCTTTTCCTTTAATCAAAGAGAAGGTCACTGAAGATGACATGAAAATTGAGCATGCAAACAAACACTCATGTCAGTGGGGAGTTTTAACATTCACTTCTATGATACTTGATTTACTCTTTATAATATAACCCGTAAGGCTTGAAGGCTCCACAATAATCTCTGAAATTAGAAAAACTCAACAGTGAAGTTCTTTGGGAATAAGTTATAAATGCCATATACAGTAACATGAAGAAATGCATTTCTAGTGGATATGTTTCATTGTTTTGCATTACATTATTGAAAATATCTGTTGAAGCTTCATGCACTTAACTGTATCCATTTTTTTGTTCACAAACCACAAATTCGCAAAATATGGTTACCTTCCATGTGCATTCCGCATTTTTCTCACTCCCATTAATAGAAATGACTACTCTTTACTGCAATCTAGATCAGAATAAGACATATATTAGAATTTGCAGAACGGCCACAAGGATCTGCAAACTGTGTGAGTATCCCAAGGTCAGTGTGCTATCCGCCAAAAATGCAGATTGTACAATAACGAAAATATGTTTGTGTGCATGTGGCCTAAGGCTAAGACTATACCCATACTATACCTTAACACTAGAGATGAGCGATCTTATAGTAGTTCAGTTTGTCCTCTATCACAGCGGGTGTATAAAAGGCCCCCATTTTGGACCGGTAGTGAGGTTCCAACAAGGTGGAGAGCCAGAAGTCATCCCTCTGCCGAATGGTGGCAATTCGGCTGTCACTACGCAAGCAAGTGAGCATGCATCGGGCCATTTGTGCAAGTGACTCGGAGGGACTCCCTGCCTCCATCTCCACTGCATACTGCCACGGTGTGTCTGGGTCCTCTGCCTTGTCTTCCTCATCGCCCTGTAGCTCCTCTGGCTGCTCCTGCTCCTCCTCTCCGGTCACCTGTGTAGAAAAACCACCCATTTCGCTACACATTGCTTGTGCTCCAATGTCCTCCTCCTCTAGTTCAGCCTCCACAGGGCTCATGTGGCCATGAGATCTAGGCGCCACGCCTCCAGTCCCCTGACCAGTCATATTTTCCAACATCTGTTCCAGGACATGAAGCAGTGGAATGACGTTCATCCCGTAGTCCTGGCGACTGACAAATAACGTGGCCTCCTCAAAGGGCCTGAGCAAACGGCAGGTGTCACGCGTGAGCTGCCACTGGCTGACGTCGAAGTTACACAGGGGAGTACTCCTGTCTGCTTGGATCATCAAATAATGGTTTATGGCCTTTCTCTGTTCGTATAGTCTGTCCAACCTATGCAGGGGGGAATTCCAACGGGTGAAAAATGTCACATATCAGCCTATGTTGGGGGATGCCATTCTGCCGCTGCAGCTCAAGGAGAGTGTGCTTTGCGGTGTACGAGTGGCTGAAGTGCATGCAAAGTTTCCTGGACATTTTTAGGATGTCTTGCAGATGGGTGGAGGACTTCAGGAACCGCTTGACAAGCAGATTAAACACATTTGCCATGCAGGGCACATCACTCAGCTCTTCTTGATGCAGCACCAACAGCATGTTTTTCCCATTGTCGGTCACCATGGTTCCGATTTTGAGTTGTTGCAGAGAAAGACAGGATTACATTTCTTGATTAAGGACACAGGGCAGTTCTTCCCCTGTGTGACTCAGTTCGCCCAGGCAAACAAGATGCAGAGCAGCATGACACTTCCGTGCCCTGCACATGTGGTATGCTGGAGGGGCACTGTGACTTGTCCCTGCAGTGGAGGCTGACATGCTGGAGCATGAGGAGGCAGAGGTGGACATTTTTGCAGGACCAACAGTGTGACAACGTGGAGTAGGAAGCGGCGTGACCTGTCCAAGTTGCTGGTGTGGCTGTGCAGGAACCACATTCACCCAGTGGACCGCAAAGGACATGTATTGTGCCTGACCGTAGTTACAGGTTTTTATGTCTGTCGATGTTGTTTTAAATTTTTAATAAAACATTTGGGCAAAAATGTAGGTAATCTAGATGTAGGTAAATCCATTTTGAAAAATTCTCATTTTATTATAATGAACCAATACAATATTTCACCAGTTAATCAAAGAGAAGGTCACTGAAGGTGACATGAAAATAGGGCATGCAAACACTCATGTCAGTGGGGAGTTTTAACATTCACTTCTATGATACTTGATTTACTCTTTATAATATAACCCGTAAGGCTTGAAGGCTCCACAATAGTCTCTGAAATTAGAAAAACTCAACAGTGAAGTTCTTTGGGAATAAGTTATAAATGGCATATACAGTAACATGAAGAAATACATTTCTAGTGAATATGTTTTGCATTACATTATAAAAAATATCTGTTGAAGCTTCATGCACTTAACTGTATCCATATTATTGTCCACAAACCACAAATTCGCAAAATATGGTTACCTTCCATGTGCATTCCGCATTTTTCTCACTCCCATTAATAGAAATTGCTACTCTTTACTGCAATATAGATCAGAATAAGACATATATTATAATTTGCAGAACGGCTACAAGGATCTGCAAAATGTGTGAATATCCCTACGTCAGTGTGCTATCCTCCAAAAATGCAGATAGTACAATAACGAAAATATGGTTGTGTGCATGTGGCCTAAGTCTAAGACAATACCCATACTATACCTTGACACTAGAGATGAGCGAATTTATAGTAGTTCAGTTTGTCCTCTATCACAGCGGGTCTATAAAAGGCCCCCATTTTGGACTTGGATTTCTTAAAAATTCGATTCGGCCGGTCTGCCGAATTTTTTGAAAAAATACGGTTCGATCGAATTTATTCATGGTAAATCGCGTAAAAAATGGCTATTTCCTGGCTGCAGAGAGCTTTTATAGTGGTGTAGAACACTGTGCCTTGCAGTAACTCGCATAGGGAGTCTGCTGTGGCAGTGAAACAATACTGTGAGTCAGTATGACATGCAGATGACAGGCGTCACTCTTAGAATTACTGTACACTTCACTTATTTGGGAAGTTTTGGGGACAAAACTGACCAAATAACTTAAGTGTGAACTCAGCCATACAGGTCAAAGTTAGCGTCAAGAGGAAGCGCACTCCTTTTACACCATCGGCAGCTGATTCCACATAGATGTCTACAGAACCTGTTCTATTAAACGCTTATACAAGTAGAGCCCCCCCAACAGAGTGGAGAGGGTGTCAGCAGTAAGTTTGTGTTCGCGTCACTGATTATTTTGCCCTTCCTTTGATCAGTCAGAACAATAACCCCCAAAAAAAGGATCATGTCTGTGGAGCATCCGCCTTCACTCGGTCAGCATTTGGTCAGTAATATATCAGTATTGCTAAAGCCAAAATAAACAGGAGTGGATCCAAAACAGAGATGACACGTGAATGGAATATTTGCATGTCTTCTGTGTTTTGTACCCACTCCTGCTTTGGGCTACCAAATCATAAGCCAATTCTGATGCAAAATAGGGACCATGTCATGCAGGCCTTACAGCTGTTACATGGACAGGATCCATTGTGCGTCTCATTTTTCCTTCCTTCTAACAGATCAGAAGAAGGGTCAAATAAATGATGATGTCAGCCAGGCCGAAAGGCAAATAGTGACCCAGTCATGAAGTGGGAAGGGTGGGAACAGCATGAGAAGTCCACAGAGTGGCGCTATGACATAGTGCTGAGGTGGAAGCAACATGAGGAGACCACAGAGTGGCCGAATGACAGTGTGGAGGTGGCAGTAGCATCAGGATGCCACAAAGTGGCACAATGACAGAGTGTGGAGGTGGTGGCAGCAGCATCAGGATGAGGCCACAGGGTGGCACAATGACAGTGTGGAGGTGGCAGCAGCAGCATGAGGAGACCACAGAGTTGCACAATGACAGAGTGTGGAGGTGGCGGCAGCAGCACCAGGAGGAGGCTACAGGGTGGCACAATGACAGTGTGGAAGTGGCAGCAACAGCATCAGGAGGCCACAGAGTGGCAAGGTGACATAGTGTTGAGGTAGCAGCAGCATCAGGAGACCACAGAGTGGCAAGTTGACATAGTGTGCAGGTGGCAGCAGCATCAAGAGACCACAGAGTGGCAAGGTGACATAGTGTGCAGGTGGAAGCAGCATCAGGAGACCACAGAGTGGCAAGATGACATAGTGTTGAGGTGGCAGCAGGATCAGGAGACCTCAGAGTAACCCTGTCACAGAGTGGGTAATAGAAGGAGCACTTGGCATCAGATGTGTGGCATCAGGCGGATGGCAGCATCAGAATAGTAGCTGAGGCAGGTAGCCAGAAGAATCCGGTTTCTTTTGTCAAAGTGTTGGTGTGGCACCATGGATGATGTAGTCTGATGCATCAGGCATTAGTGGGTGGAAATCCTGGCTGATCCACAACTGATTCATCTTGACAGAGGTCAGTCTCTCCACATTATGGGTGGACAGGAGAGGTCTTCTTGGGGTAACTATGGCCCCCGCCGCATTAAACACCCACTCTGATGCCACACTACTGGCCGGGCAGGACCGCTTTTCCAGGGCAAACTCTGCAAGTTGCGGCCACAAATCCAGTTTGGCTGCCCGGTAGTCCTGCGGATCTTCAATATGGGATGGCAGGGTGCTGTCCAAGTATGCCACCACCTGCTTGTTCAGGTCCTGCTCCAGGTCTAGAGCAGCTGCTGCTGCTGGTTATTAAATTCTTCACTAGGCCGGTGAAGAAAGCTACTCATCAGCGACTCTAGACTCAAGTTGCTGCTGATGGAGCTGGAAAAGCTCCTACCCCCCACCCTGCCACAGCAGTCATGGCAGAGGAATGTGAGCACAGAGGGCCCCCCTAGTCAGATCTGCGAGAGGATGAACGATGGCACAGATAGGCAGCAGCAAATTGACTACGTAGGATGTCTCTATAGTACACCTCTCAGCGGGTGTAAGAAAGGCCCCCATTTTGGACCGGAAGCAAAGGTTCCAACAAGGTCGAGAGCCAGAAGTCATCCCTCTACCGAATGGTGGCAATTCGGCTGTCACTACGCAAGCAAGTGAGCATGCATTGGGCCATTTGTGCAAGTGACTCGGAGGGACTCCCTGTCTCAATCTCCACTGCATACTGCCACGGTGTGTCTGGGTCCTCTGCCTCATCTTCCTCATCGCCCTGTAGCTCCTCTGGCTGGTCCTGCTCCTCCTTTCCTGTCACCTGTGTAGAAAAACCACCCATTTTGCTACACATTGCTTGTGCTCCAATGTCCTCCTCATCCACTTCAGCCTCCACAGGGCTCATGTTGCCATGAGATCTAGGTGCCACGTCTCCAGTGCCCTGACCAGCCAGATTTACCAGAATCTGTTCCAGGACATGAAGCAGTGGAATGACGTTATTCATCCCGTAGTCCTGGCGACTGACAAATAACGTGGCCTCCTCAAAGGGCCTGAGCAAACGGCAGGTGTCACGCGTGAGCTGCCACCTGCTGACATAGAAGTTTCACAGGGGAGTACTCCTGTCTGCTTGGATCATCAATAAATGGTTTATGGCATTTCTCTGTTCGTATAGTTGGTCCAACATATGGAGGGTGGAATTCCAATGGGTGAAAACGTCTCATATCAGCCTATGTTGGGGAATGCCGTTCTGCCGCTGCAGCTCAAGTAGGGTGTGCTTTGCGTTGTACGAGTGGCTGAAGTGCATGCAAAGTTTCCTGGCCATTTTTAGGATGTCTTGCAGATGGGTGGAGGACTTCAGGAACCGCTTGACAAGCAGATTGAACACATTTGCCATGCATGGTGCATCGCTCAGCTCTCCTTGACGCAGCGGCAACACTATGTTTTTCCCATTGTCGGTTTCTTGATGAAAGACACAGAGCAGTTCCTCCCCTGTGTGACTCAGTTCGCCCAGGCAAACAAGATGCAGCGCAGCATGACACTGCCGTTCCCTGCACATGTGGTATGCTGGAGGGGCACTGTGACTTGTCCCTGCAGTGGAGACTGAGGACATGCTGGAGGATGAGGAGGCAGAGGCGGACATTTTCGCAGGACCAACAGCGTGACAACGTGGAGGAGGAAGCGGAGTGACCTGTCCAAGTGGCTGTGCAGGAACCGCATTCACCCAGTGGGCCGTAAATGACATGTATTGTCCCTGACCATAGTTATAGCTCCACATGTCGCTGCTGCCGTGCACTTTGGCAGTTCACTACCATAACAGTATCATCCAATGATCTCCCCCATAACAGTGTCTTCCACAGATCCCCCCCATAACAGTGTCATCCACAGATATCCCCATAACAGTGTTATCCACAGATGCCCCCATAACAGTGCATCATTCACAGATGCCCCCATAACAGTGCCATCCAGAGATCCCATAACAGTGTCATCCACAGAACCCCCATAACAGTGCGTCATCCACAGACGCCTGCATAACAGTGCATCATCCACAGATGCCCCATAAGAGTATGTCATCCACAGATCCCCATAACAGTGCGTCATCCACAGATCCCCTCTATAACAATGTCATCCACAGATCCCCCCTAATAGTGTGATCCACATACCACCATTAGTTCAAAACCCACCAAAAGCACACCTTTTGGTTCAAAATATTTTTTTTCTTATTTTCCTCCTCAAAAACCTAGGTGCGTCTTATCATCAGGTGCGCCTTATAAAGCGAAAAATACGGTAACTGCACCGCACAAGGGCAAAAAAGACGTCAAAATATTTCCTTGTACTAAACCCAGTTAATGGCTGTATCAAACAGCGCTTGGACCCCAATAACAAGAAAGGTTTGCTGGAATTACAGAGCTGTATAATGTCAATTTGGATTTGCCGTCAGCGCAGCAAGGTGTAATAGGATTGCTCCTATTGCCCAGTCTGTAAACTCCCCTACTGAACCCTGTTCTGCTTCAATACTGTGGAATGATTTCTCCCTATCCTTTCCCCAAACCTCTATACAGCAAAATAAAAGTTTTAAAGTATTTTCTATCACTGTCTCTAGTGCCTGCTGACATCTCTCCCTGCACTAAGTACACTAGAAAATGGCTGAATCCAAGATGGCTGAGGCTATTTATAGGGCTGTGACATCACAGTGCTGGCTGACTGCTGATTGGCTGCATGCATGGCATTGTGGGTGATCCCTCGTTCCCAGAGTTCCTTGCTCCATGTCCTAACATGTGCAGCAGCCATTTTAGGAAAAAATGAGATTCATTACCACGAAGCGTGAGCAAATTCGGATTCGGAGCAAATCAAATTTTTCCTGAAATTTGGATCGAATTCCACTTTGTCAACTTCGATTTGCTCATCTCTACTTAACACCTAGAAGATTAATTTTAAGGCCAGTTTCACACTTGCAGCAGGTTACTCCAGCAGACTGCTCCGGTGTAGATCAGCCTGCCAGAGTTCTCCAGAACTGGCATTGTCAGATACTACCGCCTTCCCGCCGGAGACCATTGACTATAATGGGAGCAGGCAGAGACCCAGTCGCTACCTGGCAGATATGCCGAGAATCTGCAGAACAAAAAATGCTGCATACAGTGGTTTTTGTCCGGCCAAATCTGGCATTGTCTGCCGGACATACCGGCCAGAAAACCCCACCACAGGTGTGAAAGAAGCCTGTCAGTTGACAGCTGCAATCCACAGGAGTTCACTAAGATGCATGCAACCTAATGTGATCCTTTGGACAACAGCACTAGCTTAATAGCTATAAAAGTCTGTTTGAATCATAGGTAACAAACAGAAATAATGAGGTTCCAACAATTAAGTTATCAATCACGTAACGGAATAAAAATTAATACCTAACGTACCTAAAATTAAAGAGCTAACGTGAGAGTTAAAATACTATACCTTTATTATTTTTCCGTAAATGGGTATAAATACAAAGCGTCCAAAAATAATTTCCCAAAAGAAAAAGAAAAAATTTATAAAGAAAAATATGATCTTAGTACCAGGAAGAGGATAATAGGGTAAAAGGGAAAACTTTCCCTGTTTTACCCTAGAAATTTCTCAGCCCAGGGTTACCCCCTGATGGTGGAGGTTCCCTGTCCTCGTTCCTAAAACCTGGAAATTCCCTATCAGACCCTACTTAAATATATCCAATAGTCATAGAATATACACGTATAGTGAGAGGATTATAGTCTCTTGTTCGATATATGCAAAAATCTAGAATATAGATAAAACATAGAGTGACCACAACGCATTTCACCTCAACTTTGAGGTTCATCAAGGGGTCATGAAAAAATAGAAACAAGACATGTAGGGATTTTATGAGTAGCACGATATATATGGATGATACTTAGCTCCTGAGCCGGTAGTGGGGGAAGATATACATCACGATATAAACAAACCCAGCCAAGGGATAACATGAGAAACAGATATACCAAAGAAATAATGATGTATTCAAGAGAGATAAATACCGATATAGATAAGTGCAACAGGGTTTACTCACTGGCTGGGGACCCTCACGGCGTATCCGGCAGATACAGAGCTGATGCGACTGATGGTTAAGTTCTAAAGCTCCAGCTTTTAAATAGTGATGACACATGGAGCTTCCGCACACCGGGACAGTTACTTCCGGTGCGGTGGAACGCAACTGTGGAACGCATCACGTAACTTCCTGTTAGTGGAACACAAACTCCCCAAACAGTATTCAAGGGGCGTGCAGTGTAATTTGCAAGAGGAAGGCGGGGGGATTCACCCATAGTATATCGCTTACATCTGAATTGTCCCAGGATAATGTGATGGTTATTTTTATATAATCAATATAAAGTGGATATTAGATAGATAAAAGACAAGAGGACCTATTAGATGATGAGGTATCCTAAGTAACAAAAAATAATAATGATGTGGTGATAAATGTGAGTCACGAGAAATAAGGTGCTTCTTGCACCGATAAACCAACACAGAGGTACCTATAGATATCGAAGGCAGAAGCAATTAAAAACAGAGACAAAAGAGACAACAGAGAAAAAAAGGTATTATATGTCAAATAAAGCAAGTGAAAGTCAATCTTTCATTTAAACCCCCGGGTGACTGGGAGCGAAAGCAGTAAATCCATTCAGTCTCCTTTTGGAGAATCCTTCGATCCCAGTCACCCTTCCTAGGGTGTAGAGTAGAGGGACGGCCTCAAGTGCAGAAAAACTGAGGGTTTTTAGATCACCATTATGATATTCGTTGATGTGATTAGCTACAGGTATGTTATTCAGCTTAATAATATCATTGATGTGTTCACACACCCTCCGCCTAAACTCCCTGAATGTCTTCCTGATATAGTCCTTAGGGCTTGTGCACTGGCAGATGTAGATAACTACTTTAGTTTTGCAGTTAATAAAATCCCTGATCAAGAAAATGCTACATCTATATTCTAAATTTTTGGAACGAGGACGGGGAACCTCCACCATCAGAGGGTAACCCTGAAAGTTTACCCTTTTACCCTATTATCCTCTTCCTGATACTAAGATCATATTTTTCTTTATCAATTGTTGCTTTTTCTTTTGGGAAATTATTCTTGGACACTTTGTATTTATACCCATCCATGGAAAAATAATAAAGGTATAGTATTTTAACTCTCACGTTAGCTCTCATTTAATTTTATTCTGTTTGCATCATCCTAAATCATGGGTCAGCAACCACAGACACTCTAGCTGTTATGAAAGTATAACTCCCAGTATGTAATATGCTCAACTGTTCTCCAAACTCCCATAGAAGACAATGGTCCATGCTGGGAACAGCTGAGGTGGTAAAGGTTAATGATTGGTCAGGACATTAAATGGTAAAGACATTTTTAAATCTAAATCGACAGTCTTAATTCTTCTGCGCTGCCAGGTGATGCACCAAAGTTAGGTAGAGGCTCTGGCTCTTACAGTACATAACTTTGGCGCCTCCTCCAGCAGGCCATGCGACATACTAAAATCTATGCCAGCTCCCTTGCTGACATAGATTTAAGTAATTTTCCATGCCAAAAACTGCATACATCTCCGTCCACACCACTCCCCCTTTTCTCGGCACACGGAAACGTGGCATGAGAGCCAAAAAGTCGCAGATTTTGTCATAGTACGTCAAAAAATGCATAATGAATGTCCCCATGGATCATCTGTCACATGTGACCTATTTGTGCCACCTGCAAAAATAAGAGACAGAATGGTAGGGCAATTCGCTATATAATGCTGTTTTAGCATGATGGTAAGGAATTTGTAGATTTAATATATTAAATAGACTTTGCAGTGCATTTTCAGTCTATTTGGAATACTGTACAATGTACATAGTATAGTAACAGATTTTCATCAATAGAAATACCCTTGGCTTTCATTTATAGATAGAAATTTCTTGAATAGAGTTATCAAGCTACAAGAAATGCAGTATTTTGGAATCAGCTTCTAGACTCTTATAGTTTACAGTATTTGGACTTTTTGTAAGTGAACTGAACTTCCCATTAATAGCGATCCATTAGATAGGCATAAAGCCTAAAACTCACATAATTAACCAAGTCATAGGGGAAATTTTGCAGTCATAGACAAATAGGTAGACAAAGTGTAAACATAAAAAAACATCTTGACAAGTTTTTCATATGCTAACCCTTGAAATTACTCACCATGTTGCCCAAGCCAACCTCTAACCCCTTATCAAGTATCAATGTGTATCAAGAATACTTGTAACATATACATTCAATGGCTTTTGTGTCAAGATAACGCGATGAGTTAAGAAATTTGAGTTGAGTTTGTGTGTTAACCCTGCTACATCTGTAACATAACAAAACTGCCAAAGAATTATAATGTGCCATAACTATGGACAACCTCAAGCCATGGTGCAATAAAAAAAAATCAGCAGACTTCAACTATATTTGCAGCTTCTTGCCCCAATTTACTGTAGGAAGAGTCCTAGTAAAATACAAACCGCTGCTGTAATATTCATGAATAAAGATTAACAGGTTGACTTATCAGAAAAACCTCTGTCTAAATACCGTGAAACATATTGATGCCATAGGGGAGGGTACCCCTCTCAATCACCCTCAATGAGCCAGACTAGGAAGTGACAAGTAGCAGCTATCATTATAACTAGAGATGAGCGAATCGAAGCTGACAAAGTCGAATTTGTTCCGAATTTCAGGAAACATTCAATTCACACGAATGTGAATTTCCTCGCGCTTCGTGGTAATGAACCACAATTTTTTTTAACATGGTGGCTAGCCGGCTACAATGGTGGCTAAAATGGCGGCTACATGTGTGAGGACATAGAACAAGGAACTCTGGGAAGGCGGGATGACCCATAATGCCATGCATGCAGCCAATCAGCAGCCAGCCAGCCCGGTGATGTCAAAGCCCTATAAATACGGCGGCCATATTAGAGTCTGCCATTCACTATCGTACTTTGTTCAGGGACAGACGTGTATGCAGGTGCTAGGGAGAGTGAAAGAAAAACTAATTGTTAAGGCCTCTTTCACACTTGCGTTGTTGGGATCCGGCATGCACTTCCGTTGCCGGAGGTGCCTGCCGGATCCGGAAAAACGCAAGTGTACTGAAAGCATTTGAAGACGGAGCCGTCTTCCAAATGCTTTCAGTGTTACTATGGCACCCAGGACGCTATTAAAGTCCTGGTTGCCATAGTAGGAGCGGGGAGCGGGGGAGCGGTATAGTTACAGTCCGTGCGGCTCCCCGGGCGCTCCAGAATGACGTCAGAGCGCCCCATGCGCATGGATGACGTGATCCATGCGATCACGTGATCCATGCGCTTGGGGCGCCCTGACGTCACTCTGGAGCGCCCGGGGAGCCGCACAGACGGTAAGTACACTGCTCCCCCGCTCCCCACTACACTTACCATGGCTGCCAGGACTTTAGCATCCCGGCAGCCATGGTAACCATTCAGAAAAAGCTAAATGTCGGCTCCGGCAATGCGCCGAAACGACGTTTAGCTTAAGGCCGGATCCGGATCAATGCTTTCCAATGGGCATTAATTCCGGATCCGGCCTTGCGGCAAGTGTTCCGGATTTTTGGCCAACAAACGTTCCGTACCGGAACTGAAGACATCCTGATGCATCCTGAACAGATTTCTCTCCATTCAGAATGCATTAGGATAATCCTGATCAGGATTCTTCCGGCATAGAGCCCTGACGACGGAACTCTATGCCGGAAGACAATAACGCAAGTGTGAAAGAGCACTAAAAAAGAAGAAGGAAAAAAGCAATTTACTAGTGCAGGGAAAGGATAGTGAGGGGAATCATTTCACAGGCAGGGAGAGATGTGTGCAGATGCTAGAGAGAGTCACAGGAAAATCCTTGTTGTGAAAAAAAGTGATTTACAAGTGCAGGGAAACATTACTTGGGGAGCAATTAGTTATCGGGGTGTAAGTGCTATGTTGAAAAGCCTTTCGTGGCTTTTATCTGTGGAAAAAGATAATTATATACGCAGGTAACTTTTGCTGTTAACTGCGCTGATATCATTTAGTGGCCTATTTCAATACAATACGAGAAATATTTACACAGGTCACTTTTGTTGTTATTTGCACTAAAAACATTTATTGCCATATTTCTAGAGAAAAACAGACTTAGTTCATATTTGATGTTATTTGCGCTAAAAGCGTTTCTTGTCATATTTTACTCCAATACGAGAAAAATTGATGCAGTTCACATTTGGTGTTATTTGCGCTAAAAGAGTTTATTGCCATATTACTATGAATTGTCACCATTCGGAAGAGGGATGACTTCTGTCTCTCCACCTTGTTGGA
This sequence comes from Bufo bufo, assembly GCF_905171765.1. Classification (NCBI taxonomy): domain Eukaryota; kingdom Metazoa; phylum Chordata; class Amphibia; order Anura; family Bufonidae; genus Bufo; species Bufo bufo. The sequence goes on from NC_053391.1 coordinate 442,675,120, forward strand.
CCCTCGCTACTGGTCCAGAATGGGGGCTTTTTTTACACCTACCGAGAGGCAGGACAAACTCAGAGACATCCTATGTGGTCAGTTGGCCGCTGCCCCATCGTCCATCCTCTTGCATGTCTGACTGGGGGGGCCCTCTGCACTCACGTTCCACTGCCATGGTTTCTGGGGAGGGGTGGGGTGGCAGGAGCAGTACCAGCTCCATCAACAGCAGCCTGAGATTAGTGTTGCTTATGAGTATCTTTATTCACCCGCCTAGTGAAGAAACTACTCACCAGCAGCAGCAGCAGCTAGATCTGGAGCAGGACCTGAACCAGCAGGTGGTGGCATACTTGGACATCACCCTGTCATGCCACATTGAAGATCCGCTGGACTACTGGGTAGCCAGACTGTATTTGTGGCCGCAACTAGCAGAGTTTGCCCTGGAAAAGCTGTCCTGCCCGGCCAGTAGTGTGGCATCAGAGCGGGTGTTTAGTGCGGCGGGGGCTATAGTTACCCCAAGGAGAACTAGCCTTTCCACCCAATATGTGGAGAGACTGACCTTTGTCAAGATGAATCAGGCGTGGATCAGTCAGGATTTCCAACCACCAAATCCTGATGCATTAGACTAGATCATCCATGGTGCCACACCAACACTTTGATACAAGAGACCGTTTTCTTCTGACTACCTGCCTCAGCTACTACTTTGATGCTGCCACCCATCTGATGCCAAAAGCTCACCCACCTTAGTCAGCCGGTACTGGTATTGCCACCCACCGCCCCACTCTATTACTGGGTTACTTTCAGGTCTCCTGATGCAGCTGCCATCTCCAAACTATGTCACCTTGCCACTCTGTGGTCACCTCCTGCTGCTGCCATCTCCACACTATGTCACCTTGCCACTCTACGGTATCCTCCTGATGCTGCTGCTATCTCCACACTATGTCAATTTTCCACTCTGTGGTCTCCTCCTGCTGCTGCCGTCTCAACACTATGTCACCTTTCAACTCTGTGGTTTACTCCTGCTGCTGCCATCTCCACAATATGTCACTTTGCCACTCTGTGGTCTCCTCATGCTGCTGCCACCATCTCCACACTATGTCACCATGCCACTCTGTTGGATCCTGCTGCTGCTGCTGCGATCACCACACTATGTCACCTTGCCACTCTATAGTCTTCTCCTGCTGCTGCCATCTCCACACTACATCACCGTGCTACTCTGTGGTCTCCTCATGCTGCTACCATATCCACACTATGTCACCTTGCCACTCGCTGGCCTCATCACACTGCTGCCATCTACAGACTCTGTCATTGTGCCACTCGGTGGCCTTCTCATACTGCTTCCACCTCCAGACCCTGTCATAGGTCCACTCTGTGGACTTTTCATGCTGTTCCCACCCTCCCCACTTCATGACTGGTCCACTATTTTGGCTTTCGGCCTGGCTAACATCATCATTTATTTGACCTTTCTTCTGATCTGTCAGAAGGAATGTAAAATTAGATGCACAACGGATCCTCTCTGTGTAGCAGCTGTAAGGCCTGTATGGTCCCATCAGAATTGGCTTATGATTTAGTAGCCAAAAGCAGGAGTGGGTACAAAACACAGAAGACATGCAAATATTCCATTCACGTGTCATCTCTGTTTTAGATCCACTCCTGTTTTTTGGCATTAGCAATACTGATGGATTATTGAGCAAATGCTGACCGAGTGAAGGCGTATTCTCCACATACAGGATCCGTTTTTTGTAGGTTATGGGTTGTAGGTTCTGATGGATCAGAGAAACGGCAAATTAATCAGTGACGTCAACACAAACTTACTGCTGACACCCTCTCTACTCTGTCGGGTGGCTCTACTTGTATAAGCGTTTAATAGAACACGTTATGTAGACATCTATGTGGAATCAGCTGACGAGGGTGTTAAAGGAGTGTGCTTCTTCTTTACACTAACATCGACCTGTAAAGCTGAGTTCATACTTCAGTTATTTGGTCAGTTTTGGCCCCGTGACTGCCCAAATAAGTGAAGTGTGCAGTGTGATTCTAATAGCGACGCCTGTCATCTGCATGTCATACTGACTGACAGTATTATTTCACTACCCCAGCACACTCCCTATGCGTGTTACTGCAAGGCACATTGTTCCACACCCATATAAAGCCTTTATGCAGCCTGGAAATAGCAATTTTTTATCGCGATTCGCCACGAATATATTCCGATCGAAGTGAATTTTTTTGGAAAATTTGGCGAACCGGCCGAATGGAAGTTTTGAGAAATTCGCTCATCTCTAATTATAACTTGAGCTGTCCATGTAAAGTATACATAAGTTTATCTCAATAAATTCAAAAAAGCTAATTTATTTCAGTACGGTAATTTAATTCAAGAAGTTAAACTCATATTATATATATATATATATATATATATATTACACACATAATTATCTATTTTAAGCCTTTTATTTATTTTAATGCTGAGGATTATGGCTTACAGCTAATAAAAACTCAAAACTTACTATCTCAGAAAACCTGAATATTATATAAGACCAATTAAAAATAATTTTTAATACAGAAATGTTGGCCTACTAAAAAGTATGTACAGTATATGCAATCAATACTTGAGGCTCCTTGTGCATGATTTACCTCATCATTGGGGCATGGCATCAGGGCCGGCGCCACCCATAAGCAGAGTAGGCCCCCGCGTAGAGTGCCAATCTTGCTGGGGGTGCCGGCGCTGTAGAGTCTGGCCGCCAGTGGCGTTGCGAGGTGGGTGCGGCGGGTACGGGCCGCACCAGGTGACACCAGTCTGATGGGGTGTCACCCGCCAGACCTAAGTTCCCAACACCAATAGCACCCGCTCTCTCGTACTTGTGTCGCTGATCTGATCCTGTACTTGCCGGCTGCGTGGGCATGAGTTCAGTCATTTCGGCGCGCAATCCCATGAGACCCGTGACCTCCTGATGTGGGTCTCACAGGATCATGCGCCGCAGGACGGGATTGCGCGCCGAAGACACTGAACTTAACTGAACTCATGCTCGCGCAGCCGGCAAGTACAGACTGTACAGAATCAGCGACACAAGTACGGGAGGGGGGGGGGGGGGGGGACAAACTACATAATGGAAGGCAGTCTGGGGGCAAAAATAACTTGTGTGGAGGCAAACTACATACTGGTGTAAGGTGAGGTGTAAGGTGACAAAATATGGCTTTTTTGACACTTTCTATTTTTTACGGTGTTCACCTGAGGGGTTAGGTCATGTGATATTTTTATACAGCAGGTTTTTACAGATGTGGCGATACCTAATATGTATACTTTTTTATTTATTTAATGTTTTACACAATAGCAGCATTTAAAAAAAAAAATCAAATGTCAGTGTCTCCATATTCTGAGAGCCATAGTTTTTTTTTATTTTTTAGGCGATTGTCTTAGGTAGGATCTAATTTTTGCGGCATAAGATGACGGTTTGATTAGTACTATTTTGGGGTGTGTATGACTTTATGATCGCTTGGTATTACACTTTGTGATGTAAGGTGAAAAAAAATGGCTTTGACAGTTTTTTTTTTTTTTACGGTCTTCAACTGAGGGGTTAGGTCATGAGATATTTTTTTAAAGCAGGTCCCTACACACGTGACAATACCTAATGCATCTACTTTTTTATTTTTTTTACATTTAACACGATAAAAGCATTTTTGAAACAAAAAAATCATGTTTTAGTGTCTCATTAGTCGAAGAGCCATATTTTTTATTTTTTTTGGGCTATTGTCTTAGGTAGGGACTCATATTTTGCGGGATGAGGTGACTGTTAGATTGGTACTATTTTGGGTGGCATATGCCTTTTTGATCGTTTGGTGTTGCACTTTTAGTGATGTAAGGAGACCAAGGTGACAAATGTTTTTTTAGCACAGTTTTAAAAAAAATGTTTGACAGTGTTCATCTGAGGGGTTAGGCCATGTGATATGTTTATAGAGCCGGTCGATACGGATGCGGCGATACCTAATATGTCTACTGTTCTTTTTTCCCCCTATTTAAAAAAATATATATTTTACTCAATTTTGGGATTCATAGAAACATAGAATGTGTCGGCAGATAAGAACCATTTGGCCCATCTAGTCTGCCCAATATCCTGAATACTATGAATAGCCCCTGACTCTATCTTATATGAAGGATGACCTTATGCATATCCTATGCATGCTTAAACTCCTTCACTGTATTTTCAGCTGCCACTTCTGTAGGAAGGCTATTCCATGCATCCACTACTCTCTCAGTAAAGTAATACTTCCTGATATTACTTTAAAACCTTTGCCCCTCTAATTTAAAACTATGTCCTCTTGTAGCAGTTAAGGTCCTTTAACCTTTCCTGGTAAGATTTATCCTGCAATCCATGTACTAGTTTAGTAGCTCTTCTCTGAACTCTCTCCAAAGTATCAATATCCTTCTGGAGATATGGTCTCCAGTACTGCACACAATACTCCAAATGAGGTCTCACTAGTGCTCTGTAGAGCGGCATAAGCACCTCCCTTTTTTCTACTGGTAATGCCTCTCCCTATACATCCAAGCATTCTGCTAGCATTTTCTGCTGCTCTATGACATTGTCTGCCTACCTTTAAGTCTTCAGAAATAATGACCCCTAAATCCCTTTCCTCAGATACTGAGGTTAGGACTGTATCACTGATTTTTATATTCTGCTCTTGGGTTTTTACGCCCCAGGTGCATTATCTTGCACTTATCAACATAAAATTTTAGTTGCCAGATTTTTGACCATTCCTCTAGTTTTCCTAAATCCTTTTCCATTTGGTGTATCCCTCCAGGAACATCAACCCTGTTACAAATCTTTGTGTCATCAGCAAAAAGACACGCCTTACCATCGAGGCCTTCTGCAATTTCGCTGATAAAGATATTAAACAATATGGGTCCCAGAACAGATCCCTGAGGTACCCCACTGGTAACAAGACCATGGTCTGAATATACTCCATTAAAGGGAACCTGTCACCTGGATTTTGGGTATAGAGCTGAGGACATGGGTTGCTAGATGGCCACTAACACATCCACAATACCCAGTCCCCATAGCTCTGTGTGCTTTTATTGTGTAAAAAACCCCGATTTAATACATATGCAAATTAACCTGAGATGAGTCCTGTCCCTGACTCATCTCACATACAGGACTCATCTCAGGTTAATTTGCATATGTATCAAATCGGTTTTTTTACACAATAAAAGCACACAGAGCTATGGGGACTGGGTATTGCGGATGTGCTAGTGGCCATCTAGCAACCCATGTCCTCAGCTCTATACACAAAATCCAGGTGACAGGTTCCCTTTAACTACAACCCTATGTTGTCTGTCCCTCAACCACTGCCTAATCCATTTAACAATATGGGAGTCCAAGCTCAAAAACTGCAATTTATTGATAAGCCTTCTATGTGGGACAGTATCAAAAGCCTTACTAAAGTCTAGATAAACAATGTCTACTGCACCTCCGCCATCTATTATTTTAGTCACCCAATCAAAAAAATCAATAAGATTAGTTTGACATGATCTCCCTGAAGTAAACTCATGCTGTTCTTCATCTTTCAATCAATGGGATTTTAGATGTTCCACAATCCTCTCCTTGAGTATGGTTTCCATTAATTTCCCCACTATTGTCAGGCTTACTGGCCTATAGTTGCCCGATTCCTCCCTACTACCTTTCTTGTGAATGGGCACAACATTTGCTAATTTCCAATATTCTGGGACGTTACCAGTGATTGGTTAAATAAATCTGTTAATGGTTTTTCTAGTACACCGCTAAGCTCTTTTAATAGCTTTGGGTGTATCCCATCAGGCCCCTGTGACTTATTTGTATTAATTTTAGACAGCTGACTTAGAACCTCTTCCTCTGTAAAGAAACATGCATCAAAAGATTCATTAGTCTTCCTTCCTAACTGAGGTCCTTTTCCTTCATTTTCCTTTGTAAAAACTGAACAGAAGTATCCATTGAGGCAGTCAGCTAGTTCTTTATCTTCTTCCATTTACCTTCCTTCTTTTGTTTTTAATTTGGTAATTCCTTGTTTTAATTTCCTTTTTTTATTTATGTATCTGAAGAATGTCTTATCACCTTTTTTCACTGACTGAGCTAATTTCTCTTCTGCCTGTGCTTTAAAAGCTCTTATAACTTGCTTGGCCTCTCTCTGCCTAATCTTATAAACTTCCCTATCATCCTTGTGTTTTTATTTAAATTTGTTATAATTACTAAAGGCTGTTCTTTTGTTTTTAATGATTTTGGCCACTTCTTCTGAGTACCACAGTGGTCTCTTCCTTTTTTTGCTTTTACTGACAAGCCTAATGCAATTATCTGTTGCCTTCAATAGTGCCACTTTTAAGTAGTCCCATTTCTCCTGGACTTCATTGAAACTGTTCCAGTCTGATAGGGACTTTTGGGAAATTTTTAACTTTTTTTTAAACTTTATTTTGTGTCCCACTCTGGGACTTTCACTTTTGGGGGTCTGATCCCCTTTACAATGAATCACAATACTTCTGTATTGTGATGCATTGGCTGTAAGTGTATTGCCAGTGTAATACACTTACAGCTTGCTTGCCTGTGAGATCCAGGGGGCTGGATCTCACAGGCTAAGACCTCTTGCACACAAACATGAATGCCCTGTGGCCGTGCTGCGATAAAATGCACGAACACCCACCGTGGGGCAGCCTCAGCGGATCGCGGACCCATTCACTTTAATGGATCCGCCATCCGGCCATTCCGCAAAAAGATAGGACATGTTCTATCTTTTTGAGGAACAGAAGTACGGGACGAAACCCCACGAAAGCACTCCGTAGTGCTTCTGTAGGGTTCCGTTCCGTGCTCCTGTTCCGCAACATTCTGCATCTCTGGATTTGCGGACCCATTGAAGTGAATGGATCCGCATCAGTGATGGTTTCCCGTGTATATGGCCACGGAGCGCACACACGTTCGTGTGCAATAAGCCTAAGCGGGAAGGCAGCCACGATGCCTAAGTAAGGCATCAGGCTGCCTTCCCTGCCATCGGGTCCCCGTCACAGCAGCGTGGAGACCAGATGGCTGCTCCCTCTACATCGCACGTGCCGCGGTCAGCGCGGACCGCGGCACATCAAAGGTTAATGCGAAAAACACTGATGCTGGACCCCTGATGCTGATCGGGCGGGCGCAGCTCCTGCACCCGCCTGATCATCCCACCGTAATATTACGGCGCTGGGTGGCAAGTCACGTCCCGCTGCGCCGTACTACTCAATATGAGATATTTTTTGAAGCTTAAGGTATGTTTCCATTGTAAAAATCTTTGTCGGAATCTACAGATTTCTGCTGATGAATTTCATCTGAACATGCTGTGAATCTACAGTACCTACAGATTTAGCCACATTCAAATTTCCTTGGGTGTGTGTACCTGCACAGTCTGAAAATGGCAGCATTGATTGGATAGAGTGAGTCTGTGCAGGTACACCCCCCCAACTGGTTACCACCCCTCTGTACCCTTACTGCAGACTGCTAGCAATTCATACATAACTTCTAGTAGAAATAATAAATGAATGGCACAACATAGAGTCATAAGAATAGATGTTCCAGAATTGTTATTACATGGGGAATGCATGTAGCTATTAAAACAGGCATGTCAGGAATGGTGAAAGGTCCTCTTTAAGTGTATGGGGTAATCAGGGGAGATAGCTGTTGGCTGAGCAACATTTCAGATGACAGCTATTGAAGATGTATGTACACGCAGGGTTTGTCTTACTTCAACAAATGACATTTATCATGTAGACAAAGTTAATACAAGGCACTTACTAATGTACTGTGATTGTCCATATTGCCTCCTTTGCTGGCTGGATTCATTTTTCAATCGCATTATACACTGCTCACTTTCAGGGGTTACAGCCACCACTGCAATCCATTCTGCAATAGACTCTCTGGTGGCTGGAAGGGCACATAGGCACGCATGCACAGAAGCTCCCCTCCTGGCCACCTTTTATCAGTGGTGGCCATAAACCCTGGAAACGAGCAGTGTATAATGCGATGGAAAAATAAATCCAGCCAGCAAAAGAGGCGATATGGACAATAACAATACATTAGTAAGTGCCTTGTATTAACTTTATCTACATGATAAATGCAATTTTCTGAAGTGAGACAAACCCTTTAAGACTTTAAACTGAAATAATAAACTAAAATGAGACAATTAAGAAAATAGTGGAAATTTTTATTCCTATTTCCAGATTTTTGCAAGGGGAAGCTTGAGCACCAAAGACTTGCATAAAAAAACATGTGCTATTTCATGGTTCATGACATAGAGAATTAAAGTCACAGAGGTGAAGTTGTTAATGTGAATTGTGTGAGAATAAGTCATAAGGGGCAGGGTGTCACATTCATCAGCTCTCTTGCTGAGAATTTTCAGATTTCTTTTTTTTCCCCTTTTTTTTCATTATTCTGGTGCCTCTGGGTTTTATCATGTTTCAGTATGCAGGAATAAGAATAAATACACAATATTACCAGAATCGTCAATGTGTGCACATTCGCTAGTAAAATATCCAGAGGCAGCTATTAAGCAATACTTATGAGGAAGATTGCTCAGTAACATTAGTATTTTGTATTGAAAAATGATATGTAATGCTAATATTAATCACTTCCAGCATATTATTATTCCAGCATATTTCTGCCGATACAACCAAGATAGCAAGGAAGAATGTCTATTAACAATGTCTTTGGACACATGGTTTGTGAATGTTCTTTATTAGGATGGGATTGTTTCAGAAAGTTGAAGACCTTCCTAAAGGGATACTTATGGTAATACTTATGCATTGTGTTATGGTTAGTGCAGGGACTAATGAGGGGGTACATGAAACAGGGATACAAAGAACTAAATGAGAATGGCATAGACATGCACTGTTCCCTCAAACCCTATACTTGGCAATGGCATATCATTTTGTATCAAGTTTGTTGGTAGTGTTGCTTTAAAATCACTTTAAGGGCTTGTTCACACCACCGTGCCATGTTTTGCGGTCCGCAATTTGCGGATGCGCAAAACACGGATGCCGCCCGTGTGCCTTCCGCAATTTTCCGAATGGACGGCCCTTTATAGAAATGCCTATTCTTGTCCGCAAAACGGACAAGAACAGGACATGACTCATAACTTTTGCAGGACCACGGAAAAGAGCAACGGATGCGGACAGCACGTGAAGTGCTGTCCGCATCTTTTGTGGCCCCATAGAAGTGAATGCAGCTCGGATGCAGACCAAAACCACAGTCGTGTGAACGAGCCCTAAGGCTGTTTGGGATTTCCAGATTCTTCTGTGCCATGAAGTGTAAATCTATTATAAATTCAATTACAACAATTTCACAAAATGTTCTGAAAACATAGTGCAATTGTACGTTATACTTAAGTATATATATTTTTGCAGATAGTTAGATTTAATGAATTTAAGTGCTGTTTTAAATTCTCAATAACATGATCTCTTGGTAAAATGATTCAAGTTAAAAATGTTGTATGCAGGACACATTTTTATTGTAATTACCTAAATTGTTGAGGACTTTCATGGGGCTGCTACTGTCACTGCTGCTGTTACTGCTGCTTCTGCCACCCTCCCCACTCTTTCTGTCTAAAGTGACCATTATCAAGGGATCTGTATTGATATTCACTGTGGATATTTATATTGTGGAATATCTACAGGTGAAACTCGAAAAATTTGAATATCGTGCAAAAGTCCATTTATTTCAGTAATGCAAATTAAAAGGAATTGCATTAATGCAGCTTGAAATTATAATTTTGTGAAAAGGTTTAATATTCTAGGCTCAAAGTGTCACAGTCTAGTCAGCTAATTAATCCATACCCCCTGAGCAAAGGGTACCTCAAAATTGTGACTTTGGGGTTTCATAAGCTATAAGCCATAATCATCCAAATTATAACAAATAAAGGCTTGAAATATCTCGCTTTGCATGTAATGAGTCTATCTCATATGGTAGTTTCACCTTTTAAGTTGCATTACTGAAATAAATGAACTTTGCACGATATTCAAATTATTCGAGTTTCACCTGTATAATAGCAATAACATAATCAAAAGTTATAGCCGAAAAACTGACCTACCCAGAATCCAAGAGCTTTAATAACATGTAGCTTACACTTGGGAACTGTCCTGTGCTCGAGCAACCATGGGTCTATACACAGTCCATGGAAGATATGTCTAAGTAAAGGGAGGGGGAAACAAAAAAAAGTCAGTAAACTTGTATTAAACCAGATTCACAATGAATAACAGCTATGAAATATGACATCAGCAAGAAAACATAAAAAATGAAATGGGTTTGAATTACAAAATGTGTTCTGATCCTAGTTCCTGCAATTATTTTATCATTACATTTTGCACACTATCGTGTCTGTATTGTGGTCAAATTGATAAAATTTCTTGGCAAGTTTCGGCGAAGCTGCCAAATCAAATTATTCTAAACTTTGCTTATCTCTAGTAATGAACTGTTACTGTAAATAGTTTTAATACATCTTAGAAATAATTTTTCCCTCAATGATCTCAAGGCACTCTGGCCTTCAGCACTGAGAGTACCCCCAAACTATGGTGCTTCTGCAACGTGCCGCCGCCCCCCCCCCCCCCCTTCCCCGGGGACCCCAGGCTTAGGCTCCGTAGCATTAAAGAGGGGAATAGTTGAGGGATGAAGAAAAAATAATTTCAGTACAGACCTTGATATAAAATTCAACAGCAGAATTACTTGAACAAACTTTCATCTAAATGATTTGCAGGCTTTGTCTTGGTTCCAGCAGGCTTTGGCATAAACTGGCAGGCAAACTTGATAGCTCTGCTTTCTCTCTTTCTCTGCTGTACTGACAGGCTTGCTTTAATACTCAGTTTTCCTTATTTATGCTGCACTAAACTCTGCTTAAGTCTGGTCCCTGTACTCCAGGTCTGTTCTGGTATTCTTGGATTGGGTGCCGTGGGCTGTTATTCCCTTCCTGACACTCAGTAAAAAACATATCTTCCAGCCGAAGAACAATTCCTTTTGCTGATATCTGTAATGGTGACTGAAGAACGATTTACTCTGGTCCCTATGGCTTCCAGACATCTGCTTCCATGGTCAGCAGAGCTTAGGCTGCTCTGGCTGACATAGGCACGTCAGGATGTGAGTGTGCCACACCTACTTCTCTCCTGTCTAGACTAGAACTAGAACTTGAAATTGAACTAACTTGAACTGCTGCCCCTCCCTCCTGGTAGGAAGCAGGACTAGCCCACTTCTCCCCAGAGGGGGGAGAATGGAATGGTGAGTTCCATTCTCTATAGCTCTACCATTTACACTGCCACCTGCTGGTGAACCAGGCACATTTACATGTAAAAACAGTTTCATAGTAATCATAGCTTTGTACAATGTAGAGGACCTAGACAGAAATACAAAGATGACATTTATGTTAGCCAATTAGAGACAGTAGCAGGGTGTAGGAATGGTAACACCACATTGTGCCTTTGTGCTAAAAACTTCCACTTTTGTCTTATCCGTCCATAGAACATTTTCCAAGAAGCACTGTGGAACATTCAGGTGGCCTCAAGCAAACTTGAGATAGTCTGAAATAGGTTATATTTTGGATAGTAGCAACCTCCCTTATGGTGCTCTTGAGTTTTATTTTCACCTCTTTCACGATTTTCCTTTGTGCTCTTGGAGTCATCTAAATAGGACACCCACTCCTTGGGAGAGTAGAAACTGTAGAATTTTTCTACATTATACACTCACCAGTGTCAGGCAGCTGCTGCCAAGGCCAACAAGATAATGGGTTGCATCAGAAGGGGCATAGATTCCCGTGATAAGATAGCATAGTCCTACCACTTTACAAATCGCTAGTCAGACCACACATGGAGTACTGTGTACAGTTCTGGGCTCCTGTAAACAAGGCAGACATAGCAGAGCTGGAGAGGGTTCAGAGGAGGGCAGCGAAAGTAATAACTGGAATGGGGCAACTACAGTACCCTGAAAGATTATCAAAATTAGGGTTATTCACTTTAGAAAAAAGACGACTGAGGGGAGATCTAATTAATATGTATAAATATATCAGGGGTCAGTACAGAGATCTATCCCATCAGCTATTTATCCCCAGGACTGTGACTGTGACGAGGGGACATCCTCTGCGTCTGGAGGAAAGAAGGTTTGTACACAAACATAGAAAAGGATTCTTTACGGTAAGAGCAGTGAGACTATGGAACTCTCTGCCTGAGGAGGTGGTGATGGTGAGTACAATAAAGGAATTCAAGAGGGGCCTGGACGTATTTCTGGAGCTTAATAATATTACAGGCTATAGCTACTAGAGAGGAGTCGTTGATCCAGGAGTTATTCTGATTGCCTGATTGGAGTCGGGAAGGAATTTTTTATTCCCCTAAAGTGGAGAAAATTGGCTTCTACCTCACAGGGTTTTTTTTTTTTATTATCTAGTCAACCAATCACATGGCAGTTGCTTCAATGCATTTAGGGGTGTGGTCCTGGTCAAGACAATCTCCTGAACTCCAAACTGAATGTCAGAATGGGAAAGAAAGGTGATTTAAGCAATTTTAAGCGTGGCATGGTTGTTGGTGCCAGACGGGCCGGTCTGAGTATTTCACAATCTGCTCAGTTACTGGGATTTTCACGCACAACCATTTCTAGGGTTTACAAAGAATGGTGTGAAAAGGGAAAAACATCCAGTATGCGGCAGTCCTTGTGGATGCTAGAGGTCAGAGGAGAATGGGCCGACTGATTCAAGCTGATAGAAGAGCAACGTTGACTGAAATAACCACTCGTTACAACCGAGGTATGCAGCAAAGCATTTGTGAAGCCACAACACGCACAACCTTGAGGCGGATGGGCTAGAACAGCAGAAGACCCCACCGGGTACCACTCATCTCCACTACAAATAGGAAAAAGAGGCTACAATTTGCACGAGCTCACCAAAATTGGATTGTGGAAGACTGGAAAAATGTTGCCTGGTCTGATGAGTCTCGATTTCTGTTGAGACATTCAAATGGTAGAGTCCGAATTCGGCGTAAACAGAATGAGAACATGTATCCATCATCTGATGGCTACTTCCAGCAGGATAATGCACCATGTCAATAAAAGATCGAATCATTTCAAATTGGTTTCTTGAACATGACAATGAGTTCACTGTACTAAAATGGCCCCCACAGTCACCAGATCTCAACCCAATAGAGCATCTTTGGGATGTGGTGGAACGGGAGCTTCGTGCCCTGGATGTGCATCCCTCAAATCTCCATCAACTGCAAGATGCTATCCTATCAATATGGGCCAACATTTCTAAAGAATGCTATCAGCACCTTGTTGAATCAATGCCACATAGAATTAAGGCAGTTCTGAAGGCAAAAGGGGGTTCAACACCATATTAGTATGGTGTTCCTAATAATTCTTTAGGTGAGTGTATATCCACAATTCGATTATATCGTGTTTCCACTTATACAGGGAGTGCAGAATTATTAGGCATGTTGTATTTTTGAGGATTAATTTTATTATTGAACAACAACCATGTTCTCAATGAACCCAAAAAACTCATTAATATCAAAGCTGAATATTTTTGGAAGTAGTTTTTAGTTTGTTTTTAGTTTTAGCTATTTTAGGGGGATTTCTGTGTGTGCAGGTGACTATTACTGTGCATAATTATTAGGCAACTTAACAAAAAACAAATATATACCCATTTCAATTATTTATTTTTACCAGTGAAACCAATATAACATCTCAACATTCAAAAACAAAACAAAAACAAATCAGTGACCAATATAGCCACCTTTCTTTGCAAGGACACTCAAAAGCCTGCCATCCATGGATTCTGTCAGTGTTTTGATCTGTTCACCATCAACATTGCGTGCAGCAGCAACCACAGCCTCCCAGACACTGTTCAGAGAGGTGTACTGTTTTCCCTCCTTGTAAATCTCACATTTGATGATTGACCACAGGTTCTCAATGGGGTTCAGATCAGGTGAACAAGGAGGCCATGTCATTAGATTTTCTTCTTTTATACCCTTTCTTGCCAGCCACGCTGTGGAGTACTTGGACGCGTGTGATGGAGCATTGTCCTGCATGAAAATCATGTTTTTCTTGAAGGATGCAGACTTCTTCCTGTACCACTGCTTGAAGAAGGTGTCTTCCAGAAACTGGCAGTAGGACTGGGAGTTGAGCTTGACTCCATCCTCAACCCGAAAAGGCCCCACAAGCTCATCTTTGATGATACCAGCCCAAACCAGTACTCCACCTCCACCTTGCTGGCGTCTGAGTCGGACTGGAGCTCTCTGCCCTTTACCAATCCAGCCACGGGCCCATCCATCTGGCCCATCAAGACTCACTCTCATTTCATCAGTCCATAAAACCTTAGAAAAATCAGTCTTGAGATATTTCTTGGCCCAGTCTTGACGTTTCAGCTTGTGTGTCTTGTTCAGTGGTGGTCGTCTTTCAGCCTTTCTTACCTTGGCCATGTCTCTGAGTATTGCACACCTTGTGCTTTTGGGCACTCCAGTGATGTTGCAGCTCTGAAATATGGCCAAACTGGTGGCAAGTGGCATCTTGGCAGCTGCACGCTTGACTTTTCTCAGTTCATGGGCAGTTATTTTGCGCCTTGGTTTTTCCACACGCTTCTTGCGACCCTGTTGACTATTTTGAATGAAACGCTTGATTGTTCGATGATCACGCTTCAGAAGCTTTGCAAATTTAAGAGTGCTGCATCCCTCTGCAAGATATCTCACTATTTTTGACTTTTCTGAGCCTGTCAAGTCCTTCTTTTGACCCATTTTGCCAAAGGAAAGGAAGTTGCCTGATAATTATGCACACCTAATATAGGGTGTTGATGTCATTAGACCACACCCCTTCTCATTACAGAGATGCAAATCACCTAATATGCTTAATTGGTAGTAGGCTTTCGAGCCTATACAGCTTGGAGTAAGACAACATGCATAAAGAGGATGATGTGGTCAAAATACTCATTTGCCTAATAATTCTGCACGCAGTGTATATGGAGAGTTCCACCTGTAGGGTAAAAAGGGGGGAATAAAAGGAGAGGGAGGTTCCGCCTCTATATGTTGAGAGGTTTATGTATATGGATCCTTTGAGCTTAGCAGAGTCACATTAGTAAAGAGTCACATTTTTTTTTTATCATACACTTTTTTTTATACATCTTACTAATGTGACTCTTCTGAGGTCAAAGGATCCATATACATAAACCTCTCAACATATAGAGGCGGAACCTCCCTCTCCTTTTATTCCCCCCTTTTTTACCCTACAGGTGGAACTCTCCATATATAAGTGGAAACACTATATAATCGAATTGTGGATATATATATATGCGGATATATATGTTTTCTAACAGGTGGATTTAATCTACTCATCTAATTTTCAAAGGTGTATTCACGGCTCACGGCATTTATATATATATTTTTTTTCATTTGTGAATTTACTATATGAATTTTTTGTTTCTTCTTTTGGATTCACTATATGAATTGATCATTTGTTTTTATATTTAAAATTTATATGGTCCCATTGTGGATATTTTTCGATAGTTTTTAATTAGTTGTATTATCACATAAATGAATAGAATTGACCGTACCTGTATGTTGTAACTCCCATGTGATCCATATACCGATTGAATATAACAACATATCCTCTGAGTGACCAGAGAACAGCAGCTGTACGGGGATTATCTGAAGCACCAATTGGCTTACTCAGACCTGCCTCTGGGTGACCCTTCAATACTCCCTGTATTGTTGTCGCCTTTGTACAGTTAGAGGTACCTAAATATATGGGGAGTAATTGATACATTTATTAACGCACCTGTCTTTGGTTTGCCCCTGAATGTTTTAAGACTATATACATTGTCATTACTCGATTAAATATTAATCAACATATTCTACATGCGAAAGTTGTATTATTCCAGATGAGGTGTGCACAACTATATTACATTCGATATTGACTCTTTTATATAGACTGGGTGTGTCTATATCAGTTGTAGCACCCAATCCATACACAACAGTGCGGTGAGCCACCACAAACCAACAATAAAAATAAAAAACACGCCCCATTCCTCTGATTTTCTAATAAAAAATTGAAAAAAACGCACATATTAGGTATCGCCGCGTCCGTAACAAACGGCTCTATAAATATATGGTATATATAATCACATGGTCCACCCCATCCGATAGACACCATAAAAAATAAAAACTGTGTAAAAAAAAGTAATTTCTGTCAACTTACATCACTAAAAGTGCAACACCAAGAGATCAAAAAAGCATTTGTCCCCAAAAATAGTACCAATCTAACCGTCACCTTATCCCGCAAAAAATGAGCCCCAGATAGGACAATCACCCAAAAACTGTAAAAACGATGGCTCTCAGAATATGGAGACACTAAAACATGATTTTTTTTTGGTTTCAAAAATGATATTATTGCGTAAAACTTTCATAAATAAAAAAAGTATATATATTAGGTATCGTCGCTTCCGTATTAACCTGTTCTATAAAAATATCACATGACCTTACCCCTCAGGTGAATACTGTAAAAAAAAAAAAAAAAAGTTTAAAAAAAGCTATTTGTTGTCACCTTACATCTCAAAAAGTGTAATAGCAAGCGATCAAAAAGTCATATGCACCCCAAAATAGTGCCAATCAATCCATCATCTCATCCCGCAGAAATCTTACCCTACCCAAGATAATCGCCCAAAAACTGAAAAAACTATGGCTCTCAGACTATGGAGACATTAAAACATGATTTTTTTTGTTTCAAAAATGAAATCATTGTGTAAAACTTACATAAATAAAAAAAAAGTATATATATTTGGTATCGCCGCGTCCGTATTAACCTGCTCTATAAAAATATCACATAACCTAACCCCTCGTGTAAAAAAAAGCCATGTTTTGTCACCTTACATCACAAAAGGTGTAATAGCAAGCGATCAAAAAGTCATACGCACCCCAAAATAGTGCCAATCAACCCGTCATCTCATCCCGAAAAAAATTAGCCCCTACAAGAGACAGTCGCTCAAAAAATAAATAAAACTATGGGTTTTCAGAATGTTGATACACTAAAGAATCTTTTTTTTTTTAAATGCTTTGTTATGTAAAACTGAAACAAACAACCAAAAAAAGTCATATTTGGTATTGTCGCGTCCGTGACAACCTGCTCTATAAAAATAACACATTATCTAACCTGGCAGATGAATGTTGTAAATAACAAAAAAATAAAAACGGTGCCAAAACAGCTATTCCTTGTTACCTTGCCTCACACACCTCCCCCCTGAAGAAGCCTTGCGTGAAACGTACGTTGGGGTTACCGGAGCACTACACAGGTATTCTGTCCATGCTTTACAGTGAACTATTCAGCTATCTATGTACCCTGCTATATTTGCACTTTGCACTTTATATGTATATTTTGGCTACCATATATTATATCTTTACTTAGCCTCTATAGTTCTGCCTGATTACATGTATTTTTGATATCCTGTATCTGCCCACATGCACATTTGTGCTATATTTAGTATACGCATTGTTCGTATTCATTTGCCATCCTTGGTGTTAGCTGTGCTCCGTGTCATTTTGTGTGCTCGTTTTCCACCATCCATTGTTTCCTATGTGTTTTTACTGTGATTTGTCTCATATGGAGACACTAATAAAATTTATATATCTATAATATTATTGTGTGCGAGCCCTATTTCTCTTCCTTTGGCGTACTACCATACGTGCTGGCTCTGCACGGGTACTCACTTTTGTGAGTCATTCATTTTTGGTGTTTCTTGCCTCACACAAAGTGTAAAATAGAGCAACCAAAAATCATATCTACCCTAAAATAGTACCAACAAAACTGCCACCCTATCCCATAGTTTCTAAAATGGGGTCCCTTTTTTGGAGTTTCTACTCTAGGAGTGCATCAGGGGGGCTTCAAATGGGACATGGTGTCAAAAAAACAGTCCAGAATAATCTGCCTTTCAAAAACCTTTCCTTCTGCGCCCTGCCGTGTGGCCATACAGCAGTTTACGACCACATATGGGGTGTTTCTGTAAAATACAGAATCAGAGCCATAAATATTGAGTTTTGTTTGGCTGTTAACCCTTTCTTTGTAACTGGAAAAAAATTATTAAAATGGAAAATCTGTCAAAAAAGTGAAATTTTGAAATTTTATCTCTATTTTCCATTAATTCTTGTGGAACACCTAAAGGGTTAACAAATTTTGTAAAACCAGTTTTGAATACCTTGAGGGGTGTAGTTTCTTAGATGGGGTCACTTTTATGGAGTTTCTACTCTAAGGGTGCATCAGGGGGCTTCAAATGGGACATGGTGTAAATAAACCATGCCAGCAAAATTTGCCTTCCAAAAACCACACGGCGCACCTTTCCCTCTACGCCCTACCGTGTGCCCCTACAGTAGTTTACGGACACATAAGGGGTGTTTCTGCAAACTACAGAATCAGTGTAATAAATATAGAGTTTTGTTTGGCTGTTAACCCTTGCTTTGTTACTAGAAAAAATTGATAAAAATGGAAAATTTGCCAAAAAATTTAAATTCTCAAATTTAATCCTCATTTGCCAATAACTCTTGTGGAACACCTAAAGGGTTAACAAAGTTTGTAAAACCAGTTTTGAATACCTTGAGGGGTGTAGTTTCTAGAATGGGGTCATTTTTGTGTGGTTTCTATTATGTAAGCTTCACAAAGTGACTTCAGACCTGAACTGGTCTTTAAAAAGTGGGTTTTTGAAAATTTCAGGAAAAATTCAAGATTGGCTTCTGAACTTCTAAGCCTTGTAACGTCCCCAAAAAAAAAAAAAATGTCGTTCCCAAAATGATCCAGACATGAAGTAGACATATGGGAAATGTAAAGTAATAACTATTTTTGGCAGTATTACTATGTATTATAGAAGTAGAGAAATTGAAACTTGGAAATTTGCAAATTTTTATATTTATATATATATATATATTTATAAATAAAAAAGATTTTTTTTACTCCATTTTACCAGTGTCATGAAGTACAATATGTGACGAAAAAACTATCTCAGAATGGCCTGGATAAGTAAAAGCGTTTTAAAGTTATTTACAGACACAAAGTGACATTGGTCAGATTTGCAAAAAATGGCCTGGTCCTTAATGTGAAAATGAGCCCGGTCCTTAAGGAATTAAGGACTATTGTGTGTGACAGTAGCAATATATATTTTTTGTGCATCCTGCGCAAATTACTGTGTAAATAGGCCACTGCGGACAGTTAAATTATATGCACCACATCTCCTGTTTAAAGTGTGCGCATCCCTAAAATATAATTGACATGCAGTGCACTTTTTCCGTAGACGATATCCGCTGCGGACAGTTAAATTATCTGCACCACATCTCCTGTTTAAAGTGATCGCATCCCTAAAATATCAGTGACATCCAGTGCACCTTTTCGATAGACATGTCTGCTGCGGACAGTTAACATATTTTCCGGCGTATAAGACAACTGGGCGCACAAGACCACCCACAACTTTTCCATTTAAAATATAAGGTTTGGGTTATACTCGCCGTATAAGACTACCCCTGCCTGCCCAGCCCTCCCTGTCTCCAAGACGATCTTCTCCAGTCCAGGGAACTGACCATGGCAGCCAGGGCTTCAGTAGCGTCCTGGCTGCCATGGTAACCTATCTTTTTATTTTCGCATTCCCAGTTTCCAACATTGGAACTACTAGTGGCTGGGAAAAGATGGTGGGTCCATTGCCATGGGGGATCTGTGGATGGCACTATTATTGGGGGGGGGGGGGAAATCTGTGGATGGCACTGTTATGGAGGGGATCTGTGGATAGCACTGTTATTGGGGGGGATCTGTGGATGGCACTGATATGGAGGGGATCTGTGGATGGCACTGTTATGGAGGGGATCTGTGGATGGCACTGTTATTGGGGGAATCTGTGGATCGCACTGTTATTGGGGGGATCAGTGGATGGCACTGTTATTGGGGGGGGATCTGTAGATGGCACTGTTATGGGGAGGGGGATCTGTGGATGGCACTGCTATGGGGAGGGGGGGCAGTGTATGACACTGCTATGGGCAAATCTATGGATGACACTATATATCATTTTATGCTATATTTGTCATCCGCAGATCCACCCCATGACAGTGTCATCCACTGATCCCCCTCCCTTTAACAGTGTTATCCACAGATCCCCCTCCCCATAACAGTGCCATTCACAGATCCCCCCCAATAACAGTGCCATCCACAGATCCCCCTCCACTCATAGGAGTATACATTTATAAACTGTAATCTGTAACTTTAACTTTAAATCAGCGCTCATCTCTTTACTACCTTACTCTCAGCTCCAGTAACAGGCAGTGCGGGAGGCAGCGCTCACTCACTGACGTCTGCGCCGCCCGCACTGCCTGTTACTGGAGCCGAGAGTAAGGTAGTAAAGAGATGAGCGTCTGAGCGCTAATTTAAAGTTAAAGTTACGGATTACAGTTTATAAATGTATATTCCTGTGAGCGGCGGGGCACTGTATATTCTAACCCTCCAGCAAGCCTCCCCGTCACCATGGAAACGCCTGGGGATTAGAATATACCATCGGATCTGAGTTTTCACGATTTCACTGAGATCGTGAAAACTCAGATCCGATGGTATATTCTAACCCCCAGGCAAGCCTCGTCACCATGGGAACGCCTGGGGGTTAGAATATAACATCGGATCTGAGTATACCTGGTGTATAAGACGACCCCCGACTTTTGCAAAAAATTTCTAGTGTTAGAAAGTCGTCTTATATGCCGGAAAATACAGTAAATTATCCACGCCACATCTCCTGTTTAAAGTGTGTGCATCCCTAAAATATTAGTGACATCCAGTGCACTTTTTCTATAGACAGTGTCCCCTGCGGACAGCTAATTTATCCGTGCCACATCTCCTGTTTAAAGTGTGCGCATCCCTAAAATATCAGTGACATCCAGTGCACTTTTTCTGTAGGCGGTGTCCGCTGCGGATAGTTAAATTATCAGCGCCACATCTCCTGTTTAAAGTGTGCGCCTCTCTAAAATATTAGTGACATCTAGTGCACTTTTTCCGTAGACGGTGTCCACTGCGGACAGTAAAATTACCCACGCCACATCTCCTGTTTAAAGTGTGCGCATCCCTATAATATCAGTGACATCCAGTACACTTTTTCCGTAGACAGTGTCCACTGCGGACAGTTAAATTATCCGTGCCACATCTCTTGCATAAAGTGTGCGCATCCATAAAATATCAGTGACATCCAGTGCACTTTTTCTATAGGCGGTGTCCGCTGCGGATAGTTAAATTATCCACGCCACATCTCCTGTTTAAAGTGTGCATATCTCTAAAATATCATTGACATCCAGTACACTTTTTCCGTAGACGTTGTCCCCTGCGGACAGTAAAATTATCCGTGCCACATCTCCTGTTTAAAGTGTGCACATCCCTAAAATATCTGTGACATCCAGTGCATTTTTTCCGTAGATGGTGTCTCCTGCGGACAGTTAAATTAACCATGCCACATCTCCTTTTTAAAGTGTGCGTATCCCTAAAATATCTGACATCCAGTGCACTTTTTACTTAGAGACTGCGAACTGTGAAATTACCTGTTGGTACAACAGGTAATGTCACAGTTCGCAGTGTCTAAGCAAAAAGCGCACTGGATGTCACTGATATTTTAGGAATGCACACTTTATCACAAATGCCTGTAAAAAATTTGATGCTGATGGTGCATGCAGAGGCCGTGGCCCTGGGCGCAGAGAAACAGGGCCTGCTGCCAGAGCACACGAAAAACAATCATCCAAGATACCTAGCCTTGTGTCTCAGTTTGCAGGGCGGTGCAGGACACCACTCTTGTAGTCAGACCAGTGCGGCCAGGTGGTCGTTTGGATTGCAGCAGATAATGCTTCTAGTCGGTTAAGCATCACCCTATCTTCCACCAAGTCCAGTCTCAGTAGCTAGGAGTCTGGTCTACACAATCCTCACCCTGATCCTCCTTCCTCCCACCATTTACAGTCTTGCCAAACAAGTGATCCCACACTTGGGTATTCTAAGGACCTCTTTTCATCGCCATTACTTGATTTGATCCTCTCGCCAAGCACGCTTGAAGAGGGACATGAGATCTTGTGCACTGATTCCAAATCTCTTGAACATCCACAGTCCAAAGAACAGGACGGTGGGGAATGGCAATTAGTGTTTAATGAGGTGGATGATGATGAGACACAGTTGCCAATGAGTCAACCGCAATTACTGTCTCAAGAGGTTTATGAAGAGGATTAGACACAGTTGTCAATCACTGAGGTTGTGGTTAGGTCAACAAATCAGGAGGATGATCAGAGTGATGAAGTGGAAGAGGAGGTGGTGGACGATGAGGTCACTGACCCAACCTGGGAAGGTGGAAAGCTGAGCAAGGCAGCAGTACAGAGGGGGAGGGATCTGCAGCACCACAACAGGCTGGAAGAGGCAGTGGGGTGACAAAAGGGAGAAGGCGGGCCACTACCACACAGGCCCGCAACTGTTCCACGGAGCAACCCCTTGCGGAAATCTCCCTTGCCAAGAAGTAGATGTTCCGCAGTATGGCGCTTTTTTGAGGAAAGTGTGGACGACAAAAGAATAGTAGTTTGCAACCTGTGCCGTACGAAAATTAGCCGGGGCGTAAACACTAGCAACCTCACCACCAACAGCATGGGCACCACAGGGCATCCAAGCACAGTAATAAGTGGGACGAACGCCTAGGTCCACAATCTGTGTATGCAGGTCACACCACTGCCTCCTCTTCCCCTGTGTTACGTGCTGGCCAATCCCCTCTTGCAGGAGCAGGCCCGGATGCATTCCATCCTGCACCTGGACCTTCGCAAGCACCATCAGAGACCACATCCACTTCCGTGTCCCAGCGCAGCGTAAAAATGTACTTACCCCAGGCATTTGAACACAAGCGCAAATACCCAGCCATCCACCCACAGGCTATAGAACTAAATGCGCAACTTTCCAAATTACTGGCCCTCGAAATGTTTCCATTTCGGCTTGTGGACACTAAGGCCTTCCGCAGCCTGATGTTGTTATGCCTCGTTATGCAGTCCCCAACCACCACTATTTTCCAAGGTGTGCCGTGCCCGTCTTACACCAACATGTGTCCCGTAACATCACACATGCCCTGACCAACGCAGTTACTGGAAAGGTCCACTTAACCACGGACACATGGACAAGTGCAGTTGGCCAGGGACGCTTTATTTCCCTAACGGAACACTGGGTGAACGTTGTGGAGGCCGGGAGAAAGTTGTACCCTGGGATGGCACAGGTGCTACCGACGCCAAGGATTGCGGGCCCTACGTCGATCAGGGTTTCCGCCAGCACCTATGTTAGTGCATCCAACCCCCACTTCTCCTCTCCCGCCTCCTCCTCTACTTCCACCTCAGAATTATCTGCGTGCAGCACCAGTTAGTTATCAGTCGGTAGCTGGAAGCAGTGTAGCACTGCAGTGGGAAAGCGGCAACAGGCCGTGCTGAAACTGATATTAGGGGACAAACAGCACACCGCCGCAGAGCTACGGCAGTAGATAAGAGACCAGACTGAGCTGTGGCTCTCGCCACTCAACCTAGAACCAGGTGTGGTTGTGTCTGATAATGGCCGTAACTTGGTGGCGGCTTTGGAGTCGACACGTGTTCAACCTTGTGGTTCAGCGGTTTCTCAAAACCTACCCCAATTTGCCTGAGCTACTGGTGAAGGTGAGCCGCGTGTGTGCACATTTCCTCGTCACCGACAGTTTCAGCCGATCTGTCAATGCTGCAGCAGCAATTGAAATTGCCAGCTCACTGGCTGCTGCGCGACGTGAGCATGCGCTGGAACTTGACGTTCCACATGTTGGCCAGGCTTTGTGAGCAGCAGAGGGCAGTAGTGGAATACCAGCTGCAACATGGTTGTCGCCTTTCCAGTCAGCTTCCGCTATTCACAAGCGAGGAGTGGGCATCGATGTCTGACCTCTGTGAGGTTTTAAGAAACTTTGAGGAATCAACACAGATGGTGAGCGGCGATAACGCTATTATTAACGTAACCATCCCACTTCTGTGTCTACTCAAACGCTCGCTGTTCACAATTAAGGACAATGCTTTGCATGTGAAGAGGTGTAAATGGGGGAAGACATTACATAGGGTGATAGCCAGACCACCCTCAGTTCGTCTTCTCAGCGCGAATTAGACGATGAAGAGGAGGAGCAGGAGACGTTTGCCTGCGCTACAGAGGGTAGTACCCATGGAAGTTTAATTCCATCTGTTCAGCGTGGGTGAGCAGAAGAGGACGAAGAGGATGAGGAGATTGAGAGTGATCCTCCTGATGACAACAGCGAAGTCTTGCCTGTTGGTACTCTGGCACACATGGCTGACTTCATGTTAGGCTGCCTTTCCCGCGACCCGCGTATTATACGCATTTTAGACAACACGGATTACTGGTTGTTTACCCTACTTGACCACCGCTTTAAAGACAACTTTTAATCTCTCATTCCTCTGTTGGAGAGGAAAAGCAAAACGGTGCAATACCAGAAGATCTTTGTTGAAAAATTGCTCCAAAAATTTCCATCTGACAACGCTGGCGACAGAGTCCGTAGTTCCTTGGCAAACCGAGGATGGGAGACAAGGGGAACACACAGAAGTTCCAACAGAGGCAAGGCAACACTCTCCAAAGCCTGGGACAGTTTCATGACACCCAGACAGCACCTTCTCCCTGATGTGCGGCCTAGTGTCACAAGCAGGGAAAAATTTTGGAAGATGGTGGAGTACATAGCAGAGCGTGTCAGCGTCCTTAATGATCTCTCAGTGCCTTACAACTACTGGTTGTCCAAGCTGTACACGTGGCGTGAACTGGCGCTCTCTGCTTCGGAGGTGCTGGCCTAACCTGCCACCAGCATTTTGTCTGAGAAGGTATTTAGTGCTGCTGGTGGCATTATAACAGATAAGCGTCAACTGAAAATGCTGACAGGTTGACTCTTATAAAAATCAACAAGGCCTGGATTGACCATGACTTCGACTCCACCAGAGGAAAGTTGATGAACATAAATGTACTTTAAAGGGTCAGCTCAGCTTCAGGCCCTCGCATATAATTTTTTAGAGGGTCAGCTCAGCTACAGGCCCTCACAAATAATTTTTTAGAGGGCCAGCTCACCAGCAGGCCCTCACCTACATTTTCTTTCAGGCCCTCGCATATAATTTTTTAGATGGTTAGCTCACCAGCAGGCCTTCACCTGCAATCTTTTACTGGGTCAGCTCACCAGCAGGCCCGCACATAAAATCTTTTACAGAGTCAGCTCACCAGCAGGCCTGCACATAAAATCTTTTTGATGGTCAGCACACCTGCAGTCCCGCACCTAAAATCTTTTACAGGGTCAGCTCACCTGCAGGCCCGCACCTAATTATACCTAATAGGTAATTTTCACACATGCTGCCTTTGCTTGGATGTGGTAGCCGTAGCTGTTTCTCAGTCTCCCTCTCTAGAATTGAACCATGATTCCCCCGTTACCCATGGTCTACATGTTTTGGGCTGAAAATAACATTGAAAGTTGATAGGGCAGACCTGAAGTGACCTGCGAGTACAAGATGCATCCAGACATCCTCCCCATGCTGTTCCCAAACCATTTCGGTGGAGTTTCCATCAATTTCTGAAATTTTCCTATGAATCAGGCACCCTTTCCTTTTCAGAGCAGGGGGTACCTGGTTTAATGCTTGAGTTCTCCCATTGACTTCCATTACTGTGTACTCGGGTGCTCGGTCGAGCACCCAAACATCCCGATGTGTTCGGTCCGAGCCCCCGAGCACTACGGTGCTTGATCAACACTAATATTATCCTCAAGCATCCTCTGGTACAATGAAGAATTCAGAGTTGATTCTATGAATGTGAGCTGCTTATACCCTGATATAATAAATGAGCCCCAAACTATGATTTACCTTATGCCCCTTGCAGCAGCACAATATCTGGGGAATCCTCTGCCCTGCAGGCTGATAAGACGAATGAAACTTTTTAATTGGCACCTTAACACTGCCCCAAACTCTGACACTTTATATTTTTCCGTTCTATATCTGGTAGGACTGGTAGACTAGCATACTATTTCCTTTCTTTTTCAGTTTTTTTCTGGACTCTACATTAATGTTTCTCAGCTCCAGTCAGCAGCTAATTTGCATTCCCTCTTCTCAATTCCAGTCCTCATGACCCCCCAGAATGTCATGTTTTCATAATTTTATTACAAACCGGATTCCAAAAAAGTTGGGACACTATACAAATCGTGAATAAAAACTGAATGCAATGATGTGGAGGTGCCAACTTCTAATATTTTATTCAGAATAGAACATAAATCACGGAACAAAAGTTTAAACTGAGAAAATGTACCATTTTAAGGGAAAAATATGTTGAATCAGAATTTCATGGTGTCAACAAATCCCCAAAAAGTTGGGACAAGGCCATTTTCACCACTGTGTGGCATCTCCCCTTCTTCTTACAACACTCAACAGACGTCTGGGGACCGAGGAGACCAGTTTCTCAAGTTTAGAAATAGGAATGCTCTCCCATTCTTGTCTAATACAGGCCTCTAACTGTTCAATCATCTTGGGCCTTCTTTGTTGCACCTTCCTCTTTATGATGCGCCAAATGTTCTCTATAGGTGAAAGATCTGAACTGCAGACTGGCCATTTCAGTACCCGGATCCTTCTCCTACGCAGCCATGATGTTGTGATTGATGCAGAATGTGGTCTGGCATTATCTTGTTGAAAAATGCAGGGTCTTCCCTGAAAGAGATGACGTCTGGATGGGAGCATATGTTGTTCTAGAACCTGAATATATTTTTCTGCATTGATGGTGCCTTTCCAGACATGCAAGCTGCCCATGCCACACGCACTCATGCAACCCCATACCATCAGAGATGCAGGCTTCTGAACTGAGAGTTGATAACAACTTGGGTTGTCCTTGTCCTCTTTGGTCCGGGTGACATGGCATCCCAGATTTCCAAAAAGAACTTCGAATCGTGACTCGTCTGACCACAGAACAGTCTTCCATTTTGCCACACTCCATTTTAAATGATCCCTGGCCCAGTGAAAACGCCTGAGCTTGTGGTCCTTGCTTAGAAATGGCTTTTTCTTTGCACTGTAGAGTTTCAGCTGGCAACGGCGGATGGCACGGTGGATTGTGTTCACTGACAATGGTTTCTGGAAGTATTCCTGAGCCCATTCTGTGATTTCCTTTACAGTAGCATTCCTGTTTGTGGTGCAGTGTCGTTTAAGGGCCCGGAGATCACGGGCATCCAGTATGGTTTTACGGCCTTGACCCTTACGCACAGAGATTGTTCCAGATTCTCTGAATCTTCGGATGATGTTATGCACAGTTGATGATGATAGATGCAAAGTCTTTGCAATTTTTCGCTGGGTAACACCTTTCTGATATTGCTCCGCTATCTTTCTGCGCAACATTGTGGGAATTGGTGATCCTCTACCCATCTTGGCTTCTGAGAGACACTGCCACTCTGAGAAGCTCTTTTTATACCCAATCATGTTGCCAATTGACCTAATTAGTGTTAATTGGTCTTCCAGCTCTTCGTTATGCTCAAATTTACTTTTTCCAGCCTCTTATTGCTACTTGTCCCAACTTTTTTGGGATTTGTTGACACCGTGAAAATTGGAATCAACGTATTTTTCCTTTAAAATGATACATTTACTCGGATTAAACGTTTGATCTGTCATCTACGTTCTATTACAAATAAAATATTGACATTTGCCATCTCCACATCATTGCATTCAGTTTTTATTCACAATTTGTTTAGTGTCCCAACTTTTTTGGAATCCGGTTTGCAGTATAGAGCAGGTGCTATTGTTATTATAAATGCATCAGGACTTACCACATGTATTCATTCTGTGGAACATTCTGAAATCATGACCAGCAGGAGGTCTGTAGTACCCTAGAGCAAGGGTACTTTGGACTTTGCACATTTGTGGACATTTGCCCTTACTATGAAAATCCATCAACTTTCTGTGCCTTGCCTGAATTGTTTTGTACTTGACTTCCTCCAGTAAAGAAACACACGGGTTACCTGACTCTCTGGACTTATTTCCCATTGGGGTACATCACGTGGTGACACCTCGATGGTGTCCAGAGTACCCAATGTAGTGTTGGCGCCACCCCAAACCCGGCCACTACAATTTGGCATCATGAACAGGATATGGTCCAGTGCCAGTACATTTTGGTGACACAAAAGGGATACAGTCTTGCACCACCGCAATTTGGCATCATGAACAAGTTATGGTTCAGCGCCATTTAATTAGATATTACAAACAGGATACAGTCTGGTGCCAGCAGAGCCAGTCATC
This sequence comes from Bufo bufo, assembly GCF_905171765.1. Taxonomy (NCBI): domain Eukaryota; kingdom Metazoa; phylum Chordata; class Amphibia; order Anura; family Bufonidae; genus Bufo; species Bufo bufo. The sequence continues at coordinate 442,703,369 of NC_053391.1, forward strand.
GTGGATCCAGACCCAGTGGATCAAGACATCTGAGGTGAACCAGCCACATAATAGCATCTGCAACTGTAAGTGTTCCCCCTGTGGGGTCTGCTGCAAACAAGTGACTGTGCTCCTTAGACTGTATCCATACAATCGGTACAGGGAGGAGGAGATGGCCCTGTTTCTCAAAGGGCTTCTCCTTCTGCCTGACTGTAAGCGGCCCAATCGCACAGCACACAAGGCCGTCTCCTCCTCCCTGTACCAATGGTATGAATTTACATACCAGACAGGAAACCAGAACGGGGGCACAGCAGGGGAACGGAGCAGCGCATAGGGAAATGAGTAAACAATATAAAATGCCTTTAGTATGCCCTACACAGCCAGATATTTACATGATAATGTCAGGACCGATGAACGGTGCTTTTTAAGGTTAGCCCCATAAAGGGTTAAGAGAACTGGTCAAAATGATCCTTGGTATGACAACCACCCTGAGAAGGGGCTTATTGTCATGTACACTGTGTATATTGTACTTGATGACTATGTTGGCAGTACTGTTATGCAAGCTGGAGTACCACTGAAAAAGTAGGAGAGAGGCAGGCCTACATGTCTGATATCGATGACCTAACCACAGTATCTGCTACTCTGTTCTACCCCAGCAGTACCAGTGATGACCATTCCAGTGGCCTTACTGAAGTCTAACAATTTTCCAAATGATGACCGCAGCCGTGACCACTGATAACCATCTTGACTATGTCAGGGACACCACAGTTAAAGTAGGGACATTTGTGGATTTTTGCCTTTATTGCTACTATGCAAAGCCATCAACTCCCAACTGTATTGCACTTTGACGGGTTAACTTACTTTGTGATTTATGCTGTTCTGTGCACTTATACTGTTTCATATTGTTGAATTGCACTTATATGTTTATTGTAATATATCTTGTTCATTTGTATTGTCATTACACTATAGCTGTACTGCACTTCGGAAAGATTTATTGCACAGCCAGCTACTACTGAAAGGCTTTAAAAGTTTCTACCTCTGCAAAGTTTTGGAGGGAAAAATAGACACACTGACCCATTTGCTGTCTAGTTTAGCTCTGTTTATGTCTGAAGACTTGTTTCCTTCCCATAGACTTGCATTGAAGCTTTATACTAGTCTATGACATACTAAAATTGTAACATAGTTTATGTTCAGGCTATGTTTCTCTACTCAACTCCTCCCACTAGAAGGTACTAGTTCAGCTGGAAACACTATATAAGGAAAGCAGTCAGAACCCCTAGTTATCTGCAGATAGGGACCAGTGCTTAATATAAGAGACTCTTTTGGTGCCATTTCACACTGGGTGCACCAATTCTTACCATCCTTTCTGGAGAGCATCAACACATGGTAAAGCCTAAACAATGTCTGCGGGAGCCAGTGTAGCATTGGGGCCACCTCAAACCCAGCCACTATAGGGCCCTGAGGACTGGATTTGAGATACACTGCTCTAGGTCACATGGATAACTTATGAATATCTACTTGCAATAATCTTCACTATTATTGCATTCAGTTTTTCATTGTTATACATCCCATGTTTTGAGATCTGCAGTGAGCTATTGTGTCTGTTATCCTGTTACCTTAGAGGATCCAATATCATTAGAGTGAATACCTTGTGCTATTTCTACCTCTTGACTAGCTTCAACTGCAATGACAAATGTATTTTCTTTTTATATATTCACTATGTGAATATTTACTATGCTTGCATTAGTTCTTTTTAGATATCCTGAATTGTATGGATCCCAGCATAGTACATCATATTCAAATTCCAATGCGATCAGCACTCCAAGTAATTAACTGGTGGGAAGACGATGAGATAGGTAGGCTATACAAAAAGGCTATCCAGTTGAATTATTGGAGGGACATAAAAAGACAATTTTGAATCTACAGAGGAAGACATTTTTTGAATCTATGAACTAAAAAGAAACAAATGATATCATTTGTAGGAACTTTTAATAAGAACAGTATGGAAATTGGGTACATTTTAATGAATACCTGGGATATTATATTTAAATACCCCCTAATCATGGCCTATCAACACCCTAGTAATCTAAAAGATACACTAATTAGGCCCAATGTGGGTCCTGGCCCCTCTTTGAGACAAACTTTGCTATTTACCCTTAAAAAGGGCAATTTTCCCTGCCTTATTTGTAGTAACTGTAATACCATGATAAAAGGGAGTTATTTCACTCATTCCAGAACAGGTAAAGTATATCTTATCTATGACGACTATACATGTCAATCAGCAAATTGTATTTATTACAATGCCCATGTGGACTTTTACACGTGGGGGAAACAATAACAGAGTGTAGTGAGAGAATAACGAAACATAAATCTACATTCAGAAATAAAAGATATGACTTACTGGTCCTGAAGCACTTTTTTGAGGCTAAACACAGCATTAGCCAGCTGAGATTTGTATCTGTAACATTTTCTATGGCTATCTGTATTGCATTGTAGCTGTGGTTCTTAATATGGAACTTTTAATTCAGTTACCCCTGTCATTCTTAATCTGCGCTTAGATGACAAGGAGACATGTATATTCTTTTTGGCCACATTACAATTCTTTGCTTTCCATGGGCCCTCTCATACAGGTTCTTCTCAAAAAATTTGCATATTGTGATAAAGTTCATTATTTTCTGTAATGTACTGATAAACATTAGACTTTTATATATTTTAGATTCATTACACACAACTGAAGTAGTTCAAGCCTTTTCTTGTTTTAATATTGATGATTTTGGCATACAGCTCATGAAAACCCAAAATTCCTATCTAAAAAAATTAGCATATTTCATCCGACCAATAAAAGAAAAGTGTTTTTAATACAAAAAAAGTCAACCTTCAAATAATTAAGTTCAGTTATGCACTCAATACTTGGTTGGGAATCCTTTTGCAGAAATGACTGCTTCAATGCGGCGTGGCATGGAGGCAATCAGCCTGTGGCACTGCTGAGGTGTTATGGAGGCCCAGGATGCTTCGATAGCGGCCTTAAGCTCATCCAGAGTGTTGGGTCTTGCGTCTCTCAACTTTCTCTTCCCAATATCCCACAGATTCTCTATGGGGTTCAGGTCAGGAGAGTTGGCAGGCCAATTGAGCACAGTAATACCATGGTCAGTAAACCATTTACCAGTGGTTTTGGCACTGTGAGCAGGTGCCAGGTCGTGCTGAAAAATGAAATCTTCATCTCCATAAAGCTTTTCAGCAGATGGAAGCATGAAGTGCTCCAAAATCTCCTGATAGCTAGCTGAATTGACCCTGCCCTTGATAAAACACAGTGGACCAACACCAGCAGCTGACATGGCACCCCAGACCATCACTGACTGTGGGTACTTGACACTGGACTTCAGGCATTTTGGCATTTCCCTCTCCCCAGTCTTCCTCCAGACTCTGGCACCTTGATTTCCGAATGACATGCAAAATTTGCTTTCATCCGAAAAAAGTACTTTGGACCACTGAGCAACAGTCCAGTGCTGCTTCTCTGTAGCCCAGGTCAGGCGCTTCTGCCGCTGTTTCTGGTTCAAAAGTGGCTTGACCTGGGGAATGCGGCACCTGTAGCCCATTTCCTGCACACGCCTGTACACGGTGGCTCTGGATGTTTCTACTCCAGACTCAGTCCACTGCTTCTGCAGGTCCCCCAAGGTCTGGAATCGGTCCTTCTCCACAATCTTCCTCAGGGTCCGGTCACCTCTTCTCGTTGTGCAGCGTTTTCTGCCTACACTTTTTCCTTCCCACAGACTTCCCACTGAGGTGCCTTGATACAGCACTCTGGGAACAGCCTATTCATTCAGAAACTTCTTTCTGTGTCTTACCCTCTTGCTTGAGGGTGTCAATGATGGCCTTCTGGACAGCAGTCAGGTCGGCAGTCTTACCCATGATTGCGGTTTTGAGTAATGAACCAGGCTGGGAGTTTTTAAAAGCCTCAGGAATCTTTTGCAGGTGTTTAGAGTTAATTAGTTAATTCAGATGATTAGGTTAATAGCTCGTTTAGAGAACCTTTTCATGATATGCTAATTTTTTTAGATAGGAATTTGGGGTTTTCATGAGCTGTATGCCAAAATCATCAATATTAAAACAAGAAAAGGCTTGAACTACTTCAGTTGTGTGTAATGAATCTAAAATATATGAAAGTCTAATGTTTATCAGTACATTACAGAAAATAATGAACTTTATCACAATATGCTAATTTTTTGAGAAGAACCTGTATGTGGTAACAGAAACTCAAGCTTCTTTGTTTTGCATCCTCTTAGTTCTCTAATACAGTGTAAAGACACACTCCGAGCACGTACGCAGCTTCTCTTCTTCACCACTATGAGTGGTACACAGTACAATGCTTGTTTAGGCTCAAAGCTCAAATGCAGCTCTTTCTCCTCTCTTGCCAACAGCAGTTAGGCAGACACAGTATTTAGTGCGCAGATACGCATCTCTGACAGTATTTAGTGCGCAGATACGCATCTCTGATAATTCCAGGTGGAGCCGGAATATGTGCGCATGCTCTTAGCCTGCTGCTACCCTTCTTGTGCAGCCACAGTGCCGCTAGACAAATGCTTTATGGTAGGTTAAACTCCATTTTCTAGTGCATAGGATGTGTTTTGGGGGCGATCCCTTTGATTTCACATCTCATAGCTGCAGCATTTATTTTAAACTACTGAACATCATTTAATACATAGTTATGTTATGATTGCTATATTGGCCACATATTCATTCTTGGATGTTTTTCCACCATTATTTCACTCCCACCATTATGTTTATTCATATTTGTTTGAGCTAATGATTGGTTGACTACAACCTCAGTGATGTCAGGAGGTCAACTACGGGTCTCTATTTGATGATGTCATTATACAGGTATGTATGTAAGTTTATAAGAATGCACTTCACTTGGTGTATGTATGCTGGATAAAGGCTGTTGTCACTCTTGTGTGTGGGAGGAAAACAACACACCAAGCATAGGAGGGAAAAGGGGATACCAGAATTAGGCATGGAAACTAGGGAAGGAAGATGTTCACCTCCTAGAGAAAACCCTAACTCCTAATTGGACAGTATAGTGGCTAGTGTTGCTGTTTTAAAATGCTAAGATGTGGTTTCGGATACCACATGGTCCCGGACACAAAAAAGGGTTCCTATATGCAGACAATGTGTAGGAACTGCATAAACTAATAAAAAGCCATCATCTGACCTCCAGGTAATGTGAGATTCGTCTTCCAGATGGCTAAGATTACCTAGATGGCTGTGATGATCAACTTCTCTCCTTAAACCCCCGTCCTTCTAGTAGAGGTTTGACCATTTTGGAGAAGTACTTTGTCCATTGTTCTTCATAGAGGAACCACAAGTTTCAGTCAGGTGAAAAGTTCCTTTGTAGCCAGCTGCATTCTTCTAAAAATTCTGTCTGAGGCCCCACTAGTACTAAAAGCTTTAGTTTCTGGACATTGAGAAGCTACTTAAGCTTGTTTGGTCTGCAGACCAAGAAACCGCCTGGGAGATGGCTCAGACTCCACCTCAAGGGGGCCCAAAGAGTTTTAAGTGGTTGTCTCCCTCTCATTATAGGTGATCTTCCTTTCCTGGGCTTGTCTCCTCTACACTTAGTTTTGCTTTGTAACACATGTAGCAGCTATTTTAAGAAAACCTGATTCGTTATCACAAAGCATGAGGAGATTCGGATTTGTTGCGAATTGAAGTTTTCCTAAACTTCGGACCAATTTGAGCTTTGAATGCTTCGCTTCAAAACGGACTACTTACTATGCAGATGTCATTCTGGATGTCCTGTGGTGTGTGTTCTCTGATAACATAAGGAGTTTTTGATAATCAATAGAGATGAGCAAAGTTTTCAAAAATTCTATTTAGTCACTTCACCAAATTTCTCCAACAAAATTTGCTTCTTATCGAATTGATTCATCACGAAGAAAGTTAAATCAGGTCTATCCCAGCCTGTAGTTAAACTTTAGGGAGACTGAATCTTGGTGTACATCACTGTACATTGCAGCAACATGCAAAGCTAGTCTTTTCTGGTAGAGAAACATTTACTGTGCTTCAGAATGACAGGCAGGTCACATATATGGATGCATGCATCATCCTGCAGGCCACCAGCAGTCCTAGCTAACCCCTAGCTAAACCAAAAGAAAAGCATATAGCAGCCTTCAGTAAAGCATCAAAATAAAATTCTGAGCACCCCTGCAGGAGCTGTGTCTTAATGATCTTTTAATCCATGTTGTAGCAGTGCAAACACATGCGTAGGAATCTCTTCTATTAGCTGTAGAATGACAGTGCATTGCTATTAGGCTTAGTTCACACTTCACTTATTTGGTCAGTTATTTTCATCAATTATTGTCAGTTCAAAGCAGGCATGGGTCAAAACCACCGAAAAGGTGCAGATCTATTCATGATACCTAATCTGAGAGTAGGCTTGGGTCCTGAATTTTGCTCACAATAAGTGATGGAAATAACTGATAGTGATGAGCGGCATGGGTCATATTCGAATTTGTGATATTTCGCTAATATTTTGTAGAATATTCGTCGAATATTCGCAAATTTGAATATTCGTTATATTCTACATTCTTTTTTTTTTTTACTTGAAAATTGGCAAGGTAATGATTGCTTTATATGCGAATATTACGCGATCAATACAGGTGCTGGTAAAAAACGAATATATGGCACTATAGAATATAGTGCTATATATTTATTTTTTTTAATATTCATAATTTTTTTCTATCTGAAGTTATGATTCCTCCCTGCTTAAGTTGCTTGTCAAGCAACTTAAGCAGGGAGGAATCATGACTTCAGATGGAAAAAAATTACGAATATTCTAAAAAACAAATATATAGCACTATATTCAATATAGTGCTATATATTCCTTTTCGTCAATGACGAATATTCTAAAAAACAAATATATAGCACTATATTGAATATAGGGCTATATATTAGTTTTTTTGAATATTCGCTATTTTTTTCCATCTGAAGACATGATTTCTCTCTGCTTAAGTTGCTTGACAAGCAACTTAAGCAGGGAGGAATCATAACTTCAGATGGAAAAAAATGACAAATATTCTAAAAAACGAATATACACGTATAGCACTGTATCTAATATAGTGCTATATATTAGTTTTTTAGAATATTTTGTCATATTTTTCCATCTGAAGTCATGATTCCTCCCTGCTTAAGTCGCTTGTTGGCCAATGACTCATTGGCCCACAAGCAAGAAGCAGGGAGGAATCAAGTGTACATATGGAAAAAATGACAAATATTCGAAAAACGAATATGTAGCACTATATTCAAATTATTCGTGAATTCTCAAAGTGCCTATATTCGCGATCAAAATTCGTAACTCGAATATTTGAGATCAAAATTCGTAATTCGAATATTCGCGTTCAACACTAATAACTGACCCAATAACAGAAGTGTAAACTCAGCCCTACAGGTCAATGTTAGCATCAGGTCTAATTTATCGGCATGGACTTAACCATGCAGTGGCCCAAGATTCCAGTAGTGACCCCATTACAGTGGGGTGGGTGTCAGCAGTAAGCCTGTGTTCACAGAACTGTTTATTCTTCCATTCTTCTGATCCACCAGAAGAACAATCCAAAAAAGTGTATTCTGTATTTTGAGCCTCTGCCTTCAAACCGTATTTGGTCAGTATTTTGTCAGCATTTGATCATTAATTTTAAGGCAAAAACAGGAGTGGGCCCAAACAGAGATAACATGTGTTGGAAATATTTTCATGTCGACTGTGTTTTAGACCCACTCTTGCTTTTGGCTTCCAAATCATTATCAAATTGTGCTGCAAAATACTAACTGTGTGATAGAGGCCCCATGGGATCTTGGATCTGGGGTGACAGGGTGCAGTCCAAGTATTCCATCACGAGGGTAGCGAGGGTCTAACATCGTGGAGAGCCAGTAGTCATCCCAAATGGTGATAATAGGTCTGTCACTACGCAAGCAACTCAGCATGCATTTGGCCATTTGTGCAAGGGACCCGGAGGGACTCCCTGCCTCATTTTTAGAGAAATAATGATGGCTTGAGACTCTCCACCTTGGGTGGGCACAAGCCATCAGTTCTCTGAAATGTACAGAGTCCACGATATGGAAAGGGACTGTAGTACCATTAACTTGGCCATGTGCACGTTCAGCTTCTGTGACGTTGGATGAGTGCATGCATACTGTTGTCTCTTGGCAATCGCCTCTGTCATCGATTGCTGGTGAAACACATGAAGAGGAGTAGGAGGGGCACCAGGAGCAATAGACGAAGGGAAGGAATGACAGCTTAATTCTGGTGAGGTTGAGGAGCCCTGACTTCTGGAGAAGGCATGCAGCCTCTGGGAGATGCAGTGGTTGCTGCATCAGGCTGTACAACTACATAAATGCCATGGTTTTCCCAGGCCACTTTATGGTGACGCACCATGTGTTCATGCAGAGTCATAGTGACAACATTATCACCCTGACCACCCTTCAACTTCTGCCCACATATCTTGCATACCGAGGTGGTAATGTCCTCCAGCGACTTGATAAAAAATTCCCACACTGCCGAGTATGGCTTTTTACCCCCACCACTCCATGCTGACTGCCTGTCGCTGCCTTAATGAACCCATGCACTGCTAGTTGTTTCCTAACAGATAGTCTTTTAAGTAGCAGGTCTACCCTGGGTGCGTTTGGATCAAGACTTAACATGATATAGTAACTTAGTTTATAAAGCTGAAAAAAAGACACCTGTCCATCCAGTTCACCCTGTTATTCTGCAAGCTGATCCAGAGGAAGGCAAAGAAAAACCCATGTGAGGTCCATTTTCCTTATTTTAGGGGAAAAACATTTCTTCCCTATTCTATTCAGTCAATCGGAATAACTCCCTGGATCAAAGACCTCTCCAGAAATCTAATAACTATAACCTGTAATATAATAACACTCCAGAAATACATCCAGGCCTTTCTTGAACTCTTTTAGGGAATTCACCATCACACCTCCTCAAGGAGAGAGTTCCAAAGTCTCACTGCTCTTACTATAATCCTCTTCAACATTTGTGTACAAACCTTCTTTCCTCTAGATGAAGAGGATGTCCCCTTGTTGCAGTCACAGTCCTGGGAATAAATAGATTATGGGAAAGATCTCTGTACTGACTCCTGATATATTTATACATGGTTATTATATCTTCCTGTCTTTTTTCTAACCTGAATAACCCTAATTTTGATCATCTTTCTGGGTACTGTAGTCCAGTTATTACTTTAGTTGCCCTCTTCCCACTGCTTCCACCCTGCTGGCTTATCAGCCTGCTGCTACCCTGCCCCCTGATGATAATGATGTCCACTTTACACTCGGCTACCATCCACTACTGTCTGTTCGATTAACTAGATAAACGTGCCTGTATTGTAGATTTTTTCTTTTTGTTGACGGATATGAACTGTTTCCATTGTGTTCTCCTCTGGTTGATGTCACCTTTTCCCTGCACCTGTACTTGTTTTTAACTTATGAATTTATTTATTTATCAATAAAACTAATATCGATTCTAAGTGGTCTGGCAATCTTTTTATCGGTTCGTATAACTGGCGCAGTAGGTGAACTAGGTAAACATGCCTATATATTAGACCGCATGTTGAGACTAAGTCTGATGTACAGTAAGTCTACAGTATGTATAACAGAACAGATTAAGTATAAATGGCGAAGCAGATGAACTAGATTAACACAGCAGTAAATTAGACCGCCTGTTGACAATGAGTCTGATGCACAGTAAGTCTATGTATAACAGAACAGATTAAGTATGAATAGTGCAGCAGATGAACTAGATAAACACACCCATACTATATATTAGACAGCCTGTTGACAATGAGTCTGATGCACAGTCAGTCTATGTTTAACAGAGGAGATTAAGTATGAATGGAGCAACAGATGAACTAGATAAACACACCTATATATTAGACCACCTGTTGACAATGAGTCTGATGCACAGAAAGTATATGTTTAAAGAGGACCTTTCATCAGTTTTGACATAGGCTAATTATGGTATTACCTTGTAGGGCAGCCCCCACTGATGCCATGGGTGTATTTTTTTCAACCCCTCTCCCCTGTTTGTCCGCTGTGGCCCCCCGATGATTTGGCGCGCTGTATTATAATGAGTATTAAACTTGCAATGGGGAGGAGACGCAGTCTTCTGCTGTGGGTGTCTCCTTCTTCATGGCTGTGAGTGCGATCCAATCAGAGCGGACCGCTCACAGCCAGGGAGAAGCAGTGAGATTCCTTCTCCCTGGCTGTGAGCGGTCTGCTCTGATTGGATCGCGCTCACAGCCAGGGAGAAGGAGACGCCCACAGCAGAAGACTGCGTCTTCTCCCCGTTGCAAGTTTAATGCTCATTATAATACAGCGCACCAAATCATTGGGGGGCCACAGCGGACGAATGGGGGGGTTTGAAAAAAAAATACACCCATGGCATCAGTGGGGGCCACCCTACAAGGTAATACCATAATTAGCCTATGTCAAAACTGATGAAAGATCCTCTTTAACAGAACAGATTAAGTATGAATGGAGTAGCAGATAAACTAGATAAATACGCCTATATATTAGAACGCCTGTTGACAATGGGTCTGATGCACAGTAAGTCTATGTATAACAGAACAGATTAAGAATGAATGGCCCAGCAGGAGAACAAAATGCACACGATTACAATGAGCATGCACTGTCCCTGCACTGTCCCTGGAGTCTCCCTATGCTCTTCCTGCAGTATCTAAATACTCTCCCTACGATCTCCCTACACTGTCCCTGCACTGTCCCCATCCAATATTGTGCAATTAAAAGCTTTTTAGCACACTGTCGCTGGCACTTGCCACATCTCTCCCTATGCTCAGTTCACAGTGAAATGGCGCGGCCACAGGTGATTATGCTTTTATAGGCCTGTGACATCACAGGGGGTGGCTATGTGCTTATTGGCTAGGTGGCAATTCGGGCCATATCACGTTTCGGGCTTCTTACTTTCACTTTGTAACATGTGTAGCCGCCATTTTAGGAAAAAATGTATTCGTTACCATGAACTGCGAGGAAATTTGGATTTGTGACGCATCAAATTTTTCCTCAAATTCGTGTCAAATTCAATTAGTTTTACTTTGATTCGCTCAACACTAATAATAAAAACGACTTTTCCGTTTCACATAATAGTTTTTATAAGTGACTTCATAACTCCACAAACTCATACAAAATAAGACCTTGCTTTGAGTGATGAGCGGCAGGGGTCATATTCGAATTCATGATATTTCGCGAATATTTTGTAGAATATTCATTGAATATTCGCGAATTCGAATATTCGTTATATTCTACATTCTTTTTATTTACTCGAAAATCGCCACCGTAATGATCGCGTAATATGCGAATATTACGCAATCAATACAGGCGTGGGTCAAAAATGAATATATAGAACTATAGAATATACTGCTATATATCATTGGCTCACAAGCAACTTAAGCAAGGAGGAATCATGCCATCAGATGAAAACAAATGACGAATATTCAGAAAAAAAAAATATATAGCACTATATTCAATATAGTGCTATATTTTTGTATTTTTGAATATTCGTCATTTTTTTCCATCTGAAGTGAACACTGAACACTGTTCACTTCAGATGGAAAAAAATGCTGAATATTCTAAAATACGAATATATAGCACTATATTGAATATAGTGCTATATATATATAAAGTCATGATTCCTCCCTGCTTAAGTTGCTTGTGGGCCAATGACTCATTGGCCCACAAGCAAGAAGCAGGGAGGAATCATGTGTAGGGATGAGCGAACCCGAACTGTATAGTTCGGGTTCGTACCGAATTTTGGGGTGTTCGTGACACGGACCCGAACCCGAACATTTTCGTAAAAGTCCGGGTTCGGGTTCGGTGTTCGGCGCTTTCTTGGCGCTTTTTGAAAGGCTGCAAAGCAGCCAATCAACAAGTGTCATACTACTTGCCCCAAGAGGCCATCACAGCCTTGCCTACTATTGGCATGGCTGTGATTGGCCAGTGCAGCATGTGACCCAGCCTCTATATAAGCTTGGGTCACGTAGCGCTGCACGTCACTCTGCTGATTCAAGCATAGGGAGAGGTTGCAGCTGCGACGTTAGGGCGAGATTAGGCAGATTAACTCCTCCAAAAGACTTCATTCTGTGATCGATCTGCAGCTGTGGATCATTGAAGTGCTAATATCGACTTGCTCACTTTTTTGAGGCTGCCCAGAGCGTTTTTAGATCACTTTTTTCTGGGGTGATCGGCGGCCATTTTGTAACTAATGGTGCGCCAGCACAAGCTATCACCAAGTGTATTTAACCATCAATAGTGTGGTTATTTTGTGCTATATCCTACATCAGCTGCAGGCTAAGCCTGTGTCACCGAAGTGCATTTAACCATCAACAGTCTGGTTATTTTTTGGCCATATACTACATCAGCTGCAGGCTGAGCCTGTGTCACCGAAGTGCATTTAACCATCAATAGTGTGGTTATTTTTTGGCCATATACTACATCAGGGGCAAGTTGAGCCTGTCACCCAGCGCCTAAAAAATAGACCTGACATTTCTATTCAACCAAATTTGTACTGTTTTAGCTGTCAAGTTATTTGTAGTGACCGTAAAAGCACAGTTTTTGTTCTGGGTTGAAAAACTATTCCCAAATTTGCCATTCTCAAAATAACTAGTTTCTGCTATATGAAGCCTACTTGAAATCTATCCCAAAAAGGATATCTTAAATTGAAGGTGCTGATAGTGTCATTCAGAAAAACCTAAGACACACGCTACCGTGCAGATAGAAGTCTAATTCTGTGATTAAACCTATACCTGTCACACAGCGCAAAAAAAAAACAGGTCTCACATCTCTATTCAACCAAATCTGTACTGTTTTAGCTGGTCAAGTTATTTGTAGTGACCGTAAAAGCTAATTTTTTGTTCTGGGTTGAAAAACTATTCCCAAATTTGCCATTCTCAAAATAACTAGTTTCTGCTATATGAGGCCTACTTGAAATCTATCCCAAAAAGGATATCTTACATTGAAGGTGCTGATAGTGTCATTCAGAAAAACCTAAGACACACGCTACCGTGCAGATAGAAGTCTAATTCTGTGATTAAACCTATACCTGTCACACAGCGCAAAAAAAAAACAGGCCTCACATTTCTATTCAACCAAATCTGTACTGTTTTAGCTGGTCAAGTTATTTGTAGTGACCGTAAAAGCAAACTTTTTGTTCTGGGTTGAAAAACTATTCCCAAATTTGCAATTCTCAAAATAACTCGTTTCTGCTATATGAGGCCTACTTGAAATCTATCCCAAAAAGGATATCTTACATTGAAGGTGCTGATAGTGTCATTCAGAAAAACCTAAGACACACGCTAGATAGAAGATAGATTCTGTGATTAAACCTATACCTTTCACACAGCGCAAAAAAAAAACAGGCCTCACATTTCTATTCAACCAAATCTGTACTGTTTTAGCTGGTCAAGTTATTTGTAGTGACCTTAAAAGCACACTTTTTGTTCTGGGTTGAAAAACTATTCCCAAATTTGCCATTCTCAAAATTGTGGTGAACGGGAACAATGAGGAAAACATCTAATAAGGGACGCGGACGTGGACATGGTCGTGGTGGTGTTAGTGGACCCTCTGGTGCTGGGAGAGGACGTGGCCGTTCTGCCACAGCCACACGTCCTAGTGAACCAACTACCTCAGGTCCCAGTAGCCAGCAGAATTTACAGCGATATTTTGTGGGGCCCAATGCCGTTCTAAGGATGGTAAGGCCTGAGCAGGTACAGGCATTAGTCAATTGGGTGTCCGACAGTGGATCCAGCACGTTCACATTATCTCCCACCCAGTCTTCTGCAGAAAGCGCACAGATGGCGCATGAAAACCAAGCCCATCGGTCTGTCACATCACCCCCATGCATATCAGGGAAACTGTCTAAACCTCAAGTTATGCAGCAGTCTCTTATGCTGTTTGAAGACTCTGCTGCCAGGGTTTCCCAAGGGCATCCACCTAGCCCTTCCCCAGGGGTGGAAGAGATAGAATGCACTAACGCACAACCACTTATTTTTCCTGATGATGAGGACATGGGAATACCACCTCAGCACGTCTCTGATGATGACGAAACACAGGTGCCAACTGCTGCGTCTTTCTGCAGTGTGCAGACTGAACAGGAGGTCAGGGATCAAGACTGGGTGGAAGACGATGCAGGGGACGATGAGGTCCTAGACCCCACATGGAATGAAGGTCGTGCCACTGACTTTCAGAGTTCGGAGGAAGAGGCAGTGGTGAGACCGAGCCAACAGCGTAGCAAAAGAGGGAGCAGTGGGCAAAATCAGAACACCCGCCGCCAAAGAGACTCCACCTGCTACTGACCGCCGCCATCTGGGACCGAGCACCCCAAAGGCAGCTTCAAGGAGTTCCCTGGCATGGCACTTCTTCAAACAATGTGCTGACGACAAGACCCGAGTGGTTTGCACGCTGTGCCATCAGAGCCTGAAGCGAGGCATTAACGTTCTGAACCTTAGCACAACCTGCATGACCAGGCACCTGCATGCAAAGCATGAACTGCAGTGGAGTAAACACCTTAAAAACAAGGAAGTCACTCAGGCTCCCCCTGCTACCTCTTCTGCTGCTGCCGCCTCGGCCTCTTCTGCTGCTGCTGCCGCCTCGGCCTCTTCTGCTGCTGCTGCCGCTGCCTCGGCCTCTTCCTCTGCCTCTGGAGGAACGTTGGCACCTGCTGCCCAGCAAACATGGGATGTACCACCAACACCACCACCTGCGTCACCAAGCATCTCAACCATGTCACACGGCAGCGTTCAGCTCTCCATCTCACAAACATTTGAGAGAAAGCGTAAATTCCCACCTAGCCACCCTCGATCCCTGGCCCTCAATGCCAGCATTTCTAAACTACTGGCCTATGAAATGCTGTCATTTAGGCTGGTGGACACACACAGCTTCAAACAGCTCATGTCACTTGCTGTCCCACAGTATGTTGTTCCCAGCCGCCACTACTTCTCCAAGAGAGCCGTGCCTTCCATGCACAAACAAGTGTCCGATAAAATCAAGTGTGCACTGCGCAACGCCATCTGTGGCAAGGTCCACCTAACCACAGATACGTGGACCAGTAAGCACGGCCAGGGACGCTATATCTCCCTAACTGCACACTGGGTAAATGTAGTGGCGGCTGGGCCCCAGGCGGAGAGCTGTTTGGCGCACGTCCTTCCGCCGCCAAGGATCGCAGGGCAACTTTCTTTGCCTCCTGTCTCCTCCTCCTCCTACTCAGCTTCCTCCTCCTCTTCTTCCACCTGCTCATCCAGTCAGCCACACACCTTCACCACCAACTTCAGCACAGCCCGGGGTAAACGTCAGCAGGCCATTCTGAAACTCATATGTTTGGGGGACAGGCCCCACACCGCACAGGAGTTGTGGCGGGGTATAGAACAACAGACCGACGAGTGGTTGCTGCCGGTGAGCCTCAAGCCCGGCCTGGTGGTGTGCGATAATGGGCGAAATCTCGTTGCAGCTCTGGGACTAGCCGGTTTGACGCACATCCCTTGCCTGGCGCATGTGCTGAATTTGGTGGTGCAGAAGTTCATTCGCAACTACCCCGACATGTCAGAGCTGCTGCATAAAGTGCGGGCCGTCTGTTCGCGCTTCCGGCGTTCACACCCTGCCGCTGCTCGCCTGTCTGCGCTACAGCGTAACTTCGGCCTTCCCGCTCACCGCCTCATATGCGACGTACCCACCAGGTGGAACTCCACCTTGCATATGCTGGACAGACTGTGCGAGCAGCAGCAGGCCATAGTGGAGTTTCAGCTGCAGCACGCACGGGTCAGTCGCACTGCGGATCAGACACACTTCACCACCAATGACTGGGCCTCCATGCGAGACCTGTGTGCCCTGTTGCGTTGTTTCGAGTACTCCACCAACATGGCCAGTGGCGATGACGCCGTTATCAGCGTTACAATACCACTTCTATGTCTCCTTGAGTAAACACTTAGGGCGATGATGGAAGAGGAGGTGGCCCAGGAGGAAGAGGAGGAAGAGGGGTCATTTTTAGCACTTTCAGGCCAGTCTCTTCGAAGTGACGCAGAGGGAGGTTTTTTGCAACACCAGAGGCCAGGTACAAATGTGGCCAGACAGGGCCTACTACTGGAGGACGAGGAGGACGAGGATGAGGAGGAGGTGGAGGAGGATGAGGATGAAGCATGTTCACAGCGGGGTGGCACCCAAAGCAGCTCGGGCCCATCACTGGTGCGTGGCTGGGGGGAAACACAGGACGATGACGATACGCCTCCCACAGAGGACAGCTTGTCCTTACCTCTGGGCAGCCTGGCACACATGAGCGACTACATGCTGCAGTGCCTGCGCAACGACAGCAGAGTTGCCCACATTTTACCGTGTGAAGACTACTGGGTTGCCACCCTGCTGGATCCCCGGTACAAAGACAATGTGCCCACCTTACTTCCTACACTGGAGCGTGATAGGAAGATGCGCGAGTACAAGCGCACGTTGGTAGACGCGCTACTGAGAGCATTCCCAAATGTCACAGGGGAACCAGTGGAAGCCCAAGGCGAAGGCAGAGGAGGAGCAAGAGGTCGCCAACGCAGCTGTGTCACGGCCAGCTCCTCTGAGGGCAGGGTTAGCATGGCAGAGATGTGGAAAAGTTTTGTCACCACGCCACAGCTAACTGCACCACCACCTGATACGGAACGTGTTAGCAGGAGGCAACATTTCACTAACATGGTGGAACAGTACCTGTGCACACCCCTCCACGTACTGACTGATGGTTCGGCCCCATTCAACTTCTGGGTCTCCAAATTGTCCACGTGGCCAGAGCTAGCCTTTTATGCCTTGGAGGTGCTGGCCTGCCCGGCGGCCAGCATTTTGTCTGAACGTGTATTCAGCACGGCAGGGGGCGTCATTACAGACAAACGCAGCCGCCTGTCTACAGCCAATGTGGACAAGCTGACGTTCATAAAAATGAACCAGGCATGGATCCCACAGGACCTGTCCATCCCTTGTGCAGATTAGATATTAACTACCTCCCCTTAACAATATATTATTCTACTCCAGGGCACTTCCTCATTTAATACTATTTTTAATTTCATTTTACCATTATATTGCGGGGCAACCCAAAGTTGAATGAACCTCTCCTCTGTCTGGGTGCCGGGGCCTAAATGTGTGACAGTGGCCTGTTCCAGTGGTGGGTGACGTGAAGCCTGATTCTCTGCTATGACATTAAGACTTATTCTGTGCTGACATGAAGCCAGATTCTCTGTTACGGGACCTCTCTCCTCTGCCTGGGTGCCGGGGCCTAAATATGTGACAGTGGCCTGTTCCAGTGGTGGGTGACATGAAGCCAGATTCTCTGCTATGGCATGAAGAGACTGATTCTCTGCTGACATGAAGCCAGATACTTTGCTATGGCATGAAGAGACTGATTCTCTGCTGACGTGAAGCCAGATTCTCTGCTATGGGACCTCTGTCCAATTGATATTGGTTCATTTTTATTTTTTTAATTTTTATTTTAATTCATTTCCCTATCCACATTTGTTTGCAGGGGATTTACCTACATGTTGCTGCCTTTTGCAGCCCTCTAGCTCTTTCCTGGGCTGTTTTACAGCCTTTTTAGTGCCCAAAAGTTCGGGGTCCCATTGACTTCAATGGGGTTCGGGTTCGGGACGAAGTTCGGTTCGGGTTCGGATCCCGAACATTTCCGGGAAGTTCGGCCGAACTTCTCGAACCCGAACATCCAGGTGTTCGCTCAACTCTAATCATGTGTTCAGATGGAAAAAATGACGAATATTCGATATAACGAATATATAGCACTATATTCTAAACATTCGAGAATTCTTGAAGTGGCGATATTCGTGATAAAAATTTGCTTTTTGAATATTCGTGCTAAACACACTTGCTTTGTCCTCTACTTAGTTTTTTTTTTTATTCTTTATTACTTATGTTACTAGTTATTGAATTTTGATCTGAAAATTGCTCAAACTGCTTCCCTGTTTCCACTAATATGATCTGAATAAAAGTTTTATGGCACTAAATGATTATAGTCAGGTTGGAGTTAAGCTTCCGCACCAGCAGATTGCTGGGTGTGTACAGTTTTTTCCTAGCCTCACATTTCATTATCAATGGCTGACAATGGAGCAGAGTAGGAGGTGGAGTAGTCTGAGTGGTAAAAGCAGTAACTGATGATGATGATAATGACAGGGACACTGCATTGCACGTGGATGCTGCCTGGCTGCCGCAAAGGAGACCAAGAGAAGGAGGATAGTCTTGTTACACTAGATGACAGCCACTGCTGTTTCCCTACTGGATCATGTAATGCCACTTCATGTGCTGCAATAAAGCCTACATTTATGTTAGAATGTCCACGGCGTATTTTAACTCTTTCTGGACATCCACTGGACATGAATGATGGATATCTTGCAAGTGCACTGGGCATCAAAAACACTGGATTTCTGCTTTTTCAAACAGCAGACACTTGGGGCTATAAATGATAATACCGATTGCACATATTTAACCGCATGACCATGGCATCTGAGAGCTCAAAAAACAGAGGGCTGCATGCTTCCTAGCTCAGAACACTTCCCCCTTGCTGAAGTTGTTGAAGATTTTTCATAGTTGTAATAGACCTGAACCTGTGCAAGGCTTCTAGGCCTAAAACAGGTTTATTCCAGTGCTGACCTGCAGGTGGCAGCACTGCATGTAAATATGTTGAATCCTATAATTTGTGGATTCAATTCACAGTCTCATGCAGTAATGTTTCAATAATACAGTATATATATTTTAACTATGCATTCAATAACACGGGTATAACAATGTAATTTTTGTAGTAAAATATCATTGAACTACACAGGCTCATGCAGTACTATGTTCAATATCATGGTCATAAGAATACTATTGTTATGGTAAAATGTCTGTAATGGGCAGTGAGTGTGGATTGTGCCAACCAACCATTTAGACTTTTGGCTAAACCTAAGGGCATTGTCCTGGCGGTTCCCTGGTATTTACCCTTTAACCCTGTACAGGGATCTAGACATCACTACAGGAAACCAACCAAGCCACTACCTCCTGGAGTAGTCCTGGCATAGATGACAGCTGAGCTACAGGGACATGAGACACAGATACGAAGCACCAAGGACTCTGACAAAAGTTTAGCCTGAACACAGTTTAATGGGCAGTACGAACATATTCCAGATAGCAATTCCAAGGTTGGGCCAGTAAATGCGTAGTTCAGGTAGCAGTTCTAAGTTCGGGGCGGGCACATGTGCCAGAATTGAGTTAATGTACATGCTGAGATTTGCAAAGTTAAATAATGTGCATGAATTGAGCAAAATTTTTTATTTATGATGCCGGCTTAAGTTACAAGAATAAAGTATTATTAGAAAATGATTATCATAAAATATTATAAAATAATAAAGTCATAATACACACAGGCAGAGAGGAGCAATGCCCATGCCCACCCATAACAGCAGGACAGAGGGAAACACAGACCCCCAGCGTGACAATGTCTGTGAACAATGCGTTCACTAACACGAATACAGTAATGCAGTTTTTGTACGAAAATGTCTTTGAACTACATGGTTTGATACAGTAATGCTTTCAATAACACAGGTAGAACAATGCATTGTTTGTGGAAAAATGTCTTTTAACTATGAATTGAATAACATGGGTATAAAATGAAATTATTGCCATGAAATGTTTTTGCTATAACTGAAAGCTATCTTGCAGTAATATGCAATGTGTTTAATAAAATGTGTTTAATAATGGTGTTATTGCTGTAAAATGCTTTTGCTATAATACAACACATTTAATAACATGAGTATAATAATGGTGTTATTGCCTTAAAATGCTTTTGCTATGATGCAATGTGTTTAATAACACGGCTAAAATAATGGTGTTTATTACTGTAAAATGCTTTTGCCCTAACTACCCGTTATCTTGCAGTAAAATGCAAAGTGTTTAATACATATGTGTATAATGCGCTGAAATGGTATTTAGAAGTAAAATTACTCAATGATTGCAGTGGAATACCATTGGGGTGATGGCAATAAGCTATGTTTCTGTTCATATACAGGAAAACAAGTTTCTTTTTCTTGTATGTGGTTTTGTAATGCAGAACTATCTGCCATCCAATATTAAACACAGAAGTCCCTTTCTCAAAGCTCTACATAAAGCTTTCCCTGATTAAATTCCCTAAAGTCTACCTAATTCTTCTTCTTTTTCTCTCCCTATACTCTGCTTAAGAGTGTCCTTGCATTAGTGGCTTGAGTTTGTAATAGCTTCTTGTCAGACACTTCAACACCTTTCCAGAAGCTGAACACAGAATGGCATTCTATGACATTCTCAGCAAAGAACCTTTTTGAAATCTACATCATTGACTCGGTGATCAGGCTGTCTGTAAGCCTCTGAGCCAATCAAGGTAAGCCCTCCCCCACATTCTTCTCATTGTCATGTGATCCTGCATCTTCTTTCTTGCTCATTGTTTCCCCTGCCAATAATCACAGTGAAATGGTGCTAGGGCCGTTTTTTCATTATCGTCCTAAACAGATCAAAAATCTTTGTATTTGTTTATTTATAATTTTTCCTTAAAAATCAGTTCTTGGATTGGGCACATTCAAACTGATATGCCATAATAAATAATACATAAGGTAATAATCTAGAAAGTTACCATCATAAGTAGCAGATTGTTCTCAATTTATGCACATTGCTTAACTTTGCAAATCTCAGCCAGTAAATTAACTCAACTCTGGGAGTTGTGCCTGAACAGAAAACATCCTAAATGCTTTGTGAAACTAAATCTATTGTAGCAGTCTGCTGGACATCATGGATCTAAAACCTCTTGGATGGCATACCTTTATGACTACAATTTCAGTTTGGCTGCAATAGAGGTGGAATATTAATGTGGCAGCACTTTTCCGCAGGATGGACTTACTGCATGCCAGGGGCTCCTGGGCCAAATCTGTCTGCCAAAAGAAGTTGTTTAACAAGATATAAAATTAATATTATAGGTAACTTGAAGCTATGAGAATGGCAAGCTTCTTTATGTTACATATTTTACAGTTGTTAATATTATTCATATTTTATACTAAACATAATTACTTGCTAAAGTATTAACCCTCTTGGTGTTTTTCTTGCGGTTTTGTTTTACAACTTGGAATTAAAATTTATGTTAGGTTAGATTTTGGACTTGACAAAAAAAATAAATAACCCTTGTTCAGAAAATAAATAAATGCATATGTATAAAACCAATTAACTTCTGGTCACGTAATTTAGTTGAAGGTCTCTCTGCAGTCAAAGTTTCACATGGTCTATCACATGATGTTACACCTATTCTGAAATGCCATAAGGCTGCTAGACATTCAGGTTTTTGGATGCAATTTTTAAAAAGCCTCTGTCATCATAATCAACCATAACTAACCAAGGATTACTGCCTGGTACGGTTGATCATGCTGATTTTAAAACAATTTAATGAACTTTTTAAAAATCTTTTTAGCTTGTAGTGCTGCAAAAATATGAGAAGATATGTGCTCTTGGAGCATCACTACTGCTGTGACCCTCGGTGCTCAGTATATTCCCGCCTCCCCTTTAATTGACAGTGCTAGACAGCGCTATCTAATGGTGCCTGCGCTGTGGCTCTCTTAGTCATTGGTGGGCTGCGTTATTTATGCCTGATTCCGATAACAACTGAAACTGCTCTCCTTGACTGACCCCCACTGACATGTACTTCTCAAGTGTCAGAGGGTGGTGTCCAGAACACTCAGCATATACAGTACCCTGTGCTGGACAAAGCAGAAGAATGGGCAGGACAGCAGAGAACATCAGAACCTGGTGCCCAGAGACTCCCGATCTTCAGTCCCTGGCACTCAGAGCCATGTACAGGAGTGGACTGAAGGCAAAGGGGTGACTGTCTGTGAAGTGGCCGACACCTCCACTTCTGGGTGGACCGGTCACCGGAAAGGGAAGAATACTTATGCACATTTAATTTTTCAGTTTTTTTGGTCTTAATTATTGTTTGTGTTGCAGTAAAAAAATTGTTTGCACCTTCAAAGCTTAAGGTATCCCGACCCTAATACTAAGTGCTGGGGAGTGTGCTGACCCCCGGTGCGGCCAGGCGATGGATCTCTGGATTTTACCTGTTTTCTTCTGGATGGACTGGCGCCACCTGACAAACCCAGTTGCTAGGCTTTGAAAAGCCAAAACTTTGGTGTCTCCACCATGAACGTAAGAGGGTGTCCCCACTGGGTACCCTGCTTCTGCATGCTGTCTATGGGACATATTCCTTAAATCCGGCTCTGATACTCTGGCAATCTGCTCTGATATTATTTGGGTCCGCTTCATCCATATCCCTATGACCGTTATATAATTGCCGATCACCTTTTTTTTAGCCGGTTAGCGGCCTATCTCGCTTACCTATATCATTGTTATATAAACTTTAGGGCAAGTCTATTAAGTTTCTCAATTGGGGGTGGTAGCCAGCTAACCTGCACATATCCCGGGCTCTTGGTATTCACACCTGGTCAGTGAATGCTCTTTTCCCTGATGCGATATGTGCATATTTGACTGGTATTAGCCTCCTTTTTCTATGTGCCTGGCTAAAATAGAAGCGTGGCGCCCTGTTCATATTTGTATATGAGATATAGTTGCCTGGGAATTGTGTTCATAGTCACAATATATAGAATTTTATAAAAATGCTGCCAAAATATCGTAAATCAGGTGGTCTGTCCCCTCCCAAAAGTGGATCAGGGGGGAGCCCACAGGCTCGACTAGATAAATTCTTGAAATCACCACCCCCCAAAACTAGAGGAGGAGTTCAGAGATCTGATCTTCAGGCTGAGACAGGTCTGGACAATGCGGATCGGTCAGAGCAGGGGTTATTAAAGACCAGTTCATCTCATAGTGAAGGTTTTGAGAGCATTAATGGAAAATTGCAGGATATATTGGGAGTAGTAAACGCAACCAGTACTTCGGTCGCAGAGTTGGCTTCTTCCCTTGCACTAGTACAGGGGGACGTCACCATAATAAGAGACGAAATGACGAAGCTGAGATTAAAGGTAAAGGAATTGGAAAATACAGTTAATTCTGTCAGTGTAGAGAACGGTGTATTAAAGAACAGACTAAAAGAAGTAGACGAAGACTGTATATGGTTAAGAAGGAAAGTGGTAGAACTGGAGGACAGATCGCGTAGGTACAATCTGCGATTAGTAGGGTTCCCAGAGGGGGCAGAACAGGATGACACGCCGAAATTTATCCAGAAGTGGCTGGCAGAAAATTTGGGGCCAGAGTACGATGTGTCTACCTTTTGTGTGGAAAGGGCCCATAGGATCCCTTTTAAAAAACCGCCCCCAGGTGCCCCTCCTAGGGCAATTTTAGCAAAATTTGTCTGCTCAAAGGATCGGGATTGGGTCTTTAAACGCAAAAGAGAAGTCTTAGAAACATATTTTGATAATAACCTGATATCGATATTTCCTGACTTCTCTCGAGAGACGCAAAACCAAAGAAGATCCTTCTTTGATGTTAAGAAAAGACTGATCTCAGCCAAGATTAAGTATTCAATGCTATATCCCGCTAAATTAAGAGTGGTAGACAAAGATACTGTCCGATTCTTTTCTAGACATGAGGAGGTGGCACAATGGTTGGATTCCAAGGGTTTATGAAATACTATGAAGAGGAGGTGGAGGGGGGGGTGGGCGAGGGGGAGGTGGTGGGGGGGAGGTTTGGTGAAAGGTGAGAGGTTGATGGGTATTGTAAAATGCCTTGTCAACCATATAGGGGGGTTTTTGGGGGTGGGTTTTAGGGAGGGATTGGCTGCCGTTCTCCGTCTCGTGGTTATGCGTGCCTCTCCGCTGAGATTGTAGATTCCTTTACTCATATGACATGCCGTGTAACATCTTATGTTGGAATGTGAGAGGGTTGGGAGACAGAGTGAAGAGGACGGTGGTATTTGACCTTGTGATCCGTCACTTGCCCGCGATTGTTGCATTATTAGAGACCCACGCAACAGAAGATAGGATTTACACACTGAAAAGGAAATGGGCCTCTCTGGAGTATCATGCTTGCTACTCTTCTTATGCAAGAGGTGTCAGTGTATACATTCATAGAGGGATAGAGTTCCAACCGTTAGACAGTGCCATCGATAAAGAGGGGTGATATGTATTTCTACATGGGTTTTGGAAAGGGCAGGAGGTGATACTGGCTTTTATATATATCCCCCCTCCATTCAAATCAACGGTTTTCTCACATCTAGCTCAATATATATCTACTAAAAATCAATGTGCCTTATTGGTGGCAGGCGACTTTAATGCGGTACCAGACCCTGAGTTGGACCGGTTCTCTTCACTCTCTGGGCGCGGCCGCAGCGGGTCCCCTTTGACCGCTGTGTGCCAGGAGCTGGCGCTGGTTGATATCTGGCGCCATCTCTGTGGCAATAAAAAATTTTTTTCATGTTTTAGCCAGTCACACGGGTCTATGTCCCGTATTGATCTGGCATTTGCTAGTCGGGATCTGTGTGGTCGTGTCCTGAGAATGAGGTACGAGCCTCATGGAATTTCGGACCACTCTCCTGTCTTGATCGTGTTTGTGGAGGCCCCAACTTCAGGTAGAACCTTTAAATTGAACTTGCACTGGTTTGAGGTGATAGGGGAGCAATCCCGTGTAGATTATGATATTCAGGAATTCTGGGGCTTCAACGTAGGCTCAACACATATTCATTATGTGTGGGACGAGTTGAAGGCACATATTAGGGGTCTGTACTTTAATAAAATCCATAGATTTAGAACGGAAACACGTCGTAGGGAAAAACAGCTGACAGACTCAATAAGGAGTTTGCGTGCCGCATTAGTTGACTGTCATGAGGAGCAACTTATTGGTCAATTAAAGGAGGCCAATTCTCAGCTTAAGACACTGTTATATAAAAAAGCACAACATAAACTCTTTTTCCAAGGTCAGAACCGATTTTGTGAATCTGGTAAAACGGGCAGGTTTTTGGCCCGTCTGGTTGCCAACCAGAGAGAGGTTACCATTATAAAAGAAATCAGGAACTCTCAAGGAATTGGGGTGAGATCCGTAGAGGAGATAAGAGAGGAATTTGTGAAATATTACTCTACCCTCTATAAATCTGAGTCTATGTTTAGACGTACGGACATGGACCAATACCTCCAACAATTGGCGCTCCCCCAGTTATCTACTCAGGAGAGAGGGATGTTGGACGCCCCTATCCTTTTGGAGGAACTTCAAGCGACTCTTCCGTTATTAAAGTACAGTTCATCCCCCGGCCCAGATGGGCTGCCGTTTGAAACTTATAGGTACCATGCCAAATCTCTTTTGCCGATTTTACTCCAAGTCTTTAATGAATCCTGTGCATTCGGCTCTTTACCACCGTCATTTAGAGAGGCAGTGATTATCTTGGTCCTGAAAAAGGAGAAGGACCCAAGCGATATGGGGTCATATAGACCCATATCGCTTTTAAATACGGACTACAAGATCTTCGCAAAAATTTTGGCTAACCGCTTGAAGAGGGTTATAGCTGGTCTGGTCCACCCTGACCAGACGGGCTTTATCCCGGGCCGCCAAATACAGACGAGCATATATAGGGTCTATCTGAATTTGTCTGTTGGGGTAGCGTGGACCACTCCGTCCTGTCATTAGATGCCGCAAAGGCGTTCGACAGGATGGAGTGGCCCTTTCTTTGGGCTACGATGTCCCATTTCGGCTTTGGGAATCCATTTTTGGAAATGACCCAAATGTTATATGCACAGCCAGTTGCACATATTAATATCAATGGTATGAGTTCCTCCCCCGTGCCGATGTGGAGAGGGATGAGACAGGGTTGTCCCCTGTCTCCCCTCCTTTTCGCTCTTTTTATCGAACCATTGGCTTGTCGGATTCGTTTGGAGAATCGTATAGAAGGCTTCTGGGTGGCGGGAGTGAGCGATAAAATAAGTCTGTATGCAGACGATGTGATTCTGTTCCTGGATCAGGGATGGAAAATCCTTCCATATGTCATAGAGGTAATAGAATCCTACGGGAAATTATCAGGTTATATGATCAACTGGACAAAGTCATCGCTCCTCCCGCTGAACCGGAAAGCTGTAGATGTGGGGAGCCGAGTTTGTATCTTGGCCCCTAATGATTCTTTGAATTATCTGGGGGTTAAGATCGGGGTTCCAATAAGTAGGTTTTATGACTTGAATCTGGCCCCAGTTTTGAATAAAGTTAGGACCAAAGTTGGCGCTTGGCGGAAACTATTATTGGCACAGACAGATCGAATTGCACTGATCAGGATGATTATTTTACCTATGGTTTTGTTCCCGATGTGTGCTTCCCCTATCTGGATTGACGATATCTTCTTTCACAGATTGGAGACTTTGATTAACGACCTAATCTGGGGTAGGAAGAGGGTGCGTATAAAGCAGAGATATCTATGGTTGTCGGAGGCAGATGGTGGGCTGTCACTACCTTTTTTTCAAGGTTATTATTTTTGTGCACAGATTCAGCGGTGCTGTCATTGGAAAGAGAGTTTATTATCACGATATCTGAATAAAGTTATTGACACACCAATAGAGAACATTTTTCTATGTTTGGAAACTGGTACTATGGGAATGAAGAGGTCCTTGCTGGTCCCTTGCTCACTGCAGAGGGTGTGGAACAGGCTGAAGGAGATCCTTAAAGTCTCCGGTCCGCTTGGTTTCACTCCTCTGTGGGGGAACGGGGCGCTGGAGGAGTTCTTCAAAATTACAGATTTTGGTTATTGGACACGAAACGGCATCTTTATGGTGTCTCACCTTTTTTATTTAGGTTGCTTTAAATCACTTTCGGAACTCGGATTTAATCATTGTTCGCCATTAGATGTATTTATGTATGCACGTTTGAAACACTTATTTGAAGCCTCTAGGAATAGGGGTTGCATTCTCCCACGAGAGAATATATTTTTTGATCACTGTTACGCCCAGAAGGATGAGAAGGTGAAAATATCTAGATTATATTCTAAACTCCGAATGGCACTGGCAACTGTAACACCTTTTAAAAGCCCAAGTAAATGGGAGCAAGAATTGAATTGCCCCCCTCTAAATTGGTCTACTATCTACAGGAACGTGAGAAGGGCGACAGTTTCCAGTGCACATAGACTAATTCAATTTAAGATTCTCCATAGGTTGTATTATACGCCCCAAATTCAAGGAAAATTTCCCCAAAATAGGGGCCGGGACTGCTGCTGCCCTAAATGTGGATATGTTAATGCGAACTATGTCCACTTGCTTTGGAATTGCAATAAAATAAGAAAATATTGGGATGAGGTTTTCTCAGCTCTACAAAAAGAATCTTTAATGAACTATAACCCGGGGATCTTGATAGTGATCTTAGGAGATTACGGTTTAGAAACAGAAGTCCCCCCCCCCAGGTTAGACGGATTTGGATGAGAGGTTTGATGGTGGCGAAAGCTATATTGGTGAAGTACTGGGGCTCTGCCTCCCAGCCCTCTTCAAGGGAGTGGGATCTATACCTTCGACAAATTAAAATTTATGAGGATATGGAAAGGAAGCGGAGAGTAGCACGCAGAGCCACGTAGATATTTCTAATGTATTTACTGCTTTGTTGTATTTGTAAGAATTGAGGGGAACGACAGCCAATGGGGGGGGGGGGGATATAAGGATATGTATGATTGTTATACTATATATACTGATTTGTTTTAAATTGGTTTATGTATTAACTTTACGAATTTTCAAAATAAAAATATAAAGAATTAAAAAAAAGGTATTCCATTTAATTCTAGGTTGTAATGCAAGAAAGAAAAAACACAAAGGGAGTGAATACTTTTTCAAGGTACTGTATATTCTCATAGGGAGACCTTATGTATTATTTAATGTGCATTGGCTGTATTTGTAATCCTCATTAATTCAGGTAATCCAATGCAAAAGATTGGGGAATTCATATAATTACAAAATATTTTACTATTTAGTAGTCTTTCAATGTAAAGTATCCAAGAAAAACAAAATCCACTGCTTTTCAATACAACATCATTTCTTTGTAATATAGCATTTTTTTTCTCAGCAAAAGCTTTGGCTATGGCTTCCATGCCATGCCAGGAAGGTTTACAATTCTAAACCAAAGAGTTACGTTTGATCAAATCCATGAAAGAGCTAGCTGTATAATGCAGGCTTAATCTTTAAATTATCACATTAAATTGTCACAATCTTTGAGATTGCAGCCCTCAGTAATTTAGGTTAAGGAGATATAAAGTGGTAGGGGAAATATAGGCATGACAGAAAAGTTTTATACAGAAGTGTGTACTTCATTGCTGCTGTAGTCATTGGAAAGATGTCCTTATAGCACCCTAATATTCAAAACTTGTGTAACCATAGCAACTAATCAGATTCCACCCTTCAATGTTTAGAGCTCCTTTGGAAAATGAAAGGTGGAATCTGATTGGTAGCTATGGGCAACTAAGCCACTTTATGCCATACTTGATAAATCTACCCTTTAGGCTACATTCATATGACAGTATGTGTTTTGCGGTCTGCAAAACACTGATCTGCAAAAAATGCAAATAGGACATGCTCTATATTTTTTTGTGGGGCTACGGAACGGACATACGGATGCGGAAATGAATAGGTCCACATCCTATCCGCAAAAAATAAATAAATGGAACAGACATGGAAACAAATTACGTTTTGTGTGCATGAAGCCTTATTGTGAAGATTTAAGGGCAATGGTCAAGATTTATTATGAGTGAGATAGGGTGGACATCTAGACAGGGAGTCTATAAATGCACCAGAATAATCATAGTTGCTCGGGATGTATGATAAATCTGGAGCATCTGTACAATGCCTGTCCAAATTTTTAGAAATGTTTGTGGTCTTTCTTTTACTTTTCTACACCTGACATTTTGGTGCATTTTGGCTTAAATTGTCACGTTTTAGGCCTCACCCCTTTTGCACTTAGATTTTGATGATTCCACATTCTGACATGGAGGAAGTAATACTCTACCACTTCCTAAAGACTGCAATAGTCTATGACATTTCTTCTCTATCAGTCTACACCCATTCACTTCAGCTGCTATAAAGCATACACACCCTGTCAGACAGTATTGATGGAGGTGTGAATCTGTAACATGCATAAAATGTAAAAAAACAAAAAAAAAACAAGCATATTTTTCTCTTCTGCAAACGCATGTACCTTAAAATAAAACAATGTAGAGGGACAGTATATAGAGAGATGGATGGATTGAGAGACGTATGCTTTTCAATACTCTAAATCAATCTACATACATGTATCATTTTCTTATTATTTGCTAATATGCTTCTGAGGCATGAGTCAACCTTGGGAGATTTTAAGTGAAATATTAACACTAAAATGTCTGTTGGATAAGTGAAAATAACGATTATTTGAGGAAATAATACTAAACAAATACTATATTAAAACAATACTATATTAAAAGTTAACAAAAACAGTTTGCTTGAAAATATCAGGATAATTACATTTTGTGGATTTTTCACTGATAGATTAAGCTGTGAATCGTTGTCATATCTGTCTCGCTTGTCAGGTGCAGCTATGATACACCTTACACCTATCCTGTCTTATTTTTACTTAGTTCATTGTTACTTATTTGCACAGCATCTGTTTCCTCACATCTACTACTCACATCTGTTTCTTACATCTACTACATCTAGTCTATGTTTTATCCTTTATTTTTAGCTCCATTCTTAATATAATTCTTCAGTATGGCATTAACTGTTTGGGGCTTAAAGGCCTTTTAGTGAACCCATTTTTAGAGGTCAACTTTTTTTATATATACTTTCTTTTCATTTTGCATATTATTGCATGTAACAAATTCAATTTAATGAGGTTAAATATAAAAGAAAATGCTTACTGCATCTCTATATCTTTGATGCAAGTCCTTTTCATTTCCTCTGCTTTGGAGTTTCAGGCTTGGATGTTTGCCTTTCCATCATCCACCTAAAAGTGCTAAGTGCAAAGGTGCTCGATCTCCAGCTCTAGACTATAGAGTTTGAAGAAACACAGGAGGAAAAATAGGGACAACTGGCTGGGTTCCAATATCTAATAAAGGAGCAAGGTCACAGCACTTTTTGGATCCAATCTCTAGGTCCTTAGTGCTGGCTCCCGTTCCTCCATGTTCAGCTATGGATATGGTCACCTGTACTGCTGTAGCTATTGACTGGCTTCAGTAGTGACTTGTCGTTTGGGGACAAGTCACTTCTGAAGCCAGTTATTGGCTGCACCATCATTTCCATATCTGGCCGGAAGAAAACAGTCCAAGGACCAGATGATAGAGGAATGCGAGCCACGTAAAATGAGTATAATTACCAAAAAATCCCTTAATAAACGTATTTGAGGGATAGTACCAAATGCTTTAGAAATATACAAGCATACTACAGGGTGGGCCATTTATATGGATTCACCTTAATAAAATGGGAATGGTTGGCGATATTAACTTCCTGTTTGTGGCACACTAGTATATGTGAGGGGGGAAACTTTTCAAGATGGGTGGTGACCATGGCAGCCATTTTGAAGTCGGCCATTTTGAATCCAACTTTTGTTTTTTCAATGTGATTGGATTGTCAATGCAACCCTCTTCTCCCACTCTTCACACACTGATAGCAACACCGCAGGAGAAATGCTAGCACAGGCTTCCAGTATCCGTAGTTTCAGGTGCTGCACATCTCGTATCTTCACAGCATAGACAATTGCCTTCAGATGACCCCAAAGATAAAAGTCTAAGGGGGTCAGATCGGGATACTTTGGGGGCCATTCAACTGGCCCACGACGACCAATCCACTTTCCAGGAAACATAAAAAAAGGTAAAAATAAAATAAAATAAATTGCCATTTCCTATATCCATTCATTTATAAGTGATTAAAGGGGCCCACGACGACCAATCCACTTTCCAGGAAACTGTTCATCTAGGAATGCTTGGACCTGACACCCATAATGTGGTGGTGCACCATCTTCCTGGAAAAACTCAGGGATTGTGCCAGCTAGATGAACAGTTTCCTGGAAAGTGGATTGGTCGTCGTGGGCCAGTTGAATGGCCCCCAAGGTCTCCCGATCTGACCCCCTTAGACTTTTATCCTTGGGGTCATCTGAAGGCAATTGTCTATGCTGTGAAGATACAAGATGTGCAGCACCTAAAACTACGGATACTGGAAGCCTGTGCTAGCATTTCTCCTGGGGTGTTGCTATCAGTGTGTGAAGAGTGGGAGAAGAGGGTTGCATTGACAATCCAACACAATGGGCAGCACATTGAACACATTTTATAAGTGGTCAGAAACTTGTAAATAACTCATGAAAGAATAAAGTTACATTAAAACCAAGCACACCATTGTTTTTCTTGTGAAAATCCCAATAAGTTTGATGTGTCACATGACCCTCTTCCTATTGAAAAAACAAAAGTTGGATTCAAAATGGCTGACTTCAAAATGGCCACCATGGTCACCACCCATCTTGATAAGTTTCCCCCCTCACATATACTAATGTGCCACAAACAGGAAGTTAATATCACCAACCATTCCCATTTTATTAAGGTGTATCCATATAAATGGCCCACCCTGTACATCTACTGGAGGACCCCTTGTCCAGGTTCCTGCTTACTACTTCATAAAAAAAGAAGTAAATTGGTTTGATAAGAGCTCCCTTGACTGTATGCTAATCAAGAACATACTGTTCAACATGATCTTTAAGAAAAAACTTTCAAGCAATTTTCTAGCTATACAAGTTAAACTAACTGCCCTTTAATTGTCGGGTTTTGTCCATGAAACTTTTTTGAATATAGGAGTAACATTAGATTTTTGCCAGTTCATTGCTGCCCTACTGATATGTACATGCTGTCTTAACATAAATCTTTACTATTGCACTTTCCGTAATGGTGGATAAACTGTTGAACGCTCAAAATCCACTTTATAACAGCTGCATAAAAATGCAGCGTGTGTGAATAAGAATTCACATCTGGCACTAGGCTACAGCCATTCCAAAACAACCTCAAAAGTGTTTTTTTGTGAATCTGACCAAAAGCTGATATTGCATAGTTCAACGACTGGGTTGCTTGCTTTATATCTACCATTACTTTATATTGGTTAGCATCTGAGTAGTTGTAATGCATATAACTACAGTAGGTAGGTTTAACACAAAAAGTGCTTACTATTACCCCTTCACACATTTGGACGTAACTATACATTCAGATTGCATGTAATTTAAAGCAATCATGCGTTCAGTTAAATCCAAATTAACAACCAGGGCTTTGATAAAGTTTCGCTGCCCCAGACTCTATGCTCTCCCCGAGAGCAGAGACACCAGAGAAGCTGGCAAAGAACCAATCAGAGTGGTCCTTGCTGGAGATCGCTGTGATTGGTTAGTCTGTGCAGACTAATTGCAGTGTGACAGTGTGAAAATGCCGGGTTTCAGGCTATGGTCTTTACTATGGAGATCAGAGCCTGAACTCAGGCATGACCCCTCTCTGCCCTGATGCCTCAATTGTGCCCCCTGCAGTTCTTTGTGCTGTCCCTGCGGGTCTGAGTGTCAGTGTAATACTGGCAATACAGGGCATTGCAATAGATGACTATTGAAATGCACTGTATAGCCATCAGGCCCACTGTATCTTCAAGATCCAAGTGGGACTTGATAAAAAAAAAAGGTAAAAATAAAATAAATTGCCATTTCCTATATCCATTCATTTATAAGTAATTAAAAAAAGAAAAAGAAAAATTAAATAAACTACACATAATTGGTATCATCCGCATCCATAATGACCTGATCTATAAAAAGGATCATGGTATCCTGTGTAGTGAAAGCCATAAAAATTATAAATAAAAAACAATGGCGGAATTGCTGTTTTTTTTTACCTCTCCTCTCAAAAAATGGTCTAAAAAGTGATCATAAAGTTATATGTATACCAAAATCATACCAAAAAAAACTACAGTCAATCCCGCAAAAAAACAAGACCTCACACAACTACATTAGTGAAAAAATAAAAGTTTTATGGATGTATGTTGATGCAAAATATAATTTAGTTTTAATACAAAAGTGATTTTATGAGGAACCCCATAAAAAAATTAGAGAATTGTAATTTTTGCCCACCTCACCTCCTAAATAAATGGTATAAAAAATTATCAAAAAGTCATTTGTACACCAAAAATGGTACAAATACTAACTACAGCTTGTCCTGCAACAAACAAATCCTCAAACAGCTCAGTCAACAAAAAATTTAAAAGTTATGGCCCCTAAAAACAATTTTAGCAAATTCTATGTTAGAAAATTAATGCCGCTCCTTTCCTTCTGAACCCTGACGTGCCCCCAAAGATCAATTTGTGATGGCATATAGTGATGAGCGGCAGGGGCAATATTCAAATTTGTGATATTTTGCAAATATGTGGGCGAATATTCGCCATATATTCACAAATTCGAGAATTCGTTATCTCAGTCATTATTTTCTTGATTGCGTAAATCGGCAATTGAAAAATTTGTGATAAAAATTTGCAGCACGAGAATTCGCAGTACGAAAATTAGCAGTACGAAAATTCGCAATCAACACTACTCCTAAAGATATTGCAGCCTTCTCATTGGCCGACAAGCTAGAAGTGGGGAGGGATCATGTGTAATGTTTAGAAAAAATCTTGAATGTTCGAAATTATGAATATACTGTATATCACTATATTCTAAATATTCACAAATTCTCGAAGTGCCGATATTCGCGATAAAAATTCGCAATTCGAATATTCGAGATCAACACTAATGGCATATTGGGTGTTGCTGTATTCAGGAAAAATGTATAACAACTCGTAGGGTGCATAATCTCCTGTTTCACCTTGTGAAAATTAAACATTTGGGGCTAAAGCAACATTTTATTGGGACTAAAATGTAATTTTTAATTTTCACAGCCAAGTGTTTCTAAATTCTATAAAACACTTGTTGGGTCAAAGCATTCACTTCACCCATTGATCAGTTCCTTAAGGGGTGTAGTTTCCACCCTTTTTAAGGTTTTCTTTCTAGGGGTACCTCAGAGTCTTTTCAAATGTGACATAGCACCCGAAAACCATTCCAGCAAAATCCACCCTCCAAAAACAATATTGCGCTCCTTTCCTTCTGAGTCCTGCTGTGTGCCCATGAAGAAATTTATGACCATATATAAGGTGTTTATGTAAACTGCAGAATCAGACTAATAAATATTGAGGTTTGTTTTGCTGTTAACCCTTGCTGTGCTACAGGGCAAATAGATTTAAATGGAAAATCTGCTTAATTAGGTGGTTTCTATTATGTAAGACCCTTAAAGTCACTTCAGAAGTGAATTGGCCCTTAAAAATACTGTTTTAAACATTTTCTTGCAAATTTGAAAAATTGCTTCCAAAATCTGAAGTCTTCTAAACATCCCAAAAAAATAAAATTTAATTTACTAAATGATCCCAACATACAATAGACATATGGGGAATTTTCATTAATAACTATTTTGCGAGGAATTACTATTTATCTTAAAATATGAATAATTTAGAAAATTGCTAATTATTCAAAATTTTCTGCAAATATTGGATTTTTTTTTAGACATAAAGGTAAAACATAACAACTCATATTCAACACTAACATGAAGTGCGATGTGCCACGAGAAAACAGTCTTAGAATCTCTTGGATCACAGTTATTACCAATTAAAGTGACACATGTCAGATTTGAAAAATGGGGCTCTGGCATTTGGTCCAAACTGGCTTTTGCTTGAGAGGGTTAAGCCAGAAAGGATAAAGAATAGTTTGAAAAGAGCTGATTAAATAAAAAAGGGTGAATATTCATGACAAGCCGGTTTAGTCCAAGAATCTGCAAACAGCTCAGTGACTACAAATGAAACCAGCACATGGACATTAATAATGAAAACTAAATGCTCCTCTTGGGTGCTTAGAAACAATCCCTTTTAATAATATATAAATTAGATGAGCTTAAAGCAGCTATTCATCTGAGCTAAACATATTCCTGCTAATTGGGCTGTTTCCAGAGTTTGAGGGGCTAATGTGGGCATACAGAGCTACTTTAAGATTTAATATATGAAAGATGATTAGGCTGATTATTTTAGTGATGATCATCATAATGACAATAATAATCATTATATGTTAACCTCAATTAAAAGGCTACACTTTTCAGTTTAAGGTAGTATGAGGTCCATATATAACGGATCCAAACTAGCTTCCTCTGTTAAAAGATGCCAAAGGAAAATTTAAGACTGAATTTGCTCAGCAGACAGGTCCGTTCCTTCGGATTTTTACAATGTGGTTTAAAATAGTACTTTTTCCATGTATAATGGTTTGCTTATAAGTATAAACCTTTGAACCCCTGTTTTAGGTCTAAAGTTATGTGGTGATTAATTTTGATGTATTTCTATAGACATTTGTTACAGAGCTTCAACTTTCCTGCTTTCCTTTAAACTATAAAATTCTGTATGCAAACAACCACCACTATGAGGCGCATACTGTAGACAGATGTCTACAACTCCTTTTGAACTCAATAATAAATAACTAGTGCACTAGGCACCTAACTCTTCCTAGTAGTGGCTACATGGTGCCAGAATTTTTTTCAATTATGTGGCCTTGTGAAGCAATGCAGAAGATTTTGGGAAATACATAAAAAATTAAAGTTCTTCATCTACATTCTATCACATTCACTAATTATTTATAAATTTAAAGTTTTCCATTTTCCTCCACTGGGAATTGCAGTTTCTGCCTACTAAAATCCCTCACATCTTAGGGGATATGTAGGGGCATTTATTTGCTTATTATCAAATCCCTCCCTGTATATTAATTCATTAATTTATTCTTCTTCTTTTGGATATCAACAGTGGTTTTTTTTATTACTCTTTTGTTCTTACAAACTTATTCTTTGTTATTGTAAAGTATGGAAAAAATTACTGTACTCTCCCGCCCACTATGCTTAAAGTGGTTGATCCATTTGGGCAACTCCTGCTTTGTGTACCAGATCCCACAATGAGGAGTTGATCAGCTTTTGTCTCACACGGAAGACTCCTAATGTGAATGGCTCATCCATATTATTGACATACGAGCTGGTTCTCAAGTGGCTCTCCACTATGACTAATAGAGAAGCCTCTCTCAAAAGACCTCAGTCTATTATATTCAAAATTGTTGAGTAGAGATGAATATGGAGTACAGATGAAATTTGACTCGATTTGATTTGATTTTGGAGAAGAAAGACAGATTAATGTCATCCACAGCTTTTCAGAACATTTGAAGCACTTTACAGAAATTCACTCATTTTTATTGTTGAATTCATTTAGAAAGTTCAATTGGTTTTGTCATTCACTAAATCTTTTTTTTTTTTTAAAGCCATGGGTTCTGGTTACCGTCAATGCTATATCATGAGGATATAACAGATGCTTCACTTCATAGAAGGTTATTTCTATGCAGGAAAGCAAAACAGAAATAAACTTTTTAAAGTTTTATTCTCATGTGGACAAATAATATGGCTCTGACTGTAAGATAGACTGTATTTCTACACTTGCGTGCCCTATGGAAATCAATCATTGAGCAGATTCAGTCTGAATATTTTATTCATGAGTGCACTTCTCTTCATCCAGTATTGCCCACGGGATAGTAACCACTTAGCTGAGCACCCTCTGTTTCACTCTAGATAAATGATAGAGACTAAAGTTGCATATTGCGACTTGCAGTTTTCCTTCTTGAATATTTATGCAGCCCACATTCCTTACAGAAACAAAGTCATCAACATGCTTCATGCTAATTTGGCCACAGAGATACTGATTGCAAAGTTGAACAGTTAAAGTTCAAGCATTGTTCACAATTATATATTTATATTTTACATAAAACACTTGTTTGAATTTGTGTCAGTATCTGCATGCTACTCAGGACATTTAGAATGAAGTTATTTTGTAGAAATGGCAACACCTTATCTAAATTCGTTCTGTGTTAATTAACCTTTTCATTCTGAAACGTTAAATTTGCACTTTTGCATTTATTTATTTGAAACGTCTAATCTCTGGGAACCTTTTGTAATCCATTCATAAGTAAAGATATGAAGACTATTGTAAAAATAGGGTATTTAATATAGAATTGAAAAATATTTAATATCTGTAGAAGAGACATTTAACTTGGGGGCATTCTGCCAATGGGCTCTCACAAGTAAAGAACTTCTGCTGATGAGACAAATTGGTTTGTTAAAATTATCTCATCCCTAGTCAGAAGATAATATTGGTGGGATCTTGAGCACTGCAAAGGGCCGTACACATCACATTATGGGCCTATGGACCACCATTGCCTGATTTTAGTCTATGGGATTACAGCATCTCTCTAAAATGTTGCTTTCACAGGGCACTGGGAGCTAAAGATGCATGGAGCCACAAACCCAGACGCCACCAGCACTCTAAGAGATATCAGGACATGTACATAAACAATTTAGGCCCATAAGATGCTTTTGTTCTTAAACCACAGCATATTACCTTTCAGATTTTTTTTTATACCAAGAGCAGTATGAGGCAGTGGTTTTTATGTAGGTCCGACTTTGGTTATATATTCTATAGCATTAAAACGGTATTCCCATCAGAGACATTTATGGCATATCCAAATAAATGTGTGATAGATGCAGGTGTCCCTTTTGGGACCCTACCTACCATATGTCAAAAACAAGATTCCTTTGACTGTCGTTCTACCTGACAAGGAGGTCACTGACTGCCTCATCTAGGCAAAACAGAGACATTGTTGTGCATGTGTATTGCCATTCTGCTCCATGGAAGTTTAATAGGTTATCCCATTATTAATGTAAAAAATAAAAATCTGATGTCACATAGTACATGGCATAGTACATGACAACCTTTTTCTAAGGAAGCTAGAACCAGCCCTGTACCTCAAATGGATCCAGAGATCTCCCCATTTATTTTTCTGCTAGTTTACATCAGACTCTCAACTCAGATCCTTCTGGCCCCAGTTTTCTCCCTGTAACTGTCATAGCTTCTAACAGTAGATATAGCTGGTGGCAGTCAAAGGATGGAACTGAGCATGTGTGTCCACCTCAGTAATGTTACTGAGGTTGACAGAAAAATTTGGTACTAGACACATAATTTATTGAATAACTCAGTGGCTATGATACATTTTTAATTAAATGTCATTACAAAATTATTCAGATCCAGATGCTGATTTTAAAAATTTTGAATATTTTTCATGGGACAACCCCTTTGACAGCTGAGTCCACTTATGTATTGGACCCACAACTATCTGTCATTTATGGCATATCCTGTAAATATCCTGTAGATGTAAATATAAATGGCAATACTGTACCCATTTAAATTAGGATTATGCAATAAATATATTTGTGAAAATATATAGCTATTCTGCCATATTTTGTAAATGAAATTGTATTTCTTAACTCTATATTTATAGTTTATTAATAATTTAGCCAACTAAGAGAGGCCATTGGCCTAACTAACTGGGACAAAGTCCTCAAAAATAAATATACAGCCACAAAATGGGATATTTTTAAAGGCATAAATGACAAAAACAAAGGCATTTAGATTAGATAACATGTCTCATGTAGCATGTGTGTTAACTCTACTACATCCATAAATGGTAAAAAGTATAAATCTGGAGGTGTCGGCCCTTTACAGAGTGATGAGGGGGGAGTTGCAGACAGCGATGAGGAAAAGCAAAGCTATTAAATATTTTTTCTCTCGACTGTATTCACTGAAGAAAATAAACTGTCAGATGAAATGCAGAATGTAAAAGTAAATTCCCCATTAAAAGTGCCCTGTCCGACCCAGTACAATGGCATCTTAAAAAGATTAAAATAGACAAATAATCGGAACCAGATGGCATATACTCCCTGTTCCTAAAATAATTAAGCAAAGTCATAGTCAGAACCTTATTTCTGATATTTAAGGACTCTATGTTGACAGGGAGTGTTCCACAGGATTGGTGCATAGCAAATGTGGTGCCAATATTCAAAAAGGGTCCAAAAACAGAGCCTGGAAACTATAGGCCGGTAAGTTTAACATCTGCCATGGATATACTGTTTGAAGGTTTTCTAAGAGATGCTATCTTAAAGTACCTCGATGAAAATAAGCAAATAGCGCCATATTAGCATGGCTTCATGAGGGATCAGTCATGTCAAACTAACTGAATACGTTTCTATGAGGAGGTAAGTTCTAGACTTGACAGTGGCGAGAAGTGGCCAATAAGGTTTAACACTGACAAATGTAAGGTTATGCAATGGGAAGGAAAAATACAAGTCACCAGTACATACTAAATGGTAAAACACTGGGTAACACTAACATGGAAAAGGACTTAGGAATTTTAGTGGACAGCAAACTAAGCTGTAGAAACCAGTGTCAGGCAGCTGCTGCCAAGGTAAAAAAAGATGATGGGTTGCATCAAAAGGGGCATAGATGCCCGTGATGAGAACATAGTCCTGCCACTTTACAAATCACTCGTCAGACCATACATGGAGTACTGTGTACAGTTCTGGGGTCCTGTGAACAAGGCAGACATAGCAGAGCTGGAGAAGATTCAGAGAAGGGCAACTAAAGTAATAACTGAAATGGGTGGACTACAGTACCCAGAAATATTATCAAAATTAGGGTTATTAACTTTAGAAAAAAGACGACTAAGGGGCGATCTAATAGCTATGTATAAATATATTAGGGGTCAGTACAGAGATCTCTCTTACCATCTATTTATCCCCAGGACTGTGCCTATGACGAGGGTACATCCTCTGCGTCTGGAGGAAGAAAGGTTTGTACACATAGAAGAGGATTCTTTACGGTATGAGCAATGAGACTATAGAATTCTCTGCCTGAGGAAGTGGTGATGGGGAGTTCACTAAAAGATTTAAAGAGGGGCCTGGATGTATTTCTGGGGTGTAATAATATTACAGGTTATAGTTACTAGAGATGGGTCGTTGATCCAGGGAGTTATTCTGATTGCCTGATTGGAGTCGGGATGGAATTATTTTTCCCCTAAAGTGAGGAAAATTGGCATCTACCTCACAGGTTTTTTTTTGGGCCTTCCTCTGGATCAACTTGCAGGATAACAGGCTGAACTGGATGGACAGATTTCTTTTTTTCAGCCTTATAAACTATGCTACTATGTTATATATGAGATGCCATATAGGAATTTATTATTTACTGATATATTATTTAACTCTTTCCCCGTATTTGCATTTTCCCTGTCTTCCCAGAGTCATAACTTTTTTTATTTTTTGTACACATAGCCATATGAACGCTTGTTTTTTGTGAAACACATTATACTTTCTAATGGCCCCATATAATATTGCATTCGATGCAGTGGAAAGCTGGAAATAAATTCCAAATGTGGTGGAATTGGAAAAAAATGCAATACTCATGCCCTTCATTCTCTGGGTCAGTACGATTACAACAATATTACATTTATCTAGTTTTTCTTGTGTTTTAATATTGAAAAAAAACAAAAAACTCTGACCCCCATAACTTTTTTTTATAGGTTAAGAAATTTTCTGCTTACTTACTGTAGATGCAAATGAAGTCACATTTATTTTGTAACAGAAAGTGAATCCATGCAATAATATAATAGCATTCTCAGCATAAGTGAAAGGAATCCAGATTCTTTCAAGCAATGTTTTGTCTAGGATAGACCTTTGTCAATCCAAATCTGATGAGATATACAATGAGTAAATAGGGTAACAAACCTGAGAGTATCCTGATATAAATCATCACTGGAACAACTGTATAGTAAAATAATGTAGTAAAAACACATTGCTAAAAGCATTGGAGAGCTACTAACAGAGGTAAAATAGAAAAGATGTCTATAATTGTAAAAAAAATTGGGGGCAGGCATATAGAAATGTGTGTGTAATCAATGCTTTATGTAAAACAGCAAGCTACCATGAGATGGTATCATCATCCAACGAGCTTACCTGGAAAGGTCAGTATAAGGTGAGAAGCTGGGAACACCGCTACATGAGTGCTGAGTCTCGATGGTATAAATGGGAAAGCGTGCAAGCACTCGCCAAGGGTCAGAGTTGACCAGTAGGAAATGGGCGCATATGTAGTGGAGTCACTAGGCTAGCATATGTAGTGCATGTATAATCAATGAATCACTGGGAGCTGACTTTGTCTCTGATGTTTTTCTCCTGGTTTTACCTTGCTGTGTATTTGTATCAGATTTTTTATTCTGATCTGGTCCTGGTTTTATGTGTATGGCTTTCTTCTCTTTCTATCTGACTAATCTTTTCCCATTTTGGTTTAGGACCCTGCACTTAGCTAAGAAAGGATTGTCATCCAGTTGTTGGCAATCACTTGGATGGATTGTGTAAGTAGGTAGGAAAAGTGGTGCAACAGGGTGAAAAGGACTGCACTTTCCTTTCCCTTTCATGACAATATTACAGGCCAACCAAAATTTCTCTGCAATATCGTCCTTAGCTGGTATTTATCCTATTCAGGTCTTTGGTAGACCAAATTCACAGTGTCACCCAGTTGGTCCAGGAAAGGATTCAATGCCAAGAGAATACCGTATTTTTCGCCCTATATGACGCACCTAGGTTTTTGAGGAGGAAAGTAAGAAAAAAATATTTTTAACCAAAAGGTGTGCTTTTGGTGGGTTTTGAACTAATGGTGGTCTGTGCATGACACTATTATGGGGGATCTGTGGATGGCACTTGTTATGGGGGGATCTGTGGATGGCACTGTTATGGGGGGATCTGTGGATGGCACTGTTATGGGGGATCTGTGGATGGCACTGTTATGGGGGGGGATATGTGGATGGCACTGTTATGGAGGGGGATCTGTGGATGGCACTGTTATAGGGGGTGGATCTGTGGATGGCACTGCTATATATGTGTCACCGACAGATCCCCCACCCCATAACAGTGCCATCCACATATCCTCCACACCATAATAGTGGCATCCACAGATGCCCTAATATACCATAGCTAAACCTGTGGGAGGGGGAGGGAGGAGGGGCCGGTGTCATGCAAATGCGGTGGGACCGGTGCGGTCACTGTACTCCGGCCCCACCGCTCACTCACTTCCTTAATGCCTAAACATTTTATAATAATAGCTTTAATTGATGTTCTGATCCCCAGCCCCATCTTTACTACCGTACTTACTAAATGTCCTGTAGCAGGCAGAGCAGCGCGGGCGGGTGGAACTCACTGATCTCACGTGACGTGCCTGTGCCGCCTACTTAATGAATGAAGTAGGTGGCGCAGGCACGTGACGTCAGTGAGTTACGGCCAGCCATCCGCCCTGCTCTGCCTGCTACAGGACATTTAGTAAGTACGGTAGTACAGATGGCGCTGGGGATCGGAACGTCAATTAAAGCTATTATAAAATGTTTAGCCATTAAGGAAGTGAGTGAGCGGTGGGGCCGGAGTACAGTGACCGCACCGCCCTGCCGCATTTGCATAACAGCGGCCCCTCCTCCCTCCAGCTGATAAATCATAGTAAAATGGCAGCATTCGCCCCATAAGACGCAGGGGCATTTCCCCCCCACTTTTGGGGGGAAAAAGTGCGTCTTATGGGGCGAAGAATACGGTACTCAGTTTTCACCCCTAGCAACTGTTCCCTCACAGCTCCTAGAACCCCGCGTTAAGTTGCATCATCAATTTGCGGTTGATAGGAAGTAGTTTCTGTCTTCCAGGGAGAGTTGCAAATTAAATTTTCATCCCAGACTTCTCGCCTCAGGGTCAGAGCAACAGAGAGTAGGTGTCATTATTTCTCTCCTGCAATGGGATCCCCAGGAATGGCCATTCTCTCTTCCCCTTCACTCTCCTGAACTGTCTTCTGATGATAAAAAAATTTCTGCTCTTGGTTTACTTTATAATCAACCTGAAAGAACTGCCTTTGCTGAGTCAAAATTTGTTTTGCTCTGTTAGGGACACAAACCTGCCGAGGACAATTGTGAAGATTTTCATAAATGGTGTGTTGTCTTCCAATGTATCAGTATCTGATCGGTGGGGTTCTGACACCCAGGAACCCCTCCGATAAGCTGCTTGAGAAGACACCAGCTCTTGCAGTAGAGCCACA
This sequence comes from Bufo bufo, assembly GCF_905171765.1. Lineage (NCBI taxonomy): Eukaryota > Metazoa > Chordata > Amphibia > Anura > Bufonidae > Bufo > Bufo bufo. Next base: position 442,746,358 of record NC_053391.1, read on the forward strand.
GCTTTCTCCTTGCTCACTAAGCACAGCATTGAACATTGTATAGCGGTTGTGCTTGGTATTGCAGCTCAGCCCCATTCAATTCAATAGGGCTGAGCTGCGCATAGGCCACTTGGCCTATGGAAAGCTGCGAGAAGGCCGCGGCGCTACTGTGAGTGCCTTCTCAAACAGTTGATCGGCAGGGTTCCTGGGTGTTGGACCTCCACTGATCATATACTGATAACCTATCCACATGATAGTTCATCAGTATATAAGTCTCAGAAAACCTGTTTAAGGACTTACTTGTGAGTTATCCTTCACCTGATTCTCTTGATGATCCCGTGACGTTAGCTGTGCGTTTAGGCAGATGACTAAGAAAACTTATAAAACAACATTCACCCTCATCCGTTCCAGTTTCCAGTCCAGATTTGCCATCCACCTTCTCCAAGGTACTGTAGCTGCTCCATTGATGAAACCAAACATCTGGGTGTAACTACTATATGTCTCCTCAAGACAGAAAAAGTTTCAGAAGGAGAAAAGGATTGTTTCTATTGAAGTGACGCTGGCCATCTACTCCAGTACTATCCTAAACAGCCACCAACAGAAAGACGTCAGCGCCTAGGTGGGTCTTGAGAAGGTGGCCTAGGTGAGCAGGTATTTCCTAGGATCCTTTGAAAGGTCCTACTTCCAATATGTATTTCCTATGACTCCTGTAGTCAAAATGGATTTGTTTTTGCTGATTCTGGATCTGCTGCTAATTTTATTAATTTGAATTTTACAGTTTCTATTGGTATTGCTGTACAGGTCACCGCTGTAGATACCACACCCTTGATCAAGGGTTTGATTGAATATTATACTCCTAACATCTCAATGCTCATTGGAAATATGCATTCTAAGGTTTGTTCTCTGCTTGTATTGTAAAATTTGCCACCTAATATGATCTTGGGTATGTCATAGCTCCAGCTACATAATCCTGTTATTAAGTGGACTTCTGGGGAGCTGGAGAAATGAGGATCCAAAAGTTGTAATACCTGTACATTTAGGCCCTGTTCAAAGAATATTAAGGTAAATGCCTTATCTAGAAGTCTCTGTGTCAGTCCTTCCTTGGATTCCAAATTAGAATCCATCTTGTCTGCTGGTATTGTCATTTCCGTTATTTTTCCTGATTTGGCATCTGAGATCAGAAATAGGCAGGATCAGGGTGTTGAGAATCTGAAAAAATCCCAGTCAGAATGCCGGACCAATCAGGTTCTGTGCTGGCATCACATGGTCCCTGAGGGTGGGCTATTTAAACAGGCAGCTGCAGGCCACAATTGCCTTTGATTGGTTTTCTAACCCTAGTTCTTTGCTACTCTGTATCACTGACTTTCGCTTGTTTCTTTGACATTGCCTCTGATTAATGATTTTGCCACATGACCTCCTGGTTTTTGATTCTGCAAGTTTATGACCACACCTTTGCCTGCTGACCTTGTCTCTGGCTTTTTTTCTCCTGGTTTCACTTTGCTTTGTATTTCTATCAGATTTTGGATTCTGATCTGGTCCTGGTTTTACCTGTCTACTTTTCTCCTTTTTCTGTCTGACTACTCTTTCACCATTTTAGTTTAGGCCCCTGCACTTACCTAAGAAGGGATTGTCATGCAGTTGTGGGCCGTCACTTAGGACGGATCATGCAAGTAGGTAGGGTCAGTGATGCGGGTGGAGTAAAGGGCTGCACTTTTCCATACCCTGTTATGAAACCTGAATGGGAAATTAGCCTTGCCATAAAACCATTTAGGAATGAAAAGTGGGAATAATCTTGGTAGATTTAATATTATGTAGTTTATTTTAGCTCCACATAGTTGTAACCAAATCACCAAATTTCCTCATGCTTTGTGGTAGCGAATTGATTTTCCCTGAATAGTGGTAAAAAATAAATAAATATATATATATATATATATATATATATATATATACAGTACAGACCAAAAGTTTGGACACACCTTCTCATTCAAAGAGTTTTCTTTATTTTCATGACTATGAAAAATGTAGATTAACACTGAAGGCATCAAAACTATGAATTAACACATGTGGAATTATATACATAACAAACAAGTGTGAAACAACTGAAAATATGTCATATTCTAGGTTCTTCAAAGTAGCCACCTTTTGCTTTGATTACTGCTTTGCACACTCTTGGCATTCTCTTGATGAGCTTCAAGAGGTAGTCCCCTGAAATGGTTTTCACTTCACAGGTGTGCCCTGTCAGGTTTAATAAGTGGGATTTCTTGCCTTATAAATGGGGTTGGGACCATCAGTGGCGTTGAGGAGAAGTCAGGTGGATACACAGCTGATAGTCCTACTGAATAGACTGTTAGAATTTGTATTATGGCAAGAAAAAAGCAGCTAAGTAAAGAAAAACGAGTGGCCATCATTACTTTAAGAAGTAAAGGTCAGTCAGTCAGCCGAAAAATTGGGAAAACTTTGAAAGTAACTATTTGACCATGAAGGATAGTGATGGGGTGCTGCGCCAGATGACCTGGCCTCCACAGTCACCGGACCTGAACCCAATCGAGATGGTTTGGGGTGAGCTGGACCGCAGAGTGAAGGCAAAAGGGCCAACAAGTGCTAAGCATCTCTGGGAACTCCTTCAAGACTGTTGGAAGACCATTTCAAGGGGCTACCTCTTGAAGCTCATCAAGAGAATGCCAAGAGGTGGCTACTTTGAAGAACCTAGAATATGACATATTTTCAGTTGTTTCACACTTGTTTGTTATGTATATAATTCCACATGTGTTAATTCATAGTTTTGATGCCTTCATAGTCATGAAAATAAAGAAAACTCTTTGAATGAGAAGGTGTGTCCAAACTTTTGGTCTGTACTGTATATATATATATATATATATATATATATATAAATTACCTCATCCCTTTGAGCGCGAAGACACGTATGACGTCACTGTAAGAGGCAGCCCTGAATCAACCAGCAACATTTCCAGCACTTATATCTATGCAGACTGTCATGTTTCCCTCCGGCCACCAGAGGCCACTGTGACTGAACAGGAACCTGAGTTGTGCTGGCCAGAGGCTAAGAAAGAGTTAAGAAGTTTTTCCCGGTCTGTTCTAGAAGTTGCTGGGGCCTTGCTGAGATAACAGGGAGAGATGGACTGCTCAGAGATAACAGTAAAAGACTGGAGCAGCAGGAGGCTATAATAGCTGAGTTTTCCCTGACTGCTATGGAGCAGCACACAGAGGACTGCACAGTGTGTTCCAGAGGAGTGGGACCGTGTGTCAGAGACCAGTACAAGCTGGATCCTTCCTGCCAGAGCTGAAACTAGGTGAAGATCTGCATCTGCTGTAACTAGAGAGAGAAAGACAGATAAGCAAGCGACCGGACCTGGAGTCAGACTGCATCTTATTGGATCCAGGAGAATCTGCAGAACTGTGAGTGGCACCGGTGCTTTTCTGTGATAGGTTATAGAGAAAGGGACTTTAGATGTAATGCTGTAGTGCGCTGTAGAAGCGGACCCTGAGTAGCAGGGGTAGATAGGAGTATATTAGCTGAGTGTAGCCTGGATTCTGATGTGACTCTTGTTCAAGTATTCTGTGTAAACCTGTTTATACTGTTAATCCGATTTTCCAGCAGTTACATCTGGTTCTTTAATAAAGCCGGTTTATCTTCAGTCTCCTTGTCTGCTGTACTGTACTTGAATCCTGCTTTGCGGTCTCTCCCTCCTCTGACAGCTACAAGTGGCGCTGCGAGCAGGGTACAGTCACAGAGATGGAGGCGGCTGAAGGCAATGTGCATGATGCTAGGAGAGGGTAATAGGAATAGCTCACTCCTATGTGGTCAAGGAGTAGGTGCTCTAGTCCAATTAACTGTTTCACCCTTACAGAGAAAAGGTTTAGCAAAATGGATTAGAAATACGGACTGGCACTCTAAATATGTGGATAAATGCTGCAATATTATATAAAGTAGTCACAAATATTTAATAACAATTGGATTAAAAGCACAATAAAAAACACAATAAAAACAGAATTAACCCCTTAAGGACATAGGACATACCAGTACGCCCTATTTCCCGAATCCTTAAGGACCCAGGACGTACCGGTACGTCCTAACTGTAAATAGGCATTCCGGCGCCCCAGGGGTTAATCTGAACAGGATGCCGGCTGAAATCATTCAGCCGGCATCCTGTCACAACGCCAGGGGGGGTCATGTGACCCCCCCGTGTCAGCGATCACAGCAAACCGCAGGTCAATTCAGACCTGCGGTTTGCTGCGCTTTTTGCAGTTTCTGATCCCCGCGGTCCCTGACCGCGGGGATCAGAAACTTTAGAGTGCCTAAAATCAATATTTTTCACCCCCCCTGCACCCCTGCACGATTTGATGCCGGCGCGTGGTGCGGGGGGGTGTCGCAGGCGGTGGGGGCGTTGTGGGAGGCGGGCGGAGCGGCAGGCGGGATCGCGATCCCCCGCCCGCCTCCCCTTGAATGATCGTTGGCTTCTAGTGGGTATACCAGGGTGACAGCACATTGCTGACACCCTGGTATAAACGGCTGACATCTGTGCAGATGTCAGCCGTTTAACCCTTTCCATACCGCGGTTCGTATGGAAAAAGTTAACTGTCATCGGTCAGGGAGCTCCCTCCCTCTCCATGGGGGGCTGCTGTGCCTTTGCAGCCCCCCGATGGAGAGGGAGAGAGCCCCCCGACAGCCCCCCTCAGCCCTGTGCTTACCCTTCCCCGTCTGCGAAGTTGTGGCAGACGGGGAAGGTTCCCATGGCAAGAGGACGCCTGCTCAGGCGTCCTGCTGTCCATGGTGCTGAACAGATCTATGCTAAAGGCATAGATCTGTTCAGTGTAAGTAAAATACAGTGCAGAGCCCTATATAGGGTTCTGTACTGTATTATACAGACATCAGACCCACTGGATCTTCAAGAACCAAGTGGGTATGGGTCAAAAAAATGTAAAAAAAAGTGAAAAAAGTTAAGATAAAAAAAAAACATTTATCACTGAATAAAAATTAAAAAAATAAAATAAACTACACATATTAGGTATCGTCGCGTCCGTAACGACCTGATCTATAAAATTACCACATGATCTAACCTGTCAGATGAATGTTGTAAATAACAAAAAAAAAAAAAAGTGCCAAAAAAGCTATTTCTTGTTACCTTGCCGCACAAAAAGTGTAATATAGAGCAACCAAAAATCATATGTACCCTAAACTAGTACCAACGAAACTGCCACCCTATCCCTTAGTTTCTAAAATGGGGTCACTTTTTTGGAGTTTCTACTCTAGGGGTGCATCAGGGGGGCTTCAAATGGGACATGGTGTAAAAAAAAAACAGTCCAGCAAAACCTGCCTTCCAAAAACCGTATGGCATTCCTTTCCTTCTGCGCCCTGCCGTGTGCCCGTACAGCGGTTTACGACCACATATGGGGTGTTTCTGTAAACTACAGAATCAGGGCCATAAATAATGAGCTTTGTTTGGCTGTTAACCCTTGCTTTGTAACTGGAAAAAAAATATTAAAATGGAAAATCTGCCAAAAATGTGAAATTTTGAAATTGTGTCTCTATTTTCCATTAAATCTTGTGCAACACCTAAAGGGTTAACAAAGTTTGTAAAAAGTTTTAAATACTTTGAGGGTGTAGTTTCTTAGATGGGGTCACTTTTATGGAGTTTCTACTCCAGGGGTGCATCAGGGGGGCTTCAAATGGGACATGGTGTCAAAAAAACAGTCCAGCAAAATTAGCCCTCCAAAAACCAAACGGCGCACCTTTCATTCTACGCCCCGCTTTGTGGCCATACAGTATTTTAAGGCCACATATGGGGTGTTTCTGTGTACAGCAGAGTCAGGGCAATAAAGATAAAGTCTTGTTTGGCTGTTAACCCTTGCTTTGTTAGTGGAAAAAATGGGTTAAAATTGAAAATTAGGCAAAAAAATGAAATTCTCAAATTTCATCTCCATTTGCCAATAACTCTTGTGCAACACCTAAAGGGTTAACGACGTATGTAAAATCAGTTTTGAATACCTTGAGGGGTGTAGTTTCTTAGATGGGGTCACTTTTAGGAAGTTTCTACTCTAGGGGTGCATCAGGGGGCTTCAAATGGGACATGGTGTAAATAAACCAGTCCATAAAAATCAGCCTTCCAAAAACCAAACGGCGCACCTTTCACTCTACGCCCCGCTGTGTGGCCGTACAGTAGTTTACGGCCACATATTGGGTGTTTCTGTAAACGGCAGAATCAGGGCCATAAATAATGAGCTTTGTTTGGCTGTTAACCCTTGCTTTGTAACTGGAAAAAAAATATTAAAATGGAAAATCTGCCAAAAATGTGAAATTTTGAAATTGTGTCTCTATTTTCCATTAAATCTTGTGCAACACCTAAAGGGTTAACAAAGTTTGTAAAAAGTTTTAAATACTTTGAGGGTGTAGTTTCTTAGATGGGGTCACTTTTATGGAGTTTCTACTCCAGGGGTGCATCAGGGGGGCTTCAAATGGGACATGGTGTCAAAAAAACAGTCCAGCAAAATTAGCCCTCCAAAAACCAAACGGCGCACCTTTCATTCTACGCCCCGCTTTGTGGCCATACAGTATTTTAAGGCCACATATGGGGTGATTCTGTGTACAGCAGAGTCAGGGCAATAAAGATAAAGTCTTGTTTGGCTGTTAACCCTTGCTTTGTTAGTGGAAAAAATGGGTTAAAATTGAAAATTAGGCAAAAAAATGAAATTCTCAAATTTCATCTCCATTTGCCAATAACTCTTGTGCAACACCTAAAGGGTTAACGACGTATGTAAAATCAGTTTTGAATACCTTGAGGGGTGTAGTTTCTTAGATGGGGTCACTTTTAGGAAGTTTCTACTCTAGGGGTGCATCAGGGGGCTTCAAATGGGACATGGTGTAAATAAACCAGTCCATAAAAATCAGCCTTCCAAAAACCAAACGGCGCACCTTTCACTCTACGCCCCGCTGTGTGGCCGTACAGTAGTTTACGGCCACATATTGGGTGTTTCTGTAAACGGCAGAGTGAGGGCAATAAAGATACAGTCTTGTTTGGCTGTTAACCCTTGCTTTGTTAGTGGAAAAAATGGGTTAAAATGAAAAATTAGACAAAAAAATGAAATTCTCAAATTTCCTCCCCATTTGCTAATAACTCTTGTGAAACACCTAAAGGGTTAACAATGTATGCAGAATCAGTTTTGAATACCTTGAGGGGTGTAGCTTCTTAGATGGGGTCATTTTTGGGTGGTTTCTATTATGTAAGCCTCGCAAAGTGACTTCAGACCTGAACTGGTCCCTAAAAATTGAGTTTTTGTAAATTTCGGAAAAATTTCAAGATTTGCTTCTAAACTTCTAAGCCTTATAACATCCCCAAAAAATAAAATATCATTCCCAAAATAATTCAAACATGAAGTAGACATATAGGGAATGTAAAGTCATCACAATTTTTTGGGGTATTACTATATATTACAGAAGTAGAGAAACTGAAACTTAGAAATTTGCAAATTTTTCAAAATTTTTGGTAAATTAGGTATTTTTTTGTGCAAAAAAAATAATTTTTTTGACTTCATTTTACCAGTGTCATGAAGTACAATATGTGACGAAAAAACAATCTCAGAATGGCCTGGATAAGTCAAAGCGTTTTAAAGTTATTAGCACTTAAAGTGACACTGGTCAGATTTCCAAAAAATGGCCTGGTCCTTAACCACTTCAGCCCCCAGTGCTTAAACACCCTGAAAGACCAGGCCACTTTTTACACTTCTGACCTACACTACTTTCACCGTTTATTGCTCGGTCATGCAACTTACCACCCAAATGAATTTTACCTCCTTTTCTTCTCACTAATAGAGCTTTCATTTGGTGGTATTTCATTGCTGCTGACATTTTTACTTTTTTTGTTATTAATCGAAATTTAACGATTTTTTTGCAAAAAAATTACATTTTTCACTTTCAGTTGTAAAATTTTGCAAAAAAAACGACATCCATATAGAAATTTTGCTCTAAATTTATAGTTCTACATGTCTTTGATAAAAAAAAAATGATTGGGTAAAAAAAAATGGTTTGGGTAAAAGTTATAGCGTTTACAAACTATGGTACAAAAATGTGAATTTCCGCTTTTTGAAGCAGCTCTGACTTTCTGAGCACCTGTCATGTTTCCTGAGGTTCTACAATGCCCAGACAGTACAAACACCCCACAAATGACCCCATTTCTGAAAGTACACACCCTAAGGTATTCGCTGATGGGCATAGTGAGTTCATAGAACTTTTTATTTTTTGTCACAAGTTAGCGGAAAATTATGATTTTTTTTTTTTTTTTTTTTCTTCTTACAAAGTCTCATATTCCACTAACTTGTGACAAAAAATAAAAAGTTCTATGAACTCACTATGCCCATCAGCGAATACCTTGGGGTCTCTTCTTTCCAAAATGGGGTCACTTGTGGGGTAGTTATACTGCCCTGGCATTCTAGGGGCCCAAATGTGTGGTAAGGAGTTTGAAATCAAATTCTGTAAAAAATGACCTGTGAAATCCGAAAGGTGCTCTTTGGAATATGGGCCCCTTTGCCCACCTAGGCTGCAAAAAAGTGTCACACATCTGGTATCTCCGTACTCAGGAGAAGGTGGGGAATGTGTTTTGGGGTGTCATTTTATATATACCCATGCTGGGTGAGAGAAATATCTTGGCAAAAGACAACTTTTCCCATTTTTTTTATACAAAGTTGTCATTTGACCAAGATATTTATCTCACCCAGCATGGGTATATGTAAAAAGACACCCCAAAACACATTCCTCAACTTCTCCTGAGTACGGGGATACCAGATGTGTGACACTTTTTTGCAGCCTAGGTGGGCAAAGGGGCCCATATTCCAAAGAGCACCTTTCGGATTTCACTCCTCATTTTTTCCTGAATTTGATTTCAAACTCCTTACCACACATTTGGGCCCCTAGAATACCAGGGCAGTATAACTACCCCACAAGTGACCCCATTTTGGAAAGAAGACACCCCAAGGTATTCCGTGAGGGGCATGGCGAGTTCCTAGAATTTTTTATTTTTTGTCACAAGTTAGTGGAAAATGATGATTTTTTTATTTTTTTATTTTTTCATACAAAGTCTCATATTCCACAAACTTGTGACAAAAAATAAAAACTTCCATGAACTCACTATGCCCATCAGCGAATACCTTGGGGTCTCTTCTTTCCAAAAAGGGGTCACTTGTGGGGTAGTTATACTGCCCTGGCATTCTAGGGGCCCAAATGTGTGGTAAGTAGGTAAATGACCTGTGAAATCCGAAAGGTGCTCTTTGGAATGTGGGCCCCTTTGCCCACCTAGGCTGCAAAAAAGTGTCACACATCTGGTATCTCTGTATTCAGGAGAAGTTGAGGAATGTGTTTTGGGGTGTCTTTTTACATATACCCATGCTGGGTGAGATAAATATCTTGGTCAAATGCCAACTTTGTATAAAAAAATGGGAAAAGTTGTCTTTTGCCAAGATATTTCTCTCACCCAGCATGGGTATATGTAAAATGACACCCCAAAACACATTCCCCAACTTCTCCCGATTACGGAGATACCAGATGTGTGACACTTTTTTGCAGCCTAGGTGGGCAAAGGGGCCCATATTCAAAAGAGCACCTTTCGGATTTCACAGGTCATTTTTTACAGAATTTGATTTCAAACTCCTTACCACACATTTGGGCCCCTAAAATGCCAGGGCAGTATAACTACCCCACAAGTGACCCCATTTTGGAAAGAAGAGACCCCAAGGTATTCGCTGATGGGCATAGTGAGTTCATGGAACTTTTTATTTTTTGTCACAAGTTAGTGGAATATGAGACTTTGTATGAAAAAAAAAAAAAAATAAGCATTTTCCACTAACTTGTGACAAAAAATAAAAAATTCTAGGAACTCGCCATGCCCCTCACGGAATACCTTGTGGTGTCTTCTTTCCAAAATGGGGTCACTTGTGGGGTAGTTATACTGCCCTGGCATTTTCCAGGGGCCCTAATGTGTGGTAAGTAGGTAAATGACCTGTGAAATCCTAAAGGTGCTCTTTGGAATATGGGCCCCTTTGCCCACCTAGGCTGCAAAAAAGTGTCACACATGTGGTATCGCCGTATTAAGGAGAAGTTGGGGAATGTGTTTTGGGGTGTCATTTTACATATACCCATGCTGGGTGAGAGAAATATCTTGGCAAAAGACAACTTTTCCCATTTTTTTATACAAAGTTGGCATTTGACCAAGATATTTCTCTCACCCAGCATGGTTATATGTAAAATGACACCCCAAAACACATTCCCCAACTTCTCCTGAGTACGGCGATACCAGATGTGTGACACTTTTTTGCAGCCTAGATGCGCAAAGGTGCCCAAATTCCTTTTAGGAGGGCATTTTTAGACATTTGGATACCAGACTTCTTCTCACGCTTTGGGGCCCCTAGAATGCCAGGGCAGTATAAATACCCCACATGTGACCCCATTTTGGAAAGAAGACACCCCAAGGTATTCAATGAGGGGCATGGCGAGTTCATAGAAATTTTTTTTTTTTGGCACAAGTTAGCGGAAATTGATATTTTTAATTTTTTTCTCACAAAGTTTCCCGTTCCGCTAACTTGGGACAAAAATTTCAATCTTTCATGGACTCAATATGCCCCTCACGGAATACCTGGGGGTGTCTTCTTTCCGAAATGGGGTCACATGTGGGGTATTTATACTGCCCTGGCATTCTAGGGGCCCTAAAGCGTGAGAAGAAGTCTGGAATATAAATGTCTAAAATTTTTTACGCATTTGGATTCCGTGAGGGGTATGGTGAGTTCATGTGAGATTTTATTTTTTGACACAAGTTAGTGGAATATGAGACTTTGTAAGAAAAAAAAAAAAAAATTCTGCTAACTTGGGCCAAAAAAATATCTGAATGGAGCCTTACAGAGGGGTGATCAATGACAGGGGGGGTGATCAATGACAGGGGGGTGATCAATGACAGGGGGGTGATCAATGACAGGGGGGTGATCAATGACAGGGGGGTGATCAATGACAGGGGGTTGATCAATGACAGGGGGGTGATCAGGGAGTCTATATGGGGTGATCACCACAGTCATTGATCACGCCCCTGTAAGGCTTCATTTAGACGTCCGGATGCGTTTTGCGGATCCGATCCATCTATCAGTGGATCCGTAAAAATCATGCGGACGTCTGAATGGAGCTTTACAGGGGGGTAATCAATGACAGGGGGGTAATCAATGACAGGGGGGTGATCAGGGAGTCTATATGGGGTGATAACCACAGTCATTGATCACGCCCCTGTAAGGCTTCATTCAGACGTCCGGATGCGTTTTGCGGATCCGATCCATCTATCAGTGCATCCGTAAAAATCATGCGGACATCTGAATGGAGCTTTACAGGGGGGTAATCAATGACAGGGGGGTGATCAGGGAGTCTATATGGGGTGATCACCACAGTCATTGATCATGCCCCTGTAAGGCTTCATTCAGACGTCCGGATGCGTTTTGCGGATCGGATCCATCTATCAGTGCATCCGTAAAAATCATGCGGACATCTGAATGGAGCTTTACAGGGGGGTGATCAGGGAGTCTATATGGGGTGATCACCACAGTCATTGATCACGCCCCTGTAAGGCTTCATTCAGACGTCCGGATGCGTTTTGCGGATCCGATCTATCTATCAGTGGATCCGTAAAAATCATGCGGACGTCTGAATGGAGCTTTACAGGGGGTTGATCAATGACAGGGGGGTGATCAGGGAGTCTATATGGGGTGATAACCACAGTCATTGATCACGCCCCTGTAAGGCTTCATTCAGACGTCCGGATGCGTTTTGCGGATCCGATCCATCTATTAGTGGATCCGTAAAAATCATGCGGACATCTGAATGGAGCTTTACAGGGGGGTAATCAATGACAGGGGGGTGATCAATGACAGGGGGGTGATCAGGGAGTCTATATGGGGTGATCAGGGGTGATCAGGGGTGATCAGGGGCTAATAAGGGGTTAATAAGTGACGGGGGGGGGTGTAGTGTAGTGTAGTGGTGCTTGGTGGGACTTTACTGAGCTACCTGTGTCCTCTGGTGGTCGATCCAAACAAATGGGACCACCAGAGGACCAGGTAGCAGGTATATTAGACGCTGTTATCAAAACAGAGTCTAATATACCTGTTAGGGGTTAAAAAAAACACATCTCCAGCCTGCCAGCGAACGATCGCTGCTGGCAGGCTGGAGATCAACTCTCTTACCTTCCGTTCCTGTGAGCGCGCGCGCCTGTGTGCGCGCGTTCACAGGAAATCTCGGCCATCGCGAGATGACGCATATATGCGTGACTCTGCGCAGGGCTGCCACCTCCGGAACGCGTTCCTGCGTTAGGCGGTCCGGAGGTGGTTAAGGTGAAAATGAGCCCGGTCCTTAAGGGGTTAAAGAACCACAATAAATTGGGCATACATTAGTCTGTAGTTTGAGTGAATGAGACACTCACAGAGCATGCGTATAATGTTTCTAAAAATGATGCGTATAAAGTTCCTTGAAATGATATTTATAGTGGTCTAAATATCTGTATTGTTCTCATAGAAAATAATATGCAGTTGCTATGAGTAAAGACCGCTTATTGGCATATGATTATGGGTGCCGTCTTGCAGGACGGACCCTTGGTGAGGATAAATAGCTCCGGTTTGTTGGAATTGAATGTCCGGACCTGGTTTCCACCGATGGTTATAGGTAAAGTGCTGTCACACTAGATGTAAATAAGTGGATAGGTCTTACCTTCTCCTTTTAGATTTCGGCTTAATTGCATACCCGATGTTAAATTCGCTGCTGTGCTTATTGTCCTTACACGCTCGTGCGAACGCCGGCGTGTCACGTGGTCTGTGAAGGGATTTGAGCTTGTTTCTCATAGCGAGGTATCGCGGGAACTGATGCCGTAAGTCTGATGTGCATGATGCGAATGTGAGCACCTCAGGCAATGGTGGAACCCCTGCAAGGGCCCTCCCTATTGGCACGTTGTTTAACTTGCTACCCAAATTTGATGGCCAGAATATGTCATTGTCGGACTGGGTGTCAAGATTACAGAGCGCTGCTAGGATTTACAATGTCAGCCCAGAACTACAAGTAGAAATCGCTTTGGCGGCTCTAGAGGGTGAGGCCCGACAAAATGTTCTACTACAACCGGAAGCCACGCGCAATACATTGAAATAGATTCCTGAAAGAAATATACGGTGAAACGGCCATCACAGGGCACCTCAGGGCGAAATTCTTTTACCGAATTCAGCGGGAAGACAAAGGTGTCTCGCAGTATGCAATGGTGCTACAGGAAGTTTTGGCCGAAGTGCAGAAAAAAGAGGCGGACGGGGTAACCGCCATGGGAACTGCAGATCGGATCCTGCGGGAACAATTCATTCTGGGACTCTACAGCACTCCCCTGAAACGGGCCCTGTAGGAACGAGTTAGGGTGGACCCTACACTAAAAGTTAATGATTGTATCCGCGCTGTCAGATGGTTCTTTTCTCTGTGTACATCAATGCACAGAGCCGCTGCTAGATACCTAAAGAGATCGGTGCCTCGATTCTCAAAGTTAAATATATATCAGAAGAAGAGGTATGGTATCAGCGCAGGAATAAAAGAACACATGGGGTAAAGTCGAGTATCAGTAATAAGTACCTGTTGTAATCGGGTGTAGGTTAGGACTGTTCTTAGTAGATTAGATCTTCACAGTGCTCGACAGTACAAGGTGGATAGCAAGTTTTCCTGCTCAACTTCAAAAAACTAGCGCGTCGCTCCGGCCGGCAGCTGGCGCACGCACGAAGGAGAGTGATGGTGAAGGAATCTGAAAGCGTAGCGTGTGACGTCACAGCTGTAGTACGGATACTTCCAAGGACCAAAAAAACAATCCTACGCGTTTCGAAGTCAGCGGACTTCTTCGTCAGGGACGATTGTTACAATCAGTCCTATGGAGTAAATAAGATTCCGGTTCCCATGGTAACTGCTAACCATTCCAGCGCTACGGTTCTAGATCTGTATCTCAAGAAGGTATGAAGTATGTTCCAATAGTTCAAGGATTCCGTTTCCCTGTCTGTGGGGGGTCTGGTATTGGGGCTGTTTTATTAGGGGTGTTTTATTATAATTATTATTAAAAAGCAAAAAGTTCAATTTCTTGGTTTAAACCCCTTGGGGCTAAGCTGTTCAGTCTGAAAATCCACTTGCTCTCACAACATGACATATGTTGTATAAAATCTCCACCTCTTATGTTAGGTTTGACCCTTTCGATACCCCCAAATGTAGAGCCAGAAAGTGCCCCCGTGGAATTCAGTGTAGTGGCGGGACAAGGGGTGTCCGACATATTTTTTATTTATATTATTTGAATGTTCAGCCAATCTGATTTTAAGTTCGCGTTTGGTTCTCCCTACATAAAGTTTCTGGCAAGGACATTTAATGAAGTATACTACTCCCCTAGTGCTGCAGGAGATATATTGATTAATTTTGTAGGTATGATGAGTGTTACCCATCTCTGTTATAGGATATTTAGTTAAACCGGGTTTTATCCTCTTGCAATTTTTGCATAGTTTACAGGGAAAGAAACCTCTCTGTCCTATTTGGCTAGTTTTAATATTTTTAAGGTAGCTAGATGATTTACATGAGGGGGCTATCATATTAGCTAGGTTTGAACCCTTCTTGAAAATGAATGTTGGATGTGCCGGAATTTTCTCCCCTATCATTTTGTCCTGGCGTAGCATTTCCCAGTGCTTTTTAACGATCTTTCTCAGGATAAATGATCCTTCACTATATGTTGAAATGATAGAGATTTTAATGAGGGTATTAGTTGAGTCAGTCCCCTCACTAATTTGTTTTTTCTCTCTGGCATCCTGCAGGAGTGTATTGCGATCAACTTCTCTGATCTGCTCCACAATTATTTCTAGATCTTTGCTGTCGTATCCTTTTTCCATAAATTTATTATTTATGCAATTAAGGTATGGTGGCTCACTCTGTACACAGCTGTGGAAGTGGGTGCTGCTAAGTCTGCTATGACTCACCCAGTCATAAAGGGGATTTAAGGTATATGTAAGTAGAAAGACTGAGCACTCTCCAGCTGGACCAAGTGAAGACCAAGAACAAATATATATAATATAAGAATAATTTATTAGTGGAAAATTGATAAATAGCCCTGAACTTATAGCAATAAAATATCAAATACAATGCTAATATAAAATGATGTAGTACCCAAATAGCGAATTAGAATGTAATAATAACACCTGCATAAATACAATAATATAACATAGACAATGCTAAAAAGAGATAACATAGACAATGCTAAAAAGAGAGATAAAAAGAGATAAATTTATCTCTTTTTAGTTGCCCTTTTTTATCTCTTTTTAGCATTGTCTATGTTATATTATTGTATTTATGCAGGTGTTATTATTACATTCTAATTCGCTATTTGGGTACTACATCATTTTATATTAGCATTGTATTTGATATTTTATTGCTATAAGTTCAGGGCTATTTATCAATTTTCCACTAATAAATTATTCTTATATTATATATATTTGTTCTTGGTCTTCACTTGGTCCAGCTGGAGAGTGCTCAGTCTTTCTACTTACATATAATTTATTATTTAGCTCCCTAGTTTCCTCTTCAAAGTGAGTGATCTCCGAGCAATTTCTGCGTATCCTAATATATTGACTTCAGGGAATGTTTGTAAGCCAGATGGGCAGGTGGCAGCTGTTCAGTGGAATAAAACTATTGCAGTCAGTCGGTTTATGATATGTTTTAGTTTGAATGATTCCTTCTTTGATAAATATTGTTAGATCTAAAAAATTAACTTGTTCCCTACTGTAGTGCAGCGTAAAATTTAAATAAAATTCATTTTTATTTAGATCATTTAAAAACTTCTCAAGTTCTGCTTCCCCATCTTTCCAAATAAAAACAATATCGTCAATAAAACGTTTCCAGAGGACCAGACCCGCACCAAGCCCGCCACAGGGGAAGATGGCTGAATCCTCCTATCGACCCATGTATAGATTTGCGAAGCTTGGTGCGAATCTGGTCCCCATCGCTGTACCCCATGTCTGTAGATAAAAGTCATGATTATATTTAAAATAATTATGGGTGAGGATAAACATAATGCAGTCCCCAATAAAGGTGATTTGATTTTTGGGCATTTTTCCATCTTTTTCCATAAAGTATTCACTTGCAGATCTTCCTTTGGAGTTTTCTATAACGGTATACAGGGAGGTTACGTCTAGGGTACCCAGAATATAACCATCCTTCCATTCAATATTTCTCAATAGTTGTAGGATATGTTTTGTATCCTTAAGGTAGGCAGGAAGTTTTTGTACGTGACTTTGTAATAGAGTATCGACATATTTTGATAAATTCGCTGTCAGACTGTCGATACCCGAAATGATGGGGCGTCCAGGGGGATTAGTTTGATGTTTGTGGATTTTAGGCAAGTAATAAAAAATTTGGATTTTTGGGCATTGGTTGTTCATATATGTTGCCTCTTCTGTGTTCAGTATACCTTTTGATTTTCCCTTTTTCATTAATTGGTTCAATTGATTTTTGTAGTTATTAGTTGGATCCAGGTCCAATTTTTTGTATGTTTTTTTCTCACTGAGGAGTCTGATGGATTTTTAAAAAAAATTTTTTTTGAAAAGAAAAGATACTATATATCCGAATCACCTCTCAAAAAACTGTGAAGATCTAATCTATTAAGAACAGTCCCAACCTACACCCGATTACAACAGGTACTTATTACTGATACTCGACTTTACCCCATGTGTTCTTTTATTCCTGCGCTGATACCATACCTCTTCTTCTGGACCCTACACTAACCTTTCAACAAATATTAGCAGTGACAGTGGCACAGAGAAAAGAAGAAAGTTATGTGTCCGGAGTGATACGGACCCAGACCGTCACCTCCCTCGGGGTTTCAAAGAGCGAAGAGGTCTTAGTCAGAGTAGTATAAGACTTGCAGAGCTCTCTGAGTGCTATGCACGAAAAGTTGACACACCTGGAAAAACGGATGGAGTCGCGCTATACCCCTGAAACTGCCTACCCGGCCCGACAACAAATTTATCAGGCGCCCCATGGGTTCCTATACCAGAATGTCCTCACCCTAATTTACCTTCTCACCAAGCTCCTCAATATCCTCCAAGGAGGCCCGTCAATCAAGTCCTAAGGGCACCCCCCTATACGCAGACAAGGAGAAGGCCGTCAAGGGGCACAGTGTTGGGGCTGTGGAAATTATGGACATTATGACAGAGTGTCGGAGTGATGTGGCTGGATGCCCAGAGCCACCGTTAAACTTCCTCCCCCGCAGTAGTATGGCGTACTGCGGGGGAGGTGGAGAGCCAAGATACCCAGTATGGCTCCGAACACCTGGTCGCAGGGTGTCCCACCATTCGAGCTGAATTTGAAGGCATTCCGGTCGACTGCTTAGTGGATACCGGGTCACAAGTAACGACTATTCCTGAGTCACTCTTCTACCGTTTCTTCCAAGTGCTGGCCAAGCCAGAGCGAGAGACGCTGGTCTGGGTTACAGCGGCCAATCAACAACAGATCCCTGTCACAGGAGTCGTGTGGATAAATGTACAGCTATGTGGGCAAGAAGTGGGACGGAAAGGTATCTTGTTGGTCCCTGAGACATTCAAAGAAGATGTGCCTGTGATAATGGGCATGAATATTCTGTGAGAATTGGATCAGATAATGTTCACCAAACGGGGGCCGGGATATTGGAAGCAAACCACTCCGCACAAACCTACTCAGAAAGCGTTTCAACGGCTGATCCGATTCTGTGGGACACAGAAAAGTGTCCCAGCACACCAGTCTGTGGGAACGATCCGAGCGCCAGGAAAGGCTACCCTCACCCTCCCCCTGGACGGGAGACCGTGTTTATGTTACCCGTGGGAACCTTCCGCAATCTTGAAGGTATGGAGGTGTTCATCGAACTGACGGCCCTAGGAGAGTTGGGTCAGGATGTCCTGGTGGCCCGAACACTGGGAGTGGTCCAGAATGGACGAGTACCCATAAGAGCTGTGAATATGGGACATCTAGACGTTTCCTTGATGCCAGGAGTGGAACTGGCTCGTGTGTACCTACATCGGGGAGAAGTACTGAGTTGGAGAGAAGTGACTCTAGCTCCGGTAGGTAATGCTCTTTGGACCCTGGCAGTTACTGCCAGTGTAGAAGAGGTGCCGACCCCAGAATGGAATGGGAGAACCATCTTGGATGAAATGGAAATAGATGTGAAGGCTCTCAGTTCGGACCAACAGCAAGCAGTTGAAAACATGCTATGGGAGAATCAGGCTGCATTCGCCCCTCACGCCGATGACTTTGGCTGCACGGATGCTATCACACATGAGATACCGATGGGGGACACTCCTCCAATTCGGGAGCGATATCGGCAGATTCCACCAAAGTTGTACCAGGAAGTTAAAACGTTGTTGAAACAGATGATAGATTCCGGAGTGGTGCGGGGTAGCCAGAGCCCTTGGGTGGCCCCAGTGTTGCTTGTTAAGAAGAAGGATGGCACTATTCGGATTTGTGTGGATTACCGGCAGTTGAATGCATGCACCGCGCGAGACTCATATCCTCTGCCACGTATCGAGGAGTCTCTGACTGCTCTAGGATGAGCCAAATACTTCTCTACTTTGTACCTGGCGAGCGGGTACTGGCAAGTACCAATGGCCGAGCAAGACAAGGCAAAGACAGGGTTCATACTCCCCATGGGACTATTCGAATTCAACAGGATGCCTGTAACAGTCCTACAGGCTCACCTGAGTCAGAGGACCGCTTGCTGGGGGTAGGAGTGGAGCCCAGTGGCAAGGACCGCAGGCAGGTAGTAGGTGCAGGAAGTCTGGCAGAGGCGTAGTCGGTAGGCAGGCGGTGGGTCAGGGCAGGCGGCAGTAAGCGTGGTCAGACAATCCGGATGGCAACGGTGGTAGCAGTTCAGTAGGTAGGGATAAAGCAGAAGAGTAGTCGGTAGGCAATTCCTAGTCAGCAGTGGACTTCCAGCAAGAGCAGCAGATGAGGAGAAGCTGATCAAGGCTCAGGAGCTCAATAATCAGCAAACTGGAGTGCAAGGGGCTGGACTTATATAGGGAAGTACCAGGTGTGGGGAATCAAGGGTAATGAGCAAGGCTTGGCAAGACTGAGGTTAACTAATAGGCTTCAGGGAGGAATGTCCAGAGAGGACGGTAGCCTAGTAAGCAGGGCTACCGCCTGGGATGTGGCTGGTCACGGGTTTGAATCCCGACAGTACTCCCCCCCTTCCAAGGTGACCTCCGGTCACCGCAGGGGCAGGCTTACCAGGGTGCCATTGGTGGAACTCTTTTACCAGTCTGGGGGCGTGGACATTTTCTTCTCGCTCCCAGGAGTTATCCTCGGGAGGGTAACCCTCCCACCCATTTAGGTATTGTAGTCTTCCCCGGTGGATCCTGGAGTCGAGAATCTTTGTGACAACGTATTCTTCTTCACCCTGTACCCTCACGGGTGGTGGAGGGGGCGAGTGGCGGCCTGTGAAGGTGTTCTCCACGTATGGCTTGAGGAGAGAGCAATGGAAGACAGGGTGCACCCTAATGGAGTCCGGAAGGTCGAGCCGGAACGTGACTTCGTTGATTTGTGCGGTGATCCGGAACGGACCCATGTATCTTTGGGCAAATTTTTTGGAGGGGACCTTCAATCTGAGGTTCCTGGTGGACAGCCACACCTTGTCTCCCACATGGAAGCCCGGGGTGGGTTTGCGACGTCTGTCTGCTCCCTGTTTAAAGCGCCTCTGGGCAAGCTGGAGGTTGTCTATAATGTTCTTTTGTGCCTCCTGTAGGGTTGTTAGGCGTTCGGCCACTGCTGGGAGGGTGGAGGCGACGGGTAGGTGGGGAATGAACACCGGGTGCGAGCCTGTGTTAGCAAAGAAGGGGCTGTGCTTGGTTTAGCTGTGCTCAGCATTGTTGTAGGCGAACTCGGCCGTGGGGAGATGATCAAGCCAGTCATCCTGCAGGTGGGAGCTGAAACAGCGTAGGTATTTCTCTAGGGTCTGATTAGTTCTCTCCGTCTGCCCGTTTGACTGAGGGTGGAAAGCAGAGGACAGGTTCACTTTAACCCCGAGCGCCAGGCAGAAGTTCTTCCAGAACTTTGAGGCAAATTGTACGCCTCGGTCGGAGACCACATCGTCCGGGATCCCATGCTGCCTGAAGACCTCTCTGAGAATAAGATCGGCCGTCTGTTTGGCTGTGGGTAGGCCTTTGTAGGGGATGAAATGGGCCATCTTGGTGAGACGGTCGACCACGACCAGGATGGTGTTCATCCCTTTTGAAGGAGGAAGGTCTACCACAAAGTCCATGGAGATCGAGCCCCAGGGGCGGGAGGGAATCGGGAGGGGTTGCAACAGACCCACGGGAGAGGAACGAGGAGTCTTATTGCGGGCACAGACCGTGCACGAGGAGATGTACCTCTTGATGTCCTCCTTGTATGTTGGTCACCAGAAGGAGCGGGAGAGAAGCTCCTGGGTCTTTCTTGTGCCAAAATGGCCGGCCACCTTGGAGTCATGGTTGAGTATGAGCACTTTGAGCCGTGCGATTTCTGGTACATATAGTTGTAGGTCCTGATCAAACCAATGACCGTTCTTAAACGTAAGGCTGACATTCCCTGTGGGGTGGGAGAGGAAGGGGTCATTTTCATATCCTTCTTTGATTGTGCCCAGGAGTTCTTTAGAGTAGGTGGCCCCTACGACCCTTCTCTCGGGTAGGATGTTATTTTGGCCCTTGTTACTCTGTGAGGGCTCGGAAAACATTCTGGAGAGGGCGTCAGCCTTGCCGTTTTTTGATCCGGGGCGATAGGTGATGAGAAAGTTGAAGCAGGAAAAGAATAGGCTCCATCTGGCCTGTCTGGCTGAGAGTCTCTTAGCGCTGCGGATGAACTCGAGGTTCTTGTGGTCAGTTAGTACGATTATGGGGTTGGAGGCTCCCTCCAGCAGGTGTCTCCACTCGGAGAAGGCATCCTTGATCGCCAGTAGTTCTTTGTTTCATTACATCTGGCGGGAGAAATATGCGCACGGGTGTAATAGCATCCTCTCCCCTGTCCGTTGTGACAAAACTGCCTCCACCGCGGAGTCTGATGCATACACTTCGACTGTAAATGGCAGCTCGGGGTTCGGGTGGATTAAGATTGGAGCAGAAGTGAAGAGGAGTTTCAACTTGGTGAAGGCCTCCTGGGCCTTGAGTGTCCAGGAGAAGGGGACTGCCTTCTTGGTGAGTTGGGTGATTGGTGCTATGACCTTGGAGAAGTTCCGGATAAACTTCCGATAGAAGTTGGCGAAGCCAATGAATCTTTGTATCTCCTTCTCGTTTCTCGGAACGGGCCAGTTCATCACAGCTTGGACCTTCCCCGGATCCATACTTAGGCCCTCAGGGGAGATGATGTATCCGAGGAACTGAGTGGTGGTTCGCTCAAACTCGCATTTCTCTAGCTTGATATAGAGAGAGTTCTGTTGGAGTCTCTGCAGTACCCTGCGGACGTGTTCGCAGTGCTGCTCGAGGTCTTCAGAGAAGATCAAGATGTCGTCCAGGTAAACGACTACAAACAGATCCAGCATGTCCCTGAGGACGTCGTTAATGAAGTGCTGGAAGGTGGCAGGAGCATTGCAGAGTCCGAAAGGCATGACCAGGTACTCGAAATGACCATAACGTGTCCGGAAGGCGGTCTTCCATTCGTCCCCAGGGCGGATTCGGACGAGGTTGTAGGCCCCTCGAAGGTCGAGTTTAGTGAAGATCTTCGCTGCCCGGAGTCTCTCGAGAAGTTCTGAAATTAGTGGGAGCGAGTACCGTTTTTTTACGGTTATGTTATTTAAGCTTTCTGTAGTCTATGCAGGGACGCAGGGAGGAGTCTTTTTTCTCTACGAAGAAAAAGGGGGCTCCTGCTGGGGAGGTAGAGGGCCGGATGAACCCCTTCCTCAGGTCCTCGTCCAGGTACTCTTTCAGAGCCTTGAGTTCAGGCTCTGAGAGGGGGTAGATACTGCCAAAGGGTATTTCGGCCCCGGGCAACAGTTCTATAGGGCAGTCGTAGGGTCGGTGTGGTGGCAGCTTGTCTGCGTTTTTCTTGTCGCAGACATCCTGGAACTCGCTGTATTGAGGGGGTAGCAGATCCTTGACGGATAGTTTTGAGATGGTGGTGTCTTCGGGTGGAAGGACGGGTTTGTGGGAGCAATTTAGCGAGCAGAACTCGGACGGGAATCGTATGCAGCGGGTTTCCCAGTCCACCGAGGGGTTGTGGGTGGCCAACCAAGGGATGCCCAAGATCACCGAGAACTTCGGGGAAGCGATCAGCGAGAAGTGGATCTTTTCGCGGTGATCGGGTTCTATGAGGAGTTGTAGTTCGGTGGTCTCGTGAGTGGCCGGCCCCGAGGAGAGTGGGGATCCGTCAACGGTTTCCAGGTCAACGGGGGCTGCCTTGATTGTCAGTGGCTGCCTTGATTGTCAGTGGGGCGAAGGTTAGGTCCATGAAGTTGCCTCCCGCCCCGGAGTCTAACATCGCTGAACAGGGGAGTTGTCGCCCCTCAATGTCGATGAGGATGGGAACGATAAAGTGGGATCCATGAGCCTCCGTGTTGTTATTTTCCGGGGCTGCTGGCGGGGTTGGAGTCTGTGGTTGCTCCTTTAGTTCCGTGACGGCAATAGTCTTTCGGATCTTATGAGGACATTTGATGGCAAAATGAACTGGCTCCCCACAGTAGAGGCAGAGGTTTTCGGCCAGCCGTCTCTCCTTCTCAGCTGTAGATAGAGACCTACGTAGAGCATCGACCTGCATAGGTTCAGTTGCTGATTGGGGGTCGCGCTGGGCGTTGGAAGAGGAGGAGTAAGTGGGTTTGTGGTCCGAGGACCAGAGTCTTTCTTTCTTCCTCTCGGAGAGTCTTTGATCTATCCGGATGCATAACTGAATGAAGTCATCCAGATTGTCCGGGGCCTCAACTCTGGCGAGTTCGTCCTTTATAAATTCTGACAGGCCTCGCCGGAATTGGCTCCTCTGTGCCGCTGGGTTCCAGGTGGTGTCCGTGACCCAACGGTGAAACTCGGCGGTGTATTCGGCGACGGAGCGTCTCCCTTGCCGCAGACCATGTAGTCACGCCTCAGCTGTCACACAGCGGTTGGGGTCGTCGAAGACTTGGCTCATGGCGGTGATGAAGTTGTTTAGGTTGTCCAGGAGCTGACTGTTAGTCTCCACGTAAGGTGATGCCCATGCTAATGCTTCTTCCGTCAGGAGATTGACCATGAATAGCACCTTCTTTTTCTCGGTGGTGAAGGGGGCCGGGTACATCTGAAAATAGATGCGGCATTGGTTTAGAAACCCCCGATACTGGCGTCTGTCGCCGCCGAATCTTGATGGGAGTGGCATGCGGGTGTCTGCGGCCGCGCCGCGGACGTCCAGGTGTTGCCTCTGTAGTTCAATAATCTCCCTTTGCTGGCTTTGGACTACGCCTTGGAGCTGGGAAAATTTCTCCTGATATGTAGTACCAAATTCTTGAAGTTCGGAGACCTGGTTAAGCAGAGTGGCCATTGCGGACTCCATAGTGTGGCTGATTATTCTGTAACAGTCCTACAGGCTCACCTGAGTCAGAGGACCGCTTGCTGGGGGTAGGAGTGGAGCCCAGTGGCAAGGACCGCAGGCAGGTAGTAGGTGCAGGAAGTCTGGCAGAGGCGTAGTCGGTAGGCAGGCGGTGGGTCAGGGCAGGCGGCAGTAAGCGTGGTCAGACAATCCGGATGGCAACGGTGGTAGCAGTTCAGTAGGTAGGGATAAAGCAGAAGAGTAGTCGGTAGGCAATTCCTGGTCAGCAGTGGACTTCCAGCAGTAGCAAGAGCAGCAGATGAGGAGAAGCTTGATCAAGGCTCAGGAGCTCAATAATCAGCAAACTGGAGTGCAGGGGGCTGGACTTATATAGGGAAGTACCAGGTGTGGGGAATCAAGGGTAATGAGCAAGGCTTGGCAAGACTGAGGTTAACTAATAGGCTTCAGGGAGGAATGTCCAGAGAGGACGGTAGCCTAGTAAGCAGGGCTACCGCCTGGGATGTGGCTGGACACGGGTTTGAATCCCGACAATGCCATTTGGGCTGACTAATGATTTTCCGGCAGTTACATCTAGTTCTTTAATAAAGCCGGTTTATCTTCAGTCTCCTTGTCTGCTGTACTGTATGCTTTGCGGTCTCTCCCTCTTCTGACCGCTACATCACCATGCCAGCTGAAGTGATCATTTTTGAATACTTCACTCATCACAACTTATTATCCATAGTAATCAGTTTGTTGTATATGCCTAGCATAAGTTGCCTTAGTTTCCCTTTAATGTTTATATACTAGCCCAGTATAAAAAAGTATCAAAAGGGTTTTTATCAACAAAGTGTTGGTGGAAGGTGACATTTAGGAATACATTACTCTGATCAGCTAATCTGATCAGCTTCTATGAGTAGGAAAGTTCCAGGCTGGACTAGAGTAATGCTGTGGATGTTGTGTATCTAGAATTTTTAAAGGCATTTAATACTGTACCACATAGTAAATTAGTACATAAGATTAAAATATTGGGCTAGAGGAAATTATGTTATGTACTGCAGTACATGGGACAATCAGTGTATTCCTATTAAGCCCTGCCACAGGAACTTTGCTATGGCAGGCCTCTGAACCTTCAGGAGACCCCTGGCTGCCAAAACGACTTGCTTGGCTTGCAGGATCAAGGTGTAGGGCAGCAGTTCAGTCACTGGGAGAGTAGAGCACCCAGTAAATGGCCACTCAGGTGCTGTGGTCGCAATTGACTACGGCATCTGGGGAGTTAGAAGTCTGTGATTGGAGTTGTCTCTGGTCACAGAGTCTGCCACAAGGTGTCTGCTGTGTAAAACCGCAGGCACTCCAGGAGCTATGGTGTCTGCTTCCCGACATGTATGGCGGTTGTTTGTAAAGGATTAATGACCTTGTAAAGGAGTAAAATGTCCAACTTCTGCAAAGTAATCAACACAGAGGAACATAATATAATATTACTCCAAGGTAAATTAAATCAGAGGCTAGGACAAAGAGGCACAGATGCTCATGACAAGAACATATATTTGCCTTTATACAGGTAACTAGTCAGACCACACTAATGGAATATTGTGTGCAATTTTGGGCATCAGTGCATGGAAAGAATATAGCTGAACTAGGGCAGGTGCAGAGGACAGCAACCATGGGAATTAACTTGGCTGCATTACCAAGACAGGTTTTCAAACTTGCGTTTATTTAGCATGGAAATAAGACAACTTGGAGGAGGAGATCTAAAGAAGGGGATGTCCAGGATCAGACAAATATGGCGGCAAAAATAGCACTACATCTGTCCACAAGTTGTGTATGTAGTATTGGTATTGCATAACAGCTCCATTCACAACCCCTTAACATGTACAAATATATAAATGGGCAGTACAGAAATCTTTCTAATGTTCTTTTTGCACTTAGGTTTTACCATCAACATTCTTTCTAATGTTCTTTTTGCACTTAGGTTTTACCATCAACATAGACAGGGATTCTTAACTGTAAGAGCAGTGAGACTATGGAACTCTCTGCCACGAGATATTGTGATGGTTGTCTCATTTTAAATGCTCAAGAAGGGTCTGGATGAATGTAATTCAGGTTATTTCAGGTTATGGATACTACATTTCTGGAAATGGGACTTGATCCAGAGATCTTTTCTGATTGTAGGATTTGGAGTCAGGAAATTCTCCCTTAATATGGGACAAATGGCACACCACCTGAGGGTTTTTGCCTTTCTCTGCAGAATTATATGCTGGAATTGATGGATACGTATATTTTTTCAACCTATGTTATGTTACTAAATTCAGCATGGAAATTCCTGTTATCTGAGATAATTAAATATTTATGAAATAATTCTGAGGGGTTCATTTTAACTAATGCTTGAATGCACATTTTTTAGAGCAATGGCACACTCCAGTGATTTGCTAATGGAATAATGCACTAGAATTGTGATACTGTGCTTGATAATTTTAAAGGATACAATGTGTTTGCATTTGCAGGCATTTTAAATGTGCATACAGACATATAGTGCGGTTAGATGTGTAACTCAGCTTTTTTAAAATGTATTCATTAGTGACTCATGTCAGAGCCATTGCTATATTTTACCTTTATATTATTGTTTGCACAGTAGCTAGCATTGCTACCATGCAATACTGGGGTCCTAGGTTTTTATCCTACCATGGGTAACACTTAGGCTATTTTCACACTGGCGTTTCTGGGTCCGCTTGTGAGATCCGTTTTAGGGCTATCACAAGCGGCCCAAAACGGATCAGTTAGGCCCCAATGCATTCTGAATGGATAAGGATCCGTTCATAATGCATCAGTTTGGCTCCGTTCCGTCTCCATTCCGCTCTGGAGGCGGACAACAAAACGCTTCTTGCAGCGTTTTGGTGTCTGCCTGACGATGCACAGCAAAACGGATCCGTCCTGACTTACAATGTAAGTCAATGGGGACGGATCCGTTTTCACTGACACAATATGGTGCAATTGAAAATGGATCCGTCCCCCATTGACTTTCAATGTAAGTCAGGGCGGAATCGGTTTTGACTTAGACTTTTTTTTTAAAGAATAATGCAAACGGATCCGTTCTGAACGGATACAAGCGTTTGCATTATCGGTCCGGATCCGTCTATGCAGATACATGACGGATCCGCACCGAACGCAGGTGTGAAAGTAGCCTTATATGGAGTTTACACCTGTGTTTTAAGAAGGCTTCCTCCAGGTTCTCGTAAATTGGCCATAATGCATGTGTTTGAGATAGGAAATTTAATCTTTGCGCTCCATTGGGAACAGGGACTGATGTGATTGATAATTGCCGTTAAGTGCTGTGAAATATGTTGGTGCTATATCAGCAACAGAAGCAAACAATACTTCATGGGGAAATCATATTCATATCATCAGATGAATCTGTGTCTACAATATTACAGTATAAAATAAGAATTCCTTATTTACAGTACTTTATATATGAAAAATTTATATATGGACAGAGTCCATATCAAGTACAATATGTAAGAGTTGAGTACAGAACAATGGTCCTGAAAATTGATACCTTGATATCAGGGGCAATAACTGAGCAAAATCAATATAATGTAAATGTAAAGATACCAGCTAAAATGTGTGTCAAAGGGACACTCATACCCTGCAAATGAGTTTAGAGAAATGTTAGATGGAGAATTACCCAGTATATATGCCAGATGTAAACCCCAACCATGGCACTAACCTAGACTAAGGAGGAACTATCACCTTTCCTGTCATGTATGTTTTAGTAACTTCTTGCATTCCCCATTTACTAACAATTTTGAAGCATCATTTCTTGTAACTGCATGTTGTGCCATCCATCTACTATTCCTACTAGGCATTTATGAATTAATTGCCTGCAGTCTGCAATAAAGGTCCTACTGAGTATTACACATTGGGGTGCCTGACACGTTCTGACATTATCCAATCAGTTCTGCCAGTGTCATACTATGCAGGGACACACATTAAAGTGGTAAAACCCAGTTGGACCTTTATCGCATACTTCTGAAATATTCCTGGAGGAATAATATATGAAAAGACACTCCAGAATTTTTATTGCATGGAAAATGCAAGTAGTTACTAAAAGACAAGTTAAGAGAGGTGACAGGTCCCCTCTAACTTACACAAAGACATCTAACACAAAAAATCACAAACATCTATTTTTTAGCATGGACACTGGGACCAAAGTCCCCTATTTTTGTAGCCTTTAGTAGATTTTGTAGAAAATCATGTTGTAGTGTAGAGTATTTAAGACCAATTGCAGGGCCTCATTCACATTGTGGTACAATTGTTCAGGTAGTGGGACTCCTACACTCATAAAGCCTATGCACTAAGTAGTGAAAAGGCTTCCAAAAATTACAAGGAACCGACACTCCAATACACCCTTTATTACACATAAAGGAGGGCATCATACATCCTTGAAAAATTATGATTTATGGCCTGCTGCTGACCCTCAAAAACATTAGGAGCAAGGGCCTGCTGGTGACCCTCTAAAACATTACAGGCAAGGGCCTGCTGCTAAGCTGACCATCTAAAACATTAGGAGTGAGGGTCTGCTGCAGAGATGACTCTCTAACACATTAGGGGCGAGTGCCTGCTGCTGATCTGAGCATCAAAAAAATTATGGGCGAGCCCCTGCAGGTGAGCTGACCATTAAAAAAATTATGGGAGAGGGCCTGTTGGTGAGCTGACCCTCAAAAAGATTGTAGGTGAGGGCCTGCTGGCGAGCTGACCCTCTAAAACATTACATGTGAGGGCCTGCAGGTGATCTGACCCTCTATAAGATTGTAGGTGAAGGCCTGCTGGTGAGCTGACCCTCTAAAACATTATATGCGAGGACCTACAGCTGAGCTGACCTTCTAAAAGATTGTAGGTGAGGGCCTGCTGGTGAGATGACCCTCTAAAATATTACATAAGAGGGCCTACAGGTGAGCTGACCCGCTAAAAGATTGTAGGGGAGGTCCTGCTGGTGAGCTGACCCTCTAAAACTATATGCGAGGGCCTGCAGCTGAGCTGATCCTCTAAAAGATTGTAGGTGGGGGTCTGCTGGTGAGCTGACCCTGTAAAACATTATGGTTGAGGGCCTGCAGGTGAGCTGTCCCTCTAAAAGATTGTAGGTAAGGGCCTGCTGGTGAGATGACCCTCTAAAACATTACATGCGGGGGCCTGCAGGCTTACCCTCTAAAAGATTGTAGGTGAGGGCCTGCTGGTAAGCTGACCTTCTAAAACATTATATGCGAGGGCCTGCAGGTGAGCTGACAGTCTACAACATTAGGAGCGAGGGTAGACTAATAAGCATGTTGATATGATGGAAGAGGAGGAGGACGAGAAAAGCAAGATTAAACCATATACCCTTTTTTGTGTTGGAAGGGGTGCATGGGAATACAGTGTATTCAGTACATTATAAAAAATGCATTTAAAGTGCCTTTATGTTCAGCCGCTTTCCTCTGGTGGAGTAGAGAAGTCAGGGGCAATCCAGGCCTTGTTCATTTTTATAAGAGTCAACCTGTCAGCATTTTCAGTTGACAGGCGGATGCGCTTATCTGTTATAATGCAACCATCAGCACTAAATACCCGCTCAGACAAAATGCTGGTGGCAGGGCAGGCCAGCACCTCCAAGGCGTAGAGCACCAGTTCGTGCCACGTGTCTAGCTTGGACACCCAGTAGTTGTAAAGCACTGAGGGATCATTGAGGACGCTGACATGGTCTGCTATGTACTCCTTCACCATCTTCCAAAACTTCTCTCCTTAAGACACTAGGCCGCGCATCAGGGTGAGGGTGCTGGCGGGGTGTCATGAAACTGTCCCAGGCCTTGGAGAGTGTTGCCTTGCCTCTGTTGGAACTGCTGTGTGTTCCCCTCATCTCCCCTCCTCGGTTGGCCAAGGAACTATGTACTCTGCTGCCAGCGTTGTCAGCTGGAAATTTTGGGAGCAATTTTTCCATAAGGACCTTCTGGTATTGCACTATTTTGCTCGTCCTCTCCACCACAGAAATGAGAGATGAGAAGTTCTCTTTGTAGCGGGGGTCGAGAAGGGTGAACAACCAGTAATCGGTGTTGTCCAAAATGTGTAAAATGCGTGGGTCACGGGAAAGGCAGCCTAACATAAAGTCAGCCATGTGTGCCACAGTCCCAACAGGCAAGACTTCGCTGTCGTCATCAGGAGATGACTCTCAATCTCCTCATCCTCTTTCTCCTCTTCTGCCCATCCATGCTGAACAGATGGAATTAAACTTTCATGGGTACTACCCTCTGTACCGGAGGCAACCGTCTCCTGCTCCTCCTCATCCAATTTGCGCTGAAAGACGAACTGAGGGTGGTCTGGCTATCACCCTGTGTAATGTCTTCCCCCATTTCCACCTCTTCAACATGCAAAGCGTCAGCCTTAATTGTGAGCAGCGAGCGTTTGAGTAGACACAGAAATGGGATGGTGACGCTGATAATAGCGTTAGCGGTGCTCAGCATCTGTGTTGATTCCTCAATGTTTCTTAAAACCTCACAGAGGTCAGACATCCATGCCCACTCCTCGCTTGTGAATAGCGGAATCTGACTAGAAAGGCGACGACCATGTTGCAGCTGGTATTCCACTACTGCCCTCTGCTGCTCACAAAGCCTGGCCAACATGTGGAGCGGAGTTCCAGCGCATGCTCACGTTGCACAACAGTTGGTGAGCTGGCAATTGTAAGCGCTGCTGCAGCGTTGACAGACCAGCTGAAGCTGTCGATGACTTGCAGAAATGGGCACAAAACGCGGCGCACCTTCACCAGTAGCTCAGGCAAATTGGGGTAGGTTTTGAGAAACCGCTGAACCACTAAGTAGAAGAGGTGGTTTAGGCATGAGATGTGTATGAGCTTCCCGAGCTCCAAAGCCGCCACCAAGTTATGGCAATTATCAGACACAACCATGCTTGGTTCTAGGTTGAGTGGCGAGAGCCACAGCTCAGTCTGGTCTCTTATCCCCTGCCACAGCTCTGTGGCGGTGTGTTGTTTGTAACCTAAGCAGATCAGCTTATGGAATTATTGCCTGCAATCCTTGGCGTCGGTAGCACCTGTGCCATCCCAGGGTACGACTCGCTCCCGGCCTCCACAACGTTCACCCAGTGTGCCTTCAGGGAAATGTAGCATCCCTGGCCACAAGCACTTGTCCATGTGTCAGTGGTCAAGTGGACCTTCCCAGTAACTGCGTTGGTCAGAGCACAGTTGATGTTATGGGACACATGTTGGTGTAAGGTGGACACGGCACACCGTGAAAAATAGTGGCGGCTGGTGACTGCATAACAAGGGACGGCCGCCGACATCAGGCTGAGGAAGGCCTCAGTGTCTACAAGCCTAAATGGCAACATTTCCAGGGCCAGTAATTTGGAAAGTTGTGCATTTAGTGCTATGGCCTATGGGTGGGTGGCTGGGTATTTGCGCTTGCGTTCAAATGCCTGGGGTAAAGACATTTGTGCGCTGCACTGGGACACGGATGTGGTCACTGATTGTGCTTGCGAAGGTCCAGGTGCAGGGCGGGAGGCATCCTGGCCTGCTCCTTCGACAGGGGATTGGCCGTGCTACGTGCTGTAACACAGGGGAAGAGGAGGAAGTGGTGTGACCCGCAGACACAGATTGTGGACCCAGGCGTTCGACCCACCTATGAGGCTGCTTTGATGCCATGTGGCGGATCATGCTGCTGGTGGTAGCGTTGCTAGTGTTCACGCCCCTGCTCATTTTTGCATGGCACATGTTGCAAATTACAATTCTTTTGTCGTCCGCACTTTCCTCAAAAATGCGCCAGACTGCGGAACACCTACCCCTTGGCAAGGGAGATTTCCGCAAGGGTGTGCTTCAAGGAACAGTTGCGGGCCTGTTTGGTGTGGCCCGCCTTCTCCCTTTTGCCACCCCACTGCCTCTTCCAGCCTGTTGCGGTGCTGCGAATCCCTCCCCCTCTGTACTGCTGTCCTTGCTCGCCTTGCCACCTTCCCAGGTTGGGTCAGTGACTTCATCGTCCCCCACCTCCTCTTCCAATTCCTCACTCTGCTCATCCTGACTTGTTGACCTAACAACAACCTCAGTTATTGACAACTGTGTCTAATCCTCATCATCAACCTCTTAAGACACAAATTGCAGTTGACTTATTGGCAACTGTGTCTCATCATCATCATCCACCTCATGAAACACTAATTGTCATTCCCCTCCATCATCTTCTTGTGACTGTGGATGCTCAAGAGTTTGGGAATCAGGGCACAAGATCTCATGTCCCTCTTTAAGCGGGCTTGTCAAGAGGCCCAAATGAAGGAATGGCGCTGAAAAGAGCTCTTTGGAATATCCGAGTGTGGGATTACTTGTTTGCCAAGACTCTCCATGGTGGGAGGAAGAAGGATCAGGGTGAGGATTGTGTTGACCAGACTCTTGGCTACTGAGACTGGACTTGGTGAAAGACAGGGTGGTGCTTAACCGACTGGAAGCATTATCTGCTGCATTCCAACCGACCACCTGGTCGCACTGGTCTGACTTCGAGAGCGTTGTCCTGCACCGCCCTTCAAACTGGGACATGAAGCTAGGTATCGTGGATGATTGTTTTTCTTGTGCTCTGGCAGCAGGTACAGTTTCTATGCGCCCAGGGCCATGGTCTCTGCATGCACCATCAGCATCACAGCCACTTCCCTGTCCCTTACTGCTCGCCTTCTTCATTTTAAATGTGATATATGCTTGAAAGTATGTCACACGTACAGTAGCGTAGGATTTGTAAGTGTATGCACAAAAAAATTGTATTTGGGATGCTCACACGTTACACAGTAGAAATACCACAGATAATGCCGCTGATGTCACCAGCGACGAATATAAAATTACAGAGAATGTCACAGGTATTTTAGATGTCAAAACGTTACACAGGAGATGTAGCGGAGCTAATGTCACTGCCCGCAGCGGACACCGTCTACGGAAAAAGTACACTGGATGTCACAGATATTTTTAGGCTGCGCACACGTTACACAGGAGATGTAGCACAGATAATGTCGCTGTCTGCAGCGGCCTAACTATTGCATGCTATTTAGCGCAGGATGTGCTAATAATAGATATTGCTGCCACACACAATAGTCCTTAAAAAAACTTTTGGGTCTGCAAAGTTTTAGCAATTTAGCGTAGGTTGCGCTAAAAATATATATTGCTGCTGCCACACACAATAGTCCTTAAAAGGACTTTTGGGTCTCTTACAAGTTTGTTTACAGAAAAAAAAAAAAATTTCACTCCCTACTCTATCTTTCCCTTCCTCAGCACAGCTCTCCCTGACTAACACTGAGCCGAACACGTGTCTTCGGGTGCTATATAGTGATGAGTGGCATAGGCAATATTCAAATTCGCGATATTTCGTGCATTTTTGGTCGAATATTCGCCATAAATTAGCAAATTCGATAATTCGTATCTCCAGTCATTATTTACTTGATTGTGAAAATTGGCAATGTAATATATTTGCAATAAAAATTTGCGATTAGAATATTCTCGATCAACACTAAGGGGTAGGCAACTTTCCTATTGGTTGCTAGGGATGTTGTTAAGTGCTGATATTCACTATAAATTCAGGATTAGAATATTCGCGATCAACACTATTCGCGAATACGAATATATAGCACTATATTCTAAATATTCGCAAATTCTCGAAGTGGCGATATTCACGATTAAAATTCGTGACTCGAATATTCGCGCTCAACACTTGTGCTATATAGCACCCAATGACATGTTCCGGTCAGCCAATCACTATAATGCCAGTAACCAACATGGCTACGGCGTTACAGTGAAGGGCAGTACTTACCTGCACATGTATTGGCTGTGGGGAGGAGACTCGAGCATTGCGCTCGAGCAACACTAGTGTTCAGCATTTAACCCCTTCCCTCCCCCCGGCTCTCTTATAAAGTTGCATGGTCTGCTCCAATGGAAGGTTTACTACTCTATGTAACAAGTTGTATAAGTGCCGATGTATGAAAATAATTTTCTGTGATACAAGGACATGTTTTATACCTTTATGCATAATTTCTACAATGCTAAAGCTTTATCACATTGAAGTTATATGATGCATTGTATGTTGTCAAATGGAAAGATTGAACACATGCCTGTGTCAGTGAAGGAGAAAAAGATAAGTCAGTAAGGAAGTGTGAAGAAAAAGAGGCTTAAAGCTTTTTAAAATGGTATATAAATTAAAGGTCATGAATTGTTCTTAATGGATGCTATTCATTATCGTGATGAGTATGCTGAACTTTATTGAACCAAAGTAGTAATTCAAGGCAATGTCTATGGGAGAAGACAAAAGAAAAATGTATGTTATTGATAATCAGTACAATTCATGCATTTCTAGGCACCAAATGCAAATGTATGATACATTGTGAAAATGTCAAGGTCAATGGTGTCTATATTTGCTATAAAATAGTAACTCCTCCGCACTTCTATGCCCAAAACAGAGCACTCTCTGGTGGTCCCAAAGTCTGATACAAAAAGGGGCCCTAATGAAACATGGCCTCTAAGGTCCAGCAGAAGACAATTTCATTTGGAGATGCCATTGGAATAAGATCAGTGGTGGATATACCACATATTTTTATTACATAGGGGCCTTTTGCAGTCTATGAGGGTGAACTCTCGGGATCATTTCCTCTGGTGGGCGCAAAGAACTTCAGTTTGATGCTGCTGCAGATAGTGAAGTGTTTTCTTTCTTCCATCTCTGCATAGGTTTCCCTGGCACTGTGCTAAGAGTGGGACAAACAGAAGCGAATGATCCTAATTCTGGCACAAGAGACTCCGGTACCAATGGATTGTACATCAAATGATTCTTCTTTATTGTAGAATATATATTAATTCCAGAATAAAACAACGTGTTTCGGGGAGACATAAGTCCTCTTCATCAGATAAGTACATTCATATAGACAAGTTGCACCCTCATGGGTTTATAAACACGCCAAAAACACACATCTGTGGGTGTTCCCATGTGGGTGGGACCAATCCCAGATGATTTGACATTTACACAATCAGAAATAAAGTTAAAATAAAATAATATTATGTAATATAGAGAAACCTCTTAATATACACTCACCTAAAGAATTATTAGGAACACCTGTTCTATTTCTCATTAATGCAATTATCTAGTCAACCAATCACATGGCAGTTGCTTCAATGCATTTAGGGGGGTGGTCCTGGTCAAGACAATCTCCTGAACTCCAAACTGAATGTCAGAATGGGAAAGAAAGGTGATTTAAGCAATTTTGAGCGTGGCATGGTTGTTGGTGCCAGACGGGCCGGTCTGAGTATTTCACAATCTGCTCAGTTACTGGGATTTTCAAGCACAACCATTTATAGGGTTTACAAAGAATGGTGTGAAAAGGGAAAAACATCCAGTATGCGGCAGTCCTATGGGCAAAAATGCCTTGTGGATGCTAGAGGTCAGAGGAGAATGGGTCGACTGATTCAAGCTGATAGAAGAGCAACGTTGACTGAAATAACCACTCGTTACAACCGAGGTATGCAGCAAAACATTTGTGAAGCCACAACACGCACAACCTTGAGGCGGATGGGCTACAACAGCAGAAGACCTCACCGGGTACCACTCATCTCCACTACAAATAGGAAAAAGAGGCTACAATTTGCACGAGCTCACCAAAATTGGACTGTTGAAGACTGGAAAAATGTTGCCTGGTCTGATGAGTCTCGATTTCTGTGGAGACATTCAAATGGTAGAGTCCGAATTTGGCGTAAACAGAATGAGAGCATGTATCCATCCTCTGATGGCTACTTCCAGAAGGATAATGCACCATGTCACAAAGCTAGAATCATTTCAAATTGGTTTCTTGAACATGACAATGAGTTCACTGTACTAAAATGGCCCCCACAGTCACCAGATCTTAACCCAATAGAGCATCTTTGGGATGTAGTGGAACGGGAGCTTCATGCCCTGGATGTGCATCCCTCAAATCTCCATCAACTGCAAGATGCTATCCTATCAATATGGGCCAACATTTCTAAAGAATGCTATCAGCACCTTGTTGAATCAATGCCACGTAGAATTAAGGCAGTTCTGAAGGCAAAAGGGGGTCCAACACCGTATTAGTATGGTGTTCCTAATAATTCTTTAGGTGAGTGTATATATATATATATATATATATATATATACAATGGGCCATGTGATACAAAGGATGAAGTGTAATTCTGTTTTTTAATTATTTGACTGGTTAATCTTGTGATTGTTCTCCTTCTTTTCTGGCTTCAAGGTCATTCCTATTGAACAGATACCAGTACATGAGCGCAATGAACTTAGATCCATTAAGCGACGTGAAATGTACTGGATCTTCAAACTGAACAGTCTAATTCCGTATGGCCTAAATTAAGCATTCAAAATTAATCTATGATGCCTTGATTTACAACACTTTTAGCAATTTTGACAATTTCTTGAAAAATTGTCCTTTTATCGTAATTATTTTATATTTATATTTACGTCTTTTAGTATAATTTTCCCAAACATATGTTGAATACACCTTTTAATCTTATTTAGAATTATCTATTTAGAATTAATATACATTCTACAATAAAGAAGAATTGTTTGATGAACAATCCATGGGTACCGGAGTCTCTTGCGCCAGAATCAGGATCATTCACTTCTATTATATTTCCTTGAGGCATTGGGCCTTTCTTCACCAAGGTCATACTGCTGCGGCAGCATACCTGGTATCCGGATTGATAATGCTATACAAACCTACAATAGGGTTGTGCCTATTCATAGCACGACCCCACAAGGAGAGCCTCCATTTCTATCAGTCACCTAAATACTGCTCAGAACATACTACTCTATTGGGCGCTTCTTTTTGCATTCTAATTAGCTTGGATACGCCTACAATTACCTATACAAGAGTGGGACAAATGTTCAAGATGGTGATTTCGGAATGCGCTCCCCTCCTTAATCCTTGAAGTTCAGCATAATAGTTGTCGGATGGACAATCATAAATTTTATTTAATTGTCCCCTGTTGCACCCTCTCCCACCAGTCCTTCCTGTTATTTAAACAGGAAAACTGATTGGTAAAAAAAGAAAAAAATATGAAAAGAATATTGCCTTTTAAAGGGCATCTGTCAGCAGATTTGTACCTATGAAACTGATGGAGCTGAAGGCATCTGTGTTGGCCTCATATTCATATATTCCCGCATTGCTGAGAAAATGATGTTCTAATATATGCAAATAAGCCTCTAGGAGCAACAGGGGTGTTGCCATTACACCTAGAGGCTCTGTTCTCTCTGCAACTGCTGCACCCTCTACTTTGAATGACAGGATCAGGCTGTGAAAACATCACACCTGGCCCTGTCAATCAAAGTGCAGAGGGTGCAGCAGTTGCAGAGAGAGTAGAGCCTCTAGGTGTAATGGCAAGGCCCTTGTTGCTCCTACGGGCTCATTTGTATAGATTAAAACATAATTTTTCTCAGCAATGTGGGTACATAGGAACAGCTGCCAAGTACACGTGCAGCCATTTTCATATGTTCAAATCCGCTGACAGATGCCCTTTAAAAACATCATCTACCCCTGCCCCTTGCCCCACCCAACACTGTACAGTCACAAACTACTGTACTTGTGAGATTGGTTGAGACTGGTTTATTACAGACATTTTATATTGTTAATAGATTAACAGATAGAGGTAGCATACTAAGTCTATAATGGAGTAATGGATACAAGATCATCAGAGATGGGTGCTGCATCATTATAAAAAGGGTGCAAGTATATAATAAGTTCCAAAATATATAAAGTTATTTCAAGTGTACCTAAACCTTTAAAGCATTTTTATTAAAAAATGTTTGTAAATGGCATGACTAGCCAGTAAAGGCCTTAAAAGTGAAAGAGGAAAACAGTAAATCTCCCTGAACAGTGTCTGGGAGGCTGTGGTTGCTGCTGCACAAAAAGTTGATGGTTAACAGATTAATAAACACACAGACTGCATGGATAGAAGGCTTATGACCTATTGAAAAGAAGGGTGGCTATATTGGTTGTTGATTTATTTTGGAAATGTGAGAAATGTTTATTTGTAAATTTTGACTTTGTTTATTATTCTCACTTTAACAGGAGAAAATAAACTGTTGCGATGGTAAAATTTTCTTTTTTCATTTATTTACATAATAATTCTGGACACTAATAGTTGTCCAATAATTACTCATAGATATTCTCCTGAGAAGGCCAAAACCTCACTTTTATTTTAATAATTATAAAGGTTTGAAGTTTATTAACATTTTGGACTGACTGGCAGCACTGTAGTTGTTGAATAATAAAATGAATCCTCAAAAGTACAACTTGCCTAATACTGTAATTGTGCACACAGTGTTACGGATAGAAATAGCAGCTGGAGCATGAAATGGGAATGCTTGGGATAAGCCACCAATACCTGATTGGTGGATATTCTAAATCCTGGCACCTCTGACAATCAGCTGAATGAAGGGGCATGGTACCCAAATATTAACCTAAAAAATATGTATAACTTTAAAATATTTTAAGGTTAGGCCATCAATATTAAAGTCTCAGAACCTCCATTCTTCAGTTTTGGGTTTTTTCTGAAATTTCTCTTCACTGTTTTTTAGGAATCCTGGTAATGCAAATACATTGCTCTAGTTTTTACATTAGAAGATGGGACAATAATATAATAATATATAACAGAATAACTTCTTTACTAGGTAAAAAATGTATTGAATGACATGGTAACTAAAATATATAATGGACTGTATATTTACACATGGATTATATATGTTCCTACTAAAAATCTTAAGAGGTGCAGAGATTTATGTTAATATATTTTCTGCCAAGAAGTATTAAAAGCTATCACAATGGCAAAGTGTATGGTAATTATGATTTGTAAACGCTAGCGGGGGATATTACCCTCTTCACAAAATCTTCTTACAGAGAAGAACTGTGTAGAACTTTTTCTACAGACACTATAATGTGGGAGGAAACAAAAGCAAACATATCAAGCAGAGGGCATTAAAAAAGAAGAAATGTGCTGAAAAAGGGTCAGAGCTAGAAGTCAAATAACTTTTAAGGTTATTCCAATTGTGCTTTAACATAAAAAGGTTGTCATCATATTTGATATAGGTCAGTGTAGAAAGATCTCTTATGATGAAAAGACATATTTATAGTGGAATAATTTTTATTACTCGTGTATGTGGAGCATGGCTTGATGTTACATAGTTATATATTTAATATGGTTAAAAGAAAGAGATAAGTCCAATCAAGTTATTTTTTTCCAAGTTCAACTAAGGGATGGGTGGGGACACCAATCCTAGGAAGGAAGTGAGACTCATATTTCTACACATTTTCATAAGCATTAAAGGCTATGTACACCTTCGGAGGCAATTTTTTTATGATTGCATTTTACTCATTTTTGGCTAAGATTTTTTTTTTTTAGTTGGCCTTTATTAAAAATATTGAGCCGTTCTGTCACAAAGGGTTAACGTTTTTTTCTGTGTAACTGGTACTTTCACTTTCACTTTGTGCCGGTCATCTAATAAACCTTATCGTTAAATTACTAACTCATAAAACACTTATTTAAGCTACATTCTTATCAGTAAGATAAGAATTGAGCTATAATGAGTGTTTATAATGTCAGAGATCAGCTTCTGGTCTGACGGAAAAGACAGAAAATCCAAAGGGTGCTACTAGAGCATCTTAGCTCTGTACAGAAAAAAAGGACACCATATTTTTAATAAAGACAAATTTAATACATAATTTTTAGCTCAAAATTAGTACAATGCAATCATAAAATTTTTTTTTACCCCAAAGGTGTACATAGCCTTTAATGTCATTTACTTTTAAGAATTAATTTAAACCCTTTTTAAAACTATCCATTGTTTCTGTTGTGGCCACGTCTGGAAGTAGTCTATTCCACAGGTTTTTTGTTATGACAGTATAGAAGCTTTGACGCTTCTGGAAACTGAACTTTTTCTTCTCCAGTCAGAGGCAGTGCCTCCTTGTCTTTTGAGGGCATTATGGATTTCAGAAAATGGCGACACCGTGTTCGTAACAACTTTCTCT
Organism: Bufo bufo; assembly: GCF_905171765.1. Taxonomy (NCBI): domain Eukaryota; kingdom Metazoa; phylum Chordata; class Amphibia; order Anura; family Bufonidae; genus Bufo; species Bufo bufo. Next base: position 442,785,881 of record NC_053391.1, read on the forward strand.
ATAAATATATCACATGATCTAACCTTTCAGGTGAACGTTGTAAAAAACAAAAAATAAAAAATGCCAGAACAGCCATTTTTTGTTATCTTGCCTCACAAAAAGCGTAATCATGTGTACCCCAAAATAGTGCCAATAAAACTGTCACCTTATTCCGTGGTTTACAAAATGGAGTCACTTTTTGGGAGGTTTTACTGTAGGGTGTATCAGAGGTGCTAAAAACCATTCCAGCAAAATATGCCCTCCAAAAACCATATAGTGCTCCTTTCCTTCTGATGGTTGTGGTGCGCCCATACAGCAGTTTATCACCACATATGGGGTGTTTCTGTAAACTGCAGAATCAAGGTAATAGCTATTGAGTTTTGTTTGGTTGTTAACCCTTGCTGTGTTACAGGAAATAATGGATTGAAATGGAAAATCTGCCAAAAAAGTGAAATTTAGAAATTTCAGGGCACATTTATTAAGGGCAGCGTTTTAGATGCCTAAACCTCTAAGCAGGTGGTGGATCCTCCACCAGTTCAAATTGTAAGACAGCTTCCTTGATGTCTTATATTTAGACCTTTTTCTATGGCTGAAACAGGTGTAGAAAATGGTAATTGAGACGGGTCTGCCTGCCAATCCTCTTCCCCCCCCCACGCCACGCCCACTTTTTTAGACCTGGCGTCTGTGGGGAGAAGTCTCAGATTGCGGTGCAACTAACTATTGCACCACAATCTGCGCCTGAAATATGCCTAATATATTATGCGTATTTCAGCATCATAAATAACCCCCTACTTCTCTATTTTCCAAAGTTTGTAAAATCAGTTTTGAATAACTTGAGGGACGTAGTTTGTAAAATGGGATCATTTATGGATAGTTTCTACTATGTAAGTCCCATGAAGTGACTTTATAACTGGACTAGTCCTTAAAAAAGTTTTTTTTTTGGAAATGTAAAAAAAAAATTAAGAATTGCTTCTACAATTCTAAGCCCTCTAACATCTTAAAAAAATAAAATTACATTTACAAAATGACGTCAACATAAAGTAGACACATGGTAAATGGAGGAAAAATTATTTTGTGAGGTATCACTATCTGCCTAAGGCCTCCTGCACACGACCGTATGGCTTTTTCACTGTTTTGCGGTCCGTTTTTCACTGATCCGTTGTTCCGTTTTTTGTTTCCGTTGTGTTTCCGTTTCTGTTCCGTTTTTCTGTTCTGTTTTTCCATATGGCATATACAGTATACAGTAATTACATAGATAAAATTGGGCTGGGCATAACATTTTCAATAGATGGTTCCGCAAAAAACGGAACGGAAACGGAAGACATACGGATGCATTTCCGTATGTGTTCCGTTTTTTTGCGGACCCATTGACTTGAATGCAGCCACGGAACGTGATTTGTGGGCAATAATAGGACATGTTCTATCTTTAAACGGAACAGAAAAACGGAAATACGGAAACAAAATGCATATGGAGTACATTCCGTATTTTTTTGCGGAACCATTGAAATGAATGGTTCCGTATACGGACCGTATACGAAACACAAAAAACGGCCAGTAAACGGGGAAAAAAAACGGTCGTGTGCAGGAGGCCTTAGGCTACATGCACACAAACGTTGTTTGTTTCCATGTCCGTTCCATTTTTTTTGCGGATAGGGTGCAGACCCACTCATTTCAATGGGTCCTCGAAAAACGCAGACAGCACCCCGCAAAAAAAATTGTGCATTTCCTTTTTTTCTCTAGTTTGCGGACAAGAATAGGAATTATTACAATGTATCCGCCAAAAAAACAGATCCGCAAACAAAACGGATGCCATACGGAACGTCATTCGTTTTATTTTGCGGATCCGCAATTTGCGGACCGCAAAACACATACGGTCTGCAAAATTGCCAATTTTTCCTAAATTTCTGTCAATTTTGGATTTTTATATACATAAAGGTGATTCAGATAGATTCAAATTTACCACTATCATGAGCTACAATATGTCAGAATGGCTTGGATAAGTAAAAGTGTTCAAAAGTTATTACCACATAAAATGACACATGTCATATTTCTAAAATTTGGCCTGGTCCTTCAGGTGAACAATGGCTCAGTACTGAAGGGGTTAAAGAGTTTCTGTCAGCAGAAAAATTGGTATTAACCTGCCTGACATTAGTGATGTGCTAATGTCAGCTGAACATAACTATATTAGTCCCATTTCACTATGAGCCGCCGTTATTTAGAAAAATAGAACTTTTATAACATGCAAATGAACCTCTAGGAGCTGGGGGGGCATTGCTCCTGCTCCTAGAGGCTCCGTTCTCCCACCTCTGGCCACGCCCTGCTACACTTGATTGACAGGGCCAGGCAGCGTTCACATCCTCCTGCCGGGCCCTGAGTTCGGGTGAAATCTTTAGCCGTTTAGTATGTGGTACAGGAGTAGTGAAGAAGGGATGCTCGCCGGCTGTGGACATCCTTACTGCACCTACGCTGCATACATCACAGTACACCTGGAAGAAGAGCGATGCTGGCATCAATAAAGGAGAGGGTGTACTGTGATGTATGCATCGGAAGATTTCATCCGAATTCAAGGCCAGGCAGGAGGATGTGAACGCTGCCTGGCCCTGTCAATCAAGTGTAGCAGGGCGTGGCCAGAGGTGGGAGAATGGAGCCTCTAGGAGCAGGAGCAACCCTGCTCCTAGAGGCTGATTTGCATATTATAAAAGTTATTTTTTCTAAATAACGGCGGCTCATAGTGAAATGGGACTAATATAGTTATGTTCAGCTGACATTAGCACATCACTAATATCAGCTAGGTAAATGCTCATTTTTCTGCTGACAGAAACCCTTTAATACAACGTAGAATCCAATAATGATGACTAGGGATGAGCGAATCAACTTCGGATGAAACATCCGAAGTCGATTTGCATAATACTTTGTTTGAATACTGTAGGGAGCGAGCACTCCGTACAGTATTAGAATGTATTGGCTCCTAGGAGCCAAAGTTATTACTTCACGAAGTCTCGCGAGACTTTGCATAATAATTTCATAAATCAATTTCTACAGTTAAAAAACATTGCCTGATCTCGGGTTCGGTTCCAAGGTGCTTCTCCGTACAGTATTAGAACAAAGTTTTATGCGAATCGACTTCGGATGTTTTATCCAAAGTCAGTTCGCGCATCCTTAATGATAACTTTCCAGCCTGAAATAGTGGACATTGTATTAGGTACATCCCCTTAACATCTGGTATCGCAAAATCAATAAAAATCACTTCAAAGAACATCTGGTTTCTTCTTGTATTTGCTTAATGTTTAAAAATACAGCAAGTCTTTTGTTTTTCAGTATTTAGATTTTTGTTAATGTAAAGGATTGAACTGTCAAATGCATAAAATGTGTCCTACTAATCTAACGATTATGCGCCCAGTTATGGTGGATGCTTGCAATAAGATCCTTTGTAACATATGCTTGCTTAACCACCTAAATATCTAACAACCCAATTATTGGTTTATTAAGGCGCCTTCACATGTGCGCTATCAGTGTATAGATGGCGGATGTGTGCTTTGAAGTGCAGTTCACATACAGTATATCAGTTGTGTTCGGCTCCCGACATAAAACAACTGGCGAGGCACAAATAATATATATGTGAAGTGGGCCTTATACTGGAATACCTGGCCTCCTTAAAGGGGTATTGACATCACATACAATGGGGGCATATCGCTAGGAGGTGGGACCCGCACCTACAAGGAGAACGGAGCGGGGAGAGCTGTGGCTGGAGGACCCCGGGTTTCCCGGGGTCCATCCACCACCAAGCGCTGCTCTCCGCTGCTCTTATACAAGTGAATGGGAGCGCACCGTGCACGCGCGGCCCCTGCTCCCATTAGTTTCTGTTGGGCAGATGGAAATAGCCGAGCCTGCGCTCTGCTATTTTCGGCGGCCCCATTGAAATGAATGGAGGGCGGTTGCACATGCGCAGTGCGCCCTCCATTAATTTTCCCGCTCCCTTCTCCTTGTAGGTGCGGGTCCCATCTCTGAGACCCGCACCTATCAGACAATGGGGGCATATCCTAGCGAAATGCCCCCATTGTATGTGAAGGCAAAACCCTTTTAAGTATGTTAGTCTATTATTGGAACACTAGTACTCTCAATATGATCCCAAATACTAGCTATGAACACCTGCATCAGCATGGAATAAATATTAGAAGAACAAATAATAATTAAAGGGTTATTCCGGTTACCATCAATATAACTTATGTTTTAGACTAATTCATCCTATATAATAAAAGCGCAGTGTGAGTGCACTGTGTCCGTGTCACCAGTTTTGCACTGGGCAAGTACGGCGGGGCAACCAACCAGGACACAGCGCTCTACACGCAGCCGCACCGCCAACAGCATGACGCCAACTAATCAGGACACGGCACTGACACTCTGCTTCAAATAACTGTTTAACCCCTTCCATGCCACGGTCCTTAGGGACCGCTGTCTGGAAGGGGCTAACCATCGGGCCGCTGCTCTGCCCTGGCTGCTTGAAGGGTTAAAGCCCCCAACCCGCACACAACACCCCCGCCACCCCCTTTCAAAATGCAGAGCGCGCAGCCCCCCACCCCCCTTTCACGATGGGAGAGCGCACAGCACCCCCCCCCCCCTCATTCCTTTCAGGATGGCAGAGCGGCATCGGGGTAGAGTGTTAGCTGTAATGTACAGCTAACACTCTGCTTGAAACGGCCAACATCATCGGTGCTGGCATTGATGTCGGCCGTTTAACCCCTTCCTTGCTGTGGTCCTTAGGGACCGCTGTATGGAGGGGCTAACCATCGGGCCGCTGCTCTGCTGTGGCAGGGTAAGCTGTGGCAGCGTCCCGGTGGTTACCATGGCAACCAGACACCTTCACAGGCATCCGTCTTGCTGTGGTATATCTAAGACTAATCAGGCTCCTGTTAAAGGCAGGAGCCTGATCAGGCTTAGGCCTCTTGCACAGGAACGTGTGCACCCTGTGGCTGTGCTGCGGCCTGCAAATTGTGGGCAGCAATGCACGAACACCAACCGTGGGGCAGCCTCAGAGGATCGCGGACCCATTCACTTTAATGGGTCTGCGATCCGCCCGTAACACGAAAATATAGGACATGTTCTATCTTTTTGCGGAACGGACGTACGGGACGAAACCCCATGGAAACACTCCGTAGTGCTTCCATAGGGTTCTTTTCTGTGCTTCCGTTCCGCACCATTCCGCATCTCCAGATTTGCGGACCTATTGAAGTGAATGGGTCCGCATCTGTGATGCCGAATACCCACGGAATGGCGCCCGTATTTTGCGGATCTGCAAATGCGGTCCGCAATACGGCCACGGAGCGCACGCGTTCGTGTGAAGGAGCCCTTAGTGTGAGTTCAATACACTGTACAATGTACTGCAGTGCTATTGTAAACCATCAGACCCACTGGATCTTCAAGAACCAAGTGGGTTTGGGTCCAAAAATTTTTTTAAAAAATTAAAAAAGTAAAAAAATAAAAAAAACCTTCCTATATCCACACATAATTTGTTGAAAATTAGAAAATTAAAAAAACATTAAACATGTTTGATATCGCCGCATCCGTAAGGACCTGATCTACAAAAGGATCATGAACACCATAAAAAAACAAAAACTATAATGGAATTGCAATTTTGCCCACCGCACTTCGCAATAAATGGTAAAAAAAGTGATCAAAAAAGTCATATGTATCCAAAATTAGCACCAATCAAATCGTGACCTCATCACACAAAAAATGAGCCCCTAAATAAGCCAATCGTCCAAAAAATTAAAATAAATATGGCTTTCAGAAAATGGAGACACAAAAACACGATTTTGTTTTCAAACATGCTTTTATTGAATAAATTAAGTAAATAAAATGCACATATTAGGTATCGTCATGTTCGTAACGACCTGCTCTGTAAAAATAGCATGTGATCCAACCCATCTGGTGAACACCATAAACAAATTTAAGAAAAAATGTGCCAAAAAATAATTTTTTTATCACCTTACATCACAAAAAGTGCAATACCAAGCAATCAAAAAGTCATATGTGCCCCATAATGGTACCAATAAACCGTCATCTCATCCCGCAAAAAATTTGATCCCACCTAAAACAATCACCAAAAAAATAAAAAAATATGGCTTTCAGAAAATGGAAACACAAAAACATATTTTTTTTTTTAAAAATGCTTTTATTGTGTAAATTTTTTTTAAATAAAATGCAAATATTAGGCATCGCTATGTCCGTAACAACCTGCTCTATAAAAATAGTATGTGATCCAACCTGTCTGGTGAACGCCATAAAAAATAAAATAAAAAATGTCCCAAAACATAATTTTTTTTCACCTTACATCACAAAAAGTGTAAAACCAAGCAACTAAAAATGTATATGTGCCCCAAAATGGTACCATTCAAACCATCATCTCTTCCAGCAAAAAATGAGACCTTACCTAAGACAATCGCCCAAAAAATAAAAAAAATATGAGTTTCAGAAAATGAAAACATGATTTAAAAAGAAAAGTTTATTGTGTAAATAAAAAAAATAAATAAAAAAAAAATAGACTTATTAGGTATCACCACATCGTTATGATTTGCTCTATAAAAATATCAAATTATCTACTCTGTCAGGTGAACATATAATATATAATATACATATATATACACACGTACACAATGCACAACTACCTCTAGCAAAAGATTTTTATACTGCAGGAATAACCCTAATAACAAGCCCCCCCGCACCGCTCACACCAGCGCGACGACCAATCAGGACACGGCGCTCCACATGCCGCCTGCACTGCCAACACCTGCGCGCCGGCATGCAGGTCAGAGCGCCACCATTTCTGTTCGTCAGTCCCAGCCGCCATTTCTGTTCGTCAGTCACAGCACTATCAGCCATATAGAGAGGAGCCTCTGTCAGCAGTCTGACCTACCAGTCGCTACCAGCAGTCCCGGCACCAGCAGTCAGTGCCATCCATCTCAACCATCAGTCAGTGCCACCAGCTACAGTCACCAGTCTCAGCCACCAGTCAGTGCCAGCAGTCTCAGCTACAGCCAGCACTCGGTGCCAGCAGTCTCAGCTACAGCCAGCATTCAGTGCCAGCAGTCTCAGCCACAGCCAGCACTCAGTGCCAGCAGTCTTAGCCACAAGTCGTAGCCAGCAGTCTCAGCCACAGCCACCAGTCAGTGCCAGAAATCTCAGCCACATCCAGCAGTCTCAGCCACAAGTCAGTGCCAGCAGTTTCAGCCACCAGCCGCAGTCAGAAGTCTCAGCCACAGCCAGCACTCAATGCCAGCAGTCTCATCCACAAGCCACAGCCAGCAGTCTCAGCCGCAGCCACCAGTCTCAGCCACCAGCCACAGTCAAAAAGTCAGTGCCAGCAGTCTCAGCCACAGTCACCAGTCTCAGCCACAAGTCAGTGCCAGCATTTTCAGCTACAGCCATTACTCAGTGTCAGCTATCTCAGCTACAAGCTGCAGGCAGCAGTCTCCGCCACAGCCACTAGTCAGTGCCAGCAGTCTCAGCCGCATCCAGCAGTCTCAGCCACAGCCACCAGTCAGTGCCAGCGGTCTCAGCCACCAGCCGCAGTCTCAGCCACAGCCAGCACTCAGTGCCAGCAGTCTCAGTCACAAGCCACAACCAGCAATCTCAGCCACCAGTCAGTGCCAGCAGTCTCAGCCACAGCAGCCAGTCTCGGCCGCCAGCCACAGCCACCAGTCTCAGCCACCAGTCAGTGTGGTCAAGTTCCCTTGCCATTTAATATAGACTGTTCCTACTAATGTTTATGCACTACTGTTCTAGCACCCGTTATTGTAATGGGCTTAATGTCTAGTCATCAATAATTACCTACTATAATGTAAATTTCACATATTTACCGTTCGGTGGTTATAAAAGTAGTTTTCTTCCTCTGCTACCCACTGTGTTTCCTCATAAATTACCATAGCATCGACCTGTAGTTTTAAGTTTTTGTTAGGTCGAGTATGCTCAGCAGAGGGCTCCTGTGCAAAGAATGTACCTGCCCCCCCCCCCCCCGAACCACACATACAAATAGAAACATATACTTGCATATAAAAAACATTTTGTTAATATGGGTCAATATGTTTACAAAATGTATATACAGTGGATATAAAAAGTCTACACACCCCTGTTAAAATGTCAGGTTTCTGTGATGTAAAAAAATTATACAAAGATAAATCATTTCAGAACTGTTTCCACCATTAATGTGACCTATAAACTGTGCCACTCAATTGAAAAACAAGCTGAAATCTTTTATGAGGAGGGAAGAAAACAAAAAAAAAAAAAATTATAATAATAATAATAATGTAGTTGCATAAGTGTGGACACCCTCTTATAACTGGGGATGTATCTGAGTTCAGAATTAAGCAATCACATTCAAAATCATGTTAAATAGGAGTCAGCATACACCTGCCATCATTTAAAGTGCCTGTGATTAACCCCAAATAAAGTTCAGCTGCTCTAGTTGGTCTTTCCTGAAATTTTCTTAGTCGCATCCCACAGCAAAAGCCATGGTCCACAGAGAGCTTCCAAAGCATCAGAGGGATCTCATTGTTAAAAGGTATCAGTCAGGAGAAGGGTACAAAAGAATTTCCAAGGCATTAGATATACCATGGAACACAGTGAAGACAGTTATCATCAAGTGGGGAAAATATGGCACAATAGTGACATTACCAAGAACTGGACATGCCTCCAAAATTGATGAAAAGACGAGATGAAAACTGGTCTGGGAGGCTACCAAGACGCATACAGCAACATTAAAGGAGCTGCAGGAATATCTGGCAAGTAATGGCTGTGTGGTGCATGTGACAGCAATCTCCCGTATTCTTCATATGTCTGGGCTATGAGTGGCAAGACGAAAGCCTTTTCTTACGAAGAAAAACATCCAAGCCAGGCTACCTTTTGCAAAAACACATCTGAAGTCTCCCAAAAGAATGTGGGAAAAAGTGTTATGGTCTGATGAAACCAAGGTTGAACTTTTTGGCCATAATTCCAAAAGATATGTTTGGCGCAAAAACAACACTGCACATCAAAGGAACATCATACCCACAGTGAAGCATGGTGGTGGCAACTTCATGCTTTGGGGCTGTTTTTCTTCAGCTTGAATTGGGGCCTTAGTTAAGCTAGAGGGAATTGTGAACAGTTCCGAATACCAGTCAATATTGGCACAAAACCTTTAGGCTTCTGCTAGAAAGCTGAACATGAAGAGGAACTTCATCTTTCAGCATGACAACAACCAAAAGCATACATCCAAATCAACAAAGAAATGGCTTCACCAGAAGAAGATTAAAGTTTTGGAATGGCCCAGCTAGAGCCCAGATCTGAATCTGATTGAAAATCTGTGGGGTGATCTGAAGAGGGCTGTGCACAGGAGATGCCCTCGCAATCTGACAGATTTGGAGTGTTTTTGCAAAGAAAAGTAAAAATGTGCCATGCTGATAGACTCATAACCAAAAAGACTGAGTGCTGTAATAAAATCAAAAGGTGCTTCAACAAAGTATTAGTTTAAGGGTGTGCATTTTAGTTTAAGGGTGTGTATTTTATTTTTATATGTTTTCTTCCCTCTACCTAAAAGATTTCAGTTTGTTTTTCAATTGAGTTGTACAGTATGTAGGTCACATTAAAGGTGGAAAAAGTTCTGAAATGATTTATCTTTGTCTCATTTTTTTTACATCACAGAAACCTGACATTTTAACAGGGGTGTGTAGACTTTTTATATCCACTGTGTATATATATATATATATATATATATATATTGTATATATTTCATATTAGTAGTCTACTCCCCAAACTCCGCCCAAAGCATAACTATACACACCCAGTCCCCTTAATGCCCCGCATAGTAATTATTCCCCCTTTGTACCTGTAAATAGTAGTAATGCCCATATGTGCCCCCTTCACAGCAGTTATGCCCAGAGATGCCCACTTTGCAGCAGTTATGCCCAGATACTTGTCCTCTTCACAGTAGTTATGTCCAGATATGTGCCCCCTTCACATTAGTTATGACCAGATCTATGCCCATTTCACAGTAGTTAGGCCCAGATATGTGCCTGCTTCTCAGTAGCTATGCCCAGATATGTGCCTCTTTCACAGTAGCTATGCCCAGATACGTGCCTCCTTCACAGTAGTTATGGCTAGATATGTGGCCCCTTCACAGTAGTTATGTCCAAATATGTGCCCCCTTCACAGTAGCTATGGCTGATATATGCCCCTTCACATTAGTTATGCCCAGAAATGTGCCCCCTTCACAGTAGTTATGTACAGATATGTGCCCCCTCACTGTAGTTATGCCCAGATATGTGCGCCCTCACAGTAGTTATGTTCAGATATGTTGCCCGTCACAGTAGCTATGCCTAGGTATGTGCCCCCTTCACAGTAGCGATGCCCAGATATGTGCCCCCTTCACATTAGCTATGCCCAGATATGTGCCCTCTGCACAGGAAGTAAAAAAAAAATACACACCTAGTTCCTCATGATCACAGTTCAGCCGCCGGCGCTCCACAGCCGTAGCACAATGTAGTATCTGTGTAGGAGTAGGAGCACAGCAGATTCCCAGCGCACCGATCCTCATCCTACACACACCTGCAGTGTGATTTGTGACACTGCATCCTGCTGCTGCTGTAGAGCCAGGGCCATATTTAGATTTTATGTTTTAGGCCCCTTTCACACGGGCGTTGCGGGAAAATGTGCGGGTGCGTCCCGGGAACACCCGCGATTTTTCCGCGCGAGTGCAAAACATTGTAATGCGTTTTGCACTCGCGTGAGAAAAATCGCGCATGTTTGGTACCCAAACCTGAACTTCTTCACAGAAGTTCGGGTTTGGGTTAGGTGTTGTGTAGATGTTATTATTTTCCCTTATAACATAGTTATAAGGGAAAATAATAGCATTCTGAATACAGAATGCTTAGTAGGTGATCAATTGAGGGTTAAAAAAAAATAAAAAAATTAACTCACCTTCTCCTCTTGTTCGCGTAGTTCCCGGTCTCTTCTTTACTGATGAGCTGTGGGCTAAAGGACCTTTGGTGACGTCAGATCACATGCTCCAATCACATGGTACATCACCGTGGTGATGGACCATGTGATTGGAGCATGTGATCTGACGTCACCACAGGTCCTAGCCTATAGTTGATCTTTTAAGAAGTAAAGAAGAGACCGGGAACTACGCGAACAAGAGGAGAAGGTGAGTTTATTTTTTTATTTTTTTTTAACCCTCAATTGATCACCTACTAAGCATTCTGTATTCAGAATGCTATTATTTTCCCTTATAACCATGTTATAAGGGCAAATAATACAGTGAATAGACTGTCACCTAGCAACCATGCGTGAAAATCGCACCGCATCCGCACTTGCTTGCGGATGCTTGCGATTTTCACGCAACCCCATTCACTTCTATGGGGCCTGCGTTGCGTGAAAAATGCAGAATATAGAGCATGCTGCGATTTTCACCCAACACACAAGTGATGCGTGCAAATCACCGCTCATGTGAACAGTCCCATAGAAATGAATGGGTCGGTATTCAGTGCGGGTGCAATGCGTTCACCTCACGCATCGCATCCGCGCGGAATACTCGCCCGTGTGAAAGGGGCCTTAGTGTCGGCTTTCTCCCCCCACTGAAGTCCATATTTTTTAGATAGCTGATGGTAAAATACTCCCTAGGCCTTCAGCTATCCCTCAGGACTCCCTCATATGCTTGCACAAATAAAGGGCTGAGCTGTTACATGTGCACTTGGCAGCTGAAGGCATCTGTGTTGGCCCCATGTTCATATGTGCCCACATTGCTGGGAAATATGCCGTTTTATTATATGCAAACGGGGGCGTTACCATTAGACCTAGAGACTCCACTCTCTCTGTAACTGCCACGCCCTCTGCACTTTGATATGGCCAGTTGTGATGACATTTTCACTGCCAGGCCCTACCAAAGTAGACAGGGGGTGGCAGCTGCAAAGAAACTGGAGCCTCTAGGTGTAATAGCAATGCCTCCGTTGCTCCTAGAGGCTCATTTGAATATATTCAAACATCATTTTTCTCAGCAATGGTGGCACATATGAACATGGGAACAACCCAGATGCCTTCAGCTGCCAAGTGCACATGCAACAGGTCAGCCAGTGTTATAGGTACAAAACTGCTGAAAGATGCCCTTTAAAGTGGTTGTCTGTGTTCAGAGCTGAACCAGGACATATCCCCTTCAACCGCCACTCAGCCCCTCTGACATTTCATGTCCGATGCTCTCCCTTTCCCTGTGCTGTAAAGCACAGGGTAAGGGCTATTTAGTTAACATTTATACACTGCTAGGCGGAGACTTCTGCCTAGCAGTGTTCCCGGTGATGTCTCCTTCACTGATGTGCAGCTTTACAGGCTAGGGCAGCGTTAAAGCCCATCCATTAGTGCCAGTTATGTCACCGGGCTCACTGCTAGGCGGAAGCCCCCCCCATAGTACCCCCGGTCGTAATAAGGCTCCCTACAGTGCCCTCAATACTAATAAGGCCCCCCTATAGGGCATCCCTTATAGATATAAGGCCAATCTATAAGGCACTCCTGGAGACCTCAGTAGTAGTAATTCCCCTCCAACACTGCTCACAGTATTTATAATGTTCCCTGTAGTGCTACCTGTAATTATAACGCCCCCTGCAATAATAATCTTCTCTGTAGTGCCCCTATAAATTATAAAGCAGTCCCATGTAAATAACACCAATCCTCTCCTACCAGTCTTCTATATGATACAGTCCCATGTAAATGACCTCTCTTCCTTACGGTCTTCTATAACATACAGTCCCATGTAAATAACTTGACTTGGCTACCTCCAGTCGTCTATACTATTCAGTCCGATGTAAATAACATCACTTCTCTCCCTCCAGTCTTCTATAACATGCAGTCCCATGTAAATAACAACAGTCCTCTCCCACCAGTCTTCTGTATGATACAGTCCCATGTAAATAACCTCTCTTCCTTACAGTTTTCTATAACATACAGTCAGTCCCATGTAAATATCTTCACTTGTCTAGCCTACAGTCTACTAAACCATACAGACCCATGTAAATAACATCAGTCCTCTCCCTCCAGTCTATAACATACAGTCCCATGTAAATAACTTCACTCGTCTACCTCCAGTCTTCTATACCATGCAGTCCCATGTAAATAACATCACTTCTCTCACTCAAGTCTTCTATACCATGCAGTCCCATTTAAATAACACCAGTCCTCTCCCCCCAGTCCCATGTAGATAACATATCTTCTATAACATACAGTTCCATGTAAATAACGTAAATCTCCTCCTTCAGCCCCTCCGACACATATATGGCCCAATGTATATAACATCAATCCTTACCCTCCAGTCTTCTATAATATCCAGTCCCATGTAAATAACACCAGTTATATCCCCGCAATCTTCTGTAACATATAGTCCCATGTAAATAACACCCCTCCCCTCCCTTCAGCTCCTCTAACATACAGTCCCAGTTAAATGACATATTTCTCTCCCACTAAGCAGGAAGGAGGTATAATGTGGAGAACAACATCTCCCAGCATTTCTCTGGCACTCACATTCGTTCCATGGCATCACAGGTCTCTTTTGACTTCTCTCCAATGCTGCACAGGTCACATGATGGTGACCAGTGATGGCCAGTTCGCCGTGTTCGCCCGCGAACAGATGCGAGCTGCCATCTTAACTGGCGATGCACATGTAAGTCTTTACCTGTGCCTGTGCGCGAGCCGGTCTGAAATGAAATGCGGGTCAACGGGAGCAGGCAGTTCCGAGAACAGCCTCCGAGGGCCTTCATCAGGCTGTTCTCGGAACTGCCAGCACCCAGAGACCTCATTTCATTTCAGACCGGCTCGTGCACAGGCACAGGTAAGGACTTACCTGTGCATCGCCGAACTTGTGAGTTAATTTCTATGGAGCTGTTCACATGAGCGGTGATTTTCACGCATCACTTGTGCGTTGCGTGAAAATCGTATCATGCTCTATATTCTGCGTTTTTCACACAACGCAGGCCCCATAGAAGTGAATGGTGTTGCGTGAAAATCGCAAGCCGGCTGCGCGATCAAGTGGACTAAGGTGAGTTAAATTATTATTTATTTATTTTTAACCCTTCCAGCGGTATTTTACTATGCATTCTGTATTCAGAAAGCTATTATTTCCCCTTATAACCATGCACAATTGTTTTCACGCGAGTGCAAAACGCATTACATTCCGTGCGTGTTCCCGCAACGCACCCGCACATTTTCCCGCAACGGCCGTGTGAAAGAGGCCTTATTAGTCTTTCACAGCAGCATGCTGCAGCAGCAGCATCCCACCCTGAGCCTATATGTCCGCCCCTGATGCTCAATGTGTTGCTATCAATTCTCTAGCTAAATGTCTTGTGAAACTTAGGGAGTGTCAGTGTGCTGGTGATTACTGAGTAGAGGGGGCATGACTGCACTGTATGTCAGGCAGCCAATCAGTAAACAGCAACACTCACAGCAGAAAAGCTAGGGATTGTGGGGCTTGTAGTTTTGTGAGGGAAGATCAGATGCCATGATACTCTCAGTATGTTGTAGGCTCACACAGGAGCTAGGCAAATGGATTGCAAGGTACATTGAAGTTCTGGTTATATGTACTGTATAGGTGCGAGTTCTGGTTGAGTCACAACTTGCAGCCTTAACCTCTTGGGGACACAGGACGTACCTGTACGCCTTGATGTCCCAGTACTTAAGGACACAGGGCGTACAGGTACGCCTTGTGTATTTCCGATCACCGTCGCGCGGCGGGGGCGGTGATCGGAACAGAGTGCCTGCTGAAATCATTCAGCAGGCACTCTGTGACAATGCCGAGGGGGGTCCTGTGAATACACCACCAAACACCATCCTTAGATCCTGAGACCCTTCCCCAATTTGAATTCTATTTGGCCACAGACAAATGCCCAGAAAAAAATATAATATAATATGGCTCGCATGACCTAACCCCTCAGATGAACACAGTCAAAAAAATAAAATGGCTTTTTTTACACAATTTTTATTTTATTTTTTTGACTGTGTTCATCTGAGGGGTTAGGTCATGTGTTAGTTTTATAGAGCAAATTCTTACAGATGCGGCAATACCTAATATGTCTACTTTTTAAAATATATTTAGGTTTTACACTATAATATCCTTTTTTTTTTAAAAACTAACATTTTAGTATCTCCATAGTCTGAGTCAGTTTATTTTATATTTTTAGCCGATTGTCTTAAGTAGGGGCTCATTTTTTGAGGGATAACAGGACGGTTTTATTGCCACTATTTTGGGGTGCATATGACTTTTTGATCGCTTGCTATTACACTTTTTGTGATATAAAGTGACAAAAAATGGCTTTTTTTTGTCACATTACATCACAAAAAGTGTAATAGCAAGCAATCAAAATGTTATATGCACCCCAAAATAGTGCATTAAAACCGTCCTCTCATCCGCAAAAAAATGGAGATACTAAAATTTTTTGTTTGTTTGTTTAAAAAAGGATATAGTGCAAAACCTAAATAAATTTAAAAAAAGTAGACATATTAGGTATTACCGCGTCTGTACGAATCTGCTCTATGAAAATAACACATGACCTAACTCCTCAAATGAACAGTCAAAAAAATAAAAAACGGTGCAATTTTTTTCGTTAACAAAGCAAAGGTTAACAGTCAAACAAAACTTTATATTTATTGCCCTGATTCTGTAGTTTTCAGAAACACCCCATATGTGGTCATAAAATGCTGTATGGCCAAATGGCAGGGCGCACAAGGAAAGGAGCGCCGTATGGTTTTTGGAAGGCAGATTTTGCTGGACTGTTTTTTGACACCATGTCCCATATTGAAGCCTCCCTGATGCACCCCTAGAGTAGAAACTCCATAAAAGTGACCCCATCTAAGAAACTACACCCCTCAAGGTATTCAAAACTGATTTTACAAACTTTTTTTAACCCTTTAGGTTTTCCACAAGAGTTATTTGCAAATGGAGAGGAAATTTCAGAATTTCAATTTCTTGTAACCTTGCATCACAAAAATTTAATATAGAGCAACCAAAAATCATATGTATCCTAAAAAAAGTCCCAACTGAACTGCCACCTTATCCCGTAGTTTCCAAAATGGGGTAACTTTTTTGGAGTTTCTACTCTAAAGGTGCATCAGGGGGGCTTCAAATGGAATATGGTGTAAATAAACCAGTCCAGCAAAATCTGCCTTCCAGAAACCATATGGTGTTCCTTTCCATCTGCGCCCTGCCGTGTGCCCATACAGTAGTTTACGACCACATATGGGGTGTTTCTATAAACTACAGAATCAGGGCAATAAATATTAAGTTTTGTTTGGCTGTTAACCCTTGCTTTGTTACTGGAAAAAATTGATTAAAATTGAAAATTTGGCAAAAAATTTAAATTCTGAAATGTCATCTCCATTTGCCAATAACTCTTGTGGAACACCTAAAGGGTTAACAAAGTTTGCAAAATCAGTTTTGAATTCCTTGAGGGGTTTAGTTTCCAAAATGGGCTCATTTTTGGGTGGTATTTATTATATAAGCCTCACAAAGTGACTTCAGACCTGAACTGGTCCTTAAAAAGTGGGTTTTGGAAAAATTTTGAAAAATTTCAAGATTTGCTTCTAAACTTCTAAGCCTTGTAACATCCCCAAAAAATAAAATGGCATTCCCAAAATGATCCAAACATGAAGTAGACATATGAGGAATGCAAATTAGTAACTATTTTGGAGGTATTACTTTGTATTATAGAAGTAGAGAAATTTAAACTTGATAATTTGCAAATTTTTCAATATTTTTGGTAAATTTGGTATTTTTTTTATAAATAAAAATGATTTTTTTTAAATCCATTTTACCAGTGTCATGAAGTACAACATGTGACGAAAAAACAATTTTAGAATGGCCTGGATAAGTAAAAGTGTTTTAAAGTTATTCACACATAAAGTGACACTGGTCAGATTAGTAAAAAATGGCCTGGTCCTTAAGGTGAAAATGAGCCCGGTCATTAAGGGGTTAATGGAGTTTTTAAAATTTTTTGTTACTTTACCGGAATACTCCTTTAAGTAGAAATTCAAGCATAAAGCATTTACTGTAAGTAAAAAAATTAAAGGCCAAAGGACTATTTGATTGTAACAAACTTTTCATTCAGCTACACGACTAATGAATTTGGACAAGGAAAGTATTTACTGCATGTATATTAATAAACATATCATAAACTCATGTCTTTAGGAACTTATTGGAGTTTTGAGTTTGAAACTGGTGAATGTTTTTGGCTTCCTTTTGCACTTTTATTTCCTGTACATGGGGCTTTGTTACCATAATAAATTGGCGACAATACATTTTCATTGTTTAAACCTTCTATCCAGAAAATGGGCAGAAAAAAAGAAAATAGTATTATTAAAATGTTCTTATGCCCCAACCATGGAAACCACACTCAATACACTAGTATTGGAGGATAATGCCATCTCATTGGGAGTCTATAGAACTTGTGGGCACTTAATGCTCCGATGGATGCATTCCAGGTGAAGGGAGACTTATTACAAAGCTGTTCAACACACCCATCCAAAAGTAGCACATCAACATTTTTGAAGAGCTCTTGCAGAGTTCTTCATGACACAATCCTAGCCAGACCCCAGGATGCATTCGACAGACCAGTGTAATTTAAAAATTGCAATCTGACTGGTTATTAAAAGACAACTCATGCTGCTGCCTTTCACATAAATAGGAGATGATCTGCAGCAACCTCGCACAGCCACTACCTGGTGGTTGCAGCTCTGCCTCTAACCCCATTCCACTATATCAATTGCGGCACCGATATCTGTTGAGAACAGCTTATCTTTGGGAATGTTGATGGTGGCTGGTGGTGCTGGTTCTTTTTAAACCATACATGAAATTGAGTACTATGTGTGATTTGTTTGGTTTTCAGTGTAAAGGGTTCAGAGACAGGTAACTGGAGTAATTACAGGCAGAGGTCCATATTGAAGAAGCATTTCAGATGTTGACATTACAGGGAGTGCAGAATTATTAAGCAAATGAGTATTTTGACCACATCATCCTCTTTATGCATGTTGTCTTACTCCAAGCTGTATAGGCTCGAAAGCCTACTACCAATTAAGCATATTAGGTGATGTGCATCTCTGTAATGAGAAGGGGTGTGGTCTAATGACATCAACACCCTATATCAGGTGTGCATAATTATTAGGCAACTTCCTTTCCTTTGGCAAAATGGGTCAAAAGAAGGACTTGACAGGCTCAGAAAAGTCAAAAATAGTGAGATATCTTGCAGAGGGATGCAGCACTCTTAAAATTGCAAAGCTTCTGAAGCGTGATCATCGAACAATCAAGCGTTTCATTCAAAATAGTCAACAGGGTCGCAAGAAGCGTGTGGAAAAACCAAGGCGCAAAATAACTGCCCATGAACTGAGAAAAGTCAAGCGTGCAGCTGCCAAGATGCCACTTGCCACCAGTTTGGCCATATTTCAGAGCTGCAACATCACTGGAGTGCCCAAAAGCACAAGGTGTGCAATACTCAGAGACATGGCCAAGGTAAGAAAGGCTGAAAGACGACCACCACTGAACAAGACACACAAGCTGAAACGTCAAGACTGGGCCAAGAAATATCTCAAGACTGATTTTTCTAAGGTTTTATGGACTGATGAAATGAGAGTGAGTCTTGATGGGCCAGATGGATGGGCCCGTGGCTGGATTGGTAAAGGGCAGAGAGCTCCAGTCCGACTCAGACGCCAGCAAGGTGGAGGTGGAGTACTGGTTTGGGCTGGTATCATCAAAGATGAGCTTGTGGGGCCTTTTCGGGTTGAGGATGGAGTCAAGCTCAACTCCCAGTCCTACTGCCAGTTTCTGGAAGACACCTTCTTCAAGCAGTGGTACAGGAAGAAGTCTGCATCCTTCAAGAAAAACATGATTTTCATGCAGGACAATGCTCCATCACACGCGTCCAAGTACTCCACAGCGTGGCTGGCAAGAAAGGGTATAAAAGAAGAAAATCTAATGACATGGCCTCCTTGTTTACCTGATCTAAGACCCCATTGAGAACCTGTGGTCCATCATCAAATGTGAGATTTACAAGGAGGGAAAACAGTACACCTCTCTGAACAGTGTCTGGGAGGCTGTGGTTGCTGCTGCACGCAATGTTGATGGTGAACAGATCAAAACACTGACAGAATCCATGGATGGCAGGCTTTTGAGTGTCCTTGCAAAGAAAGGTGGCTATATTGGTCACTGATTTGTTATTGTTTTGTTTTTGAATGTCAGAAATGTATATTTGTGAATGTTGAGATGTTATATTGGTTTCACTGGTAAAAATAAATAATTGAAATGGGTATATATTTGTTTTTTGTTAAGTTGCCTAATAATTATGAACAGTAATAGTCACCTGCACACACAGATATCCCCCTAAAATAGCTAAAACTAAAAACAAACTAAAAACTACTTCCAAAAATATTCAGCTTTGATATTAATGAGTTTTTTGGGTTCATTGAGAACATGGTTGTTGTTCAATAATAAAATTAATCCTCAAAAATACAACTTGCCTAATAATTCTGCACTCCCTGTATAGAACTGAGAGGAAAAGATAAATTAGCATGAAAGGGCATCCACTGAGGAAAGGTTTCATGATCAGTGTAAATTGTGTTCAATAGACTGAGAGCTCTGAGAACTCTCTGCTAAATAATGTGATGCTGATTAAATTGAGGGTGGATTTGATGCCTTCCTTGAAAAACAATGTAAGTAGTTGAATTTGATGGATTAATAATCTATATTTAGAGTAAGGACAGAATTTGTACCTTTACACAATGACAAATTACTTCAAATTGTCTTTTTTATGGATCAATATTGCAAAAATATAATAGATATAACATAGATGAGCGAAGTTTAAAAAGAAATCGATTCAGACGCTTCGCCAAATTTTTTCACAAAATGTTCTTTGTACTGAATTAATTAAATCAGCTATACTGACCTGCAGGGACATTGTATCTCAGTGTATCTTGTTGCACATCACTGTGCATTGCAGCAACATGCATAGTTAGTCCTTTCTGATAGTGGAACAGTTGCTGTGCATCAGTATGACAGGCAGGTCTCATACAGTATATGGACGTATGCATTGTCGTGCAGGCCACCAACAGTGCTACAGTGCTAAACCAAAAAAGGACATGGAGGCAGTGACAATAAAGTAGTGGAGAAAAAATAGGTTCTTTTGAGCCATGTTGTGGCAGTGCAAACACATGCTTTTGAATAGCTTTGTTTAGCTGTAAAATGACTGTGAGTCACTTAGGCTCAGTTCACAATTCAGTTATTTGGTCAGTTACTGGTCACAAACACAAAACAGGTGCAGATCTTTTCATGATACCTTATCTGAGAGTAGGATTGGCTCCTGATTTTGGCTTACAGTAACTGACATACAGTAAGTGCTGGAATTAAATGACCAAATAACTGAAGAGTCATGTCAGCCTTACAGGTCAATGTTAGCATCGGGTATAATGTACTTAACCATGAAGTGGCCAAAAATTCTACTATAGAGTGAGAGAGCGATCTCATTTTACATTGTCTGCTACTTCCACATACAGTGGGGAGGGTGTCAGCAGTAAGTTTGTGTTGAAGTCACTGTTTATTTTTCAATTCTTCTGATCCATCAGAAGAACAATCCAAAAAAAAAACAGATGTGGGATGTCCACATTGCTAGAAAACCTGTTCTGTTAGTTACTGATTCTACTAAAGTGGTAAAGAGCTTTCTCATTTTACACCTGTTTATTTTTCCCTTCTACTAATCCATCAGAAAAACTACCCAAAAAAACCTGGATCCTATATTTTGAGCATCCGCCTTCACATGGTCAGCATTTGGTCAGTAATTAATGAGTATTTGTAAGGCAAGTATAGCAGTGGGTCCAAAACAGAGATGACATGTGAAGGAAATATTTGTATGTTTTTTGTATAGAGTTGAGCGGACACCTGAATGTTCGGGTTCGACGGGTTCGGCCAAACTTCGGAAAAAAGTTCGAGTTCGGGACCCGAACTTGACCCCGAACCCCATTGAAATCAATGGGGACCCGAACTTTTGAGCACTAAAATGGCTGTAAAAATGTCATGCAAAGGGCTAGAGGGCTGAAAATGTCGTCAAAATGTGGTCAAGAGCATGGCAAGTGCTCTGCAAACAAATGTGGATAGGGAGATGACTTAAAATAACATAAAATACGTAAAAATAATAATCATGATCTAGGAGGACCAGGTCCATATGGAGTAGGAGGTTGAGGAGGCGGTGGATGTGGTGGTGTAGGTGGAAGTGGCGGTGGAGGAGGAGGAGGTAGCCTACACTGCTTTTTGGTTAAAAAAATATATATATTTTTCTAAATTAGGGTACATCCCAAAACATTGGGAAATATAACCCTCCAGTCGTGCTAAACACACATTCAGACAATACATCGGCTGCAGGGCAGGCCAGCACCTCCAAGGCGTAAACGGCAAGCTCAGGCCATGTGCCCAATTTGGAGACCCAGAGATAAATTTATAAAAAAAATTGGGATCGAGCAGAAATGTGGGAAAAGCTATTGAGGCGCAAATGTGGGACAAATTACAGAAGCCCAAATGTGTGCCAAAGGAGTCAAGCGTAATTGTGGGAAAGGCTATTGAGGTGCAAATGTTGTCCAAAAGAGAATAGCGGAAATGTGGGACAAAGTATTGAAGCTTAAATGTGGTACAACTTGTTTAAGTTTAAGCATTGAATCAAAGGAGGTGGCGCGCATCAATTAAAGAAGCATTTCAGAAATTTTATTCCCTGTCACCTATGCAGAGCAGGGGTTTATTCACGTCTAAAATTGTATAATGTCAACCCAAGAATGTAACAGAAAAATTACAGAAATTAATTAAACTGTCTACTTGGTAGAGCAGGGGTCTATGATAGAAAACAATTTTTTATTGTCACCCGAAAATGTAAAATAAAAATTATTGAAATTTCTTAAGCTGTCAACTAGGTAGAGGATGGGTATATTACACCAAAAATTGGTGAATTTGACCATAAAAAGTAACTGACAAATGATATTTTTTTTTTTTACTGGTCTAATAGGTATAACAGTGGTACATCACACCAAAACATTGCTGAATTTCACCAGAAAATGTAACAGACAATTTTTTTTATTGTTTAACCTGTCTGCTAGGTATAGCAGTGGTACTTCACACCCAAAAATTGTTGAATTTCACCCGAAAATGTAAATGTAATCAGCACAAGTTAGAATGTGGGCAACTCGGCGGTCGTTGCGGAGACACTGCAGCATGTAATCGCTCATTTGTGCCAGGCTGCCCAGAGGCAATGAAAAGCTGACCTCTGTGGGAGGTGTATCGTCTGTGTCCTCTGTATCCCCCCATCCACGCAACAGTGATGGCCATGAGCTGGTCTGGTTGGCACCCTGCTGTGAACATGGTCCCTCCTCCTCCTCATCCTCCAGAACTGTGCCCTGGCTGGACAATTGTATACCTTGGGTTTGTGGGCGCAGGAACCCACCCTCAAGGCAACTTGGGAATGAATGGCTAGAAACCCTACAAAATGATCCATCTTTCTCCTCCTGGGCCACATCCTTTTCCATCATCGCCAGGAGCGTTTTTTCAAGGAGGCATAGAAGTGGGATAGTAACGCTGAGAACATCGTTATCGGCACTGGCCATGTTGGTGGAGTACTCTAAACAGCGCAACAAGGAACACAGGTCTCGAATGGAGGCCCAGTCATTGGTGGTGAAGTGGTGCTGTTCCGCCGAGCAACTCACCCGTGAGTGCTGCAGCTGAAACTCCACTATCGCCTGCTGCTGCTCGCACAGTCTGGGAAGCATGTGCAAGGTTGAGTTCCTCCTTGTGGGCACGTCGCATATGAGGCGGTGAGCGTGAAGGCCGAAGTTACGCTGCAGTGCTGACAGGTGAGCAGCAGCAGGGTGAGAATGCCAAAAGAGCGCACAGACAGCCGACACTTAATTTTTAAGGAATCTCTGCACCACCAAATTCAGCACTTGCGCCAGGCAAGGGATGTGCGTCAAACCGGCTAGTCCCAGACCTGCTACGAGATTTCGCCCATTATCGCACACCACCAGGCCGGGCTTGAGGCTGACTGGCACAAACCACTCATCGGTCTGTTGTTCAAGGCCCATCCACAGCTCCTGCGCGGTGTGGGGTTTGTCCCCCAAACAGATACGTTTTAAAACTGCCTGCTGTCGTTTACCCCTGGCTGTGCTGAAGTTGGTGGTGAAGGTGCTACGCTGACTGGATAAGGAGCTGGTAGAGGATGAGGAAGCAGAGTAGGAGGAGGAAGCAACAGGAGGCAAACTGAAGTGCCTTGCAATCCTCGGTGGTGGAAGGACATGCGCCAAACTGCTATCCACATCAGGCCCAGCTGCCACTGCATTTACCCAGTGTGCTGTTATGGAGATATAACGGCCCTGATCGTGCTTACTGGTGCACCTTGCCACAGATGGCGTTGCGCAGTGCACACCTGATTTTGTCCCCTACTTGGTTGTGCAGGGAAGGGATGGCTCGCCTTGAAAAGTAGTGGCGGCTGGGCACGACGTACTGTGGGACAGCCACCGCCATAAGGCCTTTAAAACTATCCGTCTCCACCAGACGGAATGACAGCATTTCAAAGGCCAGTAATTTAGAAATGCTGGCATTCAGGGCTAGGGATCACGGGTGGGTAGGGGGGTACTTCCTCTTCCTCTCCAGCGTTTGGGAGATGAAGAGCTGAACGCTTCCGTGGGACATTGTGGAGATGCTTGGTGACCCAGGTGTTGGTGTTGCTGGCAGATCCTCTGTTTGCGGGGTGGCAGGTGGAACTGTCACTCTAGAGGTTGATGAAGAGGCCGTGACTGTAGCAGAAAAGGAAGCAGGAGGAGCCAGAGAACTTTCTTGTTTTTTGAGGTGTCTACTCCACTGCAGCTCATGCTTTGCACTTAAATGCCTGGTCATGCAGGTTGTGCTCAGGTTGAGAACGTTTATGTCTCGTTTTAGGCTCTGATTGCACAGCGTGCAAACCAATAGTGTCTTGCGTCAGCACATTGTCTGAAGAACTGCCACGCCAGGGAAATCCTTGGAGCTGGCTTTAGTGTGCTCGGTCCGTTGCTGCGGTGGGCAGTAGATGGCGTACTGTCTAGAGGACGGCCGCTCCGCTTTTGCACCCTGCTTCCTCTTCTGCTGTGCTGGTGGCTCTGTGCGACCACCGCCTCTTCCTCCGAACTATATAGGTCACTCGCATGACCTTGATTCCATGTGGGGTCGAGGACCTCATCGTCCTCCACATCATCTTCCGCCCAGTCTTCACCCCTGCCTTCCTTGTCGGTCTGCACACTTTTGAAAGCCCCAGCAGTTGGCAACTGTGTTTCATAATCATCCGAGACATGCTGCGATGGTCCTCCCATGTACTCATCTTGAAAGATAAGTGGTTGGGCATCGGTGCACTAAATCTCTTTCACTTCTGGGGCAGGGCTAGGTGGATGGCCCTGGGAAACCCTGCTAACAGAGTTATCAAAAAGCAGAAGAGACTGCTGCATGACTTGGGGCTCAGACTGCTTGGCTGATTTGCAAGGGGGTGAGGTGAAAAACTGATGGACATCGGCTGCAGGTGCCAACTGCAGTCTTTCAGCAGGAGACTGGGTGGGAGACAATGTGAAGGAACTGGATCCACTGTCAGCAACCCAATCTACTATCGGCTGTATTTCAAATGCCTGAATCAAACCCCTGTATGTAGAGGGGGTATCTCACAGGGCCTGAACCAGTGTAGGCCTAAATTAAATATTTCTTTGCACAAAATGGATATATTTCAAATGGCTGTATTTCAAATGCCTGAATCAAACCCCTGTATGTAGAGGGGGTATCTCACAGGGCCTGAACCAGTGTAGGCCTAAATTAAATATTTCTTTGCACAAAATGGATGTATTTCAAATGGCTGTATTTCAAATGCCTGAATCAAACCCCTGTATGTAGAGGGAGTATCTTACAGGGCCTGAACCAGTGTAGGCCTGAATTAAATATTTCTTTGCACAAAATGGATGTATTTCAAATGGCTGTATTTCAAATGCCTGAATCAAACCCCTCTATGTAGAGGGGGTATCTCACAGGGCCTGAACCAGTGTAGGCCTGAATTAAATATTTCTTGGCACAAAATGGCTGTATTTCAAATGCCTGAATCAAACCCCTGTATGTAGAGGGGGTATCTCACAGGGCCTTAACCAGTGTAGGCCTGAATTAAATATTTCTTTGCACAAAATGGATGTATTTCAAATGGCTGTATTTCAAATGCCTGAATCAAACCCCTGTATGTAGAGGGAGTATCTTACAGGGCCTGAACCAGTGTAGGCCTGAATTAAATATTTCTTTGCACAAAATGGATGTATTTCAAATGGCTGTATTTCAAATGCCTGAATCAAACCCCTCTATGTAGAGGGGGTATCTCACAGGGCCTGAACCAGTGTAGGCCTGAATTAAATATTTCTTGGCACAAAATGGCTGTATTTCAAATGCCTGAATCAAACCCCTGTATGTAGAGGGGGTATCTCACAGGGCCTTAACCAGTGTAGGCCTGAATTAAATATTTCTTTGCACAAAATGGATGTATTTCAAATGGCTGTATTTCAAATGCCTGAATCAAACCCCTGTATGTAGAGGGAGTATCTTACAGGGCCTGAACCAGTGTAGGCCTGAATTAAATATTTCTTTGCACAAAATGGATGTATTTCAAATGGCTGTATTTCAAATGCCTGAATCAAACCCCTCTATGTAGAGGGGGTATCTCACAGGGCCTGAACCAGTGTAGGCCTGAATTAAAATATCTTGGCACAAAATGGCTGTATTTCAAATGCCTGAATCAAACCCCTGTATGTAGAGGGGGTATCTCACACGGCCTGAACCAGTGTAGGCCTAAATTAAATATTTCTTTGCACAAAATGGATGTTTTTCAAATGGCTGTATTTCAAATGCCTGAATCAAACCCCTGTATGTAGAGGGGGTATCTCGCAGGGCCTGAACCAGTGTAGGCCTGAATTCAATATTGGTGCACCTAATGCCGGAATTTAAAATCTCTGAATGTAACCCAAATGTATTAAGGGTATATCTCACAATGACATCTGCATCGAAGGCTGCAAACAAAAATTTTTGTGCCCAAACGAGTGTTTGTTTAACAAATGAATTTGATAGCAGTATATAAGCCTGTAATTTCACACGTGCTGATGCTGCAAGGCCTGAAAATAGTGTTTTTTGTCAAAAAAGTGTGTTTTTCAAAACCCAGAAAATGATGGGTGTATTTCTAGCTTAAATTGCACACTAACTAATCAAGATATTGTAGATTGCCCAAAAAGTTTTTTTTTGGTAACACAATATGAAAGCTTTATATATTAAACTTGAATTTAACACTTGCAGATCAGGAAAATACTGTTTGTTTTTTTTTTTTAAAAAGTGTGTTTTTCAAAACCCAGAAAATGATGGGTGTATTTCTAGCTTAAATTGAACATTGAATAATCAAGATGTTGTAGATTTCCAAAAAAGTGTTTTTTTGGTAACAGAATATGAAAGCTGTATATATTAAACTTGAATTTAACACTTGCAGAACAGGAAAATACAGTTTTTTGAAGAAAAAAAAACGTGTGTTTTTCAAACCCCAGCAAGTTGATGGGTGTATTTCTAGCTTAACTTGCACACTGACTAATCAAGATGTTGTAGTTTGGCAAAAAAAATTGTGATTTTCAATGTCCCAAAAGCTCAGATGCAGTGCTGGTGCACTGAGCTTGCATAAAATGGCCGCCGCCACCCACCTAACTAACAGAATTATAAAAGTTGTTTATTTTTTGGTCAATGGACTCAGGGCAGGGTAAAACGATTGTGCCCTGCACCCACACAACTATTTCTCTGTAGAAATTAGATTCTCTCCTATTCTCTCCCTGAAATCACAAGTCCAGCAGCATCCTCTTCCTACACTTGTAACAGCAGAGTGACGTGCTGCTCTGGCCAATCACAGCCATGCCATTAGTAGGCATGACTGTGATGGCTTCTAAGGTCAGACAGTTAACCGCTTGTTGATTGGCTGCTCTGCAGCCTTTCAAAAAGCGCCAAGAAAGCGCCGAACATCGAACCCGAACCCGAACTTTTACGGAAATGTTCGCGTCCGGGGTCCAAAAATCTTAAAGTTCGGTACGAACCAGAACTTTAAAGTTTGGGTTCGCTCAACCCTAATTCTGTATGTTGGACCCACTCCTGCTTTTGGCTTCCAAATCATGATGAAATCCTGATGCAAAATACTGACCGTGTGGTTGAGGCCTTATGGATGCTCAAAAAACTGGATCCATTGTGTTTCTAATTTTTCGGTTCTTCTGACAGATCATAAAAAAGGTAAAATAAACCGTGATGTCAACAAGGTCAAACAGGGACAATAATGGCCCAGAACAGACTGGTGAGGGTGGCAACAGTATGAGGAGTCAACATAGTGGCCCAGTCACAGAGTGGGGAGGGTGGCAACAGCATGAAGAGTTAACATAGTGGCCCAGTCACGGAGTGGGGAGGGGGGCAACAGCATGAGGAGTCAATGATGGTGGCAGTATTAGAGGATGGCAGCAGAGGCAGCAGGTGTGTGCCATCAGGCGGGTGGCAGCATCAGAATAATGGCTGAAGCACGTTGCTATAAGTAACAGGCCATATTTCACAATGTTCTGTTGTGGTAGCACAATGCAATCAGAACATTACTAAGGAACAGAAGGCATGAACTCTAAAACTTAACTTTTATTATACAGTAAATAGTTAAAAACACAATTTAGGAAAATAACTAAATGGGCCTTACCAAACAAAAATGATAATAAGCCAAATGTAAATGTATATATAAGAGTGGTTCAGACCGGGGGGCAGGGGGGTTTATATCCCTACAGAAACGCTCTATACCCATGAATACAGGGAAACACCCTGGATTGTGGCTGTGTCCTGCTTTGGAACCTACCCCTGATATCTACCTAATACACCCTATAATATCCCAACACATTTCCCCTGGTCGGATTCATCAGGAGACCAAAAATGTATAATAGGGTACAGTGAAAACAAAAAAAAAATTAAAGTGAAAAATAAAAATTCCTGTGCACAAAACTATACACAGGACGGAATAAAGGAACCCACCAAAACCCACCTTATAGTACACAGGAACTGGTGGGGATTACCCCTATAAATATTAGTCAACAGTGATGAGCGGCAGGGGCAATATTCAAATTTGCAATATTTCACTAATATTTCGGCGAATATTCGTCATATATTCGCGAATTCGAGAATTTGTGATCTTCAGTCATTATTTTCTTGATTGCGAAAATCGGCAATCAAAAAATTTGCGATCAAAATTTGCGATGCGAAAATTCGCAATCAACACTACTCCTAAAGTCAAAGATATTTTAGCCTTTTCATTGGCCCACAAGCAAGAAGCAGTGAGGGATCATGGGTAATGATGAAAAAAAAACTAGAATATTCACGATTACGAAGATATAGCACTATTTTTTAGATATTCGCAAATTCTCGAAGTGCCAATATTCACAATAAAAATTTGTGATTAGAGTATTCGTGAT
Source organism: Bufo bufo (assembly GCF_905171765.1). Taxonomy (NCBI): domain Eukaryota; kingdom Metazoa; phylum Chordata; class Amphibia; order Anura; family Bufonidae; genus Bufo; species Bufo bufo. Next base: position 442,814,396 of record NC_053391.1, read on the forward strand.
CAACACTATTAGTCAAATAGAGTAAATATGTTTACAGGTCCAGACAGGACCACTCATGTATCAAGGTGGTAGAAGGGCATAGAAGCAGAGAATGAGAGATGTTGGCAGCAGCAAAGATACAGATGATCTCTGGTGATGAGTGCTATAAGTGTATGATATTTTAAATAGTCCCGCCCGGATAGTTCCGCCCAAACTTAGGGTCACATGACTAACCACGTGACATGCTTCTCACATGATCAGACCAAGTGAGGTAATGAGTCACATGACTAACCATGTGACACATGGTCACATGATCAGACCAAGTGAGGTAATAAGCCACATGATCAACCATGTGACACATGGTCACATGATCTGACCGAGTGAGACATTGAATGCCAATAGCAATAATGGATATCTATCACAAAGGCACAAATGTAACAATCTGGTAATCAGATCAAACTAAACAAAGAAGATGAAGCAAGAGAAAGGTAGAAAACAAAAATCAGTAGATAGTGCAGCTAGCCTCATCAATGACTGAAGCATCATTAATCAATTATCTATTAACATACGGGCTTTGGTTATATCTTCCCAGACATGCTTTGCAGACCTTCACATAGACTCTTATATTTTATTATGAGGAGTTATTGGTCTGCCTGATAGCCCATATTGCATATTATGTCATCCCTTCATTATTGTATTATTAATTAATAATTATTTCCTTCAATTGTTCATGTCAAAAAGTATAGACATTATTTATCCCCTTAATGATTGATTTATCTGCCGATTTTTGTTTTCTTGCTTTCCCTTGTTTCATCTTCTTTTCTTTTGCTTGATCTGACTACCAGATTGTTTCATTTGTGCCTTTGTCTTAGGTATCTATTATATTGCTATTGGCATTCAGTTTCTCCCTCGGTTAAATCATGTGACCATGTGTCACATGGTTGATCATGAGGCTCATTATATAACTTGGTCTGATCATGTATTTAGGGGTAGAAAGGGTTTCTGTAGGAATAGAACACCCCCCCGGTCTAAATTAGGGTTGAGCGAACCCGAACTGTAAAGTTGGGGTTCATACCGAACTTTACAGTGTTCGGCACCCGAACCCGAACATTTCAGTAAAAGTTCGGGTTCGGTGTTCGGGTAATATTAATGTACCATTGGATCGGAGTTTTCTCGAATCCGATGGTATATTTTAACTTGAAGCGTCCCCATCACCATGGGAACGCGTCTATGTTAGAATATACCATCGGATTTGAGTTAGATCATGAAAACTCAGATCCGACAGTATATTCTAACACAGAGGCGTTCCCATAGTGATGGGGACGCTTCAAGTTAGAATATACTGAGAACTGTCGACATAACGGCCCCCTGCTGCCTGGAAGCACCCGATCTCTTACAGGGGGCTGTGATCTGCACAATTAACCCCTCAGGTGCTGCACCTGAGGGGTAAATTGTGCGGATCACAGCCCCTGTAAGAGATCAGGTGCTGCCAGGCAGCAGGGGGCCAGACCCCCCTCCCTCCTCAGTATTAAAATCATTGGTGGCCAGTGCGGCCCCCCTACCTCCCTCCCCAGTATTAAAATCATTGGTGGCCAGTGCGGCCCCCCCCTCCCTATTAAAATCATTGGTGGCTAGTGCGGCCCCCCACCCCCACCCACCCCCTATTAAAATCATTGGTGGCTAGTGCGGACCCCCCACCCCCACCCACCCCCTATTAAAATCATTGGTGTCTAGTGCGGCCTCCCCTCTCCCCCTCCTAAATTAAATCATTGGTTACAAACCCCCCTCCCCCCCATCATTGGTGGCAGCAGAGCGGCAGTTCCGATCAGAGTCCCAGTTTAATCGCTACTGCAGTCCTGGCTGCCATGGTTACTTAGCACTTTTAGCAGCATTATACTTACATGCACTGTCTGTGGCCGACCGGCGCTCCTCCTACTGGTAAGTGAAAGGTCTGTGCAGCGCATCCCTTATAGCACAGACCTGTCACCAGTAGGAGGAGCGCCCGTCCGGCCACAGACAGTGCACATAAGTATAATTCTGCTAAAAGTGCTAAGTAACCATGGCAGGCAGGACTGCAGTAGCATCCTGGCTGCCATGGTTACCGATAGGAGCCCCAGAGATTAAACTGGGACTCCGATCGGAACTGCCGCTCCGCTGCCACCAATGATGGGGGCGGGGGAGGCGGGTTGTTAACCTGTGGCCACTGCCACCAATGATTTTAATTAGGGGTAGGAGGGGAGAGGGGAGGCCACACTGGACACCAATGATTTTAATAGGGGGGGCGCACTAACCACCAATGATTTTAATAGGGGGGTGGGGGTGGGGGGCCGCACTGGCCACCAATGATTTTAATACTGGGGAGGGAGGGGGGTCTGGCCCCTGCTGCCTGGAAGCACCTGATCTCTTACAGGGGGCTCAGATTCGCACAATTAACCCCTCAGGTGCGGCACCTGAGGGGTTAATTGTGCGGATCACAGCCCCCTGTAAGAGATCAGGTGCTGCCAGGCAGCAGGGGGAAGTTTTGTACACAGTTCTTAGTATATTCTAACTTGGAGCGTCCCCATCACCATGTGTTAGAATATACTGTCGGATATGAAAATATATTGTCGGATATGTCGGATCTGAAAAAGCTAATACTATTATTTTCCGTTATAACCATGTTATAACGGAAAATAATAAAGTGAAGTTGGGGTTCGGGTCCAAGTTGACTTCAATGGGGTTCGGGTTCGGGTCCAAGTTCGGATCAAGTTCGGGTCCCGAACCCGAACTTTTTTTAAAATTTCGGCCGAACTCCCCGAACCCGAACATCTAGGTGTTCGCTCAACTCTACTCTTGATATACACACTTACATTTGTCTTATTATCATTTTTGTTTGTGAGGGCCTATTTTGTGATTTTTCTAAATTTTGTTTTTACCTATTTGTATTAAAAGTTTTAGAGTTCATGCCTTCTGAGCGTCATTCTAAAATAGCATGACTCCAATTATTTTTGCATAGTGATTTTAGTCAGAACGTTACTGCCAGAATGATCTAGTCTGATGCATCAGGCACCGGTGTGTAGAAATCCTATCTGATCCACGCCTGATTCATCTTTATAAAGGTTAATCTCTCAATATTTTGTTTTGAAAGGTGAGTTCTCTTTAGGTTAACTATGCCACACGCCATTCTAAACACCTCCTCTGATACCAGACTACTGGCTGGGAAGTATTTCTGTTCTACAGCCTTCATGTGCTTCCTATGCACAGCAGACTGCTCTGTGTTGTTTTATGCAGGTCTCTCTCACTCCTCGCAGGCTAAACTCTGTGTGTGGGAGTTAAAGAGACTTTTCCCACCTGGCTGTTGTGCTCACCTCTGCTGTTATCTGATTCTGACGTCAGTGGGCGGAGACATGAATATGGGGAGCTAGGAGGAGCCGGGGGTGGCCGCTGTGGGCAGTAATGTGGTTGTGAGTACAGTTGTGCAGGATGCAGGGGCGGGCGGACACAGATTTAGAAGCTGTCAGCGCACATGTGACTGCTTCTATGACATCACAAAATACCGCAGTTATTAGGAAACAGCGATATCGCCATTTAAGAATCAAGGCGTAATAGAATTGCTTATTTATTAAATAAGGTGGAGGCCCCAATAACAGTAGAAGTAGACAGGTTATTCACCCCAGTTTGAGAATGAAGGCCTAATAGAATTGCTTATGTAATAAACAAGATGGACAACCCGATAACAGTAGAACTAGACAACTTATTCACCCCAATTTTAGGGATAAGTGAACTTTGCAAGTTCGGGTACGCGAACCCGGACTTTATCACTAAAGTCCGGGTTCAGATTTGGTGTTCGGGTGTTTTTTTAATTACATTATTATTTTCCATTATACCGTAACATGGTTATATCGGAAAATAATGGCATTCTTAAGACTGAATGCAAAACGGAAACCTTTAGAGGCATTCCTTTTTGCATTCTGTCACAATAGAAGTCTATGGGCACCTTAAAGGATCCGTCCTAGTTTCCATTATGCAGGACAGGATCGAATTCCACTTCGGATACTTCGACTCACGCAACACTAGATATAACTCTATAGGCAAGGGAAGTTTTTTTTTAATTTGATGGTATAGTTAGCGTTAAAGGGGTGATCCCATAAAGACAATGCCTACAAAATGTGTTATTAATGTTGCAAGTCAGGCGATGGCATAAGGAATTAAAAAGTGGCACACCATGTGCAACACTTAAAAATAAACTTGGCAAAAATGGTGCCATTTTTCACCATTAATATGCCTCCATGGAGTAATTTACTAAAGAGTGACATTTCACCTGCCCATCTTAGTAAAGAGGCCGCTGGAGTAAGATGCTGCCATTTTTTTAAGAGGTACAATTTGTTGCATCTGTGCTGTCTGTGCTCCAGAAACTAAAATCTACACAAGTTAGGATCTGGCGTAGATTTCAGATATGATTTTTTGCCAACATTTTGGAGTAAATTATTGGCCCCACTTATGTTTTTTAAAGGTAGCAAGAGAACAGCAAAAAATAAAAATGTGCTAATTTTTTGTACAAAATTCCAGATCTTGTAACTTTTGTATGCCAAAAACCTAGAGTATGCCTTTGTAAATTACCAGCAGTGTGTTTTAGATGATTTTGTAGATTAACGTATTTATGCCCAAGAGTATGGATTGTATTTATTTCCCTGTCCAAATGTCAGGTCACATGTTTATCCCATTGCTCCATTTTTGAAATGTGAGAGCAGAAAACTCATTCAGGTGTAGATATATACCTAAAAAGTTAATGCAGTTCAGCATATAGCAGACCTAACTGAGCATTGAATATTGTGCATCACTGCTAACATTGTTCAAGAGCAATTCTGAAACTCCATTAACATGAAACATTTAGAAAATGCAGCGCTGTAGGTCAATTATAGTTTATTTGAAAAATGAGCTGTCAATTTGGTTTATACTTGGTGCTGTTCTGCAAATGAAACATGAAATATTTCTTGACAAGTTAAATTATTATGCAAATCAAAAAGGAATTTCATGTAGATCAATGTTTTTCTACTTGATAAGTGACATTATTTGGACAAAATCCATTTTCCTGCTTGCTATATGAATGTTTTAGCTATAGACAGGAGAAAACGTGAGTAGGTGTCTAAAATTTATACATTGCATATTTATGTTTGCTAACTTTTTAGTTTGCCTACTCCTTTTTTCTTTCTCCACTAAACTTCTTTTTGAGTTTTTAAATATGGGAAGCATGAAGAATGTGGGTTGGCTTTGTATTTGGCATTTTCTACAGCTTGTTTTTGATAGAGGCATGTAATATCGAGTTTGCTTGCTTTAGACCTTCGATTTCAATATATGCATATAAAGCCTGCATGACTGGGATGATCTTTGGGGTGTGTGACCTGTGTGGTCATACAGGGTGCACTGTTTGACACTATTAAAGTGACTGCTAAATGGTGTCGTTGGCGGCCTTGGTACAAAGAGTTTACATGCCCAATCCCACACTTGGTGTCCAAACATAGAAAGACTGCTGCCCATGTTATTTATGCACATTATGGCAATATTATTTGGCTACTGTATGGTAAGGTTAATTGTATATTATTTAATTGTAATTTATATGCACCATATGGTACACCAAATGGTGGGTTGGGCATGTTTATAATGATCAAATAATAGTTCTGAATAGCTATGCAACCTTGTGACATCAATCAGTATGCTGCCAAACCCACCAATTTTGGCGGGACGAGCAAACTATCTTTTCCCAAACAGATACAGGCAAAGAAGGGTCAAGCATGTTGGCTCTCAATGTGCCTAATCATGTGTTCCAGGGGTGCACCTAGCCTTTCTGATGCCAGAAGGGAACAGTGAAATAACCCCTACTGCACAAAGTCGTGAGGTCCAAAACAGAAAAATACCAGGCTTGTTCTAACCTCTGGCCCACTCACTTTTAGACTCCTTAATGACATCTAGTTGCAGCATTAACTGCACTCCCTCCGAGATGGCTTGTCGCCGAGCCTCGGGTACCCAGTATGGTTTTAACCTGACTTTGGCCTGAGGTTCCGTGACAATGTCATGCTGGATTGTGGAAGTGAGTCCTGGGAGGTCCGAGAACACATCCGTGGTCCAAATAATGAACTCCCTTGCCTCCTGAGCCTTTTTAGAAGAGAGGCTGTCAGCAACTTTTATGGCGGCAACCGCTTCCCTTGCATCAGACAAAGGGGCCCGGAACCTCTTCCCCGAGAAAACCCGGACGTGGGCTGTTTTCCATAGAGGTCTCCCTATCGTTCCACGGTTTAAGTAAATTAATATGGTAGATCTGTTCCGGCTTTCGCCGCCCTGGCTGGTGTACCTTGTAGTTCCCCTCTCCAACTTTCTCGACTACCTTGTAGGGCCCCTTCCACCTGGCCAGGAACTTACTGTCCACGGTCAGTACCAGAACCAAAACCCGATCACCCGGGTTAAAAATCCTGACCTGAGCCTGCCGATTATAGACCCGACTCTGGGCTTGTTGAGCTGCCTACATATGCTCCCTAACAAGAGGCAACACTGTCTCTTTCCATTCTTGCATCTGGGTACCGTACTCAATGACACTTTTATATGGAGTCGGCTGTTCCCATGCCTCTTTGGCTACATACAAGAGATCGCGAGGGTTTCTGCCATATAGAAGTTCGAAGGGCGAGAACCCAGTCTGGGGTATCTCTCGCACTGCGAACATGAGATAGGGCAGAAGGTCCCAGTCCTTCCCATCTTTAGCCACTACCCTTTTCAACATATTTTTTAATGTTTGGTTAAACCTTTCTACCAGACCGTCTGTTTGCGGATAGTAAATGAACGTCCGTAGCTGTTTTATGTGCAGCAACTTACAAAGTTTCCTCATTACCTTGGAAATAAAAGGGGTCCCCTGGTCAGTCAGAACCTCTTTAGGTAGCCCCACTCGGGAGAATATTTCCGTTAGCTCCTTAGCTATCAGTTTAGCCATTGTATGTCGCAGTGGCACCGGCTCCGGGTACCGAGTGGTGTAGTCTAGAACGACCAAAATGTGTTGGTGTCCTCTAGTGGACTTCGGAACTGGGCCTACGAGGTCCATAGCGATATGCTCAAACAGTACCTGGATGATTGGGAGAGATACCAAGGGACTACGGAAAAGGTGCTGGGGGCTAGTTGCCTGGCACGTTAGGCAAGACTTACAGAATTCGTTCACCTCCCTAAACACACTGGGCCAGTAAAACCATTGTAGAATCTGGTCCTGTGTTTTCTGCATTCCCAGATGACCCCCGAAAACATGTTGGTGGGCTAACTCTAACACGAGTTTGTGATAAGTAGTGATGGTTGAACATCGGCCGGGACGTTTCGCGAACGCGTGTTCGCTATCAAATGTTCGCGAACCGCGTTCACGGCGGGCCTTATTCACTTTAATGGCAGGCAAACCTGAAAAACTTTCAGGTCATATTTGCAGCCGCCAAATACTTACTAGAAGTGCACAAATAGTCCCACAACATGGACAGTGACATACTAGAGGGGGATCAATGGCAAAAATTACCACAAAAAATATGTATTTTAATCAAGGGCCATTTTTATGCGTCTTACAGGAAACTATCAAAAATGTGCCCTGCTGGAGCCTAGAAAATGTTTATTTTAGGCCACGGGGTTACAGGCCCCAAAAATTAGGCATTCACCTGACAGAAAAGAACAAGTGATTATGTGGCTGGAGGTATATTAGACGGTCAGTGCATAACAATTTTACTGTAGGCCAGTGGAGTACAGGCCCCAAAAATTATGCATTCACCTGACAGAAAAGAAGAAGTGATTATGTGGCTGGAGTTATATTAGATGGTCAGTGGATAACAATTTTACTGTAGGCCAGTACAGGCCCCAAAAATTAGGCATTCACCTGACAAAAAAGGCCTTTTATGCTGCTGTATATACATAAGACAAGGATCATTCTTTGTTCTGAGTGGTGGCGGATATCGTGGGCTGGCATGAGGAAATTCAATTACATGTGGTCGTCACAGGTGTTGAATTCCTCATAGATCTATGCCTCATTCAATTTTAGAAATGTGAGGTAGTACACACTGTCGTGAGCTAGGCGAGTGCGCTTAATCGGTCACGATCCCCCCGGGCTGCGCTGAACATTTTTTCGGACAGGACACTCGACGAGGGGCAAGCCAAGAGTTCCATGGCAAATTGTGCCAGCTCTGGACACACGTCAAGCCTGCACACCCAGTAGTTCAGGGGTTCCTCGCTTTTCAGAGAGTCCACATCGGCCGTTAACCCGATGTAGTCGGACACCTGTCGGTCTAGGCATTTCCTCAGGCTGGATCCGTAGGACAGCTCTCGATTGGGTTGGCTGCAAGAAAAATCTCATATCCGAAGTGACCAACACATCTTATAACCGTCCTCTTCTTGCAGACGCGGTAGGATTTGTACCCGCACCTGTTTCACTGTGGGGGAAAATTCCTCTGCAAGTACACGCAACAACAGAATGCAGCATCTCTCGCAGCAAGGCCTGGAAATGCTGCATTCTGACAGACCTCTGTGATGCTGGTAACATGTCCGCTATTTTGTGTTTGTACCGGGGGTATAAGTACGTTGCCACCCAGTACTAGTCCTTGCCCTTTATGCTTTATATATGGGGGTCCCTCTTCAAACACCGGAGCATGAAGGCCCCCATTTGCACTGAATTAGAAGCGGTGTAGCACCCTGGCTCCTGCTCATTGCCCAGGAGAATGTCGTCCCCGGTCTCCTCCCTTCAGCCACAGACAACAACAGGGATCTTCGAAAAGTTTAAAGTCTCCCTCAAACCCTGCTCTTCTTGCTCCTCCTCCTCCCCCAGCCACCATCCTCCTATGACTCCTCTTCAGACTCCTGCTGACTTGTCTCAGATATAGTAGCCCCCCCTGGAAATTCATTCAGCATTGCAACTTCCTCATCTTCCAGCTCCTGCTCCTCAACGGCTTGATCAATAACATGACGCAATCCAGAAAGAAGGCGTAAGGTACGAAGTCACTGATGGTGCCCTGGATGCGACTGACCAGTTTGGTGATCTCATCGAATGGCCGCAGAAGTCTGCATGCTACGCGCATGAGCAGCCACTGGCACGGTGAAAAGAAAGCAAGCTTCCCAGAACCTGTCCTGCTGCAGAGTTCGTACAGGTAGTCGTTAACGGTACATTGCTGCTGGAGCAGCTCATCAAGCAGATACAAGGTGGAGTTTCAGCGTGTCGGGCTGTCACAAATCAGAAGTCTGACGGGCAGGTGGTGTCACCACTGAACGTCAGCAAAGTGAGCTATGGCTGTGTAAGATCTAAAATGGCCAGAGATTTTTCTGGCCTGCCGCAAGATGGCCTGGGCCCGAGGGTATTTGGCAACGAATCGCTGCACGACTAAGTTCAGGACGAGTGCCATACACGGCACGTGTGTCATTTTGCCCTGTTTCAGTGTGCTCAGCAGATTGGCACCGTTGTCGCACACCACTTTACCAACTGTCAAATTGAGCTGGGTTAGCCACTGATCGGCCTGTGACCGCAGAGCTGAAAGCAGTACAGGACCGCTGTGGCTCTTGGCTTCAAGGCACAAAAGCCGCAGCACAGCATGGCAACGTCTCACCTGGAACGTCGAATAGGTTCTGGGAAGCTTGGTGGGTGCAGCTGAAAAGGCAGTAGCAGTGGAAAAGGAGGAGTCAGCATCGGTAAAGTCTGGGAATGGATGGGAAAGCAATTCCTCTGACACGAGTGAAGGGGCTATGGTGGTGGTGGTGTCTTTGGGGGTGCACGCAGCAGAGAGTGAGGAGGGTGCAGATACAGAGGATGAGGAGGGTGCAGAAGCGGAAGGTATATCGCACCCCTCAATCAGTATTTTGTGGAAGCAGGTATATAGAACCCCTTAATCAGTATTTTGTAGAAGCAGGCATATCGCACCCCTCAATCAGTATTTTGTGGAAGCCGGTGTATCTCAGGCCTCAATCAGTATTTGGTGGAAGCAGGTATATCGCACCCCTCAATCAGTATTTTGTGGAGGCAGGTATATCGCACCCCTCAATCAGTATTTTGTGGAAGCAGGTATACAGAACCCCTTAATCAGTATTTTTTAGAAGCAGGTATATCGTATCCCTCAATCAGTATTTTGTGGAAACAGTTATATAGAACACATAACTTTTAATCTTACACAGTTAATACAACGAACCCACCACAGGGGTTCACCAGTGAAATCTGTGAAAGGAGGATAGTGCTTCAGATGTACAGTACAGACCAAAAGTTTGGACACACCTTCTCATTCAAAGAGTTTTCTTTATTTTCATGACTATGAAAATTATAGATTCACACTGAAGGCATCAAAACTATGAATTTTATTACTGCTTTGCACACTCTGGGCATTCTCTTGATGAGCTTCAAGAGGTAGTCCCCTGAAATGGTTTTCACTTCACAGGTGTGCCTTGTCAGGTTTAATAAGTGGGATTTCTTGCCTTATAAATGGGGTTGGGACCATGCGTTGAGGAGAAGTCAGGTGGATACACAGCTGATAGTCTTACTGAATAGACTGTTAGAATTTGTATTATGGAAAGAAAAAAGCAGCTAAGTAAAGAAAAACGAGTGGCCATCATTACTTTAAGAAATGAAGGTCAGTCAGTCAGCCTAAAAATTGGGAAAACTTTGAAAGTAAGGACCATGAAGGAGAGTGATGGGGTGCTGCGCCAGATGACCTGGCCTCCACAGTCACCGGACCTGAACCCAATCGAGATGGTTTGGGGTGAGCTGGACTGCAGAGTGAAGGCAAAAGGGCCAACAAGTGCTAAGCATCTCTGGGAACTCCTTCAAGACTGTTGGAAGACCATTTCAGGTGACTACCTCTTGAAGCTCATCAAGAGAATGCCAAGAGTGTGCAAAGCAGTAATCAAAGCAAAAGGTGGCTACTTTGAAGAACCTAGAATATGACATATTTTCTGTTGTTTCACACTTGTTTGTTATGTATATAATTCCACATGTGTTAATTCATAGCTTTGATGCCTTCATAGTCATGAAAATAAAGAAAACTTTTTGAATGAGAAGGTGTGTCCAAACTTTTGGTCTGTACTGTATAAGATATCAACATAGGTCATACAGATAAGTGTAACCAGGGCAAAAATAGGGGAGTGTCAGAAGGTCGCAACTGTCCCTGCGCTCTCCCTAAGTAAGATCTCAGCCCAAGGACGTCCCCTGATGGTGGGGACTCCCTGTCCTCGAACCTGGACTGACTGCCCTTAGCACACCCTACTGCTAACATACTATACGAAGGTACCCTATGGTAAGACAGAATCTGTGTCACGGGTTCACAGTATTACCCGTAATAGACAACTGCCCATGTAGATGAATACAACTATAAAAGAGGTTCTGGGGTGTATGTCTCCCCTACAGCACTATACACAAGCCCCTAACAGGACCCCAAGGTATCTGATAGCTCCCTCGGCTTAATAAATCAAGACACAACCCGACACGTTTCTCCTATTCATAGGTTCATCAGGGGGTATAAAGCCATTCATGGGTGAAAAAACTGTCAAAACACAATCAAAAATATACTCATGATACAGTGGAGGATCCGCAGCCAGATAGCGAGGATATTTGTGTGAACACAGAACCAAAGGGAACAACAGATAAGTCCCACTTAGCACAGCACTTCAGGTCAGATATACCAGAAGCCCACAAGAATGAGGGGCCAGCAGTCTGCCATAAGAGTCCCTCGATATTGGTGTGAACACAGGACCAAAGGGAACAACAGATAAGTCCCACTTAGCACAGCACTTCAGGTCAGATATACCAGAAGCCCACAAGGATGAGGGGCCAGCAGTCTGCCATAAGAGTCCCTCATGTTCTAGTGCCGTCCTGCTCCTCCAGATAGTCATGTGACTATTTGGAGGAGCAGGACGGCACTAGAACGCGAGGGACTCTTATAGCAGACTGCTGGCTACTTTCACACTTGCAGCAGAGTGATCCGGCAAGCAGTTCCGTTGCCGGAATTGCCTGCCGGATCCATTAAAATCAACATTACCGGACATTTTTCATTGTTCCGTTCCGTCGACCGAAATTCAAGCCGGATCCGTCAATCCGTTGCATACCGTAGTCACTTTTTGACGGATCCGTCTGCCAGATCCGTCGTAATAGCGGATCCGTCTGTTCCGCTTTCTTCCGTTTTTAAACGGAAAGACGGATCCGGTATTCAAATTTTAGAGATAAAAAGATGCAATCTGTTAAGCAAATACTACAGTGGCTATAAAAGACAACCGAAGGTCACTTACCACTCAGAAGTTCCTTCTGCAGATTGCAAAGATGATGCCGGACCATATTCGTTTTGGATTTCAGGCTCTAATTCTGGTTTCACGCTGGAGAAGACGTCTTCGAGTCAGACGGCGTAGAAAGCGTCGCTATTGGGTGCATCCAATAACCTCTGCAAGAATAAGAACGGGAGTTTTTAAAACTCTGTTTCCCGAATTGAGGTATTATCCTGAAAAATTCTTTAACTACTTTAACGGATGACGGTAGAAAGTTTTGATGATCTTTTACAACGTGTGTCACCTCACATTCAAAGACAAGACACCACTTTCCGCCGCTGTGTTTCCCCTGCAGAACGCCTATTGTTGACCATAAGGTACATACTTATTATATATAGTACCAATTAATTTCTGTCAAAATTTTTTAAAGCTGCTCTTTGGTAGTGTGAAAACATAAAAGTTTTTTAACCAAAATTTGCTCAGTTTTTCTGGGATCACTGTACAAAGTGCCAAATCTTGGCCACAATTGATGCTCAGCATTATTATTTTTAATTCTGCATCTTGTATGTTAAAGTTTTAATCCATATAATGGTCATTAACGATGTAGAATGAACTGTGATCAATATTGGTCACCATGGAGAAGAAACCTTTATCGTTATTTTTTCCAAATTTTTTTATTGGCCACATAAAAAATCTTGCCCAAAGAAAAATATTGAAATAAGGTCCCATAGAATTGGGAAAACTTTGAAAGTAAGGGCTATTTGACCATGAAGGAGAGATGGTTTGGGGTGAGCTGGACCGCAGAGTGAAGGAAAAAGGGCCAACAAGTGCTAAGCATCTCTGGGAACTCCTTCAAGACTGTTGGAAGACCATTTCAGGGGACTACCTCTTGAAGCTCATCAAGAGAATGCCAAGAGTGTGCAAAGCAGTAATCAAAGCAAAAGGTGGCTACTTTGAAGAACCTAGAATATGACATATTTTCAGTTGTTTCACACTTGTTTGTTATGTATATAATTCCACATGTGTTAATTCATAGTTTTGATGCCTTCATAGTCATGAAAATAAAGAAAACTCTTTGAATGAGAAGGTGTGTCCAAACTTTTGGTCTATACTGTATGTAAGTCTGAATAAAACGTATTCTATACATTTGACCTTAGAAGCTTTAATTCAAAGCCATAGGGATTAATTCTGACACTTGTAGCAATTAGAGACAGACCTCTAGGCGTCTCTTTGAATGTTTCTAACACTGTTGATTTATGGACCGTAATGATATGAATAGCCTTGTTTTCTCACAGAGATATCAGTACCTCCTGTTATACCAAAGATGTGATTAATTATTACAAAACACACATCTTTACAGACACTATTTTAGAGACGAATATTCTCCTAATGAGAAATATATATAATATACTAGATGCCTTTTGACTTCACAACTGATTGTCTTATGCTAAGGACTAACTAAGGCTCATTAAATGAATACATACATATTATATATTTTGCTTCATTAATAAATACCTAAATGTATAGGTAATTATCACCAGCTGCATAGAGCTTATCTTTATCTCCCGTCATAAATTTATAAGTAGACAAGGAGGCTTCTCAGACTGGTACACTCATGAGAAGAATAACACTAAAAAGCAGAAATCTTTGTGCGACCTACTCAAGACATACAAAATTGTAACTATAGTAGAGCATGGCTCTTAAAGGCAATGAACATCTATCTAAACTAGAATGAATTGGATATCAATGCATTTACCTATGAAAAGGCACAACAGTATAACTGAATACATTAATTATTAATGGCGCAATAGGCGAACTAGGTAGTGTGCCTATTGAGAGCAAGTCTGATGCACAGTAAGTCTATGTATAATACAACTGATTAAGAAAGAATGGCGAAGCAGATGAACTAGATATATGCGCTTATATATTAGACAGCCTGTTGACAATGAGTCTGATGCACAGTAAGTCTATGTGTAACAGAACAGATTAAGAATAAATGGCCAGCAAATTAACTAGATAAACATGCCTTTTATTAGACCACCTGTTGACAATAAGTCTGATGTACAGTAAGTCTATGTATAACAGAACTGATTAAGTATAGAGAGGGAGAATAGAGAAAAGAAAAGAGAATGGAAAGAGAAGGGAAGGGAAAGAAAAAAGAAAAAAAAGGGAAAGAGGAGGAAAAAAGGGAAAAAAAAAAAAGAAGGAGAAGGAAAAAGAAAGGGGAAAAAGGAAAGTAAAAAAGGAAGAAAAGGGAAAAAGAAGGGAGGGAGGGGGAAAGGATAGGGAAAGGAAAAAGAAAAAAAAAGGGAAAAAAAAAAGAAAAAAGGGAATTCTTGTCTCCCCTCTTCTTCTCCTCCTTATTGTTGTCCTGCCTTAAAATATAGCAATGTCTAGACAGGGGGCAGGAAAGAAGGGGTGAAACCATCCGGAATTAAATACCTCGATTTCCCCAATGTTTAAGAGGGCAGAGACAACTGATTAACATAAGCGGACAGATTAGCCCACCGAGAAGGAAGAGGATGGGACGTCGATACTACCCGGCGGTGAGTTCCAGCCTGGGGAGAGAGGTATAGATCACCTCAAAGAGGGTGAGAGAGGTGCTCTAATTCAGATAGAGCAGGCACCGAGTTTGTTGGACCTCTCTCTCCAGGCTGGAAACATTAAGGAAACGGTGGGGCTTCTCAGGATGGATTTACAAAAGTATAAAGATAGACTATTAGAAATAGAGAAGAGGACATCTGATTCAGAGGACCAAATGCAAACAATAGTTAAAGAAAAAGGTACTTTAAAGGAAAAAAAACGCAGTACTCAAAAATAAACTACTGGATTTAGAAAATAGGTCTAGGAGGTCCAACCTGAGAGGCCTGGGATTCCCGGAGGGAGTGGAGGGACAGGATCCCTGCGGTTTTATACAAACCTGGTTAAGGGAACAATTGGACCAAGATATCTCAGAATATAAAAACTTCATAGAGCGAGCTCACAGGCTGTCGATAAGGCTACCCCCCTCCGGAACAAAACCGCGCCCAATAATAATTTTTTTGTCAGTAAGAAATAAGGAAGAAGTGTTACGCAGGTCAAGAAATAAAGGGAAGCTGGAATATGGGGGTAAAAGTATAATACTCTTTTCTGATTATGCACAAAAAACTCTAAGAAAGAGAACCCATTTGATGTATAAACAATGTTAAGTACTCAATGATATTTCCAGCTAAGCTAAACTTGGTTTTTCGATAAAGCAGAGGCAGTGGAAGAATGGTTGAAAGAAAAGATAAAAGGTTAAGGAGAACAGGGCTGGTGTTCAAATGAGAGGGAGTAATGCAAGTGAGAGGGCCAGATCCAGATGGTATCCTGGGCCATTCAGCGAGGTAGGGCTAGGGAGGGTTTGGTAGTGCTGTGGCGTGCACTCCTGAGGGGGGAACAGTTTTATTTTTTATTTTTTTCTCTCCTCTCTTGCTTGCCTCTTCCTGTATGCCGTCACCCCTTCCCCCACCCCTTTCTCTACTCTGGGTGTGTATTTATATCTTTTTCAGTAATAGACAGCCATCAATATTTTTTGAGGGGATGGCATGACAGTAATTTCATGGAATATTAGGTGACTGGCCAGGGGCACCAAAAAAGTAGAAGTTTTTGACACCATTCAAAGGCTTCTCCCCGCTATAGTCTGCTTGCAAGAGACACATCTAACAAAAGAGACGATAGCAGGGGTAAATAGGGCATGGATACAGCACGCTTTCCATTCAGTGTTTTCATCATATGCAAGAGGGGTGAGCATACTAATCCATCGAAATGTAGATATTAAAATAGTAAATACAGCTATAGATAAGGGAGGCCGATATGTCCTTATGGATTGTTTATTAGAAGGTAGAGCATGGATAATAGCAAATGTATATATACCGCCTCCCTTTAGACCAGAGGACTTATTGAAAATAAATGAGTTTGTGCTTAAAGGCAGGGGATAAGCCGCTATTAGTAATGGGAGATTTCAACAATGTAATGGACGCTCAAATGGATAGATGTAGACAGAATAATCTCCAACTAACTAATACAGGGTTGAAATTAAAAGATATTATAACAGAATTAGGTTGGCTTGATATTTGGAAGGTAAGAAACCCAAACTTAAAAAGATATTCCCGTCATTCTAAAACCCATGGGAGTTTATCAAGAATAGATTTGGTATTCACTGATAGTAGAGGGGCACAGGAGATTGAACAGATTAAGGCCTATTGCACACGGACGTTTTTTTTTCCCGTTTACTGGACGTTTTTTGCGTTCCGTATACCGTCCGTATACGGAATCATTCATTTCAATGGGTCCGCAAAAAAAACGGAATGTACTCCGTATGCATTCCGTTTCCGTATTTCCGTTTTTCCGTTCCGTTTTAACATAGAACATGTCCTATTATTGCCCGCAAATCACAGTCCGTGGCTCCATTCAAGTCAATGGGTCCGCAAAAAAACGGAACACATACGGAAATGCATCCGTATGTCTTCCGTTTCCGTTCCGTTTTTTGCTGAACCATCTATTGAAAATGTTATGCCCAGCCCAATTTTATCTATGTAATTACTGTATACTGTATATGCCATACGGAAAAACGGAACGGAAAAACGGAACAGAAACGGAAACACAACGGAAACAAAAAACGGAACAACGGATCCGTGAAAAACGGACCGCAAAACACTGAAAAAGCCATATGGTCGTGTGCAATAGGCCTAAGTATGGATGGCGGGGGATATCAGATCACAACACAATTATTATAAATATAAAAACAAAAACAAAAAACAACAACAACAACAGGATGGATTAATATAATGGGCACACACAATAAGATATTGAATGAGATTAGGGAATATTTTGATATAAATGAGGGCTCATCTTAAAATGATATGGTATCGGATGCCGCAAAGGCATATAATAAGGGGGATTATCACTAAATACACTTCAATATATAAGAAAGGAATTAGGAAGAAAATAATGGAACAAGAAAGTGAGGTGGAAAAACTTGAAAAAATATATATATTGAAAACCCCATTGTATATAATTACAAAGTATTGACAGATAAAGCGACCAAATTGGAAAGTGACCTACTCTTACTAGTGGAAGAACAAAAAGAGAACTTTGTGAAAGACAACTATATCTGGGCCCGTATACCTGGTAAAAAATTGCCCGCCTTGGTGGCAATTCCGACAAAAAATAATAACTATATACCGTATTTTTCGCCCCATAAGACGCACTTTTTCCTCCCCAAAAATGGGAGGAAAATGCCCCTGCGTCTTATGGGGCGAATGCTGGCAGTTTTACATCGCATGTACGGAGCGGGGGCCGGGGGAGGGACTGGGAGGAGGAGCTGGGGGCCGGCAATAGCGGCGGGGCGGTGCGGTCACTGTACTATAGCCCCGCCCCACCGCTCCGATATTGTAATATAAAATGTATTATTAAATTAAACGTTATTAAACATGCCCCCCTCACTCCTAATAGTACCGTATATCCTAATTGCTTGTGTATAATGCCGGCAGGCAGGCCGGGCGGGCGGCAGCGTAACTCCCTGATGTCACGTGCCTGCACCGCCTCCTTTATGAATGAAGCAGGCGGCGCAGGCAAGTGATGTCAGTGAGTGACGCGCCGGCCGCCCGTCCTGCCTGCCGGCATTATATACAAGCAATTAGGATATACGGTACTATTAGGAGTTGGGGGGCATGTTTAATAACTTTTAATTCAATAATACATTTAATATTTGTATACTGCGGCGGCGGGGGGGGGGGGTTTACACGGAATCTGTGGATGGCACAGTTAAGGGGTGTGGGTCTGTGGATGGCACTGTTATGGGGTGGGGGGTCTGTGGATGGCACTGTTATGGGGTAGGGGGTCTGTGGATGGCACTGTTATGGGGTGGGGGGTCTGTGGATGGCACATATATAACACTGCCATCCACAGATCCCCCCTCCTGTAACAGTGCCAGCCACAGATCCCCCCCCTGTAACAGTGTCTGTCATCCACAGATCCCCCCATAAGTGTCTGTCATCCACAGATCCCCCCATAAGTGTCCGTCATCCACAGATCCCCCCATAAGTGTCCGTCATCCACAGATCCCCCCATAACAGTGTCCGTCATCCACAGATCCCCCATAACAGTGTCCGTCATCCACAGATCCCCCCATAACAGTGTCCGTCATCCACAGATCCCCCCATAAGTGTCCGTCATCCACAGATCCCCCCATAACAGTGTCCGTCATCCACAGATCCCCCATAACAGTGTCCGTCATCCACAGATCCCCCCATAACAGTGTCCGTCATCCACAGATCCCCCCATAACAGTGTCCGTCATCCACAGATCCCCCCATAACAGTGTCCGTCATCCAAAGATCCCCCCCATAACAGTGTCCATCATCCACAGATCGCCCCCATAACAGTGTCCGTCATCCACAGATCCCCCCATAACAGTGTCCGTCATCCACAGATCCCCCCATAACAGTGTCCATCATCCAAAGATCCCCCCATAACAGTGTCCATCATCCACAGATCGCCCCCATAACAGTGTCCGTCATCCACAGACCACCATTAGTTCCAAACCCACCAAAAGCACACCTTTTGGTTAAAAATTTTTTTTTTCTTATTTTCCTCCCCAAAAACCTAGGTGCGTCTTATGGGCCGGTGCGTCTTATAGGGCGAAAAATACGGTACACTGCCTGGTAGATAAATCTGGCCATAAATTGGTTGAACAATCAGCTAAAATGGAGGTACTTGAGGAATATTTTGAAAATATATACAGCAGCAAAATTAAAAAGAGTGTGAGGGAAATACAACAGTTCCTTGAGGAAATTGATATTATCAAGCTAACTGATAATCAAAGAGAAAGTCTAGAGGATCCTTTGGGCATTGTAGAAGTGGAGGCAACTTTATCTAAGATAACTAAGAATAGGACTCCGGGGATAGATGGGATCCCGTTCGAGGTCTATGTTCAATATAAAGAAGTACTCACTTCAAATTTGCTTAAAATGTGGGCCTCTTCAAGGGAATCAGGAAAACTTCCGGATTCTGTGAGAGAAGCCCTAATAACACTGATATTAAAACCAGGGAAAGACCCAATACTCCCGGACTCTTATCGCCCTATCTCATTAATAAATACGGACAATAAAATACTGGCAAGGATCTTGGCAAAAAGATTGGGTAGAGTGGCTTCTGGGATCATTCACGAGGATCAGTCGGGGTTTATGGCAGGCAAAACTACAACTGATAATATAATTAGATATTTTATGAATACCCAGCTGGAACCTTCAAATTGTGGTGAACGCATGGTTGTAACCATAGACGCCGCAAAGGCGCTTGACACCATAGAATGGCCCTTCCTATTCGCTACACTGGAGAGAATGGGATTTGGAGATAAGTTTATATCCTGGGTTAAATTATTGTATGCTGAAGTCTCTGTAAGACTGGGTTCACACGAGCGGGTGCCGTGCGTGGCATCCGCTCCGTGAAAGAGTGCCAAGACCCGATGCAGACTGCAGAGGCACGGAGCATTAACATGACTGATAATGCTCCGTGCCTCTCTGTGACCTCTTTACTACGAAATCACAGTGACAACTGTGATTTCGTAGTAAAGAGGTCACAGAGAGGCACGGAGCATTATCAGTCATGTTAATGCTCCGTGCCTCTGCAGTCTGCATCGGGTCTTGGCACTCTTTGACGGAGCGGATGCCACGCACGGCACCCGCTCGTGTGAACCCAGCCTAAGGGTAATACTGAACCGTGAATATTCAGACAAAATATCTATTGGAAGGGGGGTTAGGCAGGGCTGCCCCCTATCCCCATTGTTATTTGCCATAGCAATGGAACCCTTAGCTGATAAAATAAGACAAGATAAACAAATTGAAGGTTTTAGATTTGGGGCTCATGAAGAAAAAAATCTCTGTATGCAGATGACATTATACTGTTTGTGGGATCTCATGGCTCACTTTCAAAGATATTCCAGGTATTCGAAGACTATAGCAAGTATTCTGGACTGAATATAAACTGGTCCAAGTCGGCCTGCATTCCGATTGATCCTCTGAATGGTTTAGTACCAGGATTACTAGAAGTCAAAGAAAGTCGAGAAGCCGTAAAATATCTAGGTATCCAGATAACAACTAATCCCGGGGATTACATACAGCTAAATGTGCTCCATAAACTACAGAACTTGCGGAAGAAAATCGAGGTGTGGAAAAAAATACATATTTCAATGGCAGGTCGTATCTCACTGGTTAAAATATGCATATTACCCTCGCTAAATTATACATTTTGGAATACACCGATAATAATCCCTAAAAGAACCTTCAGAATAATAGCCACTCTAATAATGGACTTGATATGGCGCAGTAAAAAACCAAGGATAAGAGCACAGATATTATATATCCACGAGAAAGAGGGTGGATTATCAGTTCCGGAATTAGAGCTTTATTTTGTTTCTGGACAGATTAGAAACATGATAATGTGGAGTAAGTCACGTAGGTATAAGAATATAGTGGCGGGGATCAATAAATGGCTATAAAAGTGTAGTATCTTTCAATTAATAGAAGCAGATATACTATCAAACCAACAAGCTAATAAAATACCCTTATTCAATTTATGGAATAAATCTTGGAACATGGTAAAAGATTTATGCCCCCAAAGGGAAATACACTCAGACACTTTGCTATAGGATAATACCCATTTAAAAGAATTAAAATTAATTGAACAAAAAATATGGTGGAAGTATGGAATATTTAAAATGGGACAGATATGGAGAGAGGGGGACATAATAACTTACCATGATCTTAAAATCGAATATAATATTGGAGAAAAAGACTCTCTTTTATTTACAGTTGAAACAAGCTTTGCGAGCGAAGCTAGGAAAAGGTACACAAATAACACCCCGCCCACTTTTTCTAGTGGACATCTCTAAGGCTACTTTCACACTAGCGTTCGGGTGTCTGCTTGTGAGCTCTGTTTGAAGGGGCTCACAAGCGGCCCCGAACGCATCCGTACTGCCCTAATGCATTCTGAGTGGATGCGGATCCGCTCAGAATGCATCAGTCTGGCAGCGTTCAGCCTCCGCTTAGCAAGCGGACACCTGAACGCTGCTTGCATCGTTCGGGTGTCCGCCTGGCCGTGCGGAGGCAAGCGGATCCGTCCAGACTTACAATGTAAGTCAATGGGGACGGATCCGTTTGAAGTTGACACAGTATGGCTCAATTTTCAAACGGATCCGTCCCCCATTGACTTTCTATGTAGAGTCTGGACGGATCCGTCTGAAGCTACTTTCACACTTAGAATTTTTTCTACAATATAATGCAGACGGATCCGTTCTGAACGGATCCCAAGTCTGCATTATATGAGCGGATCCGTCTGGGCAGACATCAGACGGACCCGCTCTGAACGGTAGTGTGAAAGTAGCCTAAGTTAGCGTCAGGGAGGAGACTGATTTCAAAAGTATATGGAAGTCTGTTACAGCAGAAGACAAATAAAAAAGCTATAACTACCTTGAATTATAGATGGCGTAAGGATTTAAATATGCAAGGGGAAGAATTTTGGGAAAAGGCTATACAGTCAAAAAATAAGGTTAATATACTTTATCGTTTATATTACTCCCCGAAGTTTTTCATGAAATGTTATAAATCTAAACAATTTAGCTGTAAAAAATGTGGGGAAGTAGGAGTGGATGACATCCATATACTTTGGACATGTGTAAAGATCCAGTGCTACTGGAGGAATGTGAAAGAAAAAATAGAGAAATATCATCTGTTTAAACTTCCTCTTAGTTTTGAGGCATGTATCTTGGGCGTTATGGATAAAATGGTTCCCCCCAAAGATCAAGAAGTAGCATCTAAATTGTTATTTTACGCTAGAAAATGTGTTGTGACACACTGGGGAGACGGGACGGTACCTACAGTTAAGGAATGGGAGAGGTTGACTAGATTCTCGCTTGTTGGAGAAGAATTTCACTTGGTGTCAATTAGGAAGAAAGATATGTTTGCAAAAAAGTGGCAGAGATGGCTGGCCTAGAAACGTGGGTTTAGTGGTGGACTCGGAGTGGAAACGGGGGATTGGGGTGGCAGTGTGGGGGCGGTCAGGACGGTTGGGGGAGCGTTGGAGGAGAGAGGGAGGGAAAGAAAGGGGAAAATATTTTATTTTTTCTCCCCCCCTCCCCCACAGGAGTGAACTAAGCAGTAGAAGGGACGATGATAAGTTATTATTGCCAATGTTAAGAAAAAGAGGAAAGTAAAATGGAATCGTTGAACTTTTGTAAATTATAAACAGCTAATAAAGACTACAATTAACAAAAAAAAAAAAAAGTATAACTAGAGAGGCAGATGAACTAGATAAACTCACCTACATATTATACCGCCTGTTGACATCGAGTCTGATGCTCAGTAAGTCTATGTATAACAGAACAGATTAAGAATCAATGGCACAGTAGGTGAACAAGATGGACTGGGTGATTACACTGAGCCTGCACTGTCCCTGCACTGTTCCTGCAGTCTCCCTATGCTTTCTCTATGCTCTCCCTACAGTGTTTAAAAACTCTCCCTATGATCTCCCTACATTGTCCCTCCACTGTTCCTTTTCAGTACTCTACAATTAAAAGCTTTCTAACACATTGTCCCTAGCACTTGCCATGTCTCTCCTTATGCTCAGTTCACAGTAAAATGGCGGCAACAGCGGGGGATGAGGCTTTTATAGGGATTTGACATCACAGGGGATGGCTATCTGCTGATTGGCTGGCTGCACTGTATTATGGGTTATATTGTGTTCCCTGCCTTCTTACTTTTACTTTGTAACACGTGTAGCTGCCATTTTAGGAAAAAACGATTTGTTAGCACAAAGTGCACCACCAACTGTACCACCACCAGCAAAGTATAATTTTGTTATAAGCAAAAACTGTTATGTTCATGTAATGTGCCTGGTTGTCCACCAGGTGGAGAGGTACCTGGGAGAGATCTTTAGACAGAATTGAACTTACCATTCCATTCTCCCCCTTTTGGGCAGAAGTGGGCTAGTCCTGCTTCCAACCAAGAGAGGGATTGCAGGAAGCTGTAGTTAGTTGAGAGTTGGAAGGAGTGCAGAAAACATGGCACAATGAGGGAGAATTCTCCCCTCCTATAGCAGGAGTCTTCTAGGGGAAACAGCTTGTAAAGCACACTTACACCTTGCAGTTCATAGACTGAGTATTGCTAAGGGGGTCAACGGCCACAGGCACCACACTCAATGGTACAAGAGCCTCTAGAAGGTCCAGTAACCAGACAGAATCCAGAAAATAGCACAACAGAGAGAGAGAGAAAGCAAAGTATTCAAGTTTACCTGTCAGTTTACCCTTAGCCTGCAGGAGCCAAGATAAAAACATTGTATGACAAAAGATTATTGCAAGTTTATTCAAGTAAAACCATTAAACTTCACCAAGTCTGGACTCTGCTTATTCCACCAACTACAATTCTTCAGAGCCGAACCCCGGGGAGCGACAGTATTCAGGTAGTATCACTGTGATAGAAAACTATTAGGGCCACAACATACGACTCGGCATGAAGTGGCACAGTGCAGTGTAGTGGCCATACTACAGGATACGATAAGTGGTGCAGTGTAGTGTCCATATACACAGGACAAGAGAAGTGGCGCTGTGCAGTGGTTTCATATTCAGGAAAAGAGAAGTGGCGCTGTGCAGTGTCCCTAAATACAGGACAAGAGAAGTGTCGGTTTGCAGTGTCCATATATACAGGACATGAGAAGTGACACAGTGCAGTGTCTACATATACAGAACAAGAGAAGTTGCACTGTGCAATGTTCATAAATAGAGGAGAAGCGGAGCAGTGCAGTGTCGACACAGGACAGGAGACGTTGTACTGTACTGGGTCTATATATGCAGAAAAGGAGCACACCCAGCATACTGAGCAAGTGCAACAAAACTAAGATATATACAACAATCTCCAAAGACATAGATGTATGCAGGTCTGTAGGCTGAATTGCACATGCGGGCTGCCATCTTGACTCACAAGTCCGGAGATGCACAGCCCTTACCTGTGCCTGTGCCGCGAGCCGATCTGAAATCAAATGCGGTCACCGGGAGCAGGCAGTTCCAAGAACAGCCGCCGGGGGCCTTCATCGGGCTGTTCTCAGAACTGCCTGCTCCCGGTGACCGCATTTGTTTCAGACCGGCTCCCGACACAGGCACAGGTAAGGGCTTACCTGTGCATCGCCAGACTTGTGAGTCAAGATGGCAGCCCGCATGTGTTCGTGGGCGAACACTGCGAAATGGCCATCACTGGTCAGGAGCAATAGTTCACTTGTCTACTTAGGCTACTTTCACACTCGTGTTTGGTGGGGATCCGTCATGGATCTGTTATGACGGATCCGTTCAGATAATACAACCATCAGCATCCGTTCAGAATGGATCCGTTTGTATTATCTTTAACATAGCCAAGACGGATTCGTCTTGAACACCATTGAAAGTCAATGGAGGACGGATCCGTTTTCTATTGTGCCAGATTGTGTCATAGTAACATAGTAACATAGTACATAAGGCCGAAAAAAGACATTTGTCCATCCAGTTCGGCCTGTTATCCTGCAAGTTGATCCAGAGGAAGGCAAAAAAAAACTGTGAGGTAGAAGCCAATTTTCCTCACTTTAGGGGAATAAAAAATTCCTTCCCGACTCCAATCAGGCAATCAGGATAACTCCCTGGATCAACGACCCCTCTCTAGTAGCTATATCCTGTAATATTATTACACTCCAGAAATACATCCAGGCCCCTCTTGAATTCCTTTATTGTACTCTCCATCACCACCTCCTCAGGCAGAGAGTTCCATAGTCTCACTGCTCTTACCGTAAAGAATCCTCTTCTATGTTTGTGTACAAACCTTCTTTTCTCCAAACGCAGAGGATGTCCCCTCGTCACAGTCACAGTCCTGGGGATAAATAGATGATGGGATAGATCTCTGTACTGACCCCTGATATATTTTTACATAGTAATTAGATCTCCCCTCAGTCGTCTTTTTTCTAACGTGAATAACCCTAATTTTGATAATCTTTCAGGGTACTGTAGTTGCCCCATTCCAGTTATTACTTTAGTTGCCCTCCTCTGGACCCTCTCCAGCTCTGCTATGTCTGCCTTGTTCACTGGAGCCCAGAACTGTACACAGTACTCCATGTGTGGTCTGACTAATGATTTATAAAGTAGTAGGAATATGTTCTCATCACGGGCATCTATGCCCCTTTTGATGCAACCCATTATCTTATTGGCCTTGGCAGCAGCTGCCTGACACTGTTTTTTGCAGCTTAGTTTGCTGTTTATTAAAATTCCTAGATCCTTTTCCATGTCAGTGTTACCGAGTGTTTTATCATTTAGTATGTACGGGTGACTTGCATTATTCCTTCCCATGTGCATAACTTTACATTTGTCAGTGTTAAACCTCATCTGCCACTTATCTGCCCAAGCCTGCAATCTATCCAGATCCCTCTGTAGTAGTATACTGTCCTCTTCAGTGTTAATTACTTTACACAGTTTAGTGTCATCTGCGATAATTGATATTTTACTATGCAAGCCTTCTACAAGATCATTAATAAATATATTGAAGAGAATAGGGCCCAATACTGACCCCTGCGGTACTCCACTAGTGACAGTGACCCAATCTGAGTATGTACCGTTAATAACCACCCTCTTTTTTTTATCATTGAGCCAGTTACTTACCCACTTACAGACATTTTCTCCCAGTCCGAGCATTCTCATTTTATATACTAACCTTTTATGTGGTACAGTGTCAAATGCTTTGGAGAAGTCCAGATATACGACATCCATTGATTCTTTGCTGTCAAGTCTAGAACTTACCTCCCCATAGAAACTGATTAAATTAGTTTGACATGACCGATCCCTCACAAAGCCATGCTGATATGGCGTTATTTGCTTATTTCCGTTAAGATGCTCTAAGATAGCATCTCTCAGAAAACTTTCAGACAGTTTACCCACAACAGATGTTAAACTTTGTGGCCTATAGTTTCCAGGCTCTGTTTTTTGGACCCTTTTTGAATATTGGCACCACATTTACTATGCGCCAATCCTGTGGGACATTCCCTGTCAGTATAGAGTCCGCAAATATCAGAAATAAGGGTCTGGCTATGACATTACTTAATTCCCTTAGGATAGAAAATTCCCTTAGTGTCATAGAAAACGGATCCATCCCCATTGACTTACATTGTGTGTCTGAACGGATCCTTTTGGCTCAGTTTCGTCAGACGGACACCAAAACGCTACAGGCAGCAGTTTGGTGTCCGCCGCCAAAGCGGAATGGAAACAGAATGGAGGCAAACTGAGGCATTCTGAGCGGATCCTTTTCCATTCAGAATGCATTAGGGCAAAACTGATCAGTTTTGGACCGCTTGTGAGAGCCCTGAATGGATCTCACAAACGGAAAGCCAAAACGCCAGTGTGAAAGTAGCCTTATTTTGGGTACTATAATCCATCAGTTTATCAATCCATATTTTCCATAGCTATGTCCACTGAGATCAGTATGTTGTCAGATCCTGACAAAATCAGTTGGACCACGTTGACCTTATATTTCCGTGCATCATCTTAGAAGTACCGTATGGGTCTAAGGTACGTAACTGTGATGCACTTTTATCTGAAACTAAATGCATAATATTTGCATAATGGATAATTCTGCAATTATCTTGCCCTTGGGCTTATTGTCTTTCCTCTGAAAGAAGAATGTAATTCACCTATTGTCTGATTCACTGTAATAACAAGCATTGTGGAGAATTCTTTGTATGTCAAGGAAACACAATGCGGTAAGCCTGGATTGTCTGACTGATGTACCTTTCCTTATTCTGTATTTGCTTCTTTCTTGAGCCTAATGTAACTGGCTATGAACAAACATGACATGCAATATTCCTTGTAATCCTTCCTTCACATGGAAGGTTTCCAAGAATTGAATCTCCCCTGCTCTTTGAAGCTTGTTTTATGGGCTGTGTTCACTAATGCTCCATTTGTTCATCACACAGTGGAGAACACTGCTCACTGTGCACTTTCAATAATTGCTAAAACTCACCCTCCCCACTGGTTATTATTGGGTAGTGCTGATAGGTAATCCAGGCTGTCAAAAAAAAAACATTTTTTCCTGATCCTAGTTGGCTTGCTGATATATAGCCTTTTTCATACCGGCATGTATTATAGCAATATATCCTGGCTTTTCCTGCCAGAACACAGCTTCATCTTATGGAATACTGCATTCCGATCATCTTACACCAAACCTGTGTAATTCAAGTCTGAAGCCTCAACAGACCAATTACTGTTGCACATGAAGCTCTGCTCATGACTTAGCGGATAAATCAAGCAGCAGTTGGACACGAGTTCTTTAAACAGCTTCAGTCATTATTTTCTGTCTCCAAGCATGTTCACATTAGTGGTTAAAGATTTTACATCAAGCTGTGGTAATGACTAATATCACCATCTCATGAAAACAGCTACACAGTATATGAAATGACGAGTCACACAAGTAGCCTGAAAATTGCTTAACCTCTCATGTGCTGCCAGCTTGTACAGCAAACTAAATAAATCTAGTGCATTCCATTTTCTTTTCTGTTTCTAAACCAACTGAGATGACGGATTAGGTTTCGGGAAATTCTACACTGCAATGTTTTAATTTACTGTATGATAAATCTACCATCATTACAGAGGCACTTAGCAGTAGCAACAGAGAAACCATATATTTTTCCATATGAAAAATTTAGAAAACATCATTATTTCTTCTTTTCTACTTTATGCTTTCCTGTGATCTTTGGATAATTTCCATATTATGTGGAAATAGATCCCATCTATAAATCCGCCTGATGGGACTAGGTTAAATGAAAAATGTGGTGTAATAGATCAGTAACATAAAGCATACAACGATGGGGCTTGGGTTCAAATTCAATTAGGACAACATCTGCATGAAGTCTGCAAGTTCCTCTGATCTTCTTTGAGGTTTCATTGGTACTCTGGTTTCCTTCTACACTCCTAAAACATACTGAGAGGCTAATTGTCTTCATCTGAAAATTGACTTAGTGTTCATACTTCAGTGAATTTTAGTTAACCTCAGAGATACTAGATTGTTACTCCCACAGAAAGTTCTACACAGCCTTCTCCAAGGAGTTGTACAGGTCTTCAATGTTGGTACAAAGACTATAGAATCTTAACTCCTTCTAACTTCTGTGCATAATGACATATGAATCTTCCCTGATACAGGAGTATATTTTTGGCATGGCCTCTCCTCTAAACCCGCACTACCTTATAGCCCTGCCTTCTCATTCAGTTTCCAGGAACACTCCTCCCTCTGCCAGATTTTAATGCATAGGGAGAAATCTGCAGCCAATATGCAGACAATCCACAGCATCCAAAGCAAAAAGTGAGCTGTGTGAAATCTGCCCTGTGTGGTTATACCCTTAGGGGCCTTATATCAATTGTGGACAAGACTCCAAATAGTCTTTGTTTACCCTTGGTTTTATCTCTTCTTTGGGTATAAATTTACTAGATTTTGTGAAAAACCTGTTGTAACATACAGTTTTTCAACAGCATTGTACAGTAGCCTTCAATATATAGATTCTAGCACAGAAGTGTCATCATATATTTATAACCAGCAAGAAAATATATCGTAAAAAAGAAAGTTTGTGCAATCTGAATTTAATAGTGCAAAATCTGCTGTGTATACAATGCAAAAGCAAACAAACAATTAGATGAAGTGGCGCCTTATGAAAGCACTGAATTTTTAACATTATTTTACATTTCATTTCTACTGAATTTGCTTAACCTAGGATATGACCACATGAGCTGCAACTTGTGGAATATATGCAGATTTTGTTATGAGCAAGAAGGATTCCTTCACGCCTCATCCTCGCCTGTTCACTAACATTGTTTAAGTTAGTTGCTATGAAACAGTTTTACAACTAAATCTGGTTTATTTTATCAACTTTTTCCCCTGGTTAATGTAGAGAGGTTTTTAATCCGTTAGCTTTCCTTTAAATATTCAGAGTTTCTGTGCCTCTTTGTCAGGTATCAGGAAAGCTCAGTGCATTTGTTTTCATATTCTTTTATCATAGTTAGAGATGAAGGAATTTAAAAAAAATTTGATTCGGCCGGTGGTCCGAATTTTCCGGAAAAATTCGGTTCAATCTGAATTTATTTGCTGGGAAACGTGTTAAAAAATGGCTATTTCCTGGCTGCAGAGAGCCTTTATAGTGGTGTAGAACACTGTGCCTTGCAGTAACACGCATAGGGAGTCTACTGTGGTAGTGAAACAATACTTGGAGTCAGTATGACATGTAGATGACAGACGTCACTCTTAGAATCACAGCACACATCACTTATTTGGGCAGTTACAGGGTCAAAACTGACCAAATAACTCAAGTGTGAACTCAGCCTTACAGGTCAATGTTAGCGCCAGGTGTAAAGAACCGTGCAGAGGCCCAAGAACCTACTATAGCGTGAAAGAGCGCACTCCTTTTATACCAATTCACTAATTCCACATAGATTTCTACAGAACCTGTTCTATTAAACGCTTATACAAATAGAGCCCCCCCCCCCCGAGAGAGGTGAGTGGGTGTCAGCAGTAAGTTTATGTTGACATTACTGATTATTTTGCTCTTCCTCTGATCCGTCAGAACAATAACCCCAAAAAGACAGATCCTTTCTATGAAGCATCTGCCTTCACTCGGTCAGCATCTGCTCAATAGTCCATCAGTATTGATAATGCAAAAAAAAAAAGTAAATGTAAAACAGCGATGACACTATCTAAACACTACTAAACAGCATCAAGAGGAGGCCACAGGGTGGCACAATGACAGTGTGGAGGTGGCAGCAGCAGCATCAGAAGGCCACAGAGTGGCACAATGACAGAGTGTGGAGTTGGCGGCAGCCTCAGGATGAGGCCACAGGATTGCACAATGACAGTGTGGAGGTGGTAGCAGCTTCATCCGGAGGATTTAGGCAGGGGTGTGATATACTAATAATATACTTTCCATATAGTGCATTTGGGTAGTGTAGCATTTGTTTGCACTTTTGCTGCTGTAAAATTGATATCCAATGACAGTGTAATCTACCTCCAGCCGCATACTTACTACTTCTTTTCTGTACGGTGAATGAATAATTGTTTGGGCCTCAGAGGAATTCAACACCAGTGACGACCACGTGTTATCGAATTTCAACTATTATCATTAGGGTTTTTTTCAAGAGGGGGGATTTAATTAGCCATGTTTTTAATCCAACTTTATATTTTTAGTTCTTTTAAACATATGTATTTTACCTGTATTTGTACTGGGGCCCGCCGCAAACTTGCGGTTCGCGAACATTTTATCGCGTTCGTGAACCGTCCTGGACGATGTTCGTCCATCACTAGTCTCCAGTCCTCTGACCAGCCAGATTTTCCAGCATCTGTTCCAGGACATGAAGCAGTGGAATGACGTTATTTATCCCGTTGTTCATTCCGTAGGGTCTGAGCAAATGGCAGGTGTCACGCATGATCTGCCACTGGCTGACATCGAAGTTACACAGAGGAGTACTCCTGTCCTCTTGGATCATCTAGAAATCGTTGATGGCCTTTCTCTGTTCGTATAGTCGGTCCAACATATGGAAGGCGGAATTCCAATGGGTGGAAACGTCGCATATCAGCCTATGTCGGGGGATGCCGTTCTGCCGCTGCAGCTCAAGGATGGTGTGCTTTGCCGTGTACGAATGGCTGAAGTGCATGCAAAGTTTCCTGGCCATTTTTAGGATGCCTTACAGATGGGTGGAAGACTTCAGGAACCGCTTGACAACCAGATTGAACATGTGTGCCATGCAGGGTGCATGGCTCAGCCATCCTTGATGCAGTGCTGACACCATGTTCTTCCCGTTGTTGGTCACCATGGTTCTGATTTTGAGATGTCGCGGAGAAAGGCAGGATTTGATTTCTTGATAAAGGACACTGAACAGTTACTCCCCTGTGTGACTCCGTTCGCCCAGACAAACGAAGTGCGGAACAGCATGACACCACCATGCCCTGCACATGGGGTATGCTGAAGGGGCACTCTGAATTGTCCCTGCAATGGAGGCTGAGGACACAGTGGAGGATGAGGAGGCAGAGGCGGACATTGTCGCAGGACCAGCGAAGTGAGAACATGGAGGCAGAAGCGGTGTCACCTGGCCAAGTTGCTGGTGTGGCTGTGCAGGAACCACATTCAGCCAGTGGACCGTAAAGGACATGTATTGTCCCTGACCGTAGGTGCAGCTCCACACATCTGCGCTGCAGTGCACTTTGGCAGACACCGACAGGCTCAAGGACTGGCCCACCTTCTGTTCTACATATGTGTGTAGGGCTGGTACTGCCTCTCCTGTGTAAAGTGTGCGCATCCCTAAAATATCAGTGACATACAGTGTACTTTTTGAATAGACGGTGTCCACTTCTGACAGTGACATTACCAGGGCCACATCTAAAGTGTAACGTGTGCGTTAAAAAAATGTAGCTGTGACATACAGTGTACTTTTTCAGTAGACAGTGTCCGCATCTGACCGTGACATTACCAGTGCCACATCTCCAGTGTAACGTGTGCCCGCCTTACACCAACATCTGTCCCATAACATCAGACATGCCTTGACTAACGCAATTAAAGGATTTAATAGGGTACTTATTCCAATAACAGGGCCTCTTAAGAGTCCTATATTGTTATTTATCGTCACTACCTCCCCGAGTCAGGAGTGGGTAATTGACGCACCTGCTGCCTTCCTTGGATGTATTAGCCGTTTCTCAGGCTCCCTCTCCGGAATTAAACTCTGATTCCCCGTTACCCGTGGTTACTAAGGTAGACGCAGAAAGTACCATCAAAAGTTGATGGGGCAGACATCCAAATGGATCGTCGACGTGCGATCAGCTAGAAGTTATTATCAAGGTGGGGAGTGGGGGAAACCCCCCACCGTCCAATGGGAACTGTTACTAGGCCAGACTACAGTAAAGGGAGCAGGTCACAACCTACAGCCACCCTAATCCTGACCCTGATCTCCTGACCGCATGAGCGAACCCTGAAGGTGGGAGGGCTCATGCACTGGAACCTGGATCCTGCTGACCCTGACGGTCCCTGGCATAGGGGTCAGAAATAGGAGACAACTGGTTCCTCAGGGAATCAGACGAACCAGAGTCTGCAGCTGCCTAGTAACAGGTGAAGGGAAACGACCATATGCAGCAACTGAACAGCAGGTAAGTACACAGTGTAACAACAGAACACTAGCAACAACCAACACTTACCTGCTGCAGCAGAGATAGAAAGACGACACCAAACATCTAACCGGACCTCCATGCGAACACCAGATGCACGGAAGTTCCAGGCATCGCTGCATACAGGTGTAACAGGGTGCCGAAGGCACACTCGGTCTCCCATCAGCCGCAGACCTGCTGCTTAGCTTCGGGAGCGAGGATCTGTGTTTGACCTCGTTCCCAGGGCGGCTTTGCTAGCTGGGAGGCTCCCTGCTCCTAGGTCTTCCTTGAGCGCCGAGCTGATCACTCTGTGCTTGACTGGTCGGTCTGTCGGTCATGTGACGCTGGCCACGTCACATGACCATCACTCCCCACTATAAATACAGGCAGCCTGCTGGCCACAGGTTGCCTGCTAATTTAGGTTCCTGGCAGTTGTTGGATACCTGTGTACTTACCTGATCCTGTTCCCTGACGATGCTTTGCCTGCTCCTCCTGTACTGCGCATCCTTCCTGGTATATTGACTAGTGTTGATCACGAATATTTGAATTTCGAATTTTTATCGCGAATATAGGCACTTCGAAAATTCGCGAATATTTCGAATATAGTTATATATATTCATAATTTCGAATATTCCAATTTTTTTATTTTTTTTTTATCAGTACACATGATCCCTCACTGCTTCTAGCTTGTGGGCCAATAAGAAGGCTGCAATATACTTGACTTTAGGAGTAGTAGTGTTTGCGAATTTTGCTCTATATTCGTTTTTTTTTTGAATATTCGCTATATTGCTATATATTCTTGTTTTAGAATATTACGAATATTCGAAAAAACAAAGTTATAGCAATATAGAGAATATTCGAAAAAATCGAATATAGAGCAATTTAGCTAATATGGTGCTATAATCTTCTTTGTCTAATAGTTGTAAGTTGAAAAATTCTCAATAAAAAATTTGAATCCGAAAATTCAAATTCCGAAAATTCGCATATTACACAATCATTACCTTTCCGATTTTTCGAGTAAAAAAAAAAATCGAGAATTTTCGAATTTCCGAATATTCGACGATTATTCTACAAAATATTTGCGAAATATCGCGAATTCGAATATGACCCCTGCCGCTCATCACTAATATTGACCTCGGCTTCCATCTGACTATTCTTTGCGGACTCCTTTGGTACTTCTCGACTCTCCTGGTATTTATGACCCCGGCTTCTCCTGACCTTTCTTTGCTTATCCCTCTGTACTGCGTTGTCGTCTTGGTTTTGACCCGGTCCGTTCACTATCCGTTATTTGTCTTGTCTGTCCTTCCCGCACGTATACTAAGTTAGGGACTGCCGTCCAGTTGTCCCCTGTCATCAGGCAAGTAGGCAGGGCCAGGGGTGAGGGTGGAATGCAGTGGTCACTATCCTCCCCCTGTGTGTGTGTGTACGTGACCGTTATAACAGGGTTATTGTTCACCCCTCCGGGAAACCAATGGGACACCCATATGGAGAAATAACAAACAGGACACAACATAGACAAACCACACATGGAACAAACAACTAGACAAACATCAACCCATAAGTGCAGCACCACACGTAACAACAATGGGGAAGGGTAGACATAGGCAAGGACCTTGATGTCCCACAAGGTGGCCCTCAAAGACAGGGCATCTGGAAATGCCCAGAAAGGAGCATTACATCCAGCCCCAATAAAGGCTGAAGTGAATCTGAACTCAGGCTCTCAACACCAAGACAATAAGAGCCAAGAGGCCACACCCAGATCCACCTAGCACACACCTTAACCCCGTGCTCACCAGAAGGGAAGGGAAACAGCCTTAAAGGGAAAGCGCACACACATGCATAACAAGTTGCCACCGGCAACCAGCATGCGCGGCGAAAGTGTCACGGCACACACAGCAAAAGCCGTGACAGTTATATAGAGTCAACAAAGTGGCATCAGGCCCTCACCCATAATGTTTTCAATAGTCAGCTCACCTGCAGGCCCAAGCATATAATTTTTTACAGGGTCAGATCACCAGCAGGCTCTCGCCTACAATCTTTTACAGGGTCAGCTCACCTGCAGGCCCTCGCATATAATGTTTTAAAGGGCCAGCTCACCAGCAGGCCCTCACCTTCAATCCTTTACAGGGTCAGCTCAACTGCAGGCCCACGCATATAATGTTTTACTGTCACGATCAGTGTGGGGGAAAAACTCAACACTAAACACAGGAGCAAAGGGGAACAGTAACTGGAACTAGAAAATAGAGAAGAAACAGGTCACCTCCTAAACAACCCTAATCCGGGCCCTAACTACCTTTCAATATGAATAGACCTTGAAGGTAGGAATATTAATATGCTGTATACCTTGGTCTTTATATCAATATAAGGCCCTGGAATGAGGATAGGACCAGAGACAACCCATTCCTCCCCAGATGGACGAATGGAAGTCTCTGTCTCAGGCCCAGATACAAATAACAAGGAATATAACAAACACAAAACAATAAGAAAAGACAAGACTTATTTGAAAGTAGAAAAACTGGCAACTCCAGAAGAACCACAGAGTAAACCGACCAGCTAGTTAGAAGGCAGGAAGAAAATCTATAAAACGAACCTCTAAGAGTGAGAAGTAGCTACTTATGGGAAAAGTAAATTGCCAACAAGCAACACCTGAAGCAAGGGGTGTGGCATTCACCAAAACACAGACACAATAAGATCCACAGTGAACTTGTCAATTTAACCCACGAGTTGCCAGCATCTCCGATCTCCTGGTACCTGCCACAGGAACGTCCGTAATATTTACAGGGTCAGCTCACCTGCAGGCTCTTGAATTTAATGTTTCACAGGGTCAGCTCACCAGCAGGCCCTCACATACAAGTCCAGTCTCACTATCAAAGAGACTGGTCAACACAATCTTTACCACCGGGGGTCACGTAACTATTTAGCACGGTGGAGTGTCCTTCGTTATTGGAATTAACCAGACAAATCGCTCCATCAACTAAGAACGGCCATGCACCACCACCCACAGAATCGAGAAAGAGCTATCAATCTTTCAATCCTTTCAGTCCGGGCCGGGTGAGGTTTCCCGTGTTGACTCAAATTAAGCCACAGGCTCCACTCCTAATGGCGCCCGTCCATCAATTCCTTTAAGTTTCAGCTTTGCAACCATACTCCCTCCGGAACCCAAAGACTTTGATTTCCCAGAAGCACTCCTTGGATCATGGGAATAACACCGCCGGATCGCCGGTCGGTATATTTTATGGTTGGAACTACGATGGTATCTGATAGAGTTGAGCAGACACCTGGATGTTCGGGTTCGACGGGTTCAGCCGAACTTCGGAAAAAAGTTCGAGTTCGGGAACCGAACTTGACCCGAACTTGACCCCGAACCCGAACTCCATTAAAGTCAATGGGGACCCGAACTTTTGAGCACTAAAATGGCTGTAAAAATGTCATGGAAAGGGCTAGAGGGCTGCAAATGTCGTCAAAATGTAGTTAAGAGCATGACAAGTGCTCTGCAAACAAATGTGGTTAGGGAAATGACTTTAAATAACATAAAATACGTAAAAATAATCATCTTGATCTAGGAGGACCAGGTCCATATGGAGTAGAAGGTTGAGGAGGCAGTGGATGTGGCGGTGTAGGTGGAAGTGGCGGTGTAGGAGGAGGAGGTAGCCTACACTGCTTTTTGGTTTAAAATTTATTTGTATTTTTTTAAATTAGGGTACACCCCAAAACATTGGGAATAAAACCCTCCAGTCGTGCTAAACACATGTTCAGACAATACACCGGCTGCAGGGCAGGCCAGCACCTCCAAGGCGTAAAGGGCTAGCTCAGGCCATGTGCACCAATTTGGAGATCCAGAAGTTAAAGGGGGCAGACCCGTCATTCAGTACATGTAGGCGTGTGCACACATACTGCTCCACCATGTTGGTGAAATGCTGCCTCCTGCTAAGATGTTCCATATCAGCTGATGGTGATGGTTGTTGTGGCATGCTGACAAAGCTTTTTCACATTTCGGCCATGCTAACCCTGCCTTCTGAGGTGCTGCCGGTCCCCCAGCTGCGTTGGCGACCTCTTCCTCATCCTCTGCCTTCGCCTTGTGCTTCCACTGTGCCCCCACTGTCAGGTGGGAATGCCACCAGCAGCGCGTCTACCAGCGTGCGCTTGTACTCGCACATCTTACGATCACGCTCCAGTGACGGAATTAAGGACGGTACGTTGTCCTTGTAACCGGGATCCAGCATCGTGGCCACCCAGTAATCAGCACAAGTTAGAATGTGGGCAACTCGGCGGTCGTTGCGGAGACACTGCAGAATGTAATCGCCATGTGTGCCAGGCTGCCCAGAGGCAACGAAAAGCTGTCCTCTGTGGGAGGTGTATCGTCTGTGTCCTCTGTATCCCCCTATCCACGCACCAGTGATGGCCATGAGCTGGTCTGTGTGCCACCCTGCTGTGAACATGGTTTCTCCTCCTGCATCTCCTCCTCCCCTCCTCCTCATCCTCCACCTCCTCATCCTCCAGAACTGTGCCCTGGCTGGACAATTGTGTACATTGGGTTTGTGGGTGCAGGAAACCACCCTCGGAGCCACTTGGGAATGACTGTCCGGAAACCCTACAAAATGATCCCTCTTCCTCCTCGTCCTGTGCCACATCCTCTTCCATCATTGCCAGGAGCGTTTTTTCAAGGAGGCATAGAAGTGGGATAGTAACGCTGAGAATAGCGTTATCGGCAACAAGGAACACAGGTATCACATGGAGGCCCAGTCATTGGTGCTGTTCCGCCGAGCGACTCACTCGTGCATGCTGCAGCTGAAACTCCACTATCGCCTGCTGCTTGCACAGTCTGGCAAGCATGTGCAAGTTGGAGTTCCACCTTGTAGGCACATCACATATGAGGTGGTGAGCGGAAAGGCCAAAGTTACGCTGCAGCACTGACAGGCAAGCAGCAGCAGGGTGTGAACGCCGAAAGCGCACACAGACAGCCCGCACTTTATGCAGCAGCTCTGACATGTCGGGGTAATTTTTAAGGAATCTCTGCACCACCAAATTCAGCACATGCACAAGGCAAGGGATGTGTGTCAAACCGGCTAGTCCCAGAGCTGCTACGAGATTTCACCCATTATTGCACACCACCAGGCCGGGCTTGAGGCTGACTGGCACAAACAACTCATCGGTCTGTTGTTCAAGGCCCGTCCACAGCTCCTGCGCGGTGTGGGGTTTGTCTCCCAAACAGATAAGTTTTAAAACTGCCTGCTGTCGTTTACCCCTGGCTGTGCTGAAGTTGGTAGTGAAGGTGTAACGCTGACCGGATGAGGAGCTGGTAGAGGATGAGGAAGCAGAGTAGGAGGATGAAGCAACAGGAGGCAAACTGAAGCGCCCTGCAATACTCGGTGGTGGAAGGACATGCGCCAAACTGCTATCCGCCTCAGGCCCAGCCGCCACTGCATTTACCCAGTGTGCCGTTATGGAGATATAACGGCCCTGACCGTGCTTACTGGTCCACGTATCCGTAGTCAGGAGCACCTTTCCACAGATGGCGTTGCGCAGTGCACACCTGATTTTGACCCATACTTGGTTGTGCAGGGAAGGGATGGCTCACCTTAAAAAGTAGTGGTGTCTGGGGATGAAGTACTGTGGGACAGCCACCGCCATAAGGCCTTTAAAACTATCCGTCTCCACCAGATGGAATGACAGCATTTCAAAGGCAAGTAATTTAGAAATGCTGGCATTCAGGGCTAGGGATCGCGGGTGGGTAGGGGGGTACTTCCTCTCCAGCGTTTGGGATATGGAGAGCTGAACGCTTCCGTGGGACATTGTGGAGATGCTTGGTGACCCAGGTGTTGGTGTTGCTGGCAGATCCTCTGTTTGCGGGGTGCCAGGTGGCACTGTCGATTCAGAGGTGGATGAAGAGGCCGCGACTGCAGCAGAAGAGGAAGCAGGGGGAGCCAGAGACCTTTCTTGGTTTTTGAGGTGTCTACTTCACTACAGCTCGTGCTTTTCACTTAAATGCCTGGTCATGCAGGTTGTGCTCAGGTTGAGAACGTTTATGCCTCGCTTCAGGCTCTGATTGCACAGCGTGCAAACCACTTGTGTCCTGTTGTCAGCACATTGTCTGAAGAACTAAAACACAAGGGAACACCTTGGAGCTGGCTTTGGTGTGCTCGGTCCCTCGCTGCGTTGGGTAGAAGGAGGCGCTTTTGCACCCTGCTCCCTCTTCTGCTGTGCTGGTGGCTCTGTGCGACCACCGCCTCTTCCTCCGAACTACATAGGTCACTCGCATGACCTTGATTCCATGTGGGGTCGAGGACCTCATCGTCCTCCACATCATCTTCCACCAAGTATTCACCCCTGCCTTTCTTGTCGATCTGCACACTTTCGAAAGCCCCAGCAGTTGGCACCAGTGTTTCGTCATCATCCGAGACGTGCTGCGATGGTCCTCCCATGTACTCATCTTGAAAGATAAGTGGTTGGGCATCGGTGCACTCAATCTCTTCCACTTCTGGGGCAGTTCTAGGTGGATGGCCCTGGGAAACCCTGCTAACAGAGTCATCAAAAAACAGAAGAGACTGCTGCAGGACTTGGGGCTCAGACAGCTTGGCTGATTTGCAAGGGGGTAAGGTGAAAGACTAATGGACACCGGCTGCAGGTGCCAACTGTGAACTTTCAGCAGGAGACTGGGTGGGAGACAATGTGAAAGGATCCACTGTCAGCAATCCAATCTACTATCGCCTGTACTTGTTCAGGCCTCACCATTCGTACAGCAGCATTAGGCCCGACCAAATGCCGCTGCAGGTTCTGTCGCCTACTTGCACCTGAGGTAGGGGTTTCACTTGTGCGTGTAGCTGGCACAGATCGACCAAGTCCTCTCCCTGCAACAGGAGCTCCACCAGCAGCACTACCACCTGGGCCACGTCCCTTATTTGACGCTCTCCTCATATTTTCATATAGATGCCCTAAATTTGTGTTTAATTAATAGTAGAATAGAACGACAGTATGTAAAGGGTGTTTCTCACACGGCCTGAACCAGACTAGGCCTCAATTAAAGATTTATTTGCCCAAAATCGCTGTATTTCAAATGCCTGAATCAAACCCCTGTATGTAGAGGGTGTATCTCACACGGTCTGAACCAGTGTAGGCCTGAATTAAATATATTTTTGCCCTAAATGGCTGTATTTCAAATGGCTGTATTTCAAATGCCTGATTCAAACCCCTGTATGTAGAGGGGGTATCTCACACAGTCTGAACCAGTGTAGGTCTGAAGTAAATATTTCTTTGCACAAAATGGCTGTATTTTAAATGGCTGTATTTCAAATGTTTAATTTAAACCCCTGTATGTAGAGGGGGTATCTCACACGTCTGAACCAGTGTAGGCCTGAAGTAAATATTTCTTTGCACAAAATGGCTGTATTTTAAATGGCTGTATTTCAAATGCCTAATTCAAACCCCTGTATGTAGAGGGAGTATCTCACAGGGCCTGAACCAGTGTAGGCCTGAAGTAATTTTTTTGTTGCCCTAAATGGCTGTATTTCAAATGCTTGATTCAAACCCTTGTATGTAGAGGGGGAATCTCACACGGTCTGAACCAGTGTAGGCCTGAAGTAAATATATCTTTGCACAAAATGCCTGTATTTCAAATGGCTGTATTTCAAATCCCTGAATCAAACCCCTGTATGTAGAGGGAGTATCTCACAGGGCCTGTACCAGTGTAGGCCTGAAGTAAATATATCTTTGCACAAATTGGCTGTATTTCAAATGGCTGTATTTCAAATCCCTGAATCAAACCCCTGTATGTAGAGGTAGTGTCTCACAGGGCCTGAACCAGTGTAGGCCTGAAGTAAATATTTCTTTGCCCAAAATTGCTGTATTTCAAATGGCTGTATTTCAAATCTCTGAATCAAACCCCTGTATGTAGAGGGTGTATCTCACAGGGTCTGAGCCAGTGTAGGCCTGAATTCAATATTGGTGCACCAAATGGCGGTATTTAAAATTTCTGAATGTAACCCAAATGTATTAAGGGTGTATCTCACAATAACATCTGCATCAAAGGCTGCCAACTAAATTTTTTGTGCCCAAACGAGTGTTTGTTTAACAACTGAATTTGACAGCAGTATATAAGCCTGTAATTTCACACGTGCTTATGCTGCAAGGCCTGAAAATAGTTATTTTAGTAAAAAAAAAGTGTGCTTTTCAAACTCTAGAAAATGATGGGTGTATTTCTAGCTTAAATTGAACACTGACTAATCAAGATGTTGTAGATTGCCAAAAAAGTGTTTTTTTTGGTAACAGATATATGAAAGTCGTATATATTAAATTTGAATTTAACACTTGCAGAACAGGAAAATACTGTTTTTGGAAAAAAAAAAGTGTGTTTTTAAAACCCTAGAAATTGATGGGTGTATTTCTAGCTTAAATTGCACACTGACTAATACAGATGTTGTAGATTGCTAAAAAAGTGTTTTTTTGGTAACAGAATATGAAAGCTGTATATATTAAACTTGAATTTAACACTTGCAGATCTGGAAAATACTGTTTTTTGAGAAAAAAATGTGTGTTTTTCAAACCACAGAAAATGATGGGTGTATTTCTACCTTAAATTGCACACTGACTAATCAAGATGTAGATTTCTAAAAAAAAAGTGTTTTTTTGGTAACAGAATATGAAATCATGGCCCCAGTTACGAAAACCAGCAAAATTTTTGGCAGCACTTGCACTTTATATACAAGTAAATATACAGGAAAGAACGTTTCCTAGCAATTTTTCCTCTAAAATCGATTTTATGTGCGTATTATTGTCAGTCTGTAAAAGTGGCATACTATTCGGACAAAATCGTTCTAAGCAGTGATCTGAGAGTCCAAGATGCATCCAGATATCCTCCCCATGCTGTTCCCGAACCATTTTGGTGGTGTTTCCATCAATTTCTGAACTTTTCCTACGAACCAGGCACCCTCCCCTCTTCAGAGCAGGGGGTGCCTGGTTTAATGCTCTTATTGACTTCCATTGTACTTGGGTGCTCATCCCGATGTGTTCGGCCCGAGCCCCTGAGCACTATGGTGCTCGATCAACACTAGAATTTACGGTAGTAGTTGGTGAACCCCAAAAAACGCATAAGCTCTTTCAGATTTTCGGTTCGATCCCAGTCAAACACAGCACGGACCTTCTCTGGATCCATACGAAAACCTGAAGATGAAAGTAGGTAACCCAGGAATTGCACTTTCTGAACTGCAAATGCACACTTCTCCATCTTAGCATTCAATTTATTCTCTCTTAGGATCTGTAACACCTGTCTCACATGATCCTGATGAGTCTCCATATCTGGAGAATAAATTAGTATGTCATCCAGATACACAACAACACACCTCCCCACTAGATGATGAAAGATATCATTAACAAAATGCTGGAAAACCGCAGGAGCATTAGTTACTCCAAACAGCATGACCAGACTCTCAAAATGACCCTCTGGGGTATTAAACGCCATCTTCCATTCATCCCCTTCCTTGATCCTGACCAGATTATATGCCCCCCTTAGGTCCAACTTGGAGAACACCTTGGCGCCAACAATCTGGTTAAACAAGTCAGGAATCAAACGAAGGGGGTACTGATCATGGACCGTAATCTGATTGAGCTCATGGAAGTCCAGACATGGCCTAAGAGTTCCATCTTTCTTCTTCACAAAAAAAAACCCTGCTGCCACTGGGGACTTGGAAGGTCTAATATGTCCCTTAGCCAAACTCTTGGCAATATACTCTCGCATGGCCACTCTTTTGAGTTCAGAAAGGTTATATAACCTAGATTTGGGAAACTTCCCCAGTGTGGGGGGTAAACCCTGGCAACCACTCTTGGAAAATACATCAGAAAAATCTGAAATGAAAGAGGGAACAGCTTTAGTGGTCAAGACAGAAAGAGATGTATTAAGACAGTTGTCCATGCAATAATCACTCCAATTGAAAATCTGTCTCGCTTTCCAGTAAATGGTATGAATATGTTTGCTTAACCATGGTAAACCCAGAACTAGGGTTGAGCGAACCCTAACTGTAAAAGTTCAGGTTCGGTGTTCGGCGATTTAATGGCGCTTTTTGAAAGGCTACAGAGCAGCCAATCAACAAGCGTTTAACTTGTGTGCCCTTAGAAGCTATCACAGCCATGCCTACTAATGGAATGGCTGTGATTGGCCAGTGCAGCATGTGACCACTGAGGAAGGGGCAAGTTCAGACCCCGAAACGCATTTGGTTGTAGCAGCTATTATACTCAAGGGATCCCACATATCACATGTGGCTAAGAATACTACAAATACTACATTGATTCCAGTTCAATAGGCGCGCGCCTAACTAACAAAAACCTTACAAGCGGACCCAGCCTCCTGAACCTTCCCATCCGATCACGTGGATACACTCTGATCACATGACCAGGGATCACGTGGAACAAGGCGGAAGGTCCTTGATACCCACTTTGGCGTCTGACCGCATGCAGACCTGATTATCCAAGTGAGACCGAATCGGACCACACGCCTTCTGGAGGGGTAAAGTACAAAGCACTCAGTGTATATCTACCCATGCTTATGCCTTTTTCAGATACTGTATGTCCTTTTTCAGATACCGTATGCCTATTATAGTTCATGCCTTGTAACGGAGCAATGGTATATGGGAAGCAGGCTGCAGCAACCCCCGTCTGACATTAGCACCACCTCACATAAGAGTTAGTTGCGTTACTTGGATATCCTATACCTGGAGTCTTTATAGTTTTGGCATTGCGGACCTATACAAACTAATTTATCCCAAACAATAGACTTAGAGCTTCGACGATCAGCCTCCTTACATACCATTTATTACCAGGAGCATCCAGTGACTTTTAAACATTTTTACCATTTTATATGTATTTTTATTATTATTTTTTCATGGCGCCTTTATGTGTGATTTAATGTTCTTAAATTATTATATTGTCATATATGTTTGATGAAGTGGAATATTCCATTTTATTGCAGATATTTGAATAAATTCGCTTTTGCTCATACTGTTCGTCCATCTGGTACTAGGTAGTTGAGTTCTCCCTATCATCTATTCAATTCCTTTTATTCTCTCTGCGACCAGGGGCAGGTTGCAAGGGTTGTGCACCGCATCCAGCTGATCAAATTTAATGTTGATAAGTGCAAGATAATGCACCTGGGGCGTAATGCACCCAAGAGCAGAATATAAAATCAGTGATACAGTCCTAATCTCAGTATCTGAGGAAAGGGATTTAGGGGTCATTGTTTCAGAGGACTTAAAGATAGGCAGAAAATGTCATAGAGCAGCAGGAAATGCTAGCAGAATGCTTGGGTGTATAGGGAGAGGCATTACCAGTAGAAAGAGGGAGGTGCTCATGCCGCTCTACAGAGCACTAGTGAGACCTCATTTGGAGTATTGTGCGCAGTACTGGAAATCATGTCTCCAGAAGGATATTGATACTTTGGAGAGAGTTCAGAGAAGAGCTACTAAACTGGTATATGGATTGCAGGATAAAACTTACCAGGAAAGATTAAAGGACTTTAACATGTATAGCTTGGAAGAAAGACGAGACAGAGGGGTTATGATAGAAACCTTTAAATACATAAAGGGAATCAACAAGGTAAAAGAGGATAAAATATTTAAAAGAAGAAAAACTGCTACAAGAGGACATAGTTTTAAATTAGAGGGGCAAAGGTTTAAAAGTAATATCAGGAAGTATTACTTTACTGAGAGAGTAGTGGATGCATGGAATAGCCTTTCTGCAGAAGTCGTAGCTGCAAATACAGTGAAGGAGTTTAAGCATGCATGGGCATAAGGCCATCCTTCATATAAGATAGGGCCAGGGGCTATTCACAGTATTCAGTATATTAATGAGCCAAATGGTTCTTATCTGCCGAAACATTCTATGTTTCTATGTTAGATACTGCTGTCATAGTCTGTTATAAAAAAAAACACCCATTTAGAGCAAAATCCTAATTTTGCGGCGTTTGCTGTATCTGTCATTGTTAAATACAAGATTGAGATACTGCAATAATTTTCTGGGTTTTAAAAAAACACCCATTTTGGGAAAAATACAAAATTTACAGCTCTTGCTGCATCTGTCAGTGTGAAATACACGCATTAGATATTGCTGTTATCTTCTGTTATAAAAAAAAAACACTCTTTTTAGGAAAAATACTAAATTTGCAGCTTTTGCTGCATCTGTCAGTGTGAAATACACACGTTAGATACTGCTGTTATCTTCCGTTATAAAAAAAAAAAAAAACACCAATTTTGGGAAAAATATTAAATTTGCGAAGAATGAGTAGAGCGTTGAATAAGGAAGGTGGACCTGGTCGTGGTGCTGCTGGTGGAGCTCCTGCTGCAGGGAGAGGACG
Organism: Bufo bufo; assembly: GCF_905171765.1. Classification (NCBI taxonomy): domain Eukaryota; kingdom Metazoa; phylum Chordata; class Amphibia; order Anura; family Bufonidae; genus Bufo; species Bufo bufo. Next base: position 442,859,125 of record NC_053391.1, read on the forward strand.
TGGTCGATCTGTGCCAGCTACACGCACAATTGAAACACCTTCCTCAGGTGCAAGTAGGCGACAGAACCTTCAGCGTTATTTGGTCGGGCCTAATGCGGCTCTACGAATGGTGAGGCCAGAACAAGTACAGGCGATAGTAGATTGGGTGGCTGACAGTGCCTCCAGTTCCTTCATATTGTCTCCCACCCAGTCTCCTGCTGAAAGATCAGAGTTAGCACCTGCAGCCGATGTCCATCAGTCTTTCCCCTCACCCCCTTGCAAATCAGCAAAGCAGTCTCTTCTGCTTTTTGATGGCTCTGCTAGCAGGGTTCCCTAGGGCCATCCAAATAGCACTGCCCCAGAATTGGAAGAGATTGAGTGCACCTGTGCCCAACCACTTATGCTTCAAGAAGAGTACATGGGAGGACCACAGCAGCACGTCTCGGATGATGACGAAACACAGGTGCCAACTGCTGTGGCTTTCTGCAGTGTGCAGACTGACAAGGAGGTCAGGGGTGAAGACTGGGTGGAAGATGATGTGGAGGACGATGAGGTCCTCGACCCCACATGGAATCGAGGTCATGCGAGTGACCTATGTAGTTCGGAGGAAGAGGCGGTGGTCGCACAGAGCCACCAACACAGCAGAAGAAAAAGCAGGGTACAAAAGTAGAGCGGCCGTCGCCTAGACAGTACGCCTCCTACTGCCCACCGCAGCAAGGGACCGAGCACACCAAAGCCAGCTCCAAGGAGTTCCCTGGCGTGGCAGTACTTTTAGACAATGTGCTGATGACAAGACATGAGTGGTTTGCACGCTGTACAATCAGAGCCTGGATCGAGGCATAAACGTTCTCAACCTGAGCTCAACCTGCATGACCAGGCATCTAAGTGCAAAGCACGAGCTACAGTGGAGAAGACACCTCAAAAACCAAGAAAGGTCTCTGGCTCCTCCTGCTTCCTCTTCTGCTGCAGTCTCGGCCTCTTCATCCACCTCTGGAGTGACAGTGGCACCTGCCACCCTGCCAACAGAGGATCTGCCAGCAACACCACCACCTGGGTCACCAAGCATCTCCACAATGTCCCACAGAAGCGTTCAGCTCTCCATCTCCCAAACACTGGAGCGGAAGAGGAAGTACCCCCCTACCCACCCGCAATCCCTGGCCTTGAATGCCAGCATTTCAAAATTACTGGCCTTTGAAATGCTGTCATTCCGTCTGGTGGAGATATTTAAAAGCCTTATGGCAGTGGCTGTCCCACAGTACTTTGTGCCCAGCTGCCACTACTTTTCCAGGAGAGTTATCCCTTATCTTCCAGCATTTCAGCAACATGGTGGAGCAGTAGGTGTGCACACGCCTACACGTACTGAATGACGGTTCTGCCCCCTTCAACTTCTGGGTCTCCAAATTGGGCACATGGTCTGAGCTCGCCCTTTACGCCTTGGAGGTGCTGGCCTGTCCTGCAGCCAGTGTATTGACTGAACATGTGTTTAGCTTGGCAGGGGGCGTAATCACAGACAAGCACAGCCGCCTGTCCACAGCCAATGTGGACAAGCTCACGTTCATTAAAATAAACCAGGCATGGATCTCACAGGACTTGACCGTACCTTGTGCAGAATAGACATGTATACCGGCCTTAACCAACCATTGTTATACTACAGCGCAATTGCTCATTGTTGTATTTTGGATATTTCACACTCTTTTGGAGTGTATCCTAATTAAAAATTAAAACCAAAAACCAGTGTTGGCTACCTTATCCTCCTCCACCGCCGCTTCCATCTACACTGCTACGTCCACCGCCTACTCAAACTCCTACTCCATATGGACGTCCACCTCATAAATCAAGTTTATTTATTTTTTATTTGTACGTATTTTATTTTATGTCATTTCACTAATTTGTCTGTTACATTTTCTGGTGAAATTCACCAATTTTTGGCTGTGATATACCACTGCTATACCTAGTAGACAGGTAACATTTCACTAATTTGTCTGTTACATATTCGGGTGAAATTCACAAATTATTGGGTGTGATATACCCCGGCTGTACCTAGTAGACAGGTAAAAACATTTCACTAATTTGTATGTTACATTTTCAGGTAAAATTCACAAATTTTTGGGTGTGATATACCACTGATATAGCTAGTAGACAGGTAAAAAAAAAATCATGAATTTGTCTGTTACATTTTCAGGTGAAATTCACAAATTTTTGGGTGTGATATACTACTGCTATACCTAGTAGACAGTTAAAAACATTTAACTAATTTGTCTGTTATACACTTGGGTGACATTTGACCATTTTTTCCGTGATTAAAACCCCTGCTCTGCATAGGTGATAGGGACATAAATTTCCAAAAATCGTCTGTCAGGTGACATTTGACCAATTTTGCCGTATACAAACCCCTGCTCTGCATAGGTGACAGGGAATTAAATTTCAAAAATGATTCTTTAATTGGTGCGCGCCCCCTCCTTTCATTCAATGCTTAAACAACTTGTCCCACATGTTCTCTTCAATAATTTGTCCCACTTTTCCGATCATATTTAATTTCAAACAATTAACCTCCCTTGGATGTGGTCTCTCTTTCTCATGCTCCCTCTCCGGCGTGGAACCTTGATTCGCCAATAACCGTGATCAACATGGTAGGCTCAGAAAAGAACATCGGAAGTTGATAGAGAAGATATCCAAATGGATTGTGGACGTCACGGGGACGTGCGATCAGGCAGAAGTTATCTAGAGTCAACAAAGCGGCAGCAGGGCCTCTCCTGTCTAACGTTTCCAAATCCTAAATATCCCAGTGACATTCCCTATAATTTTTTATTAATCATTCCAATAACAGGGCATCTTAAAGGGAACCTGTCACCTGGATTTTGGGTATAGAGCTGAGGACATGGGTTGCTAGATGGCCGCAAGCGCAACCGCAATGCCCAGTCCCCATAGCTCTCTGTGCTTTTATTGTGTAAAAAAAACTAGTTGATACATATGCAAATTAACCTGAGATGAGTCAGAGCTTGAAAATATGACTCTTCTCTGGTCACACAAGTAAGATATTATTATTTTATGTTAATTTGCATAAAAGGCAGGAACCCTGATTCGCCGCTAACCGTGATCAACATCGAAAGTTGATAGAGCAGATATCCAATTGGATCGTGAACATTACATGGACGTGCTACATGGTGGGGCAGTATGTGTGCACACGCCTACACAAACTGACTGATGGGTCTTCCCCCTGCAACTTTTGGGTCTCCAAATTGGGCACATGGCCTGAGCTAGCCCTTTACGCCTTGGAGGTGCTGGCTTGCCTTGCAGCCAGTGTATTGTCTGAACGTGTGTTTAGCACGACTGCAGTGGGTTATCACAGGTTATATTTCCTAATGTTTTGGGGTGTACCCTAATTTAAAAAAATATAAATAAATTTAAAACCAAAAATCAGTGTAGGCTACCTCCTCCTCCTCCACCGCCGCTTCCACCTACACCGCCACATCCACTGCCTCCTCAACCTCCTACTCCATATGGACCTCGTCCTCCTAGATCAAGATTATTATTTTTATTTTTATGTATTTTATGTTATTTAAAGTAATTTCCCTATCCACATTTGTTTGCAGAGCACTTGCCATGCTCTTAACCACATTTTGCTGGCATTTGCAGCCCTCTAGCCCTTTCCATGAAATTTTTAGAGCCATTTGAGTGCTCAAAAGCTCGGGTCCCCATTGACTTCAATGGAGTTCGGGTTCGGGGTCAAGTTCGGGTCTGTAACTCGAACTTTTTTGTGAAGTTCGGCCGAACCCATCGAACCCGAACATCCAGGTGTCCGCTCAACTCTACTTAAGATTAGTCTTGAGCGACATTGTGTTTTCAAGTCCAGCGTATAAGGTTCGGGTTATCTTATGGTCCGTGGTAGTGGAATACATAACGGAATTCTTAGATAACCTGAACCTTGTATATTGAACTTGAAAACACAAGTTCGCTCAACACTAAGATGTGTGGTGCAAGATTATCAGCTTTTGAAAAAAAAAAAGATTATTTCATCCTATAGAAATATATGTGTGCCTGCCCAGTATTTGTGTTGTAAACTACAACCTATCAACGGTTTTACTAGTATGTCATTGGAAATTGGAGATCAATTTCATGAAAAGTAAGGGTGGAAACATATGTATATGCTTACTTTTTTATTAGATGATAAATGTTCCATTGTAGGAATGGAAGATGTGTTTAACATTATAGGATGTATTCATGCATACTAGTAAATGGAAAGGGCTTGCTCTCAACCAACATTGTTTCTGTAACTGCTTAAAAATACATAGGTATACTTTTTCTAGGAATTTAATCACTTTTGAGACACTAGCTCTTAAGCTTAGGTTTTCCTCTTCAGATACATTGTGCCAAACATTTCTGAGTGCTTCCAAGTTTCTGTTGTCATGGTGGAATATTTGATTACATATATAGCTAGCGTTTTACTGGAATGATATATTATCCCTGTGGTTCATTCATCATGTAATATTTTTGTTGTGCATTTTGAAAGGTTCAAACAGCAAAAATTGCTAAATGTATTGAATATTTTACATAGCAAAATCTCTAGTGGTTATGATTCATGGCTTAAAAATTATGTATCTCTTCACTTAGCTGTCAATCAAATCACATTAAAAATTCAATCTTCCACATATGCTAAACCTTCTCATGTATTCCACGCATTCATTATTTTCTGTAAATGTAAATACATGATGGTAGCATAATTTCCTCAGTAAACATTACTGCACTCCCTCATGGAATCCAAGTTTTTTTGGCATGTTATAAACCGAACAGAGGAAGATGGGTCTCCTTAAAGGGGTTATGCCATGACATTGCTTTTTAACAAAGCTATACCTCTAATAGATTGAGAGAGTACACCATTTATTGCTCCATTTACACTGCTAGATTTTCTTTAGACTGGCAGTTCGGGTATGTGTCCTTCCTCAGGAATTGTGTCCATTCTCAGGCGGCATGTCCTTTCTACTGCAGCTCTCTCCCTGTAACAGTCACAGCTAGTGATGAGCGGGAGGTGCCATATTCGATTTCGCGATATTTCGCGAATATTCGCATGAATATTCGTGTTATATTCGTCGAAATCGAATATTCGCAATTATTCCAATTATTTTTTCGCATATTGCGAAAATTTATCTTGATAGTATAAGGCAACGTTCCTATGCTAATGACTATGGCTAGGCTAATATGTGTATTTTACGAAATTTCGTAATATTGCTCTAACTTCGTCTCTTAGAATATTACGAATATTCTAAAAGACGAAGTTAGAGCAATATTAAGAACATTTGCAAAAGTCGAAATTGCGATGCGAGTAATATAACACGAAATAGTCGCATGAAGATTTAAACTTAGCACTGCTATATTCCATATTCTAGCCTAATATGGAATATAGCTGTGCTAAGTTAGCACTGCTATATTTCATATTAGGCTAGAATATGGAATATAGCTGTGCTAAGTTGAAATCTTCATGCGACTATTTCGTGTTATATTACTCGCATCGCAATTTCGACTTTTGCAAATGTTCTTAATATTGCTCTAACTTCGTCTTTTAGAATATTCGTAATATTCTAAAAGACGAAGTTAGAGCAATATTACGAAATTTCGTAAAATACACATAGATTGTATTTAAGCTAATATACTGCTATAGTAATAATTTTTAATAGTGTACATATTTTACAAAACTTAAGTTCAGAAGAGGCAAAAAAAAATTACAGAAAAAAAAGGGATTATAGCACTATATTAGCTAAATTACAATCTATATGTGTATTTTACGAAATTTCGTAATATTGCTCTAACTTCGTCTTTTAGAATATTCGTAATATTCTAAGAGACGAAGTTAGAGCAATATTACGAAATTTCTAAAAGACGAAGTTAGAGCAATATTAAGAACATTTGAAAAAGTCAAAATTGCGATGCGACTAATATAACACGAAATATTCGCATGAAGATTTCAACTTAGCACTGCTATACTCCAAATTCTAGCCTAATATGGAATATAGCAGTGCTAACTTAGCACAGCTATATTCCATATTAGGCTAGAATATGGAGTATAGCAGTGCTAAGTTGAAATCTTCATGCGAATATTTCGTGTTATATTACTCGCATCGCAATTGCGAAATTTCGTAAAATACACATATAGATTAGATTGTAATTTAGCTAATATGGAATATAGCAGTAAGTTGAAAACGCCACTGACTGGAGCAGCCAGGAAGCCAGGAATCCAAAGGACAGGTAAGAACAACTTTAGGGAAGTGGGAAAGAAAAAAATATAATAAAAAAAAAAATAAAAAAAACGAATATTCGATTTCGCGAATATATAGAACGATATTCTAAATATTCGCGAAATCTCGAAATTGCGATATTCGAGAAAAAAATTCGCAATTCGAATATTCGCGCTCAACACTAGTCACAGCATCTAACAGTAGATATGGCTAGTGGCAGTGAGATGGAACTGAGCATTTCTCGAGCACCTCATTAGTTGGATATGCACATTACTATACAGAAAAAACAACAGGGGGTGCATTGTAATGAAATATTACAACGGGAGCACTTTTGTAATGGAAAGTAAATTACAAAGGTAACTAGTAGTGATGGATGAACATCGGCCGGGACGATTCACGAATGCGTGTTTGCGATCAAATGTTTGCGAACAGTGCGTTTGCATCGCGCCCATTGACTTTAAAAGCAGGTGAACCTGATAAGTCTTCAGGTCATATTTTCAGCCACCAAATAGAATCTATGAGTGCACAAATAGTCCCACAACATGGACAGTGACATACCAGAGGGGGATCATAGTCAAAAATTCCCACCAAAAATTTTTATTTTAATCACGGGCCATTTTTATGCGTTTTAAAGGGAAACTCTAAAAAATGTGCCCTGCTGGAGACTAGAAACATTTTATTTCCTATCGGTTTGATGTATACAAATGTGCAGCCCTCCATGTTTTAAAAAAATGCATACGTTAACGTAAAAAAATTTTCTACCATGGAACTGTATGGTGAACGGACGCCACTCTACAGCATCAGTCTGAGGCATCTGTTAACGCATACATTTTTGGAATGCATTAACCTCTTCCAGACACAGGGTGTACCGGTACGCCCTGAAGTCCCGGTACTTAAGGACACAGGGCGTACCGGTACATCCTGTGTATTTTCGATCACCGCCACGCGGCAGGCGTTGATCGGAACAAGGTGCCTGCTCAAATCATTGAGCAGGCGCCTTGGGTCAATGCGCGGGGGGGGGGTCATGCGGTTTGCGGCTTTTACCTGGTGCGGCGGCGGGCGGCGGTGGCCATCGGGTCCCCACGCGGCTGTAGGGGGGACCCGATGGCATGGAAGGTAGCGCGATGCCTTCCTGTGATGAGCCTGTGAGATCCAGTATTGGAATGCATTGTAAAGGATTAGACCCCCAAAAGGTGAAGTCCCAAAAATTAAAAGTTTCAAGTAAAAAAACAAAAAAAACGTCAGTTTCCCCAAATAAAGTTAAAAAAAAAAGCATAATAATAGGGGGGATTTTTTTTTTGACATATTAGGTATCGCCGCGTCTGTATCGACTGGCTCTATAAACATATCACATGACCTAACCCCTGAGATGAACACTGTAAAAAATAGAAAATAAAAACTGTGCTAAATAAACCATTTTTTTGTCACCTTACATCACAAAAGGTACAACAGCAGGCGATCAAAAAGGCGTATGCCCACCAAAATAGTACCAATATAACCGTCACCTCATCCCTCAAAAAATGAGTCCCTAGCTGAGACAATCGCCCAAAAAATAAAAAAACTATGGCTCAGAATATGGAGACACTAAAACATCATTTTTTTTTTTAAAAAGGCTGTTATTGTGTAAAACTTACACAAATAAAAAAAAAGTATACATATTAGGTATCGCCGCATTCGTATCGACCGGCTCTATAAAAATATCACATGACCTAACCCCTCAGATGAACACCCTAAAAAATAAAAAATAAAAACTGTGCTAAATAAACTATTTTTTGTCACCTTACATCACAAAAAGTGCAATAGCAAGCGATCAAAAAGTCACACGCACCCCAAAATAGTGCCAATAAAACCGTCATCTCATCCAGCAAAAAATGAGACCCTACCTAAGATAATCGCCTAAAAACTGAAAAAAAACTGTTGCTCTCAGAATATGGAGACACTAAAACATGATTCTTTTTTGTTTCAAAAATGAAATCATTGTGAAAAACTTACATAAATAAAAAAAAAGTATACATATTAGGTATCGCCGAGTCCGTGACAACCTGGTCCATAAAAAAACCACATGATCTAACCTGTCAGATGAATGTTGTAAATAACAAAAAATAAAAACGGTGCCAAAACAGCTATTTCTTGTTACCTTGCCTCACAAAAAGTGTAATAAAGAGCAACCAAAAATCATATGTACCCTAAAATAGTACCAAAAAAACTGCCACCCTATCCCGTAGTTTCTAAAATGAGAACACTTTTTTGGAGTTTCTACTCTAGGGGTGCATCAGGGAGCTTCAAATGGGACATGGTGTCAAAAAACCAGTCCAGCAAAATCTGCCTTCCAAATACCGTTTGGCATTCCTTTCCTTCTGCGCCCTGCTATGTGCCGGTATAGCGGTTTACGACCACATATGGGGTGTTTATGTAAACTACAGAATCATAGCCATAAATATTGAGGTTTTTTTTTGGCTGTTAACCCTTGCTTTGTAACTGGAAAAAAAATTATAAAATGGAAAATCTTCCAAAAAAGTGAAATTTTGAAATTGTATCTCTATTTTCCATTAATTCTTGTGGAACACCTAAAGGGTTAACAAAGTTTGTAAAATCAGTTTTGAATACCTTGAGGGGTTTAGTTTCTAGAATGGTGTCATTTTTGGGTGGTTTCTATTATGTAAGCCTCACAAAGACTTCAGATCTGAACTGATCCTTGAAAAGTGGGTTTTTGAACATTTCAGAAAAAATTCAAGATTTGCTTCTAAACTTCTAAGCCTTGTAACATCCCCAAAAAATAAAATGTCATTCCCAAAATGATCCAAACATGAAGTAGACATATGGGGAATATAAAGTAATAACTATTTTTGTAGGTATTACTATGTATTATAGAAGTAGAGAAATTGAAACTTGGAAATTTGCAAATTGTTCAAAATGTTTGGCAAATTTGGTATTGTTTTCTAAATAAAAAAGAATTTTTTTGACTCCATTTTACCAGTGTCATGAAGTACAATATGTTATGAAAAAACAATCTCAGAATGGCCTGGATAAGTCAAAGTATTTTAAAGTTATCACCACATAAAGTGACATTGGTCTGATTTGCAAAAAATGGCCTGGTCCTTAAGGTGAAAATGAGCCCGGTCCTTAAGGAATTAATTGGATGGCAAAAATAGGATGTGAACCCAGCCCTAGAGTCAGTATACGCACCAGTACACAGCGGAGCAGCGTGGTAGAGAGGGGAGGCCGCCATGTACTGAAAGAGCGCTACCTGGTCCTGGTGGTCAGGGATGAGGACTGTGTTTTCCAAGGATCATTTTCTACTGGGAAATACAGGGCACAGTATAATACACTAGAATCTATATAATATAAAGATATTAGCCCTACCCACGAATAATAATACAATTAGGTGGTCATTTATTATATAGAAATATGTCTATGTTAGGCGTATTTCTGACACAGGTTGTAGCGAAAAGTTCCTTAGCGCCGCAATCTGCATATTTTTCCCGCTCATGCCAGGTCTAAAAAAGGATGGTCGTTGGCAGGGAAATGGATACAGTTATGGCCATCCAGTTATTGGATACCACTGCCATACATTGACCGGATAACACCTCTGTACAGTGACCGGATAACACCGCCATACCGTGACCGGATAAAAGGGTATAAGAGGGCACAGTACAGGGAATGACTACAGACACTGCACAGGGTGTGATAAGAGGGCACAATGCAGGGTATAAGGGGGCACAGTACGAGGTGAGGGGCACAGTACGGGGTGGGGGGCACAGTGACATGACCCTGTGACATTAGAAGGTCCTTATGGTAAATGCGATTCATACGCCACCATAATGAGAGGCAGAGGAGTGAGACCTGACAGCAAAGAACTTTGGATTCTGTGGCTGGAGGTATATTAGGCGGTCACAGGATAAATATGTAACTGTCGGCCAGTACAGGCCCCAAAAATTAGGCAATAGGCATTCACCTGACAACAAACAACTTTAGATTCTGTGGCTGGAGGGATATTAGGCGGTCACAGGATAAATATGTAACTGTCGGCCAGTACAGGCCCCAAGAATTAGGCATTCACCTGACATAAAAGGCCTTTTTATGCCGCTGTACATACATAAGGCAAGAACTATTCTTTGTTCTGGGTGGTGGCGGATATGTGTGGGCTGGCATGAGGAAATTCAATTACACGTGGTCATCACAGGTGTTGAATTCCTCCGAGATCCATGCCTTATTAATTTTAAAAAATGTAAGGTAGTCCACACTGTCGTGAGCAAGGTGAGTGCGCTTATTGGTCACGATCCCCCCCTACTGCGCTGAACGTCCTTTCCGACAGGACACTCAACGAGGGGCAAGTCAAGAGTTCAATGGCAAATTGTGCCAGCTCTGGCCACAGGCCAAGCCTGCATACCCAGTAGTCAAGGGGTTCTTCGCTTCTCAGAGCGTCCACATCGGCCATTATGGTCCATTCACACGTCCGTGTGTGTTTTGCGGATCCACGGATCCGCAAAACACAGACATCGGCGATGTGTGTTCCGCATTTTGCGGACCGCACATCACCGCCACTTAATAGAAAATGCCTAATCTTGTCTGCAATTGCGGAGAAGAATAGGACATGCTCTATTTTTTTCGGGAACGGAATTGCGGACCCGGAAGTGCGGATACGCAATTCGGGATCCGGGCAGCACATCGTGCAACCCCATAGAAATGAATGGGTCCGCAATTCCGTTCCGCATTGTCGGTCTAGGCTTTCCCCTAGGCTGGATCCGGAGGGTGACTGTCGATGGGTTGGCTGCAAGAATATCTTCAAACCGCCCTCTTTTTGCAGGCGCGGTAGGATTGGTACCCGCACCTGTTTCGCTGTGGGTGGAAATTCCTCTGCCAGTGCCCGCAGCATCTCTCACAACAAGGCCTGGAAATGCTGCATTCTGACAGCCCTCTGTGATGCTGGTAACATGACCTCCATTTTGTGTTTGTACCGGGGGTTTAAGTACGTTGCCACCCAGTACAGGTCCTTGCCCTTTATGCTTTTTATACGGGGGTTCAAACACTGGAGCATAAACGCCCCCATTTGCACTAAATTGGAAGCGGTGTAGCGGCCTGGCTCCTGCTCATTGCCCAGGAGAATTTCGTCCTCTGTATCCACCCCCCAGCCACGGACAACACCAGGGATCCCCAAAAAGTTTAAAGCCTGCTCTTCTTGCTCCTCCTCCTCCCCCAAGCCACCATCCTCCTCTGACTCCTTTTCAGACTCCTGCTGACCTGTCTCAGATGGAGCAGCCCCCTCCTGGGAATTCATTTAGCATCGCGTCATCCTCATCTTCCAGTTCCTGCTCCTCGACGGCTTGATCAATGACACGACACAATGCACGCTCCTAAAATAAGGCGGAAGGTATGATGTCACTGATGATGCCCTGGCTGCGACTGACCAGTTTGGTGATCTAATCGGTGAAAAAAAAACAAGCTCCCCAGAACGCTCCTAAAATAAGAGGAGGATGGTGGCTTGGGGGAGGAGGAGGAGCAAGAAGAGCAGGCTTTAAACTTTTCGGGGATCCCTGGTGTTGTCCGTGGCTGGGGGGTGGATACAGAGGACGAAATTCTCCTGGGCAATGAGTATCTCCATGTTACCCATACTGTCTCTTTCTTTGAGGGAAGTGGCGAATCCCAATCACATATATCTGTGGTTAGCTCCCTGAGCAGAGTCTTACCTTGGATGATCACAGTGGCTCCAAATCCAAGTGGATCCAAGCAGGGCCGGGCCAACACAGAGGCTGGGGAGGCTCCAGCCTCAGGGCACAGCCTGGGGTGGGCGGAAAAACAAACCTCTTTTTTTTTTTTTTATCACTTACTTGCTGCCGGGCGCCCTCCCCTCCCCTCCCCTCCACTCCCCTCCACTCCCCTCCACTCCCCTCCCCAGCCAGTGTTCACTCTAAGCTGCGCTTGTAGATAGGAGCAGGAGGCTGCTGATTGGCCAGTATCAGCTAGCTGCCCTGCCATTGGTCCATCCTTTCACACACCCTTCTCTCTGGAGCTGAACACAGCAGGAGGGTGTGAACTTTGAAGACAGGAAGCCTGCGTTCTAACAGTGCATCATGTGACCATGAAGGAGCATGTGACCAGTGACGTCACAGACCTCCTTCTAACAAATCCATTCTAGCATCTACCCAGCATGTATGGCAGGACTCTGCTGAGCAAAGACCATGTGCCCAGGTGAGGTGACCACAGAAGTGCCCTGGCATCTGTCTGCTGCTGGAAGCTCAATGTGGAGCTTTATGAATGTAAAAACTAATACCCAAGAGGCTAAACAAAACCCTGCTTGTCTGTTTCTGACCCTAATCTTAACACATAACGTTCATTTGATTGCAATTTACTCTAACACCTAAAGGGATTTTTTTTAAAGCCTGCTGTTTCTCTAGAAGACCTTATGTTTATAGTAGTGTTAATAGAGTCTCAAAGGTCTGTAAAAATAGGGTAACTGCTTTTATAGACCCTTGAGACTCTATTAACACTACTATAAACATAAGGTCACCTAGAGAAAGAGCAAGTTTTTTAAATTATCTTTTTCCTTTAGGTGTTAAAACATAACTTATTTGATTGCTTGAACACCTAAAGGAAATCAAATTAAAAACCTGCTGTTTCTCTAGATGACCTTATGTTGATAGCAGTGGTAATAGAGTCTGAAAGGTCTATAGAAGCAGTTACCCTATTTTTACAGACCTTTGAGGCTCTATTAACACTACTATCAACATAAGGTCATCTAGAGACACAGCAGGTTTTTAAAAAGATTTTTCCTTTAGGTGTTACAGCAATCAAATGAAAGTTATGTTTTAACACCTAAAGGAAAAACATAATTAAAAAAACATGCTGCTTCTCTAAATGACCTGATGTTGATAGTAGTGTTAATAGAGTCTCAAAGGTTTGTAAAAATAGTGTACCTGCTTCTATAGACCTTTGAGATTCTATTACCATGACTTTTAGCATAAGATCATCTGGAGAAACATCAGGTTTTAAAAAAAAAAAAAAAATTTCTTTAGGTGTTAGAGCAATCAAATGGAGGGGGAGAAATGTGACATGGGTGAGGATGGGGTTACATGATGGGCCGGAGACAATGACTGTAGTCTGTCTGTGCCATGGACGGGGAGAAATATGACATGGGGGTCTGATCTGAGGCATTGGGGCTGTGCCTGTGAGCTGGGGTCTGATGGCTGGTCTGACCTGAGGTGGAATGAAAAATATTGTTTCCTATTATCCTCCTTTAAAACCTAGGTGCGTCTTATGGGACGAACCTACATTTTGGCGCACCCCCCCCCCCTTCCCCCAGGTAAGCTGAAGGGGGAGGGGGTTCGGGGGCGCCAAAATGTAGGTTCGCTCGTGTTGGTAAAAAACCTTGCACCGGCCCTGGGTGCAGGCAAGGGGGGGGGGGGGGGGGGACGCACTTGGGCAGCTCAGCCTCTGTTGGTGGTGGACCTTGTCTTAGCCCTGGATCCAAGTGGAATCCATGTCATGTGAAGTGTTTCTGTTCTTGGTCGACCTGAAAGGTAAAGGTGCCAGACTTGACGTCCCAGCTGAGCCCTAGGCTGCGCTGCTTGGGTAATTGGTCTGTTGCCAAGTCTAGATCTTTCAAATTACTGGCATGATCTTGAGTAGGAAAGGCCTTCATAACAACTTTGCTGTTTGAAGCTATCTTATGTAGCCTGAGGTTTGAACAGGCAAGCATACTTGGAGTCTTTTTGAGTAGACCGATTGCGGCCTCTAGTGAGGGAAGCAACTTTAAGCCATCATCTACATAGAAGTCTCTTTCAACAAACTTCAGAATGTCTTCTCCATAGACTTTTTCACCTTCTTGGGCAGAAAGTCTGAGACCTGTTGCCAAAAAAATGCACCTTCATGCGATATTCGATGATGTCTTGGGTAGGGTTGTTGTCCTTGAACCAAAAGAATCTTAAGAAGTTTCTGTGCTCTTCTTTAACTAGGAGACAATAGAACATTTGTTGTATGTTGGCAACTACAGCAATGGGTTCTTTGCGAAATCTGATCAGGACACAGAGAAGTGTGTTGTTGAAGTCTGGTCCTGTCAAAAGAACATCATTGAGGGAGACTCCTTCATATTTTGAACTGAATGAGATAAAATGTTCCATAATTTCTGGTCTTTTCTGAAAGTTGCGTTGGAGTGAACAGAAGCATTTAACCACCTCAGCCCCCAGTGCTTAAACACCCTGAAAGACCAGGCCACTTTTTACACTTCTGACCTACACTACTTTCACCGTTTATTGCTCGGTCATGCAACTTACCACCCAAATGAATTTTACCTCCTTTTCTTCTCACTAATAGAGCTTTCATTTGGTGGTATTTCATTGCTGCTGACATTTTTACTTTTTTTGTTATTAATCGAAATTTAACGATTTTTTTGCAAAAAAATGACATTTTTCACTTTCAGTTGTAAAATTTTGCAAAAAAAACGACATCCATATAGAAATTTTGCTCTAAATTTATAGTTCTACATGTCTTTGATAAAAAAAAAAATGTTTGGGTAAAAAAAAAAATGGTTTGGGTAAAAGTTATAGCGTTTACAAACTATGGTACAAAAATGTGAATTTCCGCTTTTTGAAGCAGCTCTGACTTTCTGAGCACCTGTCATGTTTCCTGAGGTTCTACAATGCCCAGACAGTACAAACACCCCACAAATGACCCCATTTCTGAAAGTACACACCCTAAGGTATTCGCTGATGGGCATAGTGAGTTCATAGAACTTTTTATTTTTTGTCACAAGTTAGCGGAAAATGATGATTTTTTTTTTTTTTCCTTACAAAGTCTCATATTCCACTAACTTGTGACAAAAAATAAAAACTTCTATGAACTCACTATGCCCATCAGCGAATACCTTGGGGTCTCTTCTTTCCAAAATGGGGTCACTTGTGGGGTAGTTATACTGCCCTGGCATTCTAGGGGCCCAAATGTGTGGTAAGGAGTTTGAAATCAAATTCTGTAAAAAATGACCTGTGAAATCCGAAAGGTGCTCTTTGGAATATGGGCCCCTTTGCCCACCTAGGCTGCAAAAAAGTGTCACACATCTGGTATCTCCGTACTCAGGAGAAGGTGGGGAATGTGTTTTGGGGTGTCATTTTATATATACCCATGCTGGGTGAGAGAAATATCTTGGCAAAAGACAACTTTTCCCATTTTTTTATACAAAGTTGTCATTTGACCAAGATATTTATCTCACCCAGCATGGGTATATGTAAAAAGACACCCCAAAACACATTCCTCAACTTCTCCTGAGTACGGGGATACCAGATGTGTGACACTTTTTTGCAGCCTAGGTGGGCAAAGGGGCCCATATTCCAAAGAGCACCTTTCGGATTTCACTCCTCATTTTTTCCTGAATTTGATTTCAAACTCCTTACCACACATTTGGGCCCCTAGAATACCAGGGCAGTATAACTACCCCACAAGTGACCCCATTTTGGAAAGAAGACACCCCAAGGTATTCCGTGAGGGGCATGGCGAGTTCCTAGAATTTTTTATTTTTTGTCACAAGTTAGTGGAAAATGATGATTTTTTATTTATTTATTTTTTTTCATACAAAGTCTCATATTCCACAAACTTGTGACAAAAAATAAAAACTTCCATGAACTCACTATGCCCATCAGCGAATACCTTGGGGTCTCTTCTTTCCAAAATGGGGTCACTTGTGGGGTAGTTATACTGCCCTGGCATTCTAGGGGCCCAAATGTGTGGTAAGTAGGTAAATGACCTGTGAAATCCGAAAGGTGCTCTTTGGAATGTGGGCCCCTTTGCCCACCTAGGCTGCAAAAAAGTGTCACACATCTGGTATCTCTGTATTCAGGAGAAGTTGAGGAATGTGTTTTGGGGTGTCTTTTTACATATACCCATGCTGGGTGAGATAAATATCTTGGTCAAATGCCAACTTTGTATAAAAAAATGGGAAAAGTTGTCTTTTGCCAAGATATTTCTCTCACCCAGCATGGGTATATGTAAAATGACACCCCAAAACACATTCCCCAACTTCTCCCGATTACGGAGATACCAGATGTGTGACACTTTTTTGCAGCCGAGGTGGGCAAAGGGGCCCATATTCAAAAGAGCACCTTTCGGATTTCACAGGTCATTTTTTACAGAATTTAATTTCAAACTCCTTACCACACATTTGGGCCCCTAGAATGCCAGGGCAGTATAACTACCCCACAAGTGACCCCATTTTGGAAAGAAGAGACCCCAAGGTATTCGCTGATGGGCAAAGTGAGTTCATGGAAGTTTTTATTTTTTGTCACAAGTTAGTGGAATATGAGACTTTGTATGAAAAAAAAAAAAAAAAAAAAAAATAAGCATTTTCCACTAACTTGTGACAAAAAATAAAAAATTCTAGGAACTCGCCATGCCCCTCACGGAATACCTTGGGGTGTCTTCTTTCCAAAATGGGGTCACTTGTGGGGTAGTTATACTGCCCTGGCATTTTCCAGGGGCCCTAATGTGTGGTAAGTAGGTAAATGACCTGTGAAATCCTAAAGGTGCTCTTTGGAATATGGGCCCCTTTGCCCACCTAGGCTGCAAAAAAGTGTCACACATGTGGTATCGCCGTATTCAGGAGAAGTTGGGGAATGTGTTTTGGGGTGTCATTTTACATATACCCATGCTGGGTGAGAGAAATATCTTGGCAAAAGACAACTTTTCCCATTTTTTTATACAAAGTTGGCATTTGACCAAGATATTTCTCTCACCCAGCATGGGTATATGTAAAATGACACCCCAAAACACATTCCCCAACTTCTCCTGAGTACGGCGATACCAGATGTGTGACACTTTTTTGCAGCCTAGATGCGCAAAGGTGCCCAAATTCCTTTTAGGAGGGCATTTTTAGACATTTGGATACCAGACTTCTTCTCACGCTTTGGGGCCCCTAGAATGCCAGGGCAGTATAAATACCCCACATGTGACCCCATTTTGGAAAGAAGACACCCCAAGGTATTCAATGAGGGGCATGGCGAGTTCATAGAAATTTTTTTTTTTTGGCACAAGTTAGCGGAAATTGATATTTTTAATTTTTTTCTCACAAAGTCTCCCGTTCCGCTAACTTGGGACAAAAATTTCAATCTTTTATGGACTCAATATGCCCCTCACGGAATACCTGGGGGTGTCTTCTTTCCGAAATGGGGTCACATGTGGGGTATTTATACTGCCCTGGCATTCTAGGGGCCCTAAAGCGTGAGAAGAAGTCTGGAATATAAATGTCTAAAAAATTTTACGCATTTGGATTCCGTGAGGGGTATGGTGCGTTCATGTGAGATTTTATTTTTTGACACAAGTTAGTGGAATATGAGACTTTGTAAGAAAAAAAAAAAAAAATTCTGCTAACTTGGGCCAAAAAAATATCTGAATGGAGCCTTACAGAGGGGTGCTAAATGACAGGGGGGTGATCAATGACAGGGGGGTGATCAATGACAGGGGGGTGATCAATGACAGGGGGGTGATCAATGACAGGGGGGTGATCAGGGAGTCTATATGGGGTGATAACCACAGTCATTGATCACGCCCGTGTAAGGCTTCATTCAGACGTCCGGATGCGTTTTGCGGATCCGATCCATCTATCAGTGCATCCGTAAAAATCATGCGGACATCTGAATGGAGCTTTACAGGGGGGTAATCAATGACAGGGGGGTGATCAATGACAGGGGGGTGATCAGGGAGTCTATATGGGGTGATCACCACAGTCATTGATCACGCCCCTGTAAGGCTTCATTCAGACGTCCGGATGCGTTTTGCGGATCCGATCCATCTATCAGTGCATCCGTAAAAATCATGCGGACATCTGAATGGAGCTTTACAGGGGGGTAATCAATGACAGGGGGGTGATCAATGACAGGGGGGTGATCAGGGAGTCTATATGGGGTGATCACCACAGTCATTGATCATGCCCCTGTAAGGCTTCATTCAGACGTCCGGATGCGTTTTGCGGATCGGATCCATCTATCAGTGCATCCGTAAAAATCATGCGGACATCTGAATGGAGCTTTACAGGGGGGTAATCAATGACAGGGGGGTGATCACCACAGTCATTGATCATGCCCCTGTAAGGCTTCATTCAGACGACCGGATGCGTTTTGCGGATCCGATCCATGTATCAGTGCATCCGTAAAAATCATGCGGACATCTGAATGGAGCTTTACAGGGGGGTGATCAGGGAGTCTATATGGGGTGATCACCACAGTCATTGATCATGCCCCTGTAAGGCTTCATTCAGACGTCCGGATGCGTTTTGCGGATCCGATCCATCTATCAGTGCATCCGTAAAAATCATGCGGACATCTGAATGGAGCTTTACAGGGGGGTAATCAATGACAGGGGGGTAATCAATGACAGGGGGGTGATCAGGGAGTCTATATGGGGTGATCACCACAGTCATTGATCATGCCCCTGTAAGGCTTCATTCAGACGTCCGGATGCGTTTTGCGGATCCGATCCATCTATCAGTGCATCCGTAAAAATCATGCGGACATCTGAATGGAGCTTTACAGGGGGGTAATCAATGACAGGGGGGTGATCACCACAGTCATTGATCATGCCCCTGTAAGGCTTCATTCAGACGACCGGATGCGTTTTGCGGATCCGATCCATGTATCAGTGCATCCGTAAAAATCATGCGGACATCTGAATGGAGCTTTACAGGGGGGTAATCAATGACAGGGGGGTAATCAATGACAGGGGGGTGATCAGGGAGTCTATATGGGGTGATCACCACAGTCATTGATCATGCCCCTGTAAGGCTTCATTCAGACGTCCGGATGCGTTTTGCGGATCCGATCCATCTATCAGTGGATCCGTAAAAATCATGCGGACGTCTGAATGGAGCTTTACAGGGGGTTGATCAATGACAGGGGGGTAATCAATGACAGGGGGGTGATCAGGGAGTCTATATGGGGTGATCAGGGGTGATTAGGGGTGATCAGGGGCTAATAAGGGGTTAATAAGTGATGGGGGGGGGGTGTAGTGTAGTGTAGTGGTGCTTGGTGCTACTTTACTGAGCTACCTGTGTCCTCTGGTGGTCGATCCAAACAAAGGGGACCACCAGAGGACCAGGTAGCAGGTATATTAGACGCTGTTATCAAAACAGCGTCTAATATACCTGTTAGGGGTTAAAAAAAACACATCTCCAGCCTGCCAGCGAACGATCGCCGCTGGCAGGCTGGAGATCAACTCTCTTACCTTCCGTTCCTGTGAGCGCGCGCGCCTGTGTGCGCGCGTTCACAGGAAATCTCGCGTCTCGCGAGATGACGCGTATATGCGTGACTGTGCGCAGCGCTGCCACCTCCGGAACGCGATCCTGCGTTAGGCGGTCCGGAGGTGGTTAAAGGCTTGGTCTCTGTTGTTGGGAAGACTGCGTCTCTGTGTTTTGAAAGGTAGTGGTGCAACCCAGGTGTTCGTTTTATCCTTGAAGAATCCTTGCTCCATTATGTTTAATAATGCCTCATCTTCAATAGAGGGAGCTATCTTGTGGTCTTCCTTTTTCCTCTGGAACACCTTGTACCCCAAGTGGTCTTGGTCTTCACCACAAAGATGGTTCTCAATTTCTGAAAAGTCAGGATACAGTACACTTGTCGGCTCCTCTCTTACAAGGAATCTGTTAGGACAAGGCTGAAAGAGGGATGGACGTCCATTCGCCAAGGTATTCGTGTAAAGAGAATTCACTGTGGTTGGCTTGTGAACATTTCCTAAGAAGACATCACCTATAATGACCCACCCCAGGTCAAGCTTCTGGGCATATGGAGAATCGTGAGGACCGTTTATTTGTTTCCTCACCTTGTGGACTCTTATGATATCTCTTCCTAGCAGAAGTATTTGGGCTTCTGGGTCGAGTGCAGGTATGAGATGTGCTATGGATTTTAGATGTCCATAATGTAATGCTGCCTCAGGTGTAGGAATTAGTGATGAGCGCAGGGGCAATATTCAAATTCGCGATATTTCACGAATATTCGCCATATATTCGAGAATTCGCGAATTCATGATCTCCAGGCATTATTTTCTTGATTGCGAAAATTTGCATAAAATTTGCCTGAACTGATATTTAAAAAAAAAATATCTAATATTCGCAATTACGAATATATTTAGCGATATTCTAAATATTCGCGAATTCTCAAAGTGCCGATATTCGTGATCAACACTAGTAGGAATCTCTTCTCTATTGTTTGGCATCCGACTGCATTCGATCAAGGTAGGTAAAGGTAGGGATGCTTCACCATTTATGGATTCGATTTGGAAGCCAGCAGCTCTTCTGCCTTTTTCTTCACTCAAACCTGTGCAAGTTTTAAGTGAATATGGAGAGCTGTGTCCTTTAATATTGAAGATATCAAAGAAAGTCGAGTTAGCAAGAGATCTATTACTCTGATCATAAAGGATGGCATACAACCTTACCGCTTTCTCTTTATGTCCAATAGGATAAACTGTGACAAGACAGATCTTGGAGCAAGACTTCGGTGCACTGGGGTGTCACTTTAGGAGGTACTGTGTCTCTCTCCTCCCCGCCGTGCTCTACAGACTGTTCTGAGGGTGTGAAAGTCCATGGAGCTGGCCCAGGGTGTAAGGCTGTATTGTGCTCTTCACTGTTGCATTCAGAGCATTTGATGTTTCCGGTACAGTCTTTTGCAAGATGAGAGGTTGATGCACAACACCTGTAACAAATGTGGTTCTCCTTGAGGAACGTTTTGCGGTCCCTGAGAAGTTTTTCTCTAAATCCTCTGCATTTCAGCAATGAGTGTGGTTTCTTATGTAGGGGACATTCTCTGCATGGGTCTTTTGTTGAGATCTTCTCAGTCTCTGAGGTACTGTAGGTTTTGTTTAAGGCAGGCATCCTCAAACTGCGGCCCTCCAGCTGTTGCAAAACTACAACTCCCAGCATGCCCGAACAGCCTACAGGTATCAGCCTACAGCAGGGCATTGTCGGAGTTGTAGTTTTACAACAGCTGGAGGGCCGCAGTTTGAGGATGCCTGGTTTAAGGCGTCTTTGGAAGATACACTGGTCTTGTGGACTGCAACAGGTGTACCTTTCATGTTACGGAGTAAGACAGGCCTACCTGGTTTGGGGTAAGTGGCGTCAAACATTGAGAGGTCAAAGCTCTGATTATTCCTAGTCTTTGCTTGCTGGTGCACGAAGTCCACAAAGAAAGAGAATGGAGGAAATGGGATGTTTCCCCCCTCCCCCCCATCAATGGTGACAGCGGAGCGGCAGTTCCGATCAGAGTCCCAGTTTAATCGCTGGGGCTCCGATCGGTTACCATGGCAGCCAGGACGCTACTGCAGTCCTGGCTGCCATGGTTACTTAGCACTTTTAGCAGCATTATACTTACGTGCACTATCTGTGGCCGGCCGGCGCTCCTCCTACTGGTAAGTGAAAGGTCTGTGCGGCGCATTGCTTATAGCACAGATAGCGCACGTAAGTATAATGCTGCTAAAAGTGCTAAGTAACCATGGCAGCCAGGACTGCAGTAGAGTCCTGGCTGCCATGGTAACCGATCGTAGCCCCAACGATTAAACTGGGACTCAGATTGGAACTAGCGCTCCGCTGCCACCAATGATGGGGGGGAGAGGGGTTGTTAACCTGTGGCCACTGCCACAAATGATTTTAATTAGGGGTGGGGGGGGAGAGGGGAGGCCGCATTGGACACCAATGATTTTAATAGGGGGGCTGCACTAACCACCAATGATTTTAATTGGGGGGGTGGGAGGGGCGCACTGGGCACCAATGATTTTAATAGGGGGGGGAGCCGCACTGGCCACCAATGATTTTAATACTGGGGAGGGAGGGGGGGCCGCACTGGCCACCAATGATTTTAATACTAGGGAGGGAGGGGGGTCTGGCCCCTGCTGCCTGGTAGCACCCGATCTCTTACAGGGGGCTGAGATCCGCACAATTAACCCCTCAGGTGCGGCACCTGAGGGGTTAATTGTGCAGATCAAAGCCCCCTGTAAGAGATCGGGTGCTGCCAGGCAGCAGGGGGCAGTTATGTACACAGTTCTCAGTATATTCTAACTTGAAGCGTCCCCATAACCATGGGAACGCCTCTGTGTTAGAATATACTGTCAGATCTGAGTTTTCACGATCATGAAAACTCAGATCTGAAAAAGCTAATACTATTATTTTACGTTATAACGGAAAATAATGAAGTGAAGTTTGGGTCCCTATTGACTTTAATGGGGTTCGGGTCCAAGTTCGGATCAAGTTCAGGTCCCGAACCCGAACTTTTTTTAAAGTTCGGCCGAAGTCCCCGAACATGCAGGTGTTCGCTCAATTCTACTCAAGAGGCTTCCAAGCCATGTGCTATCCTCAGGCAGTGATGACTGTGAATGAAGAAAATGGCTGCTATGTGCAGGGATGATGATGTCACTAAGATAAGGAAGCTGAAGTAGTCCAAACTTGTAGTATGAATAGCTGCAATTGTATGTAAAACGGCCACTAGATGGAGCTGTTACACAATGAACAGAGAATGATGCAGAAAACATATCAACTATGTATGAAAGTTATGCATAAATTAACAATAAACTTGCTGAAGGCATGACAGCACCCCTCAATCGGTATTTTGAGGAAGCAGTTGTATCGCAGCCCTTAATCAGTATTTGGTGAAAGAAGGTATATAGCAATACCACCCCTCAATCAGTATTTTGTGGAAGAAGGTATATGGCACCATCAAACAGTATTTTCCGGGACAGGTATATAGCACCCCTCAATCAGTATTTGGCGGAAACAGGTATATGGCACCCCTCAATCAGTATTTTGTGGAAGCAGGTGTATCGCAGCCCTCAATCAGTATTTAGTGGAAGAAGGCATATGGCACCCCTCAATCAGAATTTGGCAGAAACAGGTATATAGCACCCCTCAATCAGTATTTGGCAGAAACAAGTATATGGCACCCGTCAATCAGTATTTTGTGGAAGACCGTATATAGCAATAGCACCCCTAAATCAGTATTTCTTGGAAGAAGGTATATGGCACCCCTCAATCAGAATTTGGCGGAAACAGGTATATAGCACCCCTCAATCAGTATTTGGCAGAAACAGGTATATGGCATCCCTCAATCAGAATTTTGTGGAAGCAGGTGTATTGCAGCTCTCAATCAGTATTTGATGGAAGAAGGTATATAGCAATAGCACCCCTCAATCAGTATTTTGTGGAAGAAGATATATGGCACCCCTCAATCAGTATTTTGTGGAAGCAGGTGTATCGCAGCCCTCAATCAGTATTCGGTGGAAGAAGGTATATAGCAATAGCACTCCTTTAATCAGTATTTGGTGGAAATTAGTATATAGCACCTATCAATCAGTATTTGGTGGAAACAGGTATATAGCACCCCTCAATCAGTATTTGGT
Source organism: Bufo bufo (assembly GCF_905171765.1). Taxonomy (NCBI): domain Eukaryota; kingdom Metazoa; phylum Chordata; class Amphibia; order Anura; family Bufonidae; genus Bufo; species Bufo bufo. Next base: position 442,882,689 of record NC_053391.1, read on the forward strand.
GGAAACAGGTATATAGCACCTCTCAATCAGGATTTTTGTGGAAGAAGGTATATCGCAATAGCACCCCTTTAATTAGTATTTTGTGGAAGAAGGTATATAGCACCCCTCAATTAGTATTTGGCGTAAACTGGTATATAGCACCCCTCAATCAGTATTTGGCGGAAACATGTATATAGCACCTCTCAATCAGGATTTTTGTGGAAGAAGGTATATCGCAGCCCTCAAGCAGTTTTTTTGAGGGGGCAACAGGTATATCACACTCATTGCAATTAGTTATTCCAATAGCGTTTGTCCCTCTATATAGTTGCAGTATCCCAGCAGAACCGCACACAACTGCTGCACAATACAAATACACTATAATATAATTTCTATGTTAGAAAGTATATTATAAGTATACCACACCCCTCTATATCACACCTATCGATAGCACACCTATACCAGTCCTTAAAAGGACTTTTGTGGCCCTATTAGCTAGCGTTTGGTGTCCCTAACTCTCCCTGCTCCAAAATGCAACCTCTCCCTACACTGGCAAAACACATAATGTAAAATGGCTGCCAGATCAGGTTTATTTATTGGGTAAGGGGTATGTCCATGTGCTGAAACGTCTCAATTGGCTGTCCTGTCCCACCTGATGGATGTGTCATGGTTCAAAGTTCGTCACTATGCAAAAAAATAAGGCGCGCGCGAATATTGCCATATAGGCTGGTTTTAAAGTCAGTATAAAACTGAGTCTGCTTATATAGCACCTACCTGTAGCCATTTGGCTCCAGGAGAAGTATATAGTGGGCTCAGCATGCATGTTGGTACTTGCATCCCTGGATCCGATGAAAGCTGTAATGGCACCGGACGAGGTTAAAAGCAGAGCGTGCTTGGCGTGCATGCTGCACCTGCATTCCCTGGACTTTGTGTGGCTGTCATGGCCCATAAACAGGTAGGAACTACTGTTGGGGACCACTCCATGGAGGCGACCTTGACGTGGTGAGTGGCTTGTTGCGCTTTGGCCAGGATGTACACCAATGCCTCATCCAGCATAGAGGCAGGGCAGAATGCTGGTTGCAGAGTGCTATTGCATTTGTATTTTGCGTTTGAATATCGCCATATGTTCGCATGTTCGGCGAATCGTGAACGAGCAAAGTTCGCCGCTAAACGACCACCGGGCAAATCGCAAGGCCATCTCTAGGAACTAGTTTTTTATGTTGAATTATATTAAAATAACATTTAATGGTGGTGCAAACCCTTTAAAGGGAATGTGCTGTCCCCAGGAGTTTTTTTTTTTTTTTTTCAACTAAATAAAATCAGATAGCAATGCATCTTTTTTTATTATTTTATTTTTTATTCTATGATTGTAGATTTTTTTTTAATTTATTTTCTGTCAACAGTTATGGGGTTGGCCATCTTGCTTGAACTGCATGTGTAGATACTGTATTTGCTTTCAAAAGTAACGTGGATAATATGAAACTTGTGTTTGGAGACGACTCATTTCCTTCCATGGGAGAGGATTATTGATACTGTATGCTCTTTTACTGAGGTCATTGTGCAAGGACAGCAAGTTGTAGAGTTGTGACCATCAACTGTTGTAAGTCCATGATTTACCTGCTTCCAGTTTCATCATAGAGGTGTTAACTCTATTATGTTACTTGTTAATACTAATAATAGCTGTGATGATAATGGGATGACTGCTGAAAATGACTGAAAATTAATGACTGCTGAAAATTAATCTTTATAGAACAGGAAGTGGCAGCCTATTGTGAGGCCCAGTGATCAGTATGAAATCTGGAAGATTTCAAAATTAGGCTAGTTTCACACTAGAGCTTATTATCCTGCATCCTGGATCTCTGCCGCTTCTGGCAATGCCGGAATGCAGAAAGATTCAGCAGGCTGTTCCCTGCTGGATATTAAGCACTAGTGTGAAACTAGACTTAGTTTTATAAGCACTTGATTAAGAAAAAACAATAACAATAAGGAAACAATAACAAGAAAACCCAATAACAGTTTAGTTGAACTGCATAGCTTGCTTTGCTATGCTGTTTCAGTTTCTCCAATGCACTGCAATGGGAGCTACAGAACAAGGAGCTTAGGCCCACTCTACTGTGTCCCAGCCACCTGGTAGTCGGGCCTTAGTTTTATCTCGCTTTAGTAACTGAGAAAGGAGAAAACTTCTTTTAACAATTATGTGGTTTCACAAGTTATTTAGCACCTATAAAACATAGCTATTGGTAACATTAGAATATGATGTTTTGAATTTCTCCTCTAACATAGAAATGCTGAATTGTAATAAAGGCTATTACAGTGCAACTCAAAGAGGTAATTGCAAAATCCTCTACACATAGCGCCATTTCTTCCTATGTGGGTGCCTTCCATACCGACCATCTATTCTTTGCACCCAAATGTGGCATAGGTAAGTAATTTGACCTCACTTGTCTAAGATTGATACCAGCTTCTACCTTAATATATGGTGACCACAGGCTTATAAACCTTTAACGCTATATCACAGATAAAGGATGACAGGATTACCCCAGAAGAGGGTACAACATACCATATGCCTTATGTTTCATTATGGTTTTACTATTATGAGCCGACATTCTATGTTTAGTTCTTTTTGGTAAACCTCCACAATGGGCCCACGGTGCCTGGTAAAGACACCTTTGAAGCCAGTGGCCATTTTTGACCTATTTGGTACTCTAGATACAGTACTAATACTTCCCCCTGCTTCTTTATGACTGAGGTCTAGGGATGAGCAAATTTCATATTTTGAAATTCGTTTTTGGTTTGGGTTGTGGTATAATGTGAATTGCGTTATGGATTCTGTTACCACGGACCATAACGCAATTCCATGACGGAATGCCTAACGGAATGCCTTTAGAGGCATTCCTTTATTCAATACGTCATAATAGACTTCTATTTTGATGGAATGAATAACGGAAAGCCTCTAAAGACATTCCATTATGCATAACGTCATGGAATTGCGTTATGGTCTGTGGTAACGGAATCCATAACACAATTCACATTATACCACAACCCGAAACGAAAACGAATTTCAAAATATGAAATTCGCTCATCCCTACTGAGGTCCTTGACACAAGTCTGTTGAAGTTATTTTATTTTTGATGATTACAACACACCTGATGTTTATACTTTTTCTTTATACAACCAGTATCTGACAAAGTCCTGTAAGCCGAAAACCTTAACATGTTGATTGTCGCTTGCACTGGATATTTCTGAATAAAAACCCTACTACTTCAAGCAAAACTCCACTGATGTGATTTATATTTATATGCTAAATCCTGGTGGCCCGTGTCTGCTGCTGTCCCACTTTCTAAGACAGGTGCGGTTGTCGCTCCATTCTCCCTGTGTATTGGGACATGTACTCAATGAACTTCTCTTCTGCACTGCAAAAGTTAAAGGGGTTGTCCGGGATTGGGGACATTGTTGTAATAGTACTAGAGTGACATACAGATATAGCATCGCTAGCGCTCCCTTCAGAATCGCGGCAGCGCAAAGCGATTTCCAATTCAGTTAGCAAACCCGAATCGCGTAAATAGCCATTGAGAAAATTCAGGGTGCAATGTTGGTTTGTGAACACCAGATGGCGCATGGAACTACAGTCAGTAGTGCAGGTTATTTTCCTGCTGGAGACCCTTTCACTGCTGGTGCCTTTCACTGCTGGTGCCTTTCACTGCGCTTCTGGTGGAGTACGTGTTTATTAACTAAAATCAGGACAATAGCTATCTTATTTAATCTGTTTTGTCCATAGTGATAGTGCCAACATTACAATAAAAGATGGACACTTTACTTTCAGTGAGTCCGCGATCCCGAGATAACACCTGGTGTTATCAAAATCCAATCCACTTGTACAGTCACAGATCTAAAGACACACTGTACATACGCACACCCTTTTGTCATTCATGTCTTCTTTTTAATTTATGGATTGTCCTTGAGCACGATTTTTATTCCCCTAACAGTGATTTGTTAATAACAGGGTAGGCTGAGACGCCCTATAAATAAATACCATACACTACTGACCCTATATGGAACACTAGATATACAGTATATAGCTACATACCTGATATCTAATTTCATCATCTCCAGTAGTGATATTTCTATCTATGCCCCCTTTTGCCTAAATGCCAGTATCGCTTTATCAGGATAATACACACATCTCCTGCAGCCTGGTCCTTATAAATAAGCCGAACATACTGTACTGAACTGTACACATGGCAAGGCACACCTTACCCTTCCATCTCCTAACAGATCCTCCTCCCCACACAGAGTTACAGTAACGGTAGGCACAGTACTTTCTTATTTAATGTATTTTGTCCATAGCGATAGTGCCAATATTAGAATAAAAAAATAGACACTTTACTTTCAGTGAGTCCTCGATCCCAAGATATGTATGGGGTTGTATAGGGTTTTTCTGTGTTGGCTCCACTGCTTGTCTGTATTAGATCCTATTGTAGCCATACTGAGGGTGTAAAGTAACACCATATAGTGTTAAACAGACTCCCTGACTTGTTCACAAATAGCCAAACATGTGATAATGAAGGGCGGCATTAGCATATGAATCGTGATTTGCATCTAAATACCTTCAGTGTTTAGGGAATAAGAAAGTTATTAGAGAATGTCCCAATTTCAAGTAATAAGATAGTTTTCTTCAAGTATGTCAGATGCACAATCTATATTATTGCATTCATCTGTTTTTTTTATCCTTTAAGTGTATAATGCTATTCTTAATGTTGGATCTCTTTCTCCACAATTGTACAATGGAAACCTAATATGAATTATGATGTTAACACTGACACCATTAAAACAAATAATATTGTTACATGAAAAACAAAAATAAATCAATACACCTGCAGCGCTGGGTAAGTTTTAAAATACACCAAAAGTTTACAGGCAAAAATAGACCAATATATACAGCGTTGCTGCTATATTGATTTATTATATATAAATATATTTATATATATTTTATATATTTATATTATATATAAATTTACATATGGTATAATTAGTGTAATATTGTATAATTATTTAATAATACAGAAGTTATCTATCTATATCTCTATATGTCCATTATACTGTACAATACACTATATCTAAATGGAATAAATAATTATACAATATTATACTAATTATACTATATGTAAATTTATATCTAATATAAATATATATAAATATATTTATATATAATAAATCAATATAGCAGCAATGCTGTATATATTGGTCTATTTTTGCCTGTTAACTTTTGGTGTATTTTAAAACTTACCCAGCGGTGCAGCTGTATTGATTTATTAATATACTACTGCCACTATGATCCTGCGATGATACTGCATTAATTAGGTAGACAGATAGATTGATATGTAGAAAGATAGATATGAGATAGATAGATAGATAGATAGATAATTACGGCACAATAGTGATTGCTATTACTGCATTAACCAGTCTAAAAAGGCACAGTTTAGGCTATAATATAGAGTAGTATTTATTTATTTATTTTTGTTTCTCATGTAACAATATTATTTGTTTAATGGTGTCAGTATTAACATCATAATTCATATTAGGTTTCCATTTCACAATTGTGGAGAAAGAGATCCAACATTAAGAATAGCAATAATAGGTGTGGGAATTGTCCTGGCAGAAGGGGGGGTCGGTGGGGGCTGCCGGCAAGGAGGAAATAATCAAAAGGCTTTGCTAAATACAAATGTATCCATACTGTACATGTTGTTGTTCGATACTATATTAACATTCAGCCACTATAGGAACATAGCTAATAAATACACTCTGTATCCACTACATTATATATCTGTATACTGTACACTGCTCCATTACATATCTGTATACAACACTTCATTATATATCTGTATATACCGCTCTATTATATATCTGTATGCAGTAGACCGCAAAAAATCTGGTACAATGTATCACCAGGTGTTATCCAAATCTAATCCACTTGTATCACAGATGTAAAGACATAATGGAGCGGTGTATACAGATATATTATAGAGCTGCCTATGCAAATATATAGTCTAATATTCTAGATGTACTGTATCATAATTGTGATCGATACATAAATATATGAATGTACATTTAGTCCATTGTACTGTAGTTAGTCCTGTAACTGTGCTTAGCATGAGCACAGCTACAGCTCCTAACAAAAAGAAAGAGTGCTTCAAACCATTGGACTCACAACTGATGTGATTAATCCCAACCCCCACAATTATCATCTATTGTTCTCAAAGAAAAAAAAAAGTAGTGCATATAGTACTTTCTTTAGCTAGGGGAGGGAGGGAGGGTAACACACCAAATGTGTAACACCAAACCAGAAATAGAGGGGGAAAGGGGAAACTCTGTTTTATTCTTTTTTATTTTATTTATCCATGGTATCTTTGTGTATATAGTATGTATACTAACCTAACCCCGCACCCTCAGAAATGATGAAGTGCCTGCACTGGAGCGCTGCACTTTTATTAATGATGTATGCTGGCACTTGTAGTTCCACCACAATAGACCACTCCCTCATAGTGATAACAGACAACCTGTAGCTTTGGATATGCTAAATATATATTGATGTATACAGAGAAAAACAAATAATAAATAAAAATTGCTTGCTAGAATTAAAGAGGACCTTTCACTTGTAAAAACTATGTGAACTAAGTATGCTGCCATGTAGAGCGGCGCCCGGGGATCTCACTGCACTTACTATTATCCCTGGGCGTCGCTCCGTTCTCCCGTTATGCCCTCCGGTACCTTTGCTCCTTAAGTTATAATAGGCGGGTCTTCCCTTGTCCTGTGGGCGTCTCCTTCTCCTAGGCTGTAGCGCTGGCCAATCGCAGCGCACATCTCACAGCCTGGGAGAAAAAAAACTCCCAGGCTGTGAGCTGTGCACTGCGATTGTCCAGCGCTGCAGCCTAGGAGAAGGAGACGCCCACAGGACAAGAGAAGACCCGCCTACTATAACTTAAGGAGCAAAGGTACCGGAGGGCATAACGGGAGAACGGAGCGGCACCCGGGGATAATAGTAAGTGCAGTGAGATCCCCGGGCGCCGCTCTACATGGCAGCATACTTAGTTCACATAGTTTTTACAAAGAAAGGTCCTCTTTAACTAAGATAGAGAATATAGCGCTATATTTTCTATCTTCGTTAATAAGAAGATATAATGTATATTATTATTTGTTTTTCTCTATATACATAAACGGAGAGCTCAGTGACATAATCTGCACCCAGTATGAATGACTATTTATTTAAATACTGTAGAAAGGTAGAAGGTAAAAAAAAAAAAAAACTACAGTAATAAGGAGTACTAGAACTCCCCCTCATGTCCTTGCCACCAGAGCATGACCCTTTTTAGTACAATAAGTTCAACCTGTATCACTGTTCATCCTGCACCTTACTGGTTCATGAATAGAATGCCAGGTCTCTTGAGCTCTGCTAATCCTGATCTGCCTGTTTCATTAACCAGTATGATAACCACTGCAGGATGTTCTCTCAGTGAAGACTGGGATTTATTTGCATAATAAATCTGTATAATATATCTGTATACACCGCTCTATTATATACAGTACTGTATCTGTATCCACCATTCTATTGTAGATCTGTATACACCGCTCAATTAGCGTACAGTATGTCTTTAGATCTGTGACTGTACAAGTGGATTGGATTTTGATAACACCAGGTGTTATCTCGGGATCGCGGACTCACTGAAAGTAAAGTGTCCATCTTTTATTGTAATGTTGGCACTATCACTATGGACAAAACAGATTAAATAAGACAGTACTGTGCCTACCCTTTTGCATATATTTAAATATAGGATACATTTTTTAAATTTACTGTGCATAAAATCACAAAAATCCCTGTATCCTTATTTAAAAAAAAAAAACATAGAAAAAGATAACGAAAAAAAAAGAAAAATACAATTACACATTTTATTACTACCATATAATAGTACTGTAGTGAGCAGATAACCATTACACAAGATCCATGATTGCCAGCAATATATATATATATATATATATATATATTTATACATAAATACAGTAGATACACTGTACAGTATATACACTCTGAACCTAAGCCATTCTAATATTTATATGTGGACATTACATTAAGGCTGAGTTCACACGGGCAAGTATTCCACGCGGGTGCAATGCGTGATGTGAACGCATTGCACCCGTACTGAATCCTGACCCATTCATTTCTATGGGGCGGTGATTTTCACGCATCACTTGTGTGTTGTGTGAAAATCGCAGCATGTTCTATATTGTGCGTTTTCCACGCAACGCAGGCCCCATAGAAGTGAATGGGGCTGCGTGAAAATCGCAAGCATCCGCAAGCAAGTGCGGATGCGGTGCGATTTTCACGCACGGTTGCTAGGAGACGATCGGGATGGAGACCCGATCATTATTATTTTCCCTTATAACATGGTTATAAGGGAAAATAATAGCATTCTGAATACAGAATGCATAGTACAATAGCGCTGGAGGGGTTAAAAAAAAAAAAAAAATAATTGAACTCAGATCCGACAGTATATTCTAACACAGAGGGGGGGGGGGGGGGGGCGCACTGGCCACCAATGCTTTTAATATTGGGGAGGGAGGGGGGCCGCACTGGCCACCAATGATTTTAATACTGGGGAGGGAGGGGGGGGCCGCACTGGCCACCAATGCTTTTAATACTCGGGAGAGAGGGGGGTCTGGCCCCTGCTGCCTGGCCGCACCTGAGGGGTTAATTGTGCGAATCACAGCCCCCTGTAAGAGATCGGGTGCTGCCAGACAGCAGGGGGCGGTTATGTACACAGTTCTTAGTATATTCTAACTTGAAGCGTCTAAATCATGCAGAGCGCACGGAGGGCTGGTAACTAGGCTTGCAGACATCGCGCTAAGCCACGCCCCTCCGGTCCGGTGACGTCACCGGGCATTGATCTTTCTAATGAATGGAGGCAGAATGGAGACAGAGCTAGGAGGAGTTTATGGGCGTAAATATGGGGTAGGAATATGTGCTGCTGGAGGCGGGATATGAATGAGGGGGGCAGATAGATGGAGGAGTGGATGATGTGCGGCAGGAGGCAGAATATGTATGAGGAGGGCAGGTGCAGGGACGACTTGAAAGACAGTAGAAGCCAGGAGATGCCGCGCTGCGCTGTGACCCACAGTGCAGTGCGGCAGGAAGTCATCACACAAATAAACATCAATGTCAACAATCTGTGGGGGACCATAGGAGCCATGCAGCAGGTAAAAAATTATCTAAAAACATCGGGGGAACCTTGACTCGGCTAGTAATAGTGAGTAAACTATTTTTTTAAAAATAATTTTGATCCCGGACAACCCCTTTAATCCTTCTCCCTTGCTCCCTGTCCAGCTGCTGATTAAGTTGCAGATCAGTCTCCCTATTTAGCTGGGCTGCTTGTCCCACCCCCTTGTCTACAATTTGAAGTTTTCTAGTCTCTAGTAACCAGTGAATGTGTGATCTCGTCTCAGTATACCTGTACCGTATCTTGCCTATCAATTCTAGTCCCTGCCCCGAACTTGGAGTTGCTATCTGGATTATGCATCTACTCAGCCTGTCCCGATCTTTGAATAGTTATCTGTAATAAGTACCATACTCAGCCTGCCTAGACCTTGGACTATATAGAGACTTACTGTGGTAATTTATCAAACTGGTGTAACATAGAACTGGCTTAGTTGCCCATAGCAAACAATCAGATTCCACCTTTCATTTTCCAAATAGGCTGTCAAAAATGAAAGGTGGAATCTGATTGGTTGCTAAGGACAACTAAGCCAGTTCTAATTTGCATGAGTTGGATAAATGACACCATACGTCTTTTGCCCGATTTTTTTGGTGCTTTGCACTGGTGTCCCAACCAACTACATCAGGAGTACTCGAGGAGGTAGTGGTCTGGTTGGTTCCCTGCGGCGAAATTCAGATCCTTTTAAAGGGGTTAAAGGGTAAAAACCAGGGAAACACCAGGACAATGCCCTTAGGTTTGTAGGCACAGTAGGTCCACACCCACTGACCATTATACAGGTGAACACAGACCATGCCAGTATGCAGTGGACGGGTTTGGGGTGGCCCCAATGCTACGCTAGGTCCCCTGGACACTATCAAGGTGTCACCACGTGTTGCTGCGCTCCAGAAGGGATGGCAAGGCGTGGTGCACTCCAATGGGAACTAAGTCCAGAGAGTCAGGGTCTGCAGTAAACCAGGGTGCTTCTTTACTGGAGGAATTTAGGTACAAAACAATACAGTCGAGGCATTGGGCTGGCTTCTCCAGTCTCCTCCCTGGCAGAAGAAGGGTTTGATGCTGAGAAAAAGCCTGAGCTAGCTGTCCCTGTTTCTCTTCAGAAGGCTGGTACACTGGTTTAAAGGGTTTCTATCACTTTGTTTCACCTATTTAGCTTTCAGACACTAGCGATCCGCTAGTGTCTGCTTTATCTAACCATCCTAATATAAGAGCTTATTGTCCTGCCGTTTAGCTAAAAAAATAACTTATATAGATATGCAAATGAGCCTCTAGGTGCTATGGGGGCGTGATTAGCACCTAGAGGCTCCGTCTACCTTAACAAACTGCCGCCGCCCAGCGCGTCCCTCCAGCCCGCCCATCTCCAGCTGAAGCGATCCTCTCCGTGCGCGTCTCTGTTCTGCGCATGCGCCTGTTCCTCGGAGTACTATGACGTCATCGGCGCAGGCGCAGTGGAGATGTCTGAGCAGGGAAGCGATCAGACATTCACTGCGCATGCGCCGAATACGAGGAGCATCGCATTCCGGAGGAGATGGGCGGGCTGGAGGGACGCGCTGGGCGGCGGCAGTTTGTTAAGGTAGACGGAGCCTCTAGGTGCTAATCACGCCCCCATAGCACCTAGAGGCTCATTTGCATATCTATATAAGTTATTTTTTTAGCTAAACGGCAGGACAATAAGCTCTTATATTAGGATGGTTAGATAAAGCAGACACTAGCGGATCGCTAGTGTCTGAAAGCTAAATAGGTGAAACGAAGTGATAGAAACCCTTTAAGGCTGGTGATCCAGGGTCTGTGGCAGTGTATCCTTGTCTCAGCGTCTACTTCTGGTCACTCAGTAGTCTGGCAGAGTATCCTCTTCCAAGCAATGTCCCCTAACTGCAGCAAACTAGGGGCTATGACTGCTCTCCTTATATACAGTTTTTGCTAGACTAGAACCTTCTAGTGGGAGGGGTGGAGCGGAGAAACTCAGCATAAACAGATACATTGTTTCAGCTCCTGTCTGGTATAGACTTACATTAGAGCTTCAATGATACTCAATGGCAATGACACAGCAGGTTTTCCTGACAAAAACAAGTTTCCAGACATAACATAGCTAAAATCAGACATTTAAAAGGTCAGGCTGTGGAAAATTACCAGCTTCTCAATCAAAGCCCTAACAGTCTCTCAGTATTTATCAACCCTTTCCACAGAGCCATGTAAATACAGTGATAATAATCAGGATATATATCAAAACATATATATAAAATGCAGTTACACAGTATTAAACAGTGTAAGTTAACCCTTTTAGCTGAAATAAAGTAAGAACTTTGCATAGGAAAATGTCCAAAAATGTCCACATGTCAAAGTATGCCCTGCTCCAGGGCACTACAAGTACTTAACACTTTCACAGAACGCATAGCAACTAAAACATATCTTTTATTACAATAAAGTATGAAAAATGGAAACCGAGGAGCCAAAAGAACCCAAAAAGAATCAGAATCTTGTTAAATGTAAACTATAGATAAAATCAATGGCTGCAGTAGGGAGATGCATACTAGTGGAATTCGATCAGAATTTCAGGATGAATTCGATTCACCGCGAAGTCGAATTTCCTTGTGCTGCGTGGCAGCGAATCGATTTAACCTAAAATAGTGTAAAAAAACTAAAAAATCATTCTTACCTCCTCCATTTGCTCGCGATGAAATCCTATGTGTGATGACTAGAGTTGAGCGAACACCTGGATGTTCGGGTTCGAGAAGTTCTGCCGAACTTCCCGGAAATGTTCGGGTTCGGGATCCGAACCCGACCCGAACTTCGTCCCGAACCCGAACCCTATTGAAGTCAATGGGGACCCGAACTTTTCGGCACTAAAAAGGCTGTAAAACAGCCCAGGAAAGAGCTAGAGGGCTGCAAAAGGCAGCAACATGTAGGTAAATCCCCTGCAAACAAATGTGGATAGGGAAATGAATTAAAATAAAAATAAAAAAAATAAAAATTAACCAATATCAATTGGACAGAGGTCCCATAGCAGAGAATCTGGCTTCACATCAGCAGAGAATCAGTCTCTTCATGCCATAGCAGAGAATCTGGCTTCATGTCAGCAGAGAATCAGTCTCTTCATGCCATAGCAGAGAATCAGGCTTCACGTCACCCACCACTGGAACAGGCCACTGTCACATATTTAGGCCCCGGCACCCAGACAGAGGAGAGAGGTCCCGTAACAGAGAATCTGGCTTCATGTCAGCACAGAATCAGTCTTCATGTCATAGCAGAGAATCAGGCTTCACGTCACCCACCACTGGAACAGGCCACTGTCACACATTTAGGCCCTGGCACCCAGACAGAGGAGACAGGTCCCGTAACAGAGAATCTGGCTTCATGTCAGCACAGAATCAGTCTTCATGTCATAGCAGAGAATCAGGCTTCACGTCACCCACCACTAAAACAGGCCACTGTCACATATTTAGGCCCCGGCACCCAGACAGAGGAGAGAGGTCCCGTAACAGAGAATCTGGCTTCATGTCAGCACAGAATCAGTCTTCATGTCATAGCAGAGAATCAGGCTTCACATCACCCACCACTGGAAGAGGCCACTGTCACACATTTAGGCCCCGGCACCCAGACAGAGGAGAGAGGTCCCGTAACAGAGAATCTGGCTTCATGTCAGCACAGAATCAGTCTTCATGTCATAGCAGAGAATCAGGCTTCACGTCACCCACCACTGGAACAGGCCACTGTCACATATTTAGGCCCCGGCACCCAGACAGAGGAGAGGTTCATTAAACTTTGGGTTGCCCCGCAATATAATGGTAAAATGAAAATAAAAATAGGATTGAATGAGGAAGTGCCCTGGAGTACAATAATATATTGTTAAGGGGAGGTAGTTAATGTTTAATCTGCACAAGGGATGGACAGGTCCTGTGGGATCCATGCCTGGTTCATTTTTATGAACGTCAGCTTGTCCACATTGGCTGTAGACAGGCGGCTGCGTTTGTCTGTAATGACGCCCCCTGCCGTGCTGAATACACGTTCAGACAAAACGCTGGCCGCCGGGCAGGCCAGCACCTCCAAGGCATAAAAGGCTAGCTCTGGCCACGTGGACAATTTGGAGACCCAGAAGTTGAATGGGGCCGAACCATCAGTCAGTATGTGGAGGGGTGTGCACAGGTACTGTTCCACCATGTTAGTGAAATGTTGCCTCCTGCTAACACGTTCAGTATCAGGTGGTGGTGCAGTTAGCTGTGGCGTGGTGACAAAACTTTTCCACATCTCTGCCATGCTAACCCTGCCGTCAGAGGAGCTGGCCGTGACACAGCTGCGTTGGCGACCTCTTGCTCCTCCTCTGCCTTCACCTTGGGCTTCCACTGGTTCCCCTGTGACATTTGGGAATGCTCTCAGTAGCGCGTCTACCAACGTGCGCTTGTACTCGCGCATCTTCCTATCACGCTCCAGTGTAGGAAGTAAGGTGGGCACATTGTCTTTGTACCGGGGATCCAGCAGGGTGGCAACCCAGTAGTCCGCACACGCTAAAATGTGGGCAACTCTGCTGTCGTTGCGCAGGCACTGCAGCATGTAGTCGCTCATGTGTGCCAGGCTGCCCAGAGGTAAGGACAAGCTGTCCTCTGTGGGAGGCGTATCGTCATCGTCCTGTGTTTCCCCCCAGCCACGCACCAGTGATGGGCCCGAGCTGCTTTGGGTGCCACCCCGCTGTGAACATGCTTCATCCTCATCCTCCTCCACCTCCTCCTCATCCTCGTCCTCCTCGTCCTCCAGTAGTGGGCCCTGTCTGGCCACATTTGTACCTGGCCTCTGCTGTTGCAAAAAACCTCCCTCTGAGTCACTTTGAAGAGACTGGCTGGAAAGTGCTAAAAATGACCCCTCTTCCTCCTCTTCCTCCTGGGCCACCTCCTCTTCCATCATCGCCCTAAGTGTTTTCTCAAGGAGACATAGAAGTGGTATTGTAACGCTGATAACGGCGTCATCGCCACTGGCCATGTTGGTGGAGTACTCGAAACAGCGCAACTGGGCACACAGGTCTCGCATGGAGGCCCAGTCATTGGTGGTGAAGTGGTGCTGTTCCGCAGTGCGACTGACCCGTGCGTGCTGCAGCTGAAACTCCACTATGGCCTGCTGCTGCTCGCACAGTCTGTCCAGCATGTGCAAGGTGGAGTTCCACCTGGTGGGCACGTCGCATATGAGGCGGTGACCGGGAAGGCCGAAGTTATGCTGTAGCGCAGACAGGCAAGCAGCGGCAGGGTGTGAACGCCGGAAGCGCGAACAGACGGCCCGCACTTTATGCAGCAGCTCTGACATGTCGGGGTAGTTGCGAATGAACTTCTGCACCACCAAATTCAGCACATGCGCCAGGCAAGGGATGTGCGTCAAACCGGCTAGTCCCAGAGCTGCAACGAGATTTCGCCCATTATCGCACACCACCAGGCCGGGCTTGAGGCTCACCGGCAGCAACCACTCGTCGGTCTGTTGTTCTATACCCCGCCACAACTCCTGTGCGGTCTGGGGCCTGTCCCCCAAACATATGAGTTTCAGAACGGCCTGCTGACGTTTACCCCGGGCTGTGCTGAAGTTGGTGGTGAAGGTGTGTGGCTGACTGGATGAGCAGGTGGAAGAAGAGGAGGAGGAAGCTGAGGAGGAGGAGACAGGAGGCAAAGAATGTTGCCCTGCGATCCTTGGCGGCGGAAGGACGTGCGCCAAACAGCTCTCCGCCTGGGGCCCAGCCGCCACTACATTTACCCAGTGTGCAGTTAGGGAGATATAGCGTCCCTGGCCGTGCTTACTGGTCCACGTATCTGTGGTTAGGTGGACCTTGCCACAGATGGCGTTGCGCAGTGCACACTTGATTTTATCGGACACTTGGTTGTGCAGGGAAGGCACGGCTCTCTTGGAGAAGTAGTGGCGGCTGGGAACAACATACTGTGGGACAGCAAGCGACATGAGCTGTTTGAAGCTGTCTGTGTCCACCAGACTAAATGACAGCATTTCATAGGCCAGTAGTTTAGAAATGCTGGCATTCAGGGCCAGGGATCGAGGGTGGCTAGGTGGGAATTTACGCTTTCTCTCAAATGTTTGTGAGATGGAGAGCTGAACGCTGCCGTGTGACATGGTTGAGATGCTTGGTGACGCAGGTGGTGGTGTTGGTGGTACATCCCATGTTTGCTGGGCGGCAGGTGCCAACGTTCCTCCAGAGGCGGAGGAAGAGGCCGATGCTGCAGCAGCAGAAGAGGCCGAGGCGGCAGCAGCAGAAGAGGTAGCAGGGGGAGCCTGAGTGACTTCCTTGTTTTTAAGGTGTTTACTCCACTTCAGTTCATGCTTTGCATGCAGGTGCCTGGTCATGCAGGTTGTGCTAAGGTTCAGAACGTTAATGCCTCACTTCAGGCTCTGATGGCACAGCATGCAAACCACTTGGGTCTTGTCGTCAGCACATTGTTTGAAGAAGTGCCATGCCAGGGAACTCCTTGAAGCTGCCTTTGGGGTGCTCGGTCCCAAATGGCGGCGGTCAGTAGCAGGCGGAGTCTCTTGGCGGCGGGTATTCTGATTTTGCCCACTGCTCCCTCTTTTGCTACGCTGTTGGCTCGGTCTCACCACTGCCTCTTCCTCCGAACTGTGAAAGTCAGTGGCACCTGTGTTTCGTCATCATCAGAGACGTGCTGAGGTGGTATTCCCATGTTCTCATCATCAGGAAACATAAGTGGTTGTGCGTTAGTGCATTCTATCTCTTCCACCCCTGGGGAAGGGCTAGGTGGATGCCCTTGGGAAACCCTGGCAGCAGAGTCTTCAAACAGCATAAGAGACTGCTGCATAACTTGAGGCTCAGACAGTTTCCCTGATATGCATGGGGGTGATGTGACAGACTGATGGGCTTTGTTTTCATGCGCTATCTGTGCGCTTTCTGCAGAAGACTGGGTGGGAGATAATGTGAACGTGCTGGATGCACTGTCGGCCACCCAATTGACTAATGCCTGTACCTGCTCAGGCCTTACCATCCTTAGAACGGCATTGGGCCCCACCAAATATGGCTGTAAATTCTGGTGGCTACTGGGACCTGAGGTAGTTGGTACACTAGGACGTGTGGCTGTGGCAGAACGGCCACGTCCTCTCCCAGCACCAAAGGGTCCACTAACACCACCACGACCATGTCCACGTCCGTGTCTGCGTCCCTTACTAGATGTTTTCCTCATTGTTCCCGTTCACCACAATTTTGAAAATGGCAAATTTGGGAATAGTTTTTCAACCCAGAACAAAAACTGTGCTTTTACGGTCACTACAAATAATTTGACCAGCTAAAACAGTACTGATTTGGAGGAATATAAATGTCAGGGCTATTTTTTAGGCGCTGTGTGACAGGTATACCTTTAATCACAGAATTAGACTTGTATCTGCACTGTAGCGTGTGTGTTAAGTTTTTCAGAATGACACTATCAGCACCTTGAATCTAATATACCCTTTTTGGGATAGATTTAGAGTAGGCCTGATATAGCAGAAACTACTAATTTAGAAAATGGCAAATTTGGGAATACTTTTTCAACCCAGAACAAAAACTGTGCTTTTACGGTCACTACAAATAACTTGACCAGCTAAAACAGTACTGATTTGGAGGAATATAAATGTCAGGGCTATTTTTTAGGCGCTGGGTGACAGGCTCAACTTGCCCCTGATGTAGTATATGGCCAAAAAATAACCACACTATTGATGGTTAAATGCACTTGGGTGACACAGGCTCAGCCTGCACCTGATGTAGTATATGGCCAAAAAATAACCACACTGTTGATGGTTAAATGCACTTGCGTGACACAGGCTCAGCCTGCACCTGATGTAGTATATGGCCAAAAAATAACCTACACTGTTGATGGTTAAATGCACTTGGGTGACATAGGCTCAGCCTGCACCTGATGTAGGATATAGCAAAAAATAACCACACTATTGATGGTTAAATGCACTTGGGTGACACAGGCTCAGCCTGCACCTGATGTAGTATATGGCCAAAAAATAACCACACTGTTGATGGTTAAATGCACTTGGGTGACACAGGCTCAGCCTGCACCTGATGTAGTATATGGCCAAAAAATAACCACACTGTTGATGGTTAAATGCACTTGGGTGACACAGGCTCAGCCTGCACCTGATGTACGATATAGCAAAAAATAACCACACTGTTGATGGTTAAATGCACTTGGTGGTAGCTTGTGCTGGCGCACCACAAGCCACAAAATGGCCGCCGATCACCCCAGAAAAAAGTGATATAAAAACGCTCTGGGGAGCCTAAAAAAGTGAGCAATTCAATATCAGCACTTCAATGATCCACAGCTGGAGATCGATCACTGAATTAAGTCTTTTGGAGAAGTTAATCTGCCTAATCTCGCCCTAACGTCGCAGCAGCAACCTCTCCCTATGCTTGAATCAGCAGAGTGACGTGCAGCGCTACGTGACCCAAGCTTATATAGAGGCTGGGTCACATGCTGCACTGGCCAATCACAGCCATGCCAATAGTAGGCAAGGCTGTGATGGCCTCTTGGGGCAAGTAGTATGACGCTTGTTGATTGGCTGCTTTGCAGCCTTTTAAAAAGCGCCAAGAAAGCGCCGAACACCGAACCGGAACCCAGACTTTTCCGAAAATGTTCGGGTTCGGGTCCGTGTCACGGACACCCCAAAATTCGGTACGAACCCGAACTATACAGTTCGGGTTCGCTCATCCCTAGTGATGACGTATGGCGTCACTCAGGCCGGCGTGACGTAATCTCGGCCTGCACGAGATTTTGCACAAGATCTTCAAGCAAGATCCTTGCCCGTCGCGAGAAAATGGAGGCAATAAGTATGACTTAAGTTTTTTTCTGTTAATTCTACACTGTATTATTACTCTCAGATGCCGTGATCATGTATGTACGCGGTATCTGAGGGGTACAATTTTTTTTTTTATTCGTCGAAGCAACCAAATAGAATTTTCCAAATCGTCACTCATCTCTACCAGATATTGCAATGGGCTCTTCTGGAATTGTTGTAATGGCAAAGGCAGGGGACCCCTTGACCCTAACCTGCACCATAGATATCCTAACATTACAGGGCACCCCACAGTGGAAACCCTGCAACTCTGGAACCTAACCCTTGCTGCACCCTACACAATCCCATGCCCACATGGGATTGCTGTATCCACATGCCAGGATATACAGCAGAAGCATACTGTAGCTATTATACATGCAAGATGAAGGATGGTATCCTGAAGCAGGCCAGCTAGGGAAAGCTCTACCCATGATTAGCCATTCCTACAAGGCCGTTGTGTTGTGCCCATTCTTTATGAAGTGAGATGCTGAATGCAGGGGCATTTGCTGTGTGGCATACACTGCTATACATTTTATGCTTATTCACTATAAATTATGTGCAGTGCTCTATATTACCATCAACAAACATTTGCAGCAGAGATCTATAGTGTAACAGTAGTGATATACAACATGAAATTAGTATAATGGATAGGCTCTTAACAAATCTAAATAGCAACCTGATTGGTCATTATGTCCAGCTCCTCGACTTTTCTACCAATTTACATTATTAAGTTATCTTTATATTGTCTGTCTTTTACACTTGGTTTATTAGAAGACAAAAACCCTGAGTCTTGACTGCATACTGGTGTCTAATGTGGTATGACACTAATTACACAGGTATTGATCATGGCCTGCTATGTTCGTCAAGGCTATAGGAATATTGAATCCCTCTCGATAAAGGTAAGTATAATTATTAATTCAATAAGGAATATATACTAGCTGAATACTGATGGCATTGTTCAGAGGAAGAAGCCGGTCTGGAGTTTGAAAATTACTAATTACTAAGAGAATATTATAAAATTGTTTTTAGACTACTTCAATATATTCTTTTTAAACACTCATTAAGTAAAAAAAAATCTCTTTTGACCCTAATATGCTTGGTTTGAAGAGAAAATGCCTATTTAATTGAGGAGAGGAATACAACCCACTACCAGACATCTGTGGCCGGTGATTATTTCTCAGCAGCCCAAAACGATCAGGGATGTTTAAATCCAACTCTCCAACATCGGGAGACAGTTGGGAGGCCCCCATACACGTTAGATTACAAACATATGTGTAGAGCAGTTTAACATGTGCATATTTACCCTATTTATAAAATAATATAATTCACATTGATATTTAGTACATTGTGCCACTTAATAGGTATTTACACACCCCAGTTTTTTCACTTTTTTGAAGCTTTGCAATATTGCAGAAAAAGATATTAAAAAATATAGTAACATTTATTATCTATATATTTTGAGAACTGCAACAGTTAATCTTTTAAATAGATGAGCTCTATCATCCATCATAAAGGTAACCAGGTTGACCTTTCATCTAATGGTTGCACTAACAAATCTACAGTATATCAGAGAAATATGCTTCATTCTCTTTCCTATTAGACACTGTTACACACTCATCTTGTATTAAAGATGGCCTGCCTGCTCATTTAAAGGGCATCTGTTAGCAGATTTGTACCAATGAAACTGGCTGACCTGTTATAGGTGCAATTGGCAGCTGAAGGCATCTGTGTTGGTCCCATGTTCATATGTATCTGCAATATTTGATATGCAAATGAGCCTCTAGGAGCAACGCAGGTGTTGCTGTTACATGCAGAGGCTCTGCCCTCTCTGCAACGTGTATGGCCTCTGCACAGCTTTACTCTTGTCCCTATCAAAGCGCAGAAGGTACAGCAGTTGCAGAGAAAGCAGAGTCTCTAAGTGTAATGGCAATGCCCCTGTTGCGCCTAAAGGCTCATTTGCAAATATTAAAACCATTTTTCTCAGCAATGAGGGCATATACTGTATGAACATGGGACCAACACAGATGCTTTCAGAGGCAAAGTGCACATCTAACAGATCAGCCAGTTTTATAGGTATAAATCTGCTGACAGATGCCTTTTAAGCATCAGATAGATAGAAGTCAATGGATCGGGGAGGGAGGAGGGGGAATAAGAGGGAGGGGCTACTGCAGATGGGCAGAAAACAGACCGATATAGAGACTGCTGCCAGTTTGTAAGTGATTTACTGCTGGATATACATCTAAACCACTTAGGCCTCTTTCACACTTGCGTTGTTGGGATCCGGCATGCACTTCCGTTGCCGGAGGTGCCTGCCGGATCCGGAAAAACGCAAGTGTACTGAAAGCATTTGAAGACGGAACCGTCTTCCAAATGCTTTCAGTGTTACTATGGCACCCAGGACGCTATTAAAGTCCTGGTTGCCATAGTAGGAGCGGGGAGCGGGGGAGAGGTATACTTACAGTCCGTGCGGCTCCCGGGGCGCTCCAGAATGACGTCAGAGCGCCCCATGCGCATGGATGACGTGATCACATGGATCACGTGATCCATGCGCGTGGGGCGCCCTGACGTCACTCTGGAGCGCCCGGGGAGCCGCACGGACGGTAAGTACACTGCTCCCCCGCTCCCCACTACACTTACCATGGCTGTCAGGACTTTAGCGTCCCGGCAGCCATGGTAACCACTCTGAAAAAGCTAAATGTCGGCTCCGGCAATGCGCCGAAACAACGTTTAGCTTAAGGCCGGATCCGGATCAATGCCTTCCAATGGGCATTAATTCCGGATCCGGCCTTGCGGCAAGTGTTCCGGATTTTTGGCCGGAGCAAAAAGCGCAGCATGCTGCGGTATTTTCTCCGGCCAACAAACGTTCCGTACCGGAACTGAAGACATCCTGATGCATCCTGAACGGATTACTCTCCATTCAGAATGCATTAGGATAATCCTGATCAGGATTCTTCCGGCATAGAGCCCCGACAACGGAACTCTATGCCGGAAGACAATAACGCAGGTGTGAAAGAGCCCTTAGTTATGCTGTACAATATCCTCCATTACTGCTGCTGTATCTGAGGGTATGCTACAGAGAGTTCAGAGTACAGAGAGGTCTTGTGTGTGGGCAGACACAATACCAGCTAGTCTCCACTAACCAGCTCCGCGAAAACCTGATAATTACAAAAAAATGCCAGAATCAATGCATTATAATGGACAGATATAATGATACACACACGGCAGCTTATTCTGAAAAAATTACCTCAAACAATAGTTACACTTTATTTATGCCTGCATAAATTTCTCAGGGATCTTTATAAAATATAACTGTATTCATCAATTACTGCAGCCACAGACCAGAGACCTACTCCATATAACCCTTGTCTTAGCCCTATCCAAAATGAGTCACTGAACTTTAACACAATTTCATTTCATTTAATAGAGAAGTCATGGCCTCAATTCCACCTAATTTGCAGTCCACTGCTTGGGGGGTGGAGGTCAGAGGGTCAGAAGTGTGTGTGGGGGGGGGGGGGGGGAGGGGGTGTCAGAGCCTAATAGAAACACTGCCTATACACTGGTTCTGAAGAGCAGAGAAGCTCCTGTGTGTCTATAAGTCTGATCTCTCCCTCCGATCAGCTTTATGAGATCCCTGGAAGAAAACAAACATAATGGGAAGTAAGGGAAGTGAGGTCACTGCATACAATACTGACAGATTCAAGAGAAGGGAGATACCCACTGCTTCTGAGCAAAATGCATCTAGCTGTGCAGCTGAAACAGGGAATAATATGTTTGAAAGAGACTTTAGGCAAGCCCACAAAACACCAGTTCCTTCATAGTTATGATTCTACAAAGAAGCAAAGTCATTGTGCAAACTTTTTTTTTTTTTTAACTCAGATATGCTTTAAGGCATTTCCTGTGGTAAAAACAACAATATACTGAAGATTGAAACCATGTACACTACAATGTATATGCAAATAGTTTTACTGTGTTCAATGAACAAAATAGTTCCAAAAATGTTAAAATATATTCCAGTATGCAAACAATGATGCTGCGGTGATGTGGGGCTCTATGGCCCTGTATGGCAAGCGCTGTAATAAGGCGGTAGCCTAGAAAGAGAGGCGCCTGTCTTTCTAGGCTACCGCCTTATTACAGCGCTTGCCATACAGGGCCATAGAGCCCCACATCACCGCAGCGTCCTGCCACCCACTGTGGGTCCTCCAACTTTATGCTTTTTTCTTTTCACCTATGCGGCTCAACCGGTTGTACTGAAGAAGGCTATATGCCGAAAAACGTTTTTTGACTGGAACCGCTCTTTAAAATGTATAATTTAAAATAAAAGCATTGATCTGGAAAACAAAGTGGAGTACAGGAGTCTGAATTCTACTCCTAGCAGGACATGTTAGCTAATCTCTCAATTTTATCATCATCAGTTCGAGGGCTTAGTAAGTCTGCAGAGTGCACCTGTTTTTACTATTATTATATTAAAATATATTCCAGCTCATTAAATTATATATATATATATATATATATATATATATACAGTACAGACCAAAAGTTTGGACACACCTTCTCATTCAAAGAGTTTTCTTTATTTTCATGACTATGAAAATTGTAGATTCACACTGAAGGCATCACAACTATGAATTAACACATGTGGAATTATATACATAACAAACAAGTGTGAAACAACTGAAAATATGTCATATTCTAGGTTCTTCAAAGTAGCCACCTTTTGCTTTGATTACTGCTTTGCACACTCTTGGCATTCTCTTGATGAGCTTCAAGAGGTAGTCCCCTGAAATGGTTTTCACTTCACAGGTGTGCCTTGTCAGGTTTAATAAGTGGGATTTCTTGCCTTATAAATGGAGTTGGGACCATCAGTGGCGTTGAGGAGAAGTCAGGTGGATACACAGCTGATAGTCCTACTGAATAGACTGTTAGAATTTGTATTATGGCAAGAAAAAAGCAGCTAAGTAAAGAAAAACGAGTGGCCATCATTACTTTAAGAAATTAAGGTCAGTCAGTCAGCAGAAAAATTGGGAAAACTTTGAAAGTAAGGGCTATTTGACCATGAAGGAGAGTGATAGGGTGCTGCGCCAGATGACCTGGCCTCCACAGTCACCGGACCTGAACCCAATCGAGATGGTTTGGGGTGAGCTGGACCGCAGAGTGAAGGCAAAAGGGCCAACAAGTGCTAAGCATCTCTGGGAACTCCTTCAAGACTGTTGGAAGACCATTTCAGGTGACTACCTCTTGAAGCTCATCAAGAGAATGCCAAGAGTGTGCAAAGCAGTAATCAAAGCAAAAGGTGGCTACTTTGAAGAACCTAGAATATGACATATTTTCAGTTGTTTCAGACTTGTTTGTTATGTATATAATTCCACATGTGTTAATTCATAGTTTTGATGCCTTCATAGTCATGAAAATAAAGAAAACTCTTTGAATGAGAAGCTGTGTCCAAACTTTTGGTCTGTACTGTATATATATAGACAAACAATAGCACTGGGCAGCACAGCAGTTTCAATGTGTAGATATGGAGTGCCAGCAGCTGTGGGGGCGATCCACCTCGAAATAATCAATAAACGAAAAAAAAAAATCCACGACACATCCAGGGCGTAAAATCAGAATAGTTTCCGTATATTCACCAGGCAGCGACGTTTCGGTCCACTTGCTGGAACCTTTCTCAAGCATTATATAACATCCAAAAGAAATATGTAATGGTAATGTAATGATAAAGCCAAACTGACGGCCAGCAAACACGGCGTACCAGACACACTTTGCACAAGCCATCACACTCTGAACACCCTTGAGGGCGGCTGGTGGCTAAGCACACCGGCCACAGTTGGACAAATCCCCAAAGTAAAAACCGTGATACTATGCAATGGTCAATAGGGAAACACGAGAATGGTCAGTAAACGTAAGGCATGGCACAAGAACCAGAAGACAACCAAAACCAAAGCCAGAGCCAGAGTCAATAACCAGAGAAAACACTCACCGGATAGCTTCAGATCCAGAACCAGGAAGTAACTGAATAATCAGCAGTGAGTGAGGGAAAAGACCAGGTTTAAATATCCCTCCACATATCACCGGACAATGCTGAGGTCACACCCAATCTCCACCCCCAGACCAGGGAAGCACAGGTGGGGGCTGAAAGTATGCAGAGGAAGGAGCCTCCCACCACATGTCCAAATCAGGAGACCTGACAACAGAGGTTCCCTGGCAACAGCTGACGCTAGAGATTCCGGTGTCCCGGGACCCCTTTCCAGCGTCAGCGCTGGGAATAACTGTGCCCCATCTCCCAGCAGTACCAAGATTTGGAGGGGCTGTGACGCAAAGTGACGCGAGCGCGTAAAGCGCAAATCTTTACTAGCTACGCCCTTGGGGGGCGACACCCTGCTCCTCGTGGCCATAGAGTGGTGAGGGATGTCCCGCAGGAGGGCCGGAGACCACCTGAGAGAATAAGAGATGCGTCTTCGCTTGGGGACATGCTTCCTGTGAGACTGCGTCTGTCTTTCTGGCTGCATGACAAAATGTTTCTTTTTTGCGATATCCAAGGCAGATGTTTCAGTCAAATTAGACCTTTTTCAGTGTATCGCAGTATAGATCAAACATTAAGAACATTAGACTGGTGTGGTAAAACTAAGTCTATACATTCTTGCTGTTTTTGCTGCAGTTTTGCTGATGCACTAGTAATACAGCTCCACTGGCACCTATTCTTTTCAATATGTCACTTCATATGTTTCCAGCTTTCCTTCATTGCCAAATGCTAAGGAATATGTGGGCTCTATATAAATAATAGCTGCTATTGATGCAAAGATATAAATAATATTGGGGGTCATTTATTAATAACTCCTTGGGCTGGTGGTGGATCCACAAAAATATGTAGAGGCGCCATTCACCTCTGATCTAAATGTAAGCCAGCTTCTTTGCTGGCGCAAATTTAGACCATTTAGACTAAAACAGGCATAGAAGATGATAAATGAGATGGGCCTACCAGCCCGTTCCCTTACCCGCCAACACCATGCCCCCTTTTTTAGACCTGGCGTGAGAAAAAGTCATAGATTGCAGCGCAAATAACCTTTGCTCCGCAATCTGCACCAGATATATCTGGTGTTTATCTGATGCTAAATGACCCCCATTGTATTTATTACAATAGACCCTATTATATTTGAAATTTCAAATAATCGATTTGTAACTAATGTTCTCATGAAGTTCAGGTTCAGAAACCTTTAGTTTATCATCCTTAATGCTGTATGCTGCTTTACAATATTTGAATATTAGGTCTAAACTGAGAAATGTAAAAGGTAACACACCATAAATTAACTGAACTAGAACATTTTCCAAGAATGCCTGCCAAAAATAATACAGTTATACTTGTTGCCAAGAAAGAGGTTTTTCTAATGCAGATCTAGTACTTCTTAGTCCCAATTGCATGGTAAACAAGAAGGCCTAGACTGAATAGGTCCTTTCATGAAGCTACAGGTTGTGCCATGTAAAATTACCTAAACATTTAATTATCTCTGCAGAAAGATCACTATGAAAATAATTCATTTTTATACACCTTTCTGTGCAAAGTGCTCCATTTAACAAAACTTCCCTTTCTTGAATATTCTGAGAGCCTAAGCAGTGGATTTTGCGGAAAGATACAGTTTATAGTGCAATAAGACATTTCTTGTCGTCTGGAATATATGTGCTACTTGTGCCATTTAGATGGTGGTAGACAATTTTTTCTGGGTCAATAAGAACATATGAGTTCATATGTTTTTATGTATGTAATTTCCTTACTGGCCTAGATGGTCTTTTCTGTTGTAAGTGGTGTTGGCAGAATAAAGACTGCATTGAAATGTAAAGGTACCATTTCAGACAAAAAGTACATTATGTGAAATACAATTTATCTCACATTTATTTCAGAACCTATGTGTGAAAGGATTATGCAGCTGAAAAGAACCTAGCGGACATAATAAAGGTTTTTAAAGCTGTAGATATTCTGTCTATGCACCCCTGTACTATAAATTATGATGAACAGAAAGAAGTCTTCCTAATGGGGCATCAGACGACCAGTACTTGAAACGTTACATTGTTAAATATCAAATGGCTCGAGATAAGTGGTTTCAACTGCAGTAAAAAAATGTCTTTTGATAAACACTGCATTATGATGGTGATATTTTATATCGGAAGAAATCAATAACTTGGTTGTCCAGGTTATTCTAGGATAACCCATACAAATGTTATTCTGCTTAGTGCAATTCAATACAATAGATGTCCATAACAAGGTTATTTAAGAAGATGTCTAAATCAACCTGACAAACACAGCTTTTGCAGTAGTTGTTTTACCCTTTTAATGGAATGGATCTATTGCACCATCATTTTGTTGCAGACAATAAAGCAAAGCAAGTAATAGAAGCAATATGTCTTCAGCACAGGTACGTAAGTGAGAAACAAATGGGTTCCTATATGCAGTATTTACTCTGAAGAGTCATATCAATGGATGAGGTCACTAGTATAGATGAATATAATATAAAGTACATATTTTCAAACAGATATTACAGGCACAGGTCTTCATGTCTTATGACTGCACTGTTGCAGACCTTTACTGCTGCCTAAAAGTATGTCCTTTTCTGCTTAGCAACAGATGAGGGGTACAACTCTCCTACAAAGTGGATGGTTGTCAACGAAGGAGCCTCTGAAATAATATGGAGCAACATGCAAATCATGCAAACATGCTGGATAACATGCAAATCTCTGTAATGGTGCACCAATGAGTTCACGTTTATAGTTGTCTTGTCCATGTCGTGAGACACATGTCTCCATGTAGCCCCAGTCTCGAACATAGATCATTTTAACATGTAAACAATTAACAAAACACAGTATCATAATGGCTGAGTACACATATTAGCTGAAGACATCAAGTAACTTTTACTATTAGGGTATTGCGACATGTTCAGGTTTATTGATGCAGTTTTGGAAGCAATAATCAGGAGTGGATCATAAAAGGAGAAAAGGTATTAAGGACAGATATACGTCTCCCTTTTCTTAATTCACTCCTGGTTTTGGATTTTCAAACTGTATCCAGAAGCCTGAAAATATGGTCGTACCATTGTACTACAATAATTAAAGTGCAAGTAAAAGAAGACATGTCAGTTATCCTTCTTGTTCACACCCATATTCTTTTACATATATTTTCCACCTCCAATTATGATTCTAAATTCTAAAGTTTGTTTTAAAACAGTGGCATTGTCATAGGCAGGAGTATATGTTCCATGAAGTACTGTCATTGGTTCCCTGGGCAAATGGACTGTTTGCAGTTGTTTGCGGTGCATTAAAAGGGGAGTTTGGTCTGTCAATGTCTGTGAAGCGGGCGTAACCCTTACACTACCTGATCGATACAACATCATACCTGATCGTATACAGGGAGTGCAGAATTATTAGGCAAGTTGTATTTTTGAGGATTAATTTTATTATTGAACAACAACCATGTTCTCAATGAACCCAAAAAACTCATTAATATCAAAGCTGAATATTTTTGGAAGTAGTTTTTAGTTTGTTTTTAGTTTTAGCTATTTTAGGGGGATATCTGTGTGTGGAGGTGACTATTACTGTGCATAATTATTAGGCAACTTAACAAAAAACAAATATATACCCATTTCAATTATTTATTTTTACCAGTGAAACCAATATAACATCTCAACATTCACAAATATACATTTCTGACATTCAAAAACAAAACAAAAACAAATCAGTGACCAATATAGCCACCTTTCTTTGCAAGGACACTCAAAAGCCTGCCATCCATGGATTCTGTCAGTGTTTTGATCTGTTCACCATCAACATTGCGTGCAGCAGCAACCACAGCCTCCCAGACACTGTTCAGAGAGGTGTACTGTTTTCCCTCCTTGTAAATCTCACATTTGATGATGGACCACAGGTTCTCAATGGGGTTCAGATCAGGTGAACAAGGAGGCCATGTCATTAGATTTTCTTCTTTTATACCCTTTCTTGCCAGCCACGCTGTGGAGTACTTGGACGCGTGTGATGGAGCATTGTCCTGCATGAAAATCATGTTTTTCTTGAAGGATGCAGACTTCTTCCTGTACCACTGCTTGAAGAAGGTGTCTTCCAGAAACTGGCAGTAGGACTGGGAGTTTAGCTTGACTCCATCCTCAACCCGAAAAGGCCCCACAAGCTCATCTTTGATGATACCAGCCCGAACCAGTACTCCACCTCCACCTTGCTGGCGTCTGAGTCGGACTGGAGCTCTCTGCCCTTTACCAATCCAGCCACAGGCCCATCACTGGAGCTCTCTGCCCTTTACCAATCCAGCCACAGGCCCATCCATCTGGCCCATCAAGACTCACTCTCATTTCATCAGTCCATAAAACCTTTGAAAAATCAGTCTTGAGATATTTCTTGGCCCAGTCTTGACGTTTCAGCTTGTGTGTCTTGTTCAGTGGTGGTCGTCTTTCAGCCTTTCTTACCTTGGCCATGTCTCTGAGTATTGCACACCTTGTGCTTTTGGGCACTCCAGTGATGTTGCAGCTCTGAAATATGGCCAAACTGGTGGCAAGTGGCATCTTGGCAGCTGCACGCTTGACTTTTCTCAGTTCATGGGCAGTTATTTTGCGCCTTGGTTTTTCCACCCGCTTCTTGCGACCCTGTTGACTATTTTGAATGAAACGCTTGATTGTTCAATGATCACGCTTCAGAAGCTTTGCAATTTTAAGAGTGCTGCATCCCTCTGCAAGATATCTCACTATTTTTGACTTTTCTGAGCCTGTCAAGTCCTTATTTTGACCCATTTTGCCAAAGGAAAGGAAGTTGCCTAATAATTATGCACACCTAATATAGGGTGTTGATGTCATTAGACCACACCCCTTCTCATTACAAAGATGCACATCACCTAATATGCTTAATTGGTAGTAGGCTTTCGAGCCTATACAGCTTGGAGTAAGACAACATGCATAAAGAGGATGATGTGGTCAAAATACTCATTTGCCTAATAATTCTGCACGCAGTGTACACACACTGGATGTTTTAAACCACGTTGTTCAAAAAAATTTAGGATTGTTAGGTGATTTATGCCATTTATGGATTAAAACCCAACTCTGCGTCAACTATGTAATTTTTTATGGGAGTTTTGCCATGGATCCCCCTCCGGCATGCCACAGTCCAGGTGTTAGTCCCCTTGAAACAACTTTTCCATCACTACTGTGGCTAGAAAGAGTCCCTGTTAGTTTTAAAATTCGCCTGCCTATTGAAGTCAATGGCGGTTCGCCCGGGTCGCCCGTTCGCGAACATTTGCAAAAATTTGCGTTCGCCGTTCGCGGACGGAAAATTTTATGTTTGCGACATCTCTAGTATGGTGTAGGCAACTTTCCTATTTGTTTCTAGGGATGTTGCTAAGCTTAGACAACGACATTGCAGCCTTCTCATTGGCCACAATCAAGAAGTAGGGAGAGATCATGGGTTCAGATGAAAAAAAAAATCTTGAATATTCGAAAATACGAATATATATCACTATATTAGCAAATTCTCGAAGTGCCGATATTCGCGATTAACCCCTTAAGGACCGGCCATTTTTCACCTTAACCCCTTAAGGACACATGACGTATGGGTACGGCATGTTTCCCGAGTCCTTAAGGACACATGACGTACCGGTACGTCATGTGTTGTTCCGATCACTGCCGCCCGGCCGGCTGTGATCGGAACAAGGTGCCTGCTCAAATCATTGAGCAGGCACCTCGGCTAAATGCGCGGGGGGGTCCCGTGACCCCCCCATGTCCGCGATCGCAACAAACCGCAGGTCAATTCAGACCTGCGGTTTGTTGCGCTTTCTGCTGTTTCTGATCGCTGCGGTCCCTGACCGCGGCGATCAGAAACTTTAGTGTGCCGAAAATATATTTTTATCACCCCCCCCTGCACCTCTGAATGATTTTAGCCCGGTGGGAGGTGCAGGGGGGGTGTTGCGGGCGGTGGGGGCGGTGCGGGAGGCGGGCGGTGCGGCAGGCGGGATCGCGATCCCCCGCCCGCCTCCCATTGAATAATCGTTGGTGTAGAGTGGGTATACCAGGGTGCCAGCACATTTCTGGCACCCTGGTATAAACGGCTGACATCGGTAATGCGATGTCAGCCGTTTAACCCTTTCCATACAGCGGTCCGTACGGACCGCTGTATGGAAAAAGTTAACAGTAAGAGGGAGCTCCCTCCCTCTCCGATCGGGGGGCTGCTGTGCCTTTGCAGCCCCCCGATGGGGAGGGAGAGAGCCCCCAGAGAGCCCCCCGCCAGATCCCATCCTTACCCTTCCCCGTCTGCGCAGTTCTGAGCAGACGGGGAAGGTTCCCATGGCAACAGGACGCCTCTCAGGCGTCCTGCTGTCCATGGTGCTGAACAGATCTGTGCTGAAAGCATAGATCTGTTCAGTGTAAGTAAAATACAGTACAGAACAATATATATTGTACTGTACTGTATTATACAGACATCAGACCCACTGGATCTTCAAGAACCAAGTGGATCTGGGTAAAAAAAAAAGTGAAAAAAAGTGAAAAAAAAGTAAAAATCAAAAAACACATTTATCACTGATTAAAAATTAAAAAAATAACATTCCCTACACATGTTTGGTATCGCCGCGTCCGTAACGACCTGATCTATAAAACGGTCATGTTACTTTACCCGAACGGTGAACGCCATAAAAATAAAAAATAAAAAACTATGATGAAATTGAAATTTTGCTCACCTTACTTCCCAAAAAAAGGTAATAAAAGTGATCAAAAAAGTCGCATGTACGCCAAAATTGTAGCAATCAAACCGTCATCTCATCCCGCAAAAAATGAGACCCTACTTAAGATAATCACCCAAAAACTGAAAAAACTATGGCTCTTAGACTATGGAGACACTAAAACATAATTTTTTTTGTTTCAAAAATGAAATCATTGTGTAAAACTTACATAAATAAAAAAAAAGTACACATATTAGGTATTGCCGCGTCCGTATCGACCGACTCTATAAAAATATCACATGACCTAACCCCTCAGGTGACCACCGTAAAAAAAAAAAAAAAAAAAACTGTGTAAAAAAAGCAATTTTTTGTCATCTAACATCGCAAAAAGTGTAATAGCAAGCGATCAAAAAGTCATATGCACCCCAAAATAGTGCCAATCAAACCGTCATCTCCTCCCGCAAAAAAATGAGACCCTACTTAAGATAATCGCCCAAAAACTGAAAAAACTATGACTCTTAGACTATGGAGACACTAAAACTTTTTTTTGTTTTAAAAATGAAATCATTGGGTAAAACTTACATAAATTAAAAAAATGTAATACATATTAGGTATCGCCGCGTCCGTGACAACCTGCTCTATGAAATTACCACATGATCTAACCTGTCAGATGAATGTTGTAAATAACAAAAAAAAAAAACGGTGCCAAAAAAGCTAATTCTTGTTACCTTGCCGCACAAAAAGTGTAATATAGAGCAACCAAAAATCATATGTACCCTAAACTAGTACCAACAATACTGCCACCCTATCCCGTAGTTTCTAAAATGGGGTCACTTTTCTGGAGTTTCTACTCTAGGGGTGCATCAGGGGGGCTTCAAATGGGACATGGTGTCAAAAAAACAGTCCAGCAAAACCTGCCTTCCAAAAACCGTATGGCATTCCTTTCCTTCTGCGCCCTGCCGTGTGCCCGTACAGCGGTTTACGACCACATATGGGGTGTTTCTGTAAACTACAGAATCAGGGCCATAAATAATGAGTTTTGTTTGGCTGTTAACCCTTGCTTTGTAACTGGAAAAAAAATATTAAAATGGAAAATCTGCCAAAAATGTGAAATTTTGAAATTGTGTCTCTATTTTCCATTAAATCTTGTGCAACACCTAAAGGGTTAACAAAGTTTGTAAAATCAGTTTTGAATACCTTGAGGGGTGTAGTTTCTTAGATGGGGTCACTTTTATGGAGTTTCTACTCTAGGGGTGCATCAGGGGGGCTTCAAATGGGACATGGTGTCAAAAAAACAGTCGGCGCACCTTTCACTCTACGCCCCGCTGTGTGGCCATACAGTAGTTTACAGCCACATATGGGGTGTTTCTGTGAACGGCAGAGTCAGGGTAATAAAGATACAGTTTTGTTTGGCTGTTAACCCTTGCTTTGTTAGTGAAAAAAATGGGTTAAAATTGAAAATTAGGCAAAAAAATGAAATTCTCAAATTTCATCTCCATTTGCCAATAACTCTTGTGCAACACCTAAAGTGTTAACGACGTATGTAAAATCAGTTTTGAATACCTTGAGGGGTGTAGTTTCTTAGATGGGGTCACTTTTAGGGAGTTTCTCCTCTAGGGGTGCATCAGGGGGCTTCAAATGGGACATGGTGTAAATAAACCAGTCCATAAAAATCAGCCCTCCAAAAACCATACCGCGCACCTTTCACTCTACGCCCCGCTGTGAGGCCGTACAGTAGTTTACGGCCACATATTGGGTGTTTCTGTAAACAGCAGAGTCAGGGCAATAAAGATACAGTCTTGTTTGGCTGTTAACCCTTGCTTTGTTAGTGGAAAAAATGGGTTAAAATGAAAAATTAGACAAAAAAATCAAATTCTCAAATTTCCTCCCCATTTGCCAATAACTCTTGTGCAACACCTAAAGGGTTAACAATGTATGCAAAATCAGTTTTGAATACCTTGAGGGGTGTAGTTTCTTAGATGGGGTCATTTTTGGGTGGTTTCTATTATGTAAGCCTCGCAAAGTGACTTCAAACCTGAACTGGTCCCTAAAAATTGAGTTTTTGTAAATTTCGGAAAAATTTCAAGATTTGCTTCTAAACTTCTAAGCCTTATAACATCCCCAAAAAATAAAATATCATTCCCAAAACAATTCAAGCATGAAGTAGACATATGGGGAATGTAAAGTCATCACAATTTTTTGGGGTATTACTATGTATTACAGAAGTAGAGAAACTGAAACTTTGAAATTTGCTAATTTTTCCAAATTTTTGGTAAATTAGGTATTTTTTTGTGCAAAAAAAATAATTTTTTTGACTTCATTTTACCAGTGTCATGAAGTACAATATGTGACGAAAAAACAATCTCAGAATGGCCTGGATAAGTCAAAGCATTTTAAAGTTATTAGCACTTAAAGTGACACTGGTCAGATTTCCAAAAAATGGCCTGGTCCTTAAGGTGAAAATGAGCCCGGTCCTTAAGGGGTTAAGGACCAGACTGATTTTTGCAAATCTGACATGTGTCACTTCATGTGGTGATAACTTTTTTTAACTTATCCAAGCCATTCTGAGATTGTTTTCTCGTCACATATTTTACGTCATGACAGTGGTAAAATTGAGTCAAAAAAATTCATTTTTAGTATAAAAAAATACAAAATTTACCAAAAATTGGGAACAATTTGCAACTTTCCAAATGTCAATTTCTCTGCTTTTGAAACAGATAGTGATACCTCCGAAAATTGTTATTACTTTACATTCCCCATATGTCTACTTCAGAAAATTTCCAAAACCCACTTTTTAAGGACCAGTTTAGGTCTGAAGTCACTTTGTGAGGCTTACATAATAGAAACCACCCCAAAATGACCCCATTTTAGAAATTACACCCCTCAAGGTATTCAAAACTGATTTTACAAACTTTATTAACCCTTTAGGTGTTGAACAAGAATTAATGGGAAATGGAGATGAAATTTCAGAATTTCTATTTTTTGGCAAATTTTCCATTTTAATCCATTTTTCCCAGTAACAAAGCAAGGGTTAACAGTCAAACAAAACTCAATATTTATGGCCCTGATTCTGTAGTTTACATAAGCACCCCATATCTGGTCGTAAACAGCTGTATCGGCACATGGCAGGGCGCAGAAGGAAAGGAATGCCATATGGTTTTTGGAAGGCAGATTTTGCTGGACTGTTTTTTTTTACACCATGTCCCATTTGAAGCCCCCCTGATGCACCCCTAGAGTAGAAACTCCATAAAAGTGACCCCATCTAAGAAACGACACCCCTCAAGGTATTCAAAACTGATTTTACAAACATTGTTAACCCTTTAGGTGTTCCACAAGAGTTATTGGCAAATGGAGATGAAATTTCAGAATTTAAATTTTTTGGCAAATTTTCCATTTTAATACATTTTTCCCAGTAACAAAGCAAGGGTTAACAGCCAAACAAAACCCAATATTTATGGGCCTGATTATGTAGTTTACAGAAACACCCCATATGTGGTCGTAAACAGCTGTACCGGCACACGGCAGGGTGCAGAAGGAAAGGAGTGCCATTCGGTTTTTGGAAGGCAAATTTTGCTGGAATGTTTTTTTTGACACCATGTCCCATTTGAAGCCCCCCTGATGCACCCCTAGAGTAGAAACTCTAAAAAAAAGTGGCCCCGTTTTAGAAACTACGGGATAGGGTGGCAGTATTGTTGGTACTAGTTTAGGGTACATATGATTTTTGGTTGCTCTATATTACACTTTTTGTGAGGCAAGATAACAAGAAATAGCTGTTTTGGCACCGTTAAAATTTTTTGTTATTTACAATATTTATCTGACAGGTTAGATCATGTGATATTTTTATAGACCAGGTTGTCACGGATGCGGCGATACCTAATATGTATACGTTTTTTTTATGTATGTAAGTTTTATACAATGATTTCTTTTTTGAAAGCAAAAAAAATCATGTTTTAGTGTTTCCATAGTCTGAGAGCCATAATTTTTTCAGTTTTTGGGCGATTACCTCGGGTAGGGTATTATTTTTGCGGGATGAGATGATGGTTTTATTGGCACTATTTTGGGGTGTGTGTGACTTTTTGATCGCTTGCTATTGCACTTTTTGAGATGTAAGGGGACAAAAAATGGTTTATTTAGCACAGTTTTTATTTTTTATTTTTTACGGTGTTCATCTGAAGGGTTAGGTCATGTGATATTTTTATAGAGACGGTCGATACGGACGCGGAAATACCTAATATGTATACTTTTTTTTATTTATGTAAGTTTTACACAATAATATCATTTTTGAAACAAAAAAAAGATGTTTTAGAGTCTCCATATTCTGAGCCTTAGTTTTTTTATTTTTTGGACGATTTTCTCAGGTAGGAGCTTATTTTTTGCAGGATGAGGTGACGGTTAGATTGGTACTATATTGGTGGGCAAACGCCTTTTTGATCGCTTGATGTTGTACTTTTTGTGATGTAAGGTGACAAAAAATGGTTTATTTAGCACAGTTTTTATTTTTTTATTTTTTATGTTCATCTGAGGGGTTAGGTCATGTGACATGTTTATAGAGCCGGTCGATACGGACGCGGCGATACCTAATATGTATACTTTTTTTTCCCCCCTATTATTTACCTTTTTTTTTAAACTTTATTTGGGGAAAATTATGTTTTTGTTTATTTTTACTTGAAACTTTTTATTTTTTTGCGGGAAAACTTTATTTTTTCAACTTTTTTTTCACTTTATGTTTTGTCCCAATTTGGGACTTGAACTTTTGGGGGTCTAATCCTTTACAATGCATTCCAATACTTCTGTATTGGAATGCATTGGCTGTATGAGTAATACTGTGTGTATTACTCATACAGCTTCCGGCCTGTGAGATCCACAGGCCACAAAAAAAATCATGTTTTAGTGTCTCCATAGTCTGATAGACATATTTATTTTTATTTTTCGGGCAATTGTCTTATGTAGGAGCTCATTTTTTGCGGGATGAGGTGACGGTTAGATTGGTACTATTTTTGGGGGCACACGCCTTTTTTATCGCTTGGTGTTGCACTTTTAGTGATGTAAGGTGACAAAAATGGCTTTTTTTTACAGTTTCGATTTTTTTATGTTGTCTATCGGAAGGGGTGGATCATGTAATATATTTATAGAGACGGTTGTTACGGACGCGGCGATACCCAATATGTGCGGCTTTCTTTCTTTTTTCTTTTTTTATTCTAAAATCAGGGGAAAGTGGCGTTTTTTTTGTTTTTTACTTGAAACTTAATTTTTTTATTCAAAACACTTTTTTTACAACTTTATTTCTGTCCCACTCTGGTACTTCAACTTTTGGGGGTCTGATCCCCTCTGCAATGCATTACAATACATCTGTATTGTAATCCATTGCCTGTTCGTGTACTACAGTGAGTAGTACACAAACAGGTTGCCTAGGAGACCCAGCCTGAGGCTGGATCTCCTCAGCACCCGTAGAAGGCAGGTCCCGATGCCGTGCAGGGCATTGGGCAGCCTCTGCATGGCATCGGGCTGCCTTGTCACGCATCGAGTCCCCGCCACAGCAGCACGGGGACTCGATGCGCTGCTTCACCCGCCGCAAACCACTTCTAGGGATAAACAGAGATGCCGGCGGATACACCAGGGACTGCTGGACCCCTGCAGTGATCGGGCGCGCACCGATCATCCCGCCATGCATGTACGGCGGAATGCATTCTGGCAATGCATCCCCCACTGTACATGCACGGCATTCTGAGTTAAGGGGTTAATATTCGCGCCCAACACTAATTATAAGTCATATAGTTTATAAGGCTGAAAATAGACATCCGTCCATCCAGTTCAGCCTGTTATTGTCATGGACATTCCCGCGACAGGTGGCAGGAAATCGGTGAGACTGGCAACACTTGGTTTGATCTGACATGTTTTCCGTTTGGATCAAATGACGTCTGTGTTGTTTCTGGTGCTTGCCACACCTTTTTTCCCCAGGTGTGGCTATTATGGTCATTAACCTTCTCTATTTATTGTTGTTTCTCCCACTATGCTATGCGGTTTATAGCTTCTATTTGAGTTGTGGATAGCTGGTGTGTGGATCTCGGCTGAGTTTCTGGTGCTGCCATAGCCACTTGAAGTTAAGTATTTTCTTTCCCTTTTGTATTTTGTTTGGGTTATTTAGTGTGTTGAATTTCCCTGTCATTTGTATTAAGGCCTGAGGGAGACTCCTGTTCGTCCTTCTTTTTGGAGGAACAGGTTGTTTCAGTTCTGACATTAGTACTAGGGTCGTATAGGGTGAGTTAGGACACTAGGTATTCCTGTGCATGAACTCGCTTACCTCTGGGGTCTGTTCATACTAGTAGTTAGTCAGGTCGGACAGCTGCAGGGGCTGTCTTTGGAGGTAGCTGACCTCCGCACGACCGTCTCGCAGATCCAGAGACCATAGGCTGCTGGTCCTTGTGGTGGTGGTGGTTACCTGGCCTGTCTTGAGCCTAAAGTTGCCCTCCTGGACAGATTCTCTGGGGGAAGGGATAATTTCATTTTGTTTAGGGAGGCGTGCAAATTGTATTTTAGGCTAGGTCCACACTCCTCTGGGGATGAGATTCAGAGAGTTGGTGTGGTTATTTAGTTGCTTAAAGGGGACGCTCAGTCATGAGCTTTTTCTCTGCCGACTGGATCACAGTCTCTCCGGTCGGTGGATGAATTTTTTGAAGCTCTGGGTCTCATCTATGATGACCCAGATAGGACCTCCCTGGCCAAAACCAAGCTACATGGCCTTCGTCAGGGAGAGCGTTCTGCTGAGATCTATTGCTCTGAGTTTAGGAGGTGGGCTACGGATACTAAGTGGAGCTATAGTCAGTTTTTTCAGGAATTATCAGAGAGGCTAAAGGACGCTTTGGCCTTTCATGAGAATCCTGAGTCTCTGGAAGCCACTATGTCTCTTGCAGTACACATTGATAGACGCCTGAGAGAGAGATCTAGGGGCCCCCACTCTCAGGACATACTATCACATAAAGTATCGTCTTCCTCTGACACATTGGATAAAGATACTCCTGGGTTTATATCTAGGGACGAACCCATGCAATTAGGGGGAGCTACTCCTGATTCAGATTTTAAGCGTATTAGTCGTAGGAAGGGAGTGTGTTTTTTCTGCAGACAAAAAGGACATTTTAGTGATGTATGTCCATGCATTCAGCGTCAAAAAGAAGAAAAAAAAGGGACGTCTAATTCCCATATGACTCTTGGAGGGGTGAGAGGAGAGTCAGAGTACGTGTATTTGTCTTTGACTGGTAGTACCCAATTTCTCCTGACTGCCGAGGTGGCGCTAGAGTCCAAGACTGTGGGGATTGATGTGTTTATCGACAGTGGGGCAGGGGTGAACCTGATTGATGCTCAGTTTGTCCGTATGCACGGGTTGTCTCCAAGTGCATTCGAGAAAAACATTTCTATTTTTGCTATTGATTCTGCACCTCGAACTCAGAAGTGTTTATCTCAGATGGTGCATGGCATCGTGCATGGCACGAGTGGGTAACTTTCATCAGGAATTCATCTCGTGTTTTGTGTTGGAGGGTCTCCCTGCTCCTTTGATTCTCGGTTTACAGTGGTTAAGCAAGCAAAATCCAACCATCGATTGGCAAGCTAGATAGATTCTGGATTGGGGTAATTATTGCATTGACAATAGTCTGAATATACATCTTTTTCTGCTTTAACCACTAAAACATTACCCTCTTTTATATCTGATTTTGCCGATGTATTTTCTGAAAGTGGATGGCAGGATTTACCTCCTCATCAGGGATATTATTGTCCTATCAACCTTATTCCCGGAGCTAAGTTGCCCAAATTTAGGTTGTATAACATTTCTGGACCCGAAAGAACGGCCATGAAATAGTATATTACGGAGAGTTTGGCTAAAGGACAAATAAGACCTTCCAAATCAACAGTGGCAGCAGGGTTTTTCTTTGTTAAAAAAAAGGACAGAACTAGGGTTGAGCGAACCCAAAAGGATTTTTGGACCCCGGACCCAAACCAGAACATTTCATTAAGAGTTTGGGTTCGGTGTTCGGCGCTTTCTTGGTCCTTTTTGAAAGGCTGCACAGCAGCCAATCAACAAGCGGTTAGCTGTCTGACCTTAGAAGCCATCACAGCGATGCCTACTAATGGCATGGCTGTGATTGGCCAGAGCAGCATGTGACCCAGGCTCTATATAAGCTTGAGTCACGTAGCGCTGCATGTCACTCTGCTGTTACAAGTGTAGGGAGAGGATGCTGCTGGACTTGTGATTTCAGGGAGAGAATAGGAGAGAATCTAACTAAGCGATCTACAGATAAATAGTTGTGTGGGTGCAGGGCACAATCGTTTTACCCTGCCCTGAGCCCATTGACCAAAAAAAACTAACTTTTATAATTCTGTTAGTTAGGTGGGCGTTGGCGGCGGTCATTTTATGCAAGCTCAGTGCACCAGCACTGCATCTGAGCTTTTGTGACATTGCAAATCACAATTTTTTTTGGCAAACTACAACATCTGTATTAGTCAGTGTGCAATTTAAGATAGAAATACACTCATCATTTTCTGGGGTTTGAAAAACACACTTTTTTTTAAAAAAAAAACAGTATTTTCCTGATCTGCAAGTGTTAAATTCAAGTTTAACCCCTTAAGGACTTAGAACGTACCGGTACGGCATGTTTGCCAAGTCCTTAAGGACCCATGACGTACCGATACGTCATGAGTTTAAAATGAGATTGCGGCGCTGCTGGTGTTAATCCGCACAGGATGCCGGCTGAAATCATTCAGCCGGCATCCTGTCACAACGCCGGGGGGGGTCATATGACCCCCCGTATCGGTGATCGCAGCAAACCGCAGGTCAATTCAGACCTGCGGTTTGCTGCGCTTTTGGCTGATTTTTTTCCACCCCCCCTGCACCTCTGAATGGTTTTATGGCAGCGGGTGGTGCAGGGGGGGTGTTGCGGGCGGTGCCTCCCCTTGAATAATCGTTGGTGTACAGTGGTATCGGTGATGCGATGTCAGCCGTTTAACCCTTTCCATACAGCGGTCCGTACGGACCGCTGTATGGAAAAAGTTAACAGTAAGAGGGAGCTCCCTCTCCCATCGGGGGGCTGCTGTGCCTTTGCAGCCCCCCGATGGAGAGGGAGAGAGCCCCCAGACAGCCCCCAGAGAGCCCCGTCCTTACCCTTCCCCGTCTGCGAAGTTCTGACAACTACTGAGCAGACGGGGAAGGTTCCCATGGCAACAGGACGCCGTCTCAGGCATCCTGCTGTCCATGGTGCTGAACAGATCTGTGCTAAAGGCAGAGATCTGTTCAGACAAAGTGTAAGTAAAATACAGTACAGTACAATATATATTGTACTGTACTGTATTATACAGACATCAGACCCACTGGATCTTCAAGAGCCAAGTGGGTCTGGGTCAAAAAAAAAGTGAAAAAAGTGAAAAAAAAGTAAAAATCAAAAAACACATTTATCACTGATTAAAAATGAAAAAAAAAAAATTCCCTACACATGTTTGGTATCGCCACATCCGTA
Source organism: Bufo bufo (assembly GCF_905171765.1). Lineage (NCBI taxonomy): Eukaryota > Metazoa > Chordata > Amphibia > Anura > Bufonidae > Bufo > Bufo bufo. The sequence continues at coordinate 442,922,930 of NC_053391.1, forward strand.
ACGACCTGATATATAAAACGGTCATGTTACTTTACCCGAACGGTGAACGCCATAAAAATAAAAAATAAAAAACTGATGAAATTTAAATTTTGCCCACCTTACTTCCCAAAAAAGGTAATAAAAGTGATCAAAAAAGTCGCATGTACGCCAAAATTGTAACAATCAAACCGTCATCTCATCCTTCAAAAATCATACCCTACCCAAGATAATCGCCAAAAAACTGAAAAAACTATGGCTCTCAGACTATGGAGACACTAAAACATGATTTTTTTTGTTTCAAAAATGAAATCATTGTGTAAAACTTACATAAACAAAAAAAAGTATACATATTGGGTATCGCCGCGTCCGTATCGACCAACTCTATAAAAATATCACATGAGTTAACCCCTCAGGTGACCACCGTAAAAAAATAAAAATAAAAACGGTGTAAAAAAAGCAATTTTTTGTCATCTTACGTCACAAAAAGTGTAATAGCAAGCGAACAAAAAGTCATATGCACCCCAAAATAGTGCCAATAAAACAGCCATCTCATCCCGCAAAAAATGAGACCCTACTTAAGATAATCGCCCAACAACTGAAAAAACTATGGCTCTTAGGCTATGGAGACACTAAAACTTTTTTTGTTTTAAAAATTAAATCATTGTGTAAAACTTACATAAATAAAAAAAATTGTATACATATTAGGTATCACCGCATCTGTGACAACCTGCTCTATAAAATTACCACATGATCTAACCTTTCAGATGAATTTTGTAAATAACAAAAAAAAAAACAGTGCCAAAAAAGCTATTTCTTGTTACCTTGCCGCACAAAAAGTGGAATATAGAGCAACCAAAAATCATATGTACCCTAAACTAGTACCAACAAAACTGCCACCCTATCCCGTAGTTTCTAAAATGGGGTCACTTTTTTGGAGTTTCTACTCTAGGGGTGCATCAGGGGGGCTTCAAATGGGACATGGTGTCAAAATAACCAGTCCAGCAAAATCTGCCTTCCAAAAACCATATGGCATTCCTTTCCTTCTGCGCCCTGCCGTGTGCCCGTACAGCAGTTTACGACCACATATGGGGTGTTTCTGTAAACTACAGAATCCGGGCAATAATTATTGAGTTTTGTTTGGCTGTTAACCCTTGCTTTGTTACTTGAAAAAAATTATTAAAATGGAAAATCTGCCAAAAAAGTGAAATTTTTAAATTGTATCACGATTTTCCATTAAATATTGCGCAACAAGGGTTAACAAAGTTTGTAAAATCAGTTTTGAATATCTTGAGGGGTGTAGTTTCTTAGATGGGGTAACTTTTATTAAGTTTCTACTCTAGGGGTGCATCAGGGGGGCTTCAAATGGGACATGGTGTAAATAAACCAGTCCAGCAAAATCTGCCTTCCAAAAACCAAACAGCGCACCTTTCACTCTGCGCCCCCGCTGTGTGGCCGTACAGTAGTTTACGGCCACATATGGGGTGTTTCTGTAAACGGAAGAGTCAGGGCAATAAAGATACAGTCTTGTTTGACTGTTAACCCTTGCTTTGGTAGTGGAAAAAATGAGTTAAAATCGAAAATTAGGCAAAAAAATTAAATTCGCAAATTTCATCCCCATTTGCCAATAACTCTTGTGCAACACCTAAAGGGTTAACGAAGTTTGTAAAATCAGTTTTGAATACCTTGAGGGGTGTAGTTTATACAATGGGGTCATTTTTGGGTGGTTTCTATTATGTAAGCCTCGCAAAATGACTTCAGAGCTGTAGTGGTCCCTAAAAATTGGGTTTTTGTAAATTTCTGAAAAATTTCAAGATTTGCTTCTAAACTTCTAAGCCTTGTAACATCCCCAAAAAATAAAATATCATTCCCAAAATAATTCAAACATGAAGTAGACATATGGGGAATGTAAAGTCATCACAATTTTTGGGGGTATTACTATGTATTACAGAAGTAGAGAAACTTAAACTTTGAAATTTGCAAATTTTTCAAAATTTTTGGTAAATTAGGTATTTTTTTTATGCAAAAAAAATATTTTTTTTAACTTAATTTTACTAGTGTCATGAAGTACAATATGTGACGAAAAAACTATCTCAGAATGGCCTGGATAAGTCAAAGCGTTTTAAAGTTATCACCACTTAAAGTGACACTGGTCAGATTTGCAAAAAATGGCCAAGTCCTTAAGGTGAAATAGGGCTTAGTCCTTAAGGGGTTAATATATACAGCTTTCATATTCTGTTACAAAAAAAAACAACTTTTTGAGCAATCTAAAACATCTTGATTAGTCAGTGTGCAATTTAAGCTAGAAATACACCAATCATTTTCTGGGTTTTGAAAAACACACTTTAAAAAAAAAACAAACAGTATTTTCCTGATCTGCAAGTGTTAAATTAAAGTTTAATATATACAGCTTTCATATTCTGTTACCAAAAAAAAAACACTTTTTTTGGCAGTCTACAACATCTTGATTAGTCAGTGTGCAATTTAAGCTAGAAATACACCCATTATTTTCTGGGGTTTGAAAAACACACTTTTTTTTCTTCAAAAAACAGTATTTTCCTGATCTGCAAGTGTTAAATTCAAGTTTAATATATACAGCTTTCATATTCTGTTACCAAAAAAACACTTTTTTGGCAATCTACAACATCTGAATTAGTCAGTGTGCCATTTAAGCTAGAAATATACCCATCATTTTCTGGGGTTTTAAAAACACACTTTTTTGACAAAAAACACTATTTTCAGGCCGTGCAGCATCAGCACGTGTGAAATTACAGGATTATATACTGCTGTTAAATTCAGTTGTTAAACAAACACTCGTTTGGGCACAAAACATTTAGTTGGCAGCCTTTGATGCAGATGTCATTGTGAGATACACCCGTAATACATTTGGGCTACATTAAGAGATTTTAAATACCGCCATCTGGTGCACCAATATTGAATTCAGGCCTACACTGGTTCAGGCCGTGTGAGATACACCCTCTACATACAGGGGTTTGATTCAGGCATTTGAAATACAGCCTTGTTGGCAAAGAAATATTTAATTCAGGCCTACACTGGTTCAGACCGTGTGAGATACACCCTCTACATACAGGCGTTTTATTCAGGCTTTTCAAATACAGCTATTTGAAATACAGCCATTTAGTGCAAATAAATATTTAATTAAGGCCTACACTGGTTCAGGCCCTGTGAGATACACACTCTACATACAGGGGTTTGATTCAGGCATTTGAAATATAGTTATTTGAAATACAGCCATTTTGTGCAAAGAAATATTTAATTTAGGCCTACACTGGTTTAGGCCCTGTGAGATACACCCTCTACATACAGGGGTTTGATTCAAGCATTTGAAATACAGCCATTTTGTGCAAAGAAATATTTAATTTAGGCCTACACTGGTTAAGGCCCTGTGAGATACACCCTCTACATACAAGGGTTTGATTCAGGCATTTGAAATACAGCCATTTGAAATACAGCCATTTTGTGCAAAGAAATCTTTAATTCAGGCCTACACTGGTTCAGGCCCTATAAGATACACCCCCTACATACAGGTGTTTGATTCAGGCATTTGAAATACAGCCATTTTGTGCAAATACATATTTAATTTAGGCCTACACTGCTTCAGACCGTGTGAGATACACCCTCTACATACAGGGGTTTGATTCAGGCATTTGAAATACAGCCATTTGAAATACAGCCTTGTTGGGCAAAAAAATATTTAATTCAGGCCTACACTGGCTCAGACCGTGTGAGATACACACTCTACATACAGGGGTTTGATTCAGGCAGGATCCTTCTCCTACGCAGCCATGATGTTGTGATTGATGCAGAATGTGGTCTGGCATTATCTTGTTGAAAAATGCAGGGTCTTCCCTGAAAGAGATGACGTCTGGATGGGAGCATATGTTGTTCTAGAACCTGAATATATTTTTCTGCATTGATGGTGCCTTTCCAGACATGCAAGCTGCCCATGCCACACGCACTCATGCAACCCCATACCATCAGAGATGCAAGCTTCTGAACTGAGCGTTGATAACAACTTGGGTTGTCCTTGTCCTCTTTGGTCCGGATGACATGGCGTCCCAGATTTCCAAAAAGAACTTCGAATCGTGACTCGTCTGACCACAGAACAGTCTTCCATTTTGTCACACTCCATTTTAAATGATCCCTGGCCCATTGAAAACGCCTGAGCTTGTGGATCTTGCTTAGAAATGGCTTCTTCTTTGCACTGTAGAGTTTCAGCTGGCAACGGCGGATGGCACGGTGGATTGTGTTCACTGACAATGGTTTCTGGAAGTATTCCTGAGCCCATTCTGTGATTTCCTTTAAAGTAGCATTCCTGTTTGTGGTGCAGTGTCGTTTAAGGGCCCGGAGATCACGGGCATCCAGTATGGTTTTACGGCCTTGACCCTTACGCACAGAGATTGTTCCAGATTCTCTGAATCTTCGGATGATGTTATGCACAGTTGATGATGATAGATGCAAAGTCTTTGCAATTTTTCGCTGGGTAACACCTTTCTGATATTTCTCCACTATCTTTCTGCGCAACATTGTGGGAATTGGTGATCCTCTACCCATCTTGGCTTCTGAGAGACACTGCCACTCTGAGAAGCTCTTTTTATACCCAATCATGTTGCCAATTGACCTAATTAGTGTTAATTGGTCTTCCAGCTCTTCGTTATGCTCCAATTTACTTTTTCCAGCCTCTTATTGCTACTTGTCCCAACTTTTTGGGGATTTGTTGACACAGTGAAAATTGGAATCAACGTATTTTTCCTTTAAAATGATACATTTACTCGGATTAAACGTTTGATCTGTCATCTACGTTCTATTACAAATAAAATATTGATATTTGCCATCTCCACATCATTGCATTCAGTTTTTATTCACAATTTGTTTAGTGTCCCAACTTTTTTGGAATCCGGTTTGTACAGCCATTTTGTGAAAAGAAATATTTAATTTAGACCTACACTGGTTAAGACCGTGTGAGATACACCCTCTACATACAGGGGTTTGAGTCAGGCATTTGAAATACAGCCATTTTGTGCAAAGAAATATAAAATTTAGGCCTACACTGGTTCAGGCCCTGTGAGATACAACCTCTATATACAGGGGTTTTATTCAGGCATTTGAAATAAAGCTATTTGAAATATAGCCATTTTGTGCAAGGAAATATTTAATTTAGGCCTACACTGGTTCAGGACCTGTGAGATACACCCTCTATATACAGCGGTTTGATTCAGGCATTTGAAATACAGCCATTTTGTGCAAATAAATAATTAATTGACGCCTACACTGGTTCAGACCGTGTGAGATACACCCTCTACATACAGGGGTTTGATTCAGGCATTTGAAATACAGCCATTTTGTGCAAAGAAATATTTAATTTAGGCCTACACTGGTTCAGGACCTGTGAGATACACCCTCTATATACAGCGGTTTGATTCAGGCATTTGAAATACAGCCATTTGAAATACAGCCATTTTGTGCAAATAAATGATTAATTCACGCCTACACTGGTTCAGACCGTGTGAGATACACCCTCTACATACAGGGGTTTAATTCAGCCATTTTAAATACAGCCATTTGAAATACAGCCATTTTGTGCAAAGAAATCCTAAATTCAGGCCTACACTGGTTCAGGCACTGTGAGATACACCCTCTACATACAGGGGTTTGATTCAGGCATTTGAAATACAGCCATTTGAAATACAGATATTTTAAGCAAAGAAATATTTAATTTAGGCCTACACTGGTTCAGGCCATGTGAGATACACCCTCTACATACAGGGGTTTGATTCAGGCATTTGAAATACAGCTATTTAAAATACAGCCATTTTGCGCAAAGAAATATTTAATTTAGGCCTACACTGGTTCAGACCGTGTGAGATACACCCTCTACATTCAGAGGTTTGATTCAGGCATTTGAAATACAGCCATTTGAAATACAGCCTTGTTTGGCAAAAACATATTTAATTCATGCCTACACTGGTTCAGACCGTGTGAGATACACCCTCTACATACAGGGGTTTGATTCACGCATTTGAAATACAGCCATTTGAAATACAGCCATTTTGTGCAAAGAAATCTTTAATTCAGGCCTACGCTGGTTCAGGCCCTGTGAGATACACCCTCTACATACAGGGGTTTGATTCAGGCATTTGAAATACAGCCATTTGAAATACAGCCATTTTGTGCAAAGAAATATTTAATTTAGGCCTACACTGGTTCAGACCGTGTAAGATACATACAGGGGTTTGATTCAGGCATTTGAAATACAGCGATTTTGGGCAAACAAATCTTTAATTGAGGCCTAGTCTGGTTCAGGCCGAGTGAGAAACACCCTTTACATACTGTTGTTCTATTCTACTATTAATTAAACACCCATTTAGGGCAAGATCCTAAAATCGAAAAATATGAGGAGAGCGTCAAATAAGGGACGTGGCCCAGGTCGTGGTGCTGGTGGAGCTCCTGTTGCAGGGAGAGGATGTGGCCGATCTGTGCCAGCTACATGCACAAGTGAAACCCCTTCCTCAGGTGCGAGTAGGCAACAAAACCTGCAGCGGTATTTGGTCGGGCCTAATGCTGCTCTACGAATGGTGAGGCCTGAACAGTACAGGCGATAGTAGATTGGATTGCTGACAGTGGATCCAGTTCCTTCACATTGTCTGCCACCCATTCTCCTGCTGAAAGACCACAGTTGGCACCTGCAGCCGATGTCCATCAGTCTTTCACCTCACCCCCTTGCAAATCAGCCAAGCAGTCTGAGCCCCAAGTCATGCAGCAGTCTCTTCTGCTTTTTGATGACTCTGTTAGCAGGGTTTCCCAGGGCCATCCACCTAGCCCTGCCCCAGAAGTGGAAAAGATTCAGTGCACCGATGCCCAACCACTTATCTTTCAAGATAAGTACATGGGAGGACCATCGCAGCACGTCTCGGATGATGATGAAACACAGGTGCCAACTGCTGGGGCTTTCGAAAGTGTGCAGACCGACAAGGAAGGCAGGGGTAAAGACTGAGTGGAAGATGATGCGGAGGACGATGAGGTCCTCGACCCCACATGGAATCAAGGTCATGCGAGTTACCAATGTAGTTCGGAGGAAGAGGCGGAGGTCGCACAGAGCCACCAGCACAGCAGAAGAGGGAGCAGGGTGCAAAAGCGGAGCGTCCCTCCTCTAGACAGTACGTCTCCTACTGCCCACCGCAGCAAGAACCCAAGCACACCAAAGCCAGCTGCAAGGAGTTCCCTGGCGTGGCAGTTCTTCAGACAATGTGCTGACGACAAGACACGAGTGGTTTTCACGCTGTGCAATCAGAGCCTGAAGCGAGGCATAAACGTTCTCAACCTGAGCACAACCTGTATGACCAGGCATTTAAGTGCAAAGCACGAGCTGCAGTAGAGTAGACACCTCAAAAAACAAGAAAGGTCTCTGGCTCCTCCTGCTTCCTCTTTTGCTGCAGTCGCGGCCTCTTCATCCATCTCTGGAGTGACAGTGCCACCTGGCACCCCGAAAACAGAGGATCTGCCAGCAACACCACCACCTGGGTCACCAAGCATCTCCACAATGTCCCACAGAAGCGTTCAGCTCTCCATATCACTATATCGGTGGAGAGTCGTGTCTAAGATAGTTAAAGATGAAAATAATGATTGGAAACGACTGACCAAGTGACCTCTAAACATAAAACTCCATCAAGAAAAAAACATATCGCTAGAATATTAGGTAAAAGGTTGATGGATGTATGTTAGAGAGGCAGAATATATGGGTGATTTGAACCCCTAGCTCTGCCCCGGAACCCTGCTATACCTAGGATTTTAAAGTTTTCCTTTGTTCTCCCGTTTTATGTTATATTTTTAACCAAAGAAAATAAATAAACGTTATGTTTTAAGTTGATTAGAAACGGGAGCTTACTAGTCTAGGCAACTAGACTATTTGAATTATATAATTAGATTTTCCTGGGTCTAAAGGGTCTTTGAAATTTTGCAGCTCTCCATATCCCACACGCTGGAGAGGAAGAGGAAGTACCCCCCTACACACCCGCGATCCCTAGCCCTGAATGCCAGCATTTCTAAATTTCTTGCATTTGAAATGCTATCATTCCATCTGGTGGAGATGGATAGTTTTAAAGGCCTTATGGCAGTGGCTGTCTTACAGTACGTTGTGCCCAGCCGCCACTACGTTTCAAGGCGAGCCATCCCTTCCCTGCACAACCAAGTAGGGGACAAAATTAGGTGTGCACTGCGCAACGCCATCTGTGGCAAGGTGCACCTGACTACGGATACGTGGACCAGTAAGGACGGTCAGGGCAATTATATCTCCATAACAGCACACTGGGTTAATGCAGTGGCGGCTGGGCCAGAGGCGGATAGCAGTTTGGCGCATGTCCTTCCACCACCGAGGATTGCAGGGCATTTCAGTTTGCCTCCTGTTGCTTCCTCCTCCTACTCTGCTTCATCATCCTCTACCAGCTCCTCATCCGGTCAGCGTAACACCTTCACCACCAACTTCAGCACAGCCAGGGGTAAACGACAGCAGGCAGTTTTAAAACGTATCTGTTTGGGGGACAAACCCCACACCGCGCAGGAGCTGTGGACGGGCCTTGAACAACAGACCGATAAATGGTTTGTGCAGTCAGCCTCAAGCCCGACCTGGTCGTGTGTGATTATGGGCGAAATCTCGTAGCAGCTCTGGGACTAGCCGGTTTGACACACATCCCTTGCCTGGCGCATGTGCTGAATTTGGTGGTGCAGAGATTTTTTAAAAATTACCCCGACATGTCAGAGCTGCTGCATAAAGTGCGGGCTGTCTGTGCGCGCTTTCGGCGTTCTCACCCTGCTGCTGCTCGCCTGTCAGCGCTGCAGCGTAACTTCGGCCTTCCCACGCACCGCCTCATATGCGACGTGCCCACAAGGTGGAATTCCACCTTGCACATGCTGGCCAGACTATGCGAGCAGCAGCAGGCGATAGTGGGGCCAGCATGTCTAATAATTACTGGGCCTCCATGCGAGACCTGTGTTCCTTGTTGCGCTGTTTCGAGTACTCCACCAACATGGCCAGTGCCGATAACGCCGTTCTCAGCGTTACTATCCTACTTCTATGCCTCCTTGAAAAAACGCTCCTGTCGATGATGGAAGAGGATGTGGCACAGGAGGAGGAGGAAGAGGGATCATTTTGTAGGGTTTCCGGCCATTCATTCCCAAGTGGCTCCAAGGGTGGGTTCCTGCACCCACAAACCCAAGGTACACAATTGTCCAGCCAGGGCACAGTTCAGGAGGATGACGAGGTGGAGGATGAGGAAGAGGAGATGGAGGAGGAGGAACCATGTTCACAGCAGGGTGGCACCCAGACCAGCTCATGGCCATTACTGGTGCGTGGATGGGGGGATACAGAGGACACAGACGATACACCTCCCACAGAGGACAGCTTTTCGTTGCCTCTGGGCAGCCTGGCACACATGAGCGATTACATGCTGCAGTGTCTCTGCAACGACCGCCGAGTTGCACACATTCTAACTTGTGCTGATTACTGGGTGGCCATGCTGCTTGATCCCTGTTACAACGTACCGTCCTTAATTCCGTCACTGGAGCGTGATCGTAAGATGCGCGAGTACAAGCGCACGCTGGTAGACTCGCTGCTGGTGGCATTCCCACCTGACAGCGGGGGCACAGTGGAAGCACAAGGCGAAGGCAGACGAAAAGAAAGAGGTCGCCAACGCAGCTGGGGCACCGCCAGCACCTCAGAAGGCAGGGTTAGCATGGCCGAAATGTGGAAAAACTTTGTCAGCACGCCACAACAACCAGCACCACCAGCTGATATGGAACGTCTTAGCAGGAGGCAGCATTTCACCAACATGGTGGAACAGTATGTGTGCACACGCCTACACGTACTGAATGACAGGTCTGCCCCCTTCAACTTCTGGGTCTACAAATTGGGGACATGGCCTGAGCTTGCCCTTTACACCTTGGAGGTGCTGGCCTGCCCTGCAGCCAGTGTATTATCTGAACGTGTGTTTAGCACGGCAGGGGGCGTCATCATAGACAAGCGCAGCCGCCTGTCCACAGCCAATGTGGACAAGCTCACGTTAATTAAAATGAACCAGGCATGGATCTCTCAGGACTTGTCTGTACCTTGTGCAGAATAGACATGTATACCGGCACTAAGCATCAATTGTTATACTGCAGAGCAATTGCTCAGGTTTGTATTCTGGATATTTCACACTCTTTTGGAGTGTACCTTAATTTTACAAAATGAAATTAAAACCAAAAACCTGTGTTGGCTATCTCGTCCTTCTCCACCGCCGCTTCCACCTACTCCGCTACGTCCACCGCCTCCTTAAACTCCTCCTCCATATGGAACCCCACCTCATAAATCCATTATTTTTGTACGTGTTTTATTTTATATCATTTCACTACTTTGTCATTTACATTTTCGGGTGAAATTCACAAATTTTTGGGTGTATAGTACCACTGCTATACCTAGTAGACCGGTAAAAAAGAAATTAAAAATTGTCAGTTACATTTTACGGTGAAATTAACAAATTTTTGGGTGTACAGTACCACTGCTATACCTAGTAGACAGGTTAAGCAAAAAAAATAATAATTGTCATTTACTTTTTGGATGAAATTAACCAATTTTTGGGTGTATAGTACCACTGCTATACCTAGTAGGCCAGTTAAAAAATAAATAAATTGTCATTTACATTTTAGAGTGAAATTCTCCAATTTTGGTGTGTATAGTACCACTGCTATAACTAGTAGAACGGTAAAAAAAAAAAATAATAATAATTGTCAGTTACATTTTCTGGTGAAATTTACCAATTTTTGGGTGTGATGTACCACTCCTATACCTAGTAGACCGGAAAAAAAAAAATTGTCAGTTACATTTTTGGGTGAAATTCACCAATTTTTAGGTGTAATATACCACTCCTCTACCTAGTTGACAGCTTAATAAATTTAAATAATTTTTCTGTTACATTCTTGGGTTGACATTATACAATTTCAGATGTGAAAAAACACCCGCTATGCATAGGTGACAGGGAATAAAATGTAATAAATTATTCAGTAATTAATGCGCACCACATACTTTTATTCAATGCTTAAACTTTGAAAAGTTGTCACACTTTATGTTTTAATAATTTCTCCCATATTTCAACTCCAATTTTAAATTTTAAAAAATGAATCCTCCCTTGGATGTTGTCTTTCTTTCTCACGCTCCCTCTCTGGCCTGGAACCCTGATTCCCCGCCACCCGTGATCACCATGGTAGGCGCATAAAAGAACATCGAAAGTTGATAGAGCAGATATAAAATTGGATCGTAAACATCACGGGGACGTGCGACATGGTGGGGCAGTAAGTGTGCACACGCCTACACGAACTGACTGACATGGGTCAGCCCCTGCAACTTCTGGGTCTCCAAATTGGGCACATGGCCTGAGCTTGCCCTTTACCCCTTGGAGGTGCTGGCCTGCCCTGCAGCCAGTGTATTGTCTGAACGTGTGTTTAGCATGACTGGAGGGGGTTATCACAGGGTATATTTCCCAATGTTTTGGGGTGTACCCTAATTTTAAAAATAAAATTTAAAACCAAAAACCAGTGTAGGCTACCTCCTCCTCCACCGCCGCTTCCACCTACACCGCCTCCTCAACCTTCTACTCCATATGGACCTGGTCCTCCTAGATCAAGATTATTATTTTCTATTTTTACGTATTTTATGTTATTTAAAGTCATTTCCCTATCCACATTTGTTTGCAGAGCACTTGTCATGGTCTTAACCACATTTTGACGCCATTTGCAGCCCTCTAGCCCTTTCCATGATATTTTTAAAGCCATTCTAGTGCTCAAAAGTTCGGGTCCCCATTGACTTCAATGGGGTCCGAAGTTCGGCCGAACCCTTCGAACCCGAATATCCAGGTGTCCGCTCAACTCTAGTTAAAGGGAGTCTGTCACCACATTTGAGCATATTACACTGATCAAATAGCGTTATATGTGCCACCCAGAACTTAAAAACGGTACCTTTGTTGTATCTAATGGAGTTTTCTTTCAGCCAAAAATGAACTTTTAAGATTCTGTAATTGCGCCCTCTAAAGTGCCCAGGGATTCTGTAAATGCGCCCTCTCAAGTGCCCAGGGCGGCGTCTCAATCGTCCGAGCCCCAGGCAGCACCTCCTCAACGGCTCATAAACCCGCCCTCCGTGTGCCTCTGCCCACCCGTTTACTCTCCTCCTCTCTCCTTTTCCACTGCGGCTGCGCGGTCAAATTCGTAGCGCAGTGGAAAAGAAGAGAGGAGGAGAGTAAACGGGTGGGCAGAGGCACACGGAGGGCGGGGTTATGAGCCGTTGAGGAGGTGCTGCCTGGGGCTCGGATGATTGAGACGTCGCCCTGGGCACTTGAGAGGGCGCATTTACAGAATCTTAAAAGTTCATTTTTGGCTGAAAGAAAACTCCATTAGATACAACAAAGGTACCGTTTTTAAGTTCTGGGTGGCACATATAACGCTATTTGATCAGTCTAATATGCTCAAATGTGGTGACAGACTCCCTTTAACTGCCAACAAAATGCTATATTTATTGCCCCGATTCTGTAGTTTGCAGAAACACTTCACACGGTAGGGCGTAAAGGGAAAGGTGCGCCGTATGGTTTTTGGAAGGCAGATTTTGCTGGACTGATTTATTTACACCATGTCCCATTTGAAGCCCCCCTGATGCACTCCTAGAGTAGAAACTCCATACAAGTGACCCCATCTAAGAAACTACACCCCTTAAGGTATTCAAAACTGATCTTACAAACTTTGTTAACCCTTTAGGTGTTGCACAAGAGTTATTGGCAAATGGAGATGAAATTTGAGAATTTAAATTTTTTGGCACATTTTCCATTTTAATCCATTTTATCCAGTAACAAAGCAAGGGTTACCAGCCAAACAAAATGCTATATTTATTGCCCCGATTCTGTAGTTTGCAGAAACACCCCATAAGTGGCTGTAAACGACTGTACGGCCACACGGTAGGGCATAGAGGGAAAGGTGCGCCGTATGGTTTTTGGAAGGCAGATTTTGCTGGACTGGTTTATTTACACCATGTCCCATTTGAAGCCCCCCTGATGCACCCCTAGAGTAGAAACTCCATAAAAGTGACCCCATCTAAGAAACTACACCCCTCAAGGTATTCAAAACTGATTTTACAAACTTTGTAACCCTTTAGGTGTTGCACAAAAGTTATTGGCAAATGGAGATGAAATTTTTGAATTTAATTTTTTTTGCAAATTTTTCATTTTAATCCATTTTTTCCAGTAACAAAGCAAGGGTTAACAGCCCAACAAAATGCTATATTTATTGCCCCGATTCTTTAGTTTGCAGAAACACCCCATATATGGCCGTAAACTACTGTGCGATTACACAGTAGGGCGTAGAGGGAAATGTGCGCCGTATGGTTTTTGGAAGGCAGATTTTGCTGGACTGGTTTATTTACACCATGTCCCATTTGAAGCCCCCCTGATGCACCCCTAGAGTAGAAACTCCATATAAGTGACCCCATTTTGGAATCTACGGGATAAGGTGGCAGTTTTGTTGGGACTATTTTTAGGGTACATATGATTTTTGGTTTATCTATATTACATTTTTGTGAGGCAAGGTTACCAAAAATAGAAATTCAGAAATTTCATCTCCATTTGCCATAAACTGTTGAGGAACACCTAAAGGGTTAATACAGTTTGTAAAATCAGTTTTGAATACCTTGAGGGGTGTAGTTTCTTAGATACGGTCGCTTTTATAGAGCTTCTACTCTAGGGGTGCATCAGGGGGGCTTCAAATGGGACATGGTGCCAAAAAAAAAGGCCATCAAAATCTGCCTTCTAGAAACCATACGGCGTTCCTTTCATTCTGCGCCCTGCTGTTTGGTCATACAACAGTTTACGACCACATATGGGGTGTTTCTGTAAACTGCAGAATTAGGGTAATAAATATTAAGTTTTATTTGGCTGGAAAAAATTTTTTTATTTGTTACTGGAAAAAAAACGGATTAAAATGGAAAATTTGCCAGAAAATTGCTTTTTTGGCACAGTTTTTTTTTTTTGACCGTATTCATCTGAGGAGTTGGGGGGGTATTTTTATAGAGCAGATTCTTACGGACGCGACGATACCTAATATGTCTACTTTTTTTTTATGTATTTATGTTTTACACTATATTATTATTTTATAAACAAAAAAAAAACATTTTAGTATCTCCATAGTCTAAGAGTCATTTTTTTTTGTTTTTAGCCGATTATCTTAGGTAGGGGCTCATTTTTTGCTGGATGAGAGGACGGTTTTATTGGCACTATTTTGGGGGGCATATGACTTTTTGATTGCTTGCTATTACAATTCTTGTGATGTAAGGTGACAAAAAATACATTTTTTTGCACTGTTTTTATTTTTATTTTTTTATCGTGTTCATCTGAGAGGTTAAAGGGAATCAACTCGGTAAAGGAGGAGAGCATATTTAAAAGAAGAAAAACTACCACAAGAGGACACAGTTTTAAATTAGAGGGGCAAAGGTTTAAAAGTAATATAAGGAAGTATTACTTTACTGAGAGAGTAGTGGATGCATGGAATAGCCTTCCTGCAGAAGTGGTAGCTGCAAATACAGTGAAGGGGTTTAAGCATGCATGGGATAGGCATAAGGCTATCCTTCATATAAGAAAGGGCCAGGGACTATTCATAGGATTCAGATATATTGGGCAGACTAGATGGGCCAAATGGTTCTTATCTGCCGACACATTCTATGTTTCTATGTTTCTAGGTCATGGGGTATTTTGATAGAGCAGATTCTTACAGACGCGGCGATACCTAATATGTCTACTTTTAAAAATGTATTTATGCTTTACACTATATTATCTTTTTATAAACAAAAATAAAACATTTTAGTATTTCCATAGTCTATGGCCTCTTTCAGACGGGCGTTGCGGGAAAATTTGCGGGTGCGTTACGGGAACACCCGCGATTTTTCGTTGCGAGTACAAAACATTGTAATGCGTTTTGCACTCGGGATCGGTGTTCTGTAGATTGTATTATTTTCCCTTATAACATGGTTATAAGGGAAAATAATAGCATTCTGAATACAGGATGCATAGTAAAATAGCGCTGGAGGGGAAAAAAATAAAATAAAAAATAATTTAACTCATCTTAATCCACTTGCTCGCGCAGCCCAGTACCACCTTCTGTCTCCTTTGCTGAACAGGACCTGTGGTGACGTCACTCCGGTCATCACATGATCCATCACCATGGTAAAAGATCATGTGATGGATCATGTGATGGATCATGTGATGACCGGAGTGACGTCACCACAGGTCCTGTTCAGCAAAGGAGACAGAAGGAGATGCCGGGCTGCTCGAGCAAGTGGATTAAGGTGAGTTAAATTTTTTATTTGTTTATTTTAACCCCTCCAGCGCTATTTTACTATGCATTCTGTATTCAGAATGCTATCATTTTCCCTTATAACCATGTTATAAGGGAAAATAATAATGATCGGGTCTCCATCCTGATCATCTCCTAGCAACCGTGCGCGAAAATCGCACCGCATCCGCACTTGCTTGCGGATGCTTGCGATTTTCACGCAACCCCATTCACTTCTATGGGGCCTGCGTTGCGTGAAAAACGCAGAATATAGAGCATGCTGCGATTTTCACGCAATGCACAAGTGATGCGTGAAAATCACTGCTCATGTGAACAGCCCCATAGAAATGAATGGGTCGGTATTCAGTGCGGGTGCAATGCGTTCAACTCACGCATCGCATCCGCGCGGAATACTCGCCCGTGTGAAAGGGTCCTAAGAGTGCGGGTGCGATGCGTTTTTTTGTAAACCTCCAGTTTTTTATCACGCGCGTGAAAAACGCTTCAAAACGCATTGCACCCGCGCAGAAAAAACTGAAGAACTGAACGCAATCGCAGACAAAATTTACTGAAATTGCTTGCGAAATAGTGAGAGTTTCACTGAAATCATCCTGAACGCATCCGGACCTAATCCCTCACGCTCGTGTGAAAGAGGCCTAAGAGTGCCGGCCATAGTCAGCGTACGCACACAAAAAAAAAAAACAGCTTGAGCCCCAAAAGAGTTGTGGGGAGGAGGGGGCAGGGGGGCAAGCTGCAGCACCCCTGGGAGGTCTAGGGTCACACAGCTGTGCTATGAACCCCAGACACCCGATTTAGTGGGATGCAATCAGTAACAGTTTTTTTTATTTTTTCCCCCACTAACTTTCCCTAAATATCCCTGCCTAATCTAACTTGTCCCTAGACTTTCCATAAATACCTGGTGGTGCTGGGGGTGCTGGGGCACAGATGGGGTGCTGGATCCTGAGCTCTCAACAGATGGGGGGTGCTGGCTCTGATGATTGACACAGCTGTGCAGCGCTCCTCTCTCCTCAGGCTCCAGCGCTGAAAAGGAGGAAGAGAGGATCGCTGTGAAAATTTGAACCTCCCGCCCCTGCAGCCGACCAATGACAGGCGATCCTGAGAGGTGATGTCACCATCACCTCTCAGGATCGCAGGATGGTGATTGCGGGTGTATATTATCACACCACCAATCACCATCCTGTTCCAGATTATCGGATCCCCAGAGACCCGAATAACCCAGAAACGCAGCAAACCGCAGGTCTGAATTGACTTGCGGTTTGCTGCGATCGCCTACACGGGGAGGGGGGTGCTCACAGGACACCCCGGCACATTGTCCCCAGGTGCCTGCTCAATGATTTGAGAAGGCACAGGGTTCCGATCATCGCCCGCCGAGCGGCGGTGATCGAAAATACATAGGACGTACCGGTACGTCCTGTGTCCTTAAGGATCGGACATCAGGGCATACCGGTACGCCCTATGTCCTAAACAGGTTACATTTTTAGAGGGTCAGCTCACCTACAGGTCAGCACATAAAATCTTTAACAAAGTCAGCTCACCAGCAGGCCCGCACCTCAAATCTTTTACAGGGTCAGCTCACCAGCAGGCTTTCACCTCAAATCTTTTATAGGGTCAGCTCACCTGAAAGCCCTCGCTTTTAATATTTTAGAGGGTCAGCTCACCTGCATGCCCGCACATAAAATCTTTTACAAGGTCAGCTCACCAGCAGGCCAGCACCTCAAATATTTTAGAGGGTCAGCTCACCAGCAGGCCCTCGAATATAATGTTTTATGGGGTCAGCTCACCTGAAGGCCCTCGCATATAATGTTTTAGAGGGTCAGGTCACCTGAAGGCCCTCGCATATAATCTTTTACAGGGTCAGCTCACCAGCAGGCCTGCACCTAAAATCTTTTACAGGGTCAGCTCACCTGCTGGCCCTCACCTAATTATACCTAATAGGTAATTTGCGCGCAAGCTGCCTTGCTTGGATGTGGTAGCCATAGCTGTTTCTCAGGCTCCCTCTCCAGAATTGAACCATGATTCCCCTGTTACCCATGGTCTACATGGTTTGGGCTGAAAATAACATCGAAAGTTGATAGGGCAGATATCCGACTTGATCGTCGCCATCATTGGGACGTGCGATCGTGCCCAGGTTATCTAGAGTCACCAAAGCGGCAGCAGGCCCTAGCCCATAATGTTTTAGATGGTCAGATCAGCAGGCCCTTGCTTCAAATGTTTTTGTCACTAGCAGGCCATCAATCATAATTTTTCAAGGCTCTGTATGATGCCCTCCTTTATGTGGAACAAATAGTGTATTGGAGTGCCGATTTCTTGTAATTTTTGGCAGCCCTTTCCCTTAGTGCATAGGCTTTATGAGTGTAGGAGTCCTACTACATGAATAATTGTACCACAATTTGAATGAGGCCCTCCTTTATGGGATATACAGGTTGTATCGGAGTGCCTCTTCCTTGTAATTTTTTGGCAGCACTTGCACTTTATATACAAGTAAATATACAGGAAAGAATGTTTTCTATCAATTTTTTCTTTAAAATCAATTTTTTTCTTCTGTTTTGTGCGTATTATTGTCAGTCTGTAACAGTGGCGTACTATTCGGACAACATCGTTCCCAGCAGCAACTTGCGAGTACAAGATGCATCCAGACATCCTTCTTATGCTTTTCCAGAACCATTTTGGTGGTGTTTTTATAAATTTTTGACATTTTCCTATGAACCAGGCACCCTCCCCTTTTCAGAGCAGGGGTTACCTGGTTTAATGCTCGGGTTCTCCCATTGACTTCCATTATACTCGGGTGCTCAGTCGAGCACCTGACCATCCCGATGTGTTCGGCCCGAGCCCCCGAGCACCCGAGCACTATGGTGCTCGATCAACACTATTGCCTATAAGTCTCCATACTATGGAGTACCTGTACTTCCAGTTAGAATCTCTCTTTAAGGAGATTCAGCACCCTGCCTAAGCCGTTTTCAAATATCACACCCAGCCAGCCAGAATTCTAGTATGTATTGATGAGAGGCAAGCACCCCAAAACAGCTTTCTACTGATGGCTCTATTTCCTTGTCAAACCCCAAGGCTTGCTGGAAAATTAGATTTTTACTCAAAGGGAGCCACTTCTAAGAGGTGGCGCTAGCAAGATGGTTCTCCTCCTTGGGAGATACCTCTCTGAATATAAGGGCTAATAGAGAAATTAAAAAAGTATAAAAAAATAAAAAGAAAGAGAGACAAGAGTGTCATACACAATTTTTCAAGCCAGTTGGAGCACTTTCAATTTAGGTTAACTTTATCCATACCTGAATTGAATCTTTCAAATGATTCGTTAGAATCGGACCCAAAATGAATTTGAAAGAAATTTGCTCATCGCTACATATTTTCTCGCTTGTGCAGGGGGCTTCTGGCCATCTTCTAAGTAGTAACCCCAGGGAAATCGATATTCAATGTAATCTCCAAAATGAATTATTATAGCGTCTGATAGATCACTCAATGTAAAACTGCATTGTAAGACTCTGGTTTTATGTTACTATTTATGCGTTATGGTGATTAATAAGCGGAAACTGCACATTTTTGATAACCAAAGCTTTTTTGACCATAAACCCATTTCTCCATGTCCAGTTTGGGACACTACTCTACAAACATAAGTGGAGAGACAATCACAGAGGGCTGTCTTCATTTTGATGGACTCAGGCCATTGATATCACATGGTCAGCCATTTCTATGAATGGTCAACATGTAATACTACATTTGACTTGTAGCAGCGGCTGATGTGTATGACCAGCTCATTACAGTTTGAAGTTGACTAAAGAATGTTTTTTTATATCTGAATATTCTTTTTTTGTACACTCATAGCATAAACTAAAAATGCCCAGTAGGCATTATAACATTAAATAAGATTATTTTTGCCTAATGTAGAACTTTATTCACTGATTTGGTTTAAGCAGATCATAAAATCCAACATCAAACAATCCATTTAAAGAAAGCTATTTCTAGGACTGGAAAAATCTAACCGTAAGTATTACATTAAAGTATAAAAAATGAGTCACCACTTTCTCCATGCCAGTCACAGAATCTAGCATATAGAAGTAAATATATGAGTGCCTGTGCTGCTCAGAATAATTTAGTCTGCATTTAACAATGGCAATTATGCAGTCACCTTGTATAATGTGGAAAAAGAAAATGTAATTATGAAAAGCAATTGGAAAATCTAACAACTAATGGTTACAGAATTTACTTATTTGCAGTCCTTACACAGAAAGCTGTAAATGCACAGACACACTGCTACTTATTTCTGGATTAAAATGTAATTAATTATCTTTCTCATTTTATCAAACCTGTTTCTTGCATAAATTAAATGACCAGGGGTACAGCTATAGTAGTTAGTGAGGTTACAGTTACACCTGATGGTGATTAAAAGCCTTTTTGCCACGTAAGAAAAAAATAGCAAGTCACCCTAGGTGGAGAGGTCTATTACAGATTTTAAATTGGGAACAATTATGTTTCTGAAAACGTCTGAACTAGAGGTGAGCTAATTGATTCTAAGAATTCATTCATCTCATGAAACAGAGATCTACGCCTGTCCTCAAAGCTGAGGCTTCTCCCTCTTCTACTTGACTGACAAAGCTTGATATCTCACAGTCGTTGCTCCAGTAGCGGAAGCAATGCCTCTGCACTTGCTTGCTGCTTCAAGCAGTGGAGCAAACGTAAGATTTTCAGGGCCGGCTGAGATGTCTGGCCAGTCCATCAAGCTATGGGGGAGCATACTTAGCCATCGTAAATGCAGAAGTTGGCTTGATGTGATGAAGACTAAGAGTTAGACATTTATTGGACTGAAGGACCAGACCATTTTTAACTTTTTCATCTTGGCATTCTGGGTGAAATAAAGCCTCCGTCAATCTGGTTCATTAAAGCTTTATTTTATTTTGTTCATAATTTGTTCATAATTTTTCATGTTATTTTATGTTTAATATGTATTGTATTAAATCAAATATATTTTATTTAAAATATTAGGGGAGGCGGGATTTAATCAACAGCTTTGTACCAGATTTTTGCCATTGAAATGTAAGAAATTACATAATAGTTTTATATTGTTATGTTGTGAACTGAGTGTACCTTGTGAGATATAATAATACGTAACCTTTATTAATCTCTTTAAAATAAGTGAGACAGTGTTACTAAAATTCTTGCACACGCACTTTGGTGCATATGGCTCTTTGCCAGAAGAGGGGTATTTATATGGTCTTTTGCCCTAGTGAGGGCTTGGTGGTTTGTGGTGGGGGTTGCTCCTAGGCGAGATCTGCAGATGATGCTCATTAATGACTATACAGCTAAGCCTACTTATCTCTGACTCTAACTCTAGTCTTAAATGGGGAGATAGGCTAACTGGCTACATTAGATAGTCGGTCAAGAAGGACAGCCTATCCTACATTGGGTTATTTATTCTCTAATCTAGAGGGCCTAGCGCAAATGGCAGGATTCCTTTTGTCACTACCAGAGCTTTGGGACGTTCTCACAGCTCTGTTTCTCCACCCCTGTGATGATGTCACTACTAGAGCTGGGATTAGTTCTCACTGCTCTGTTTACTTTTGGTTTCCTTCCTCCCAGCTGTTCCTCATGCGTTTGATTTCCCTCTCTTTATATCACCCCTCCTCCTATTGTAGGGCGTGGATTATAGTTCTCATTTCAGTTGTAGCTCTTGCTTTAGTATCTTCACTTGTAGCTATCAGTTCACTGGACCTGTGTTCTGCTGCAGCAAGCACTCCGGATATTGCCAGCTGTCCTTGGATCCGTCTTCTCTGCGGCTGCAACACCTTCAGCTAAGTGTACAGACATTGTTGTGTACCAGATCATTTTCTGACTGGATCTGAGGTGGCCACGGTTCCCTCCATATACTAAGTAGGGCACCGGTGGGCGTGCCCCTTCCACTATTGTAGGGGTTACAGTGGTCATTAGTCTTAGGTACGTGGGCATGCCTCGTTCCGCCATTTGGATCCGGGCATGTGCTTAGCAGCATAGGGAGAGCTTTGAGGGTCTGACAGGGGTCACCCTTTATCCTCCCTAGTTTGGGTCCGGTCAGTAGCTCTTTTACTGTGTATACTACTGTTGCTCACATACAGCCGTGACATTATAATCCACCAAAACTGTCCTTTTTTGACATGGATCCGCTTTCTGGCCTGGTTGACCGCATGCAGGGTCTTTCTTTGGAAGTAGCGGATCTCCGTCAATCTATGACTCAGCTTCAAGCATTGGGCTCTGCTCCGGCTCATGGAGTCTGTTGCGAGCCAAAGGTCTCACTTCCGGAAACGTTCTCCGGGGGCAGTGAGAATTTTGTTCGCTTCAGAGAGGCATGCAAACTCCATTTTTGCTTGTGTCCCCACTCCTCTGGTAATGAGCAGCAGAGGGTGAGGATTGTCATCTCCCTGCTCAGGGGTAATGCTCAGACTTGGGCTTTTTCGCTGCCATCAGGAAAGATTTTTTGTGGCCCTGGGGCAGATTTATGATGACCCGGATCGTGTTGCTCTGGCCGAATCTAACTTACGTGTTTTATGCCAGAACAAACTGTCTGCGGAGCTTTATTGTTCTGAATTTCGGAGATGGGCAGCTGATTCGGGTTGGAATGATGCTGCACTCCGGAGTCAGTTCTGTCATGGTCTCTCAGAGAGATTGAAAGATGCGTTTGCTTTCCATGAGAGACCAACGTCCTTAGAGTCTGCCATGTCATTGGCGGTACGCCTTGACAGGCGTCTAAGAGAAAGAAACGAGACCTCTCTGTCCAGCCATTGTCAGTCTAGGGGCAGTGGTGCGGACTCATTCAGTGTGCAGGGGCCTCATCCTGTCTCGCTCCCTTCTGAGGAGGAGCCCATGCAGTTAGGTCGACTTGCCCCTGATAAAAGAGGATTTAGTCCTCAGAGTATGGTGTGTTTTTGTTGTGGGGGCATAGGTCATTTGGCAAATGTTTGTCCGTCTAGGCGATTCTTGAACTGCACTAAGAGCGATAATAAGAGAAAAACCTCAAAAGGTGAATCATCAAATTCTGCTTCATCTGCTACTTTGGGCAAAGTTGATGTAGGAATTGATGCTTTTCCTCTGACCTGCAGTTCCCGTTTTCTCCTGTCTGCCAGGGTGGCGCTAGAGAGCAAAGTCATTTCTTGTGAGATTTTTGTCGATAGTGGAGCGGCCGTCAATCTTATTGACACTCAATTTGTAGCCATGCATGGTTTTCAGGTTTGCACATTAGAAAAGGATATACCTGTTTTTGCTATTGACTCTGCTCCACTCTCACAGAGATCTCTGAAGGGCATTGTTCACAATATCCGGCTAGCTGTAGGTGACACTCATGTGGAGGAAATATCTTGTTTTGTCCTTAACGGATTGCCTTCTCCTCTAGTTTTGGGGTTACCCTGGCTCACTAGACATAACCCCACTATTGATTGGCAAGGAAGGCAAATAAATGAGTGGAGTGACTTTGTAGAGAGAATTGTCTCACAGCGACTTTTGCAGAGGTGTCTACTAAAACTGTGCCATCATTTCTCTCTGATTTCTCGGACGTGTTTTCCGAGAGCGGTGTTCAGGAGCTACCTCCTCACCGGGAGTTTGACTGTCCCATTAACCTCATTCCCGGCGCCAAGCTGCCAAAAGCACGCCTCTACAATCTCTCACAACCGGAAAGAATCGCAATGCGAACTTATATCTCCGAGAGTCTCGAGAAGGGGCATATTCGTCCCTCAAAGTCACCTGTGGCCGCGGGTTTTTTTTTTGTTAAAAAAAAAGATGGCTCTCTGAGACCTTGCCTAGATTTTAGGGAGCTTAACCGTATCACGATTCGCGATCCCTATCCCCTTCCTCTGATCCCGGACCTCTTCAACCAAATTGTTGGGGCCAAGGTGTTTTCCAAATTGGATTTGAGAGGCGCGTACAACCTGGTCAGGGTCAGAGAGGGGGATGAATGGAAAATGGCCTTTAATACCCCTAACGGGCATTTCGAGAATCCCGTTATGCCTTTCGGCCTGATGAATGCTCCGGCCGTCTTTCAGCATTTTGTTAATAGTATTTTCTACCATTTAATGGGGAAATTTGTATTGGTGTATCTTGATGATATTTAGATTTTTTCCCCTGATGTTCAGACCCATCAGGATCATCTTTTTCAGGTTCTGCAGATTCTGCGGGAAAATAAATTGTACGCCAAGCTGGAGAAATGTCTTTTTATGGTATCGGAGATTCAATTTCTGGGTTTTCTCCTCTCTGCTTCTGGTTTTCGCATGGATCCGGAGAAGGTCCGTGCTGTACTTGAGTGGGAGCTTCCTGAGAATCAGAAGGCATTGATGCGCTTTCTGGGTTTTGCGAACTATTACAGAAAGTTCATTTTGAATTATTCCTCTGTTGTCAAACCCCTTACTGACATGACAAAAAAGGGGGCGGATTTTTCCTCTTGGGCGGAGGAGGCGCTTGCAGCCTTTTCTAAGATTAAAGAGAGTTTTGCGTCTGCTACCGTCTTGGTGCATCCCGATGTTTCCTTACCTTTTATTGTTGAGGTGGATGCTTCCGAGGTGGGTGTGGGTGCGGTTTTGTCCCAGGGCCCTTCTCCTGCCAAATGGCGACCCTGTGCCTTTTTCTCTAAAAAACTCTCCCCGGCAGAGAGAAACTATGATGTGGGAGATAGGGAGTTGTTGGCCATCAAGTTGGCTTTCGAGGAATGGCGCCATTGGTTGGAGGGGGCCAGGCACCCTATCACCGTTTTTACCGACCATAAGAATCTGGCATACTTGGAGTCGGCCAGGCGTATGAATCCGAGACAGGCCAGATGGTCTCTGTTCTTCTCCAGATTCAATTTTGTTGTTACATTTCGACCTGGGATAAAAAATGTGAAGGCTGATGCTCTCGCTGTTTTCCGGGAGGAGGAAACTCCGAGGACCCGGGTCCCATTTTGGCGGAGGGGGTAGTTGTTTCTGCTCTATATTCCGATTTGGAGGCCGAGGTCCAGGCTGCCCAGACTGAGGCACCTGCCCTTTGTCCTTCTGGGAAGTTGTTCGTGCCTCCTGAGCTACGTCACAAACTCTTTAAGGAGCATCATGATACGGTTCTTGCTGGTCACCCCGGGAGTAGAGCCACGGTAGATCTCATTGCTCAGAGATTTTGGTGGCCGGCTCTTCGTAAGTCGGTGGAGGGCTTTGTGGCTGCTTGTGAGACGTGCGCTCGCGCTAAGGTCCCTCGTTCACGGCCTTCAGGTTCCCTTCTCCCGTTACCCATACCTTCCCGTCCTTGGACACACCTGTCCATGGACTTTATCACGGATCTTCCTCGTTCCTCGGGGAAGTCGGTGATCCTGGTGGTGGTGGACCGTTTTAGCAAGATGGCTCATTTCGTACCTTTCCCTGGTTTACCCAATGCTAAAACGTTGGCGCAAGCTTTTGTCGACCATATTGTTAAATTGCACGGCATTCCCTCTGATATTGTTTCCGATAGAGGCACGCAGTTTGTGTCCAGGTTCTGGAAGGCTTTCTGTTCTCGCCTGGGGCTTCGGCTGTCCTTCTCTTCTGCTTTTCACCCGCAGTCGAATGGTCAGACTGAGCGCCTCAATCAGAATCTGGAGACATATTTGCGCTGTTTTGTGGCAGAGAACCAGGAGGATTGGTGTTCATTTCTCCCTCTTGCTGAGTTTGCTCTGAACAACCGTCGTCAGGAATCTTCTGATAAGTCACCATTCTTTGGTGCATATGGGTTCCATCCGCAGTTTGGGACATTCTCGGGAGGGGCTCTTTCTGGTTTACCTGAGGAGGAGAGATTTTCCTCGTCTTTGTCTACCATTTGGCAAAAGATTCAGAGTAATCTTAAAAAGATGAGTGAGAGGTATAGGCGTGTGGCTGATAAGAGACGTGTGCCTGGTCCGGACCTGAATGTGGGTGATCTGGTGTGGTTGTCTACAAGAAATATTAAACTGAAGGTTCCCTCCTGGAAATTGGGTCCTTATAAAATCTTGTCAGTCATCAATCCTGTTGCCTTCCGTCTTGATCTTCCACGGGTTTGGAAGATACATAATGTATTTCACAGATCTCTCTTAAAACCATATGTCCAGCCCACGGTACCCTCCTCTTTGCCTCCTCCTCCGATTTTGGTTGATGGCAATCTGGAGTTTGAGGTTTCCAGAATTGTGGACTCTCGCATTGTCCGCGGTTCTCTTCAGTACCTCGTTCATTGGAAGGGTTATGGTCCTGAGGAGAGGATGTGGGTTCCGGTGTCGGACATTAAAGCCACTCGCCTCATCAGGGCATTTCATAGGGCTCATCCTGAGAAGGTGGGTCCTGGGTGTCCGGAGTCCACCCGTAGAGGGGGGGGGTACTGTCACTACCAGAGCTTTGGGACGTTCTCACAGCTCTGTTTCTTCACCCCTGTGATGATGTCACTACTAGAGCTGGGAGGAGTTCTCACTGCTCTGTTTACTTTTGGTTTCCTTCCTCCCAGCTGTTCCTCATGCGTTTGATTTCCCTCTCTTTATATCACCCCTCCTCCTATTGTAGGGCGTGGATTATAGTTCTCATTTCAGTTGTAGCTCTTGCTTTAGTATCTTCACTTGTAGCTATCAGTTCACTGGACCTGTGTTCTGCTGCAGCAAGCACTCCGGATATTGCCAGCTGTCCTTGGATCCGTCTTCTCTGCGGCTGCAACACCTTCAGCTAAGTGTACAGACATTGTTGTGTACCAGATCATTTTCTGACTGGATCTGAGATGGCCACGGTTCCCTCCATATACTGAGTAGGGCACCGGTGGGCGTGCCCCTTCCACTATTGTAGGGGTTACAGTGGTCATTAGTCTTAGGTACGTGGGCATGCCTCGTTCCGCCATTTGGAGCCGGGCATGTGCTTAGCAGCATAGGGAGAGCTTTGAGGGTCTGACAGGGGTCACCCTTTATCCTCCCTAGTTTGGGTCCGGTCAGTAGCTCTTTTACTGTGTATACTACTGTTGCTCACATACAGCCGTGACACCTTTCTGCAGCTTCGAATCTAGAATCCTGGGCCAATGAGGCTAGAGGCGTATTCTCTGAAAGGGAATATACTCAAACAGTTTAATCAAATAGTATAATAAATGTGTTTAAAGATCTCACAGTAGCATACAAAGATCAAATTTTTTCCTGGTGGGAAATCCAGTCACTCGAACACTATCTAAAAGAGAAAATTGTGCCAAAAGGGCTAAGGATTAACTTAACTCCAGCAGACAGACTGAGGAATATTAGTCTAGTCAAAAAGTGGGAAGAGGAAGCGACCGCGAGCTCCCATAGATTTATGCGCCTACTTTTGGAGGAAGAAAAGCTGACCCATGATCAAAAACAGAAAAGGGTCAATAATCTAAGAGAACAGGCCCTGAAATTTAGGGACGACACTCAGTTTCAGAAAAAAGAAGACCTACAGAACTTGATTGATAGCTTCCAGTACACGGTCCGTGAGCGTAAGCATCAGCAATATATGAGGGACTTTACCAAATTTAAGGAGAATAGAGCTTATCTCTTCCTGCAAAAAACACAGCAGAGGGAGATACAGAGTGAAATTTCGTTGTCTGAAGCAGACGGGTCAGACAGTGAAATAGGGAAGGGGAGAGGCAGAGGGAGAGGACGTAGAGGCAGGGGGAGAGGAGGTAGAGGTCATTACAAAAGGACCAGCTCAAACAGGACTGAGAGTAAGTCAGGCTATTCAACATGGGCTGCATCTACCCATACAGCAACACCTACGTCCTCTGCTTAGTCAGCGTCGTCTTATTTTTTAGCCCAGGCACCTATAACAGCATCCTATCATCTGAGAAACAAGACTCAGGGAGGTGTAGAAACCTAGTGTCTGTGGACGATAGATTTAAAATAATTAATTTATCGTCCCACCAAATCACTGATAATGAGACATCTCTTCTAAATAAAGGCCTCTCATATGTCCCTACAGTGAAATATGACTGTTTTAAATGGAGCAAAGATATTGCCCTTTTTATACGGAAACTACAGTGGCACAAACACTTCAAACTACAAGATAGGTAAAAATGTGAGGAACTAAATATAGATGCTAGTGATCTAACAGCAACAAGAACCCTGGTGGGACTGATGGAAGAGGGGGAAAGGGACAGAGCAGACGGCCCCTTCACCACACTAAAATTAAAAAGTATGCAAATGCCTCCCCCTCTCCCGGATTCACATATATTTATTTTCCACAAGTTAGTCTCCAAAGATCTAGAACAGATCAGCCCAAGGATGAAAGGGGTTAATAACTTAAGCAAAGAGGAACATTTATCCCTTAAAAAACTGGAAAAGGATAGAAATGTGGTCATAAAGCCCTCAGACAAAGGGGGCAATGTGGTCCTAATGGACTACGTGGTGTATAAAAGAATGTGTCTCGACATTCTAAATGACAAACAGTCATATACGATCTTACAAAATGACCCAGGTCCACTTTTCATGATGGAGTTAAAGAACATCCTGGAAGATGGACTGAAACGTAAACTGATTGATAAATCAGAATATAACTTCCTCCTGACGCAAAACCCGATTCTCCCTACCTTTTACTCCCTGCCCAAGATACATAAGGGGACAACACCGTTGAAGGGGCGCCCCATCGTGTCAGGGATAGGGGGACTAGGACAAAATGTGGGTATCTATGTGGATAAACTGATTAGACCATTTGTGGAAGCTCTCCCATCGTACATACGAGATACATCAGATCTGCTTTTGCGACTTAATGGGATATGTATTGACGAGACAATGGTCTTTGCTTCCATAGACGTGGAAGGTCTTTACAGCTCAATTCAGCATCATTTAGGCCTGAGAGCTGTGAAGAGCTACCTATCCACCAGGGATACAAGACTGGCATCACATAACACCTTTATACTGGATCTCCTACAATTCTGTCTAACCAGGAACTATTTTACTTTCAATGACCACTACTACCACCAGCTCAGGGGTACCGCGATGGTCCCTGTACGCCATCTTACGCAAATTTACTCCTGGGCTGGTGGAGGCCAATATTATATGGTCTGAGTCATTAAATCAGTGGCATGAAAGCAAAGTATGGAGGGGAACAGAACGGTCATTCACGGAGTTTGTGAAAATCATTAACGTGAATGATCTAGGACTGGGATTTACCTCCGTGTCTGACCGAATGTCGCTTCCATTTTTGGATGTACTAATCGAGAGGGGCCCAGATAACATTAGGACATCAGTCTTTCGAAAAACAACGGCGACTAACAGCCTACTTCGTTAGAGAGTGCACACCCTTACTCCCTACGTAAAGGCATACCAAAAGGCCAATACCTTAGGCTACGTCGCAATTGTTCTAGTATGAACAAATTCAAATTGCAAGCAAATGATTTAAGAACAAGATTTAGGGACAAGGGGTACCCTGATGGTATCCTCAGGTCTGCGTTTTGAATCAGCTTGCAGAGCCAAAAGAGAGTCACTCCTGGTCCCCAAAAAAGTAGAGGCAGAACAGTTATCTAATAGACCGATCCGAGTTATTGGTACGTACGACAAAGCACATGCGCAAATCAGGCAAACACTTACTAAATATTGGGACATTTTATGTGTGGATCTAGACCTGAAAGAGGTGATTGGAACTTATCCACAGATTACCCTTAGAAAAGGACGGAGCCTAAGGGACAGGCTAGTTAACCAGCCATTTCCAACCCCTACAACCAATGGGGAACTGGCTGTCGAGAAGACCACTGGGTATTTTTAAATGTGGCAAATGTGCAGCCTGTAGTCAAGTCAATCCCACCAAAAAATTTAGGAGCTCACACACGGAAGTCGAGTACGACTTCCGGGATTTTATAAACTGTGTGACAGTGGGAGTAGTTTACTTGGCACAGTGCACCTGTCCTCTAGATTATGTGGGTAAGACTAAGAGGGAGTTTAGACGCTGCATGAGAGACCATTACAACGACATTGCCAAGGAAAAGGATACCTCGGTGGCCAGGCACATAAACCAAATACATAGAGAGGATGTATCATGCCTCAAATTTGTAGGCATCCAACATATCCCCCAACCAAGAAAAGGGGGGGATTGGGATAACAAAATCTAGAAGGCAGAATCCACAGTTACGCCAAATGGCCTGAAGGAATATATTTCATTCAAGCCATTCCTTTAGTGATAGAGCCAAGCAATAGTGGAGAGGTCAATGACTCTGACCCATAATCCCATTCATACCTCTGGGAGGGATTAAGTTTCGTATGGGGTGCTCACCTTCTAGAAAAATCTCCACAAATGGCCTCAATGGCAAGACTGTACAATCACCTGCCCCTTCAACGTAATGGTACTGTCAGCACCGTATGCAGGCCAGGATACACATACAGTGCTGCCCATAATTATTCATACCCCTGGCAAATTGAAAGTTACTTTTATTCAACCAGCAAGTAATTTTTTGACGGGAAATGACATAGGTGTCTCCCAAAAGATAATAAGACGATGTCCTAACCTGTGGACCTCCTGTGGCTGTCAGTACATGATGATAAGAGGATTGTAGTTTTTCAACAGCTGAAGAGCCTCAAATGCATCCTGGGAGAGAGTGGGGAAAAAAAAACATTTCTCAGCTTTTATTTACATTTGAGCAAAAAGTGTCCAGTCCAAAATTATTTATACCCTTCTCAATAATCAATAGAAAAGCCTTTATTGGGTATTACAGCATTAAACACTTTCTATAATTGCTTTTTGCATGTCTCCACAGGTTTTTTTGCCCATTCATCTTTAGCAATGAGCTCCAAATCTTTCAGGTTGGAGGGTCTTCTTGCCATCACCCTGATCTTTAGCTCCCAATTCTTTAGCTCCTAGTTTCTCAATTGGATTCAAGTCTGGACTCTGGCTGGGCCACTCCAAAACGTTAATGTTGTTGTCTGCTAACCATTTCTTCACCACTTTTGCTGTGTGTTTTGGGTCATTGTCATGCTGAAATGGCCACTGGTGCCCAAGGCCAAGTTTCTCTGCAGACTGCCTGTCTGTCCTCATGTATTGCTCTTTTTTCATGGTGCCGTTTACTGTGATTAGGTTCCCTGGTCAATTGGCTGAAAAACACCCCCAAAGCATTAGGTTCCCACCACCATGTTTGACAGTGGGGATGGTGTTCTTTGGGTTGAAGGCTTCTTCTTTTTTACGCCAAATGAAGGAAACATCATTGTGACCAAACAATTAAATTTTTGTTTCATCTGACCATAACACAGAAAACCAGAAGTCTTCTTCTTTGTCCAGATGAGCTTTTGCAGAGGACAAGCGATCTTTTGTGGGCCTTATCTGGAGAAGTGGCATCCTCCTTGGTCTGCATTGTGCAGTGTCCGTTGGATTGTCTGCCTTGAGACATTGCCACCAGCAGAGCCCAGATTCACCAGGATGGCCTTGGTGGTGATCCTTGGATTCTTTTTCACCTCTCTAACTTTCCTCCTGGCCAGCACAGGTGTCACTTTTGGCTTCCGACCACGTCCTCTGAGATTTCCCACAGTGCGGAACATCTTGTATTTTTTGCTCAAATGTAAATAAAAGCTGAGAAATGTTTTTTTCCTACAATAATGCCTCTTGTACATCGTCTTTTGCGAGACACCTATGTCATTTCCCGTCAAAAAATTACTTGCTGGTTGAGTAAAAGTAACTTTAAGTCAAAATTTGCCAGGGGTATGAATAATTATGCGCAGCACTATACATGTAACAGCAATAATTATCATAAATGCTGAACAGTAATGCTACTTATATATATTTGATCCCATAGGCTGATTTGAATAAGTGCATACTAAGGGTTAATCGAATTAGACAAAGACAGGGCAAACTCTTTATAAAATCAATAGGGCTAAATTAGTCAGAATTAACCTCAAACTATGATCATTAAGTATGATCAGGTAGCATTTATGCATGTTAATCTTACCCATATATAGATTGCAAAGAACACTATCATAAACTGGTTTGAATCGCTAGAAGAGGTTAATCGTCACCGGTGCTGTCAGTGTTCTGACATAAACAGGAAGTGAGCGGCAAGACAATCTGCAGGGGACGCATCGTAAGATCCCCATAGAAACAAGTCCGCCCCTTGATGTGCGTCACTCCCAGTAGGTGGGGCGGGGCGGGCCAGGACAGTTTAGTGCTGCCTGTTGGCCCTTCTCTGCCTCCCAGGGATTGGTGAGCGTCACCTAAGTGGGCGGGGCTATAACTATAAAAGGAGACAGAATCCTCTAGCAAGCTGCCATTTCCATTATGTATGAAGAAGCTCTGCCACTACAGAGATCGCTCCCTGATGAGCCATGGTATTATGGCAAAACACGTCGGATAGAACTTGCAGTCAGTTATTAGAAGGGATAATTAGGTCAGGTCCGAGGTTCCAGCGGCTGGGGGTTGCTCTTTTCAGGGCGAGTGCTCCGACTACAGCCAGTTAGTCTATCTCCCCACTCAAGACTAGAGTTAGGGTCAGAGATAAGTAGGCTTAGCTGTATAGTCATTAATGAGCATCATCTGCAGATCTCGCCTAGAAGCAACCCCCACCACAAACCGCCAACCCCTCACTAGGGCGAAAGACCGTATAAATACACCTCTTCTGGCAAAAAGCCATACGCACCAAAGTGCGTGTACAAGAATTTTAGTAACACTGTCTCACTTATTTTAAAGAGATTAATAAAGGTTACGTATTATTATATCCCACAAGGTACACTCAGTTCACGACATAACAATTATTGAGACTACTGAGCTATTAGATAGTCTGTCAAGAAAGACAGCCTATCCTACATTGGGCTTTTTATTCAATAGTTTTATATTATTTCAAAACATATTTGTGCAATCATTTGCAACATTTCCCTTTTAAAAACTGGCAGAAAAGTGTGCTAATTGAAAAGATGCAGAGTCAGAAAGTTTCCAACAGATTTATTTTTATTAAAACAGAAAATGGCCCGGTGCGGAGCTAGCGCCTGTGCTGAATGGCTGCATCCGGGGAAGCTCCTGCTTTCAACCTGCTGTGGGGACGGCATTACTAAGCCAACAGATCGCAAAATGGTCAAATACGGACCTAAGCATGGGGATCCCACCCCGCAAGCTAAAGCATCCCCCGCTTAGTTTTTGGAGGTAAGCTGTCCGATTACACCTACGTTTTATATGTTGCCCAAGGTGCACAAACATCTAGAGAACCCGCCTGGCCGCCCTATTGTGGCAGGCATTGGGGGCCTATGCGAACAGGCATGTATTTATTTGGATTTCTTTTTACAGTCTTTCGTGTTGGGCCTTAAATCATATATTCGGGATTCCATGCACTTGATACAAGAACTCAGGGATGTTGCTCTGCCGCCTGGTACTTTGATGGCTACAGGTGACGTTGAGTCACTGTACTCTAACATTGCCCACAGTGATGGGCTTGCTGCTGTCAAGTTTTTCCTGTCTGGCTCCAGCACTGGCGATCCAGCCCACCACATGTTCCTGGTGAGCTTACTAGAATTTGTGCACACAATTATTTTGTCTTTGACCGTACCTTTTATAGGCAGATCTCCGGTACTGCCATGGGTGCACGGTGTGCGCCTTCCTATGCCAACCTTTTTTTAGGTTGGTGGGAGGCCACACGGGTGTACCCATTGGATCAGTTTAGGGATCATGTGGTGGGCTGGTATCGCTTCATTGATGACATTATCTTTTTTTGGCAGGGATCCAGACAGGATTGTGAACGTTTCATTGGCTACCTCAACGAGAACCCGCTTAACATATTCCTGACACATAAAATTTCTGAGTCTGATGTTGACTTCTTGGATCTTTGAATAAAGTTGCAGGATTCAAGAATTGTGACATCTTTGTTCCGAAAAAGCACTGCAACCAACAATCTACTCCACTTCGTGAGTTTTCACCCGTCACATCTAAAGAAGGGTATACCAAGGGGTCAGTTCCTACGTTTACGACGTAATTGCAGTGAATTCGGTGATTTTAAGGAGGCCGCACAGGATTTATCATCAAGGCTACACGAGAGGGGTTACCCCAAAAAGGTTGTATCCCAGGCATTTGAAAGGGCCAAGGAATCCAAACATGAGGATTTATTTGTTCCCAAGATTAGATCACGGGATAACAAGGTATGTGTGATCACTAGATACAACAACCAGTGGTCTGACTTGTACAAAATCCTTAACACGCATTGGTTTCTACTCCGAGCAGGTAAATTAGCATCGCATGTTGACGATAGACCAAGGATCATAGCAAGGAAGTGTCACGACCATGGTCATGGTCGTGACTCAGGATCCGCAGGCAGTTTCCTGCAGTTTGGTTTTATTGTCAACCACATGGTGAGGGCTGCTGGTATGTTGCCTCACGTGTGGTTGCCGCTGGCAACATGATTTGGTACTTGGCAGTATAGCAGCCTGAGCTGTTGCTAGGCAGCTTGCTGTCAAGTGCATGCGGTTACACCTAGTTGGGTGTGTGTGCATGTATGCACTTTGTATGTCTGGTGTGCACGAGGTTTATGTAGGTGTGCACTGTGACACTTCCCTTCACTGTGGCTGCCCGTGGCAACGTTTGGTATTGTGTACATGTGGTGACAGTGTCTCGGCCTTCTGGCTGACTCCCAGGACATGGTTGCCACGCATGTCGTTGCCTGCGGTAACAGCTGCAGTGTGATGTTTATTTGGACACTTCCCCTTTAAGTGGCTTTTTCCCTTGCCTGGTGTAGGAAGGGTTAACTCCCTTCTTAGTTTGTGAACACTGTGTGTGTGTGTGGGTGTGGCCACTTGGGGCTATTTAGCTCCTGCTGGATGCCTGTATCTGAGGGGTACTTCAGCCATGGTTAGCTGAAGTCATCCTCCTGGCTAATACCATCTGTCAGTGAGGGCCACCCTTGTGGTCATAAATTACGTTACATGATGTTATGAAGGTGTGTGTGTGGTCTCATTGTTATTGCAGCTTATGGTCCTGGGTTCCTGTGTGATGTGTGGTGTGTGCTGTCTTCGTTTGTGTTCTGGACAGCAGCACTTGCACATGGGTTCCAGGCTTTGTTGTCTGTGGCAGGTGAGTGTGGTGTTTGTTGCATTTACCTGCCATTGCCATAATTTGTTTCTCAGCCGTGACCTAGGAGGTGACCTGCTCCCTAATTCTGTGGTTCTGGCCAAGTAGCGACCTTTCCATCTTCTGGCACCGCACGGCTGAGGGTTTTCCCCATCCTCAGCCGTGACAGGAGGGCTCCAAACCTTAAAGACACCCTTGTCCGTAGCCACTTCCAACGCCCGGTTGGCACTACGGGTAGAGGAGGCACACTTAAAGGTACATATCCTTGTGGGGACTGCAATGTTTGTCAATTTATGCTGAACTCTGACAGTTTCATCTATGGAGAAGACAATAGGGTGAATCTTAAACATTATGTCAACTGCCGCTCCAAAAATGTAGTTTATGCCCTTCTTTGCTCCTGTAATAGGATCTTCGTGGGCCAGACCATGCAGGAGCTCAGGAAGAGAGTACAACAGCATACTTTGAATATTCAGTTGGCAGTCCGGGACAGAAGTAAGGGGGAAAAACCCCTAACATCAGTGGCAACCCACCTCCTGGATAACCACGATGGTAGGTACGACGATCTACGGGTGATGGGGTTGGATATTGTTTGAGGTAACATTAGTGGGACACATATTTCCAGGAGCCTGCTCCATTCAGAATCAAGGTGGATTTTCAACCTTGGCTCACAGGCCCCAGGTGGCCTAAATGAGGAGCTAACTTTCACTGGTTATTATACATAAGTTCT
Source organism: Bufo bufo (assembly GCF_905171765.1). Classification (NCBI taxonomy): domain Eukaryota; kingdom Metazoa; phylum Chordata; class Amphibia; order Anura; family Bufonidae; genus Bufo; species Bufo bufo. The sequence continues at coordinate 442,957,955 of NC_053391.1, forward strand.
GTCTTATTTTGTACAGACCTATGTGTCACTTAGTTAGTCCATTTTATTTGGTCTAGCTTCACTTTCACTTTGTTTATTTCATTTTCTTTTCTAGGTTCAAGGAGGTCGGATGACACTGGAATGCGGGAATAGAGGACCTATGGATCCTGTTCGCCTGCTCTTCTTCACTTTTTTCATGTTTGCCCTTTGTGGTTGTCAGGGTACATGGGACAGCGTTGCTTCTGTCCATCCCTCACACCTACAGGGGCACATTTATGAAGCACTCAGCACTTTTATCACTGGTGACCAGTGAGACATACTCAACTTCTCGTTTGTTGTGTGCCTCGCTGGGACACCCCTTACACTTATATTTTTGTATTGATCTTTTTGTACCTCGGACATCTTCTGATATTGTTTGGAATCTTACACAATATTGCAATATGATGTACCTCTGTCCATTAAATGCCTATTCTATTGTCCATATGTATATAGTGTCCATTAATTGCTTATTTTATTTTCTATATGTATTCAGTATGCAGCAATTTGTATGCTCTCCCTATTTTGCGCTTGCTTGGTCGGCCCCTCTCTCCCCGGTGCATGGTCTGTTACCTCTTGGTTCGTTTTCACCCTAGTATTGATATTGTTCTTTGGATTATTAAATTGATGCACAAAAAAGATATATACTCAGGGAAACAGGTATTGGGGGTGCAGGACGCCCTTTGGTTGTACAACTTTGTTATTGGAGCCAATGAGAAATATTGCCTGTAGGGTATTATGTTTTTATGAATTAGTTTCTTTTTTAATGTATTTATTGCACTATAATATAAAATGTTTGTGACCATTTATTAATTAATGTGGGTCTTTTGGTGCATCAATTATGGCTTTAAGGGTTTGCTTATATTATGATTGAATAATTATGTTGCGATTTTGCAATCTTCAATATCTGCTGTGTGCATTATTTTCTTATGTAATCATTGACTTATTTATTTTTGTGGGTTTCCGTTATAATTATACTGTATGCACAATCATGTTATTATTTTTGATTAGTTATATCATGCAAGTATTTTATTGGCCCGATCTATATCATGTAAGCATCCCATTGGCCCGATTTTATAATGTATATATAGTTGATTGATTGTCTTCTGTACCCCATTGTGCTTGCCTGTGCCCCTTGTCTGTTTGCGTTCCATTGGGTGTTACGGCGCAGGCTGGCGACCGGCTGTGACGTCGATGCCGGGCTGCGCTTCCGGACTTTGGAGCGCATCGCGGTGTCGTCTTCCGGTTTGGGCGCCATCTTGCGCATGCGCACTTGCTTTTCCAACACGCCGGCTTGTTCCGGCACTTGCGGCTGCGCACGACCATGCATCGGCCGCCTCCTTTGCCCCCTCTTTAGGAGACCGCTTCTTGATTGTTTTTTACCACAGGTTTACTAAATTATGGTATAATCATGTTAACTATAAATGTTCTAACAGTCATTTGGACTTACATGGACCTCTGAGGAAGCTAGTATTTGCACTAGCGATACGCGTTAGGATCTCTTGGCTCCCCTCACTGATGGGTTTTTGTCATTCTATGTGCTACCACTGTGTTCCACGATAAGTATTTCACCCAGGTTTTGCAGATATTTTACTGTCATGGTTCTGTGATTATATGGCCATTCATGCACTGTAGCACTTTAAATTCTTCCCCATCTGTGGGGTTTGCCTTGTTCATCCATGTTTTTAACTTATATGTCTCAATAAAATCATGCTTTATTTTTGGAGGTGCGGCTGTGCTATGGTATTACTTTCTTTAGTGTTGTTCATGTTTGCTTTTTGATACCAGGCCTGCACTCCGTTCTATATTCCCAGGTGTGCCCCTCGCTGTTTAGTTTTGCAGATATGACTAAATTCTTAAAAAATCAACAAGCAGCCAGACCGACCAAAGATCCCAAGATGGCCGCGGCTCTCAAAAGCACTGCGTGTTGCCGCGCACCAAGCCAATCCGACTGTGAAGATGATTCAGGAGAAGCCGGTGAGTCACAAAACCTCCCGATCTCCCGTCGCTTCATTAAACAAGCCCTGGAAGAGGCTTTACACCCCATATACTCCAAGTTACAGGAGGTGGCCCATGAAGTCCAACAGATAGGCTACAGGGTGGACTCGTTGGAAACCACACAAGCTGCGACCCTAGATCACAGCGCTGCGGTCACGCAATCCCTTTCAATATGTCAAACGCATATAAATCAGCTCTATGCATCCCTGGAAGACCAGGAGAATTGTGGCAGGCGAAACAACCTCCGTTTCAGAGGGATCCCTGAATCGGTCACAGCCACTAACATCCCAGCTGTTATGAAGATAGTCGCTTCCTTATTCGGGGATTTCGACCCTTCCATGCTAATAATTGAAAGGGCACACCGAGCACTACGCCTGCGTCCTAAAGAAAACGATCCTCCAAGAGACATTATCAGCCGTTTCCTGAATTTACAGGATAAAGAAGCAATTCTAAAAGCTGCCAGAGCTGCACCATCCATCCTGGACGAGGTCCCTATCCAGATATACCAGGATCTATCTCCATCCACCTTGCAAAAACGCAGATTCTTAAGGCCTCTCACATCTCTCCTTAAAGAGAAACAAATTCCCTACAGATGGTCCTTCCCATTTGGACTTATTGTCTCAGGAAAAAGGATTACCATCTCCTCCTTTTCGGATCTTCCAGAGGCTTACAACGCGCTGGACACTTCTCCGTTGAACATTCCAGACTGGGATAAAGTTCAACAGATCTCTTCCTTGCATCCTCTTCCAGTCCTTCAACCTTGGGAACTTTCTACCACTCCAAAAAAGCAAAGGTCCAAGAAGAACAAGGACTCAGCAACTTCTAAGAAGCCACATTCCTCTCATGACGGTTCCTGAGTTACCCTCATCTGAACCAGTATTCATCCTCATCAGGACTCTCTAATCTGTCTTGATTCTACCTCTGTCCACCCCCTCTATGTACCGCTACTGGTTATATAATGGGCTATTCTTCCATATCCTTTCTACCTTTCTCTACTTCCCTTTGAATATATTTCCTTCCTATATGTTCCTTCCCACCTATGTCCATTTACTATCAACTCCCCACCTTGCTGCAGGTTACATGTGAATTATTATTCACTTTCCCCCTAATAGTCTCTTGTTAATAACCGTACAATCATTCATTATGGTATTAACCTCTCCAATAGAGTTATCTGTTTTATTTTTAATTTTTATTTTTCTTAGTTATATTGTTGGGCTCATAATTGCCACAATACCTACTCTTAGCTTTGTCTTTTGCCTTTATGTAGATAAGTCATGTCAGACTTGAATATAGTATCATATAATGTAAAGGGTCTAAGGTCTCCCTCTAAATGTTGCCAAATATTCTCCTTTCGATGGAAGGAAAAATGTTCAGTAGTATTCCTTCAAGAAACCCACTACAAACACAACAAGTATCCTAACCTTTCCTTTTCTAAATTCCCAACATGGTATCACTGTGGTGCTAATGGTGCAGCCTCTAGGGGAGTCACCATTGGTTTTCGCAGAGGTATCCCCTTCACATACTTAAATCACATTCAGGACCCAGATGGTCGCTACATTATCCTGAAAGGCCAAATAGGCCAGATGCTCTATACTTTTGTTAACGCCTATGCTCCCAATGCTGACCAACCTCGATGGATTGCTGAACTCCTCTCCTTAGTGGAGATTCACAGGGAAGGTATCCTTATTTTGGCAGAAGATCTAAATCTAGCCCTTAATCCCTTGATGGATACCTCCTCAAAAAAGTCTGCCCTATCATCTAGGGCGATCCGCGCTACTCTGGCTAGATTGTTCAACCTAGGGCTTGTTGATATATGGAGATGCTTGAATCCTAATGTCATTGATTACTCTTTTTTTTTTCCTCAGCTAACAATTCTTATAGCAGAATTGACTATATACTAATGTCGAATTAGCATCTACAACTCTGTTCCTCAGCACAAATAGGGGCTATGACGCTCTCTGACCACTCACCCATCTTCTGCACCCTCCGCCATCCCTCGGGATCAGGTAAGAAATCTTGCTGGAGGTTCAATGAGTCCATTCTGATTAATGATATACACAAAAATCGTATATCATCTCTCCGGAAAGAATATTTCTCCATCAACCAAACCCCCTCCACCTCCCCTAATGTTTTGTGGGATGCACACAAAGCCTACATAAGAAGCCAATTAATTAGTCTAGGCTCCTTTATAAAAAGAGAATCTGAAAAAAGCTAAACTCCCTCCTTTCTATTGGCCAAAATGTTAGCTAACAGGCTACAACAGTTTCTCCCATCTCTAGTTCACCCAGACCAGGTAGGATTTGTAAAAGGGAGCGAGGGGAAAGACAATGTAATGAAAATTCTGAATGCTTTATATTTTTCATCCCATAAGGCGGTCCCATTAGTCATGCTTGGCACAGATGCCAAAAAAGCTTTTGACAGAATTGACTGGTCATATATCAACCTTACCCTTGCTAGGTTTAATATCCCGGAACAATTCTCTAACGCAGTTACGGCTATGTACCACTCTTCTTCGGCATCTGTGTCAGTAAATGGCATTTTATCCCCTGGTTTTTGCATTAAAAATGGCACTAGACAGGGCTGCTCCCTATCTCCCCTCATCTTTATACTGGTCATGGAAAAGTTACTGCAGGCATTAAGACAACAAAAAAATATTATGGGCCTTCGGGTTGGGGACAAGGAAATCAAACTGGCAGCCTTTGCCGATGACCTTTTGATCCTTACAGCTAACCCGAAAAAATCCCTCCCAGCCATCCTATCCTTACTAGAACTATTTGGCTCCCTATCTAATTTTAAAGTCAATCCTGCTAAATCCCAACTCCTCCACAGAGGCTTCCCCCTGTCAACTCTCAAGTCCCTCCAATCCCAGTCTCCATTTAATTGGTCCACACAACAGCTAACTTACCTTGGCATGAAACTTTCCCCTAACACTGCAGACTTATACAAACTCAACTATCTACCACTCCTACACTCCATGATCTCTCAGATGGACTCATTGGACCTCCCATACCTCTCATGGTTTGGCAGGAAAAACATGGTTTCCACGTTGGTCTCGCCCAGATTGACTTACGTAATGCAAACCCTCCCAATTAAAATACCGAAATCCTTTTTTATTAAGCAGTTCGTAAGTTCGTCTGGAAAGGAAGGCATTCTAGAATCTCCTTCGACACTCTTACCAAGCCTAAACGACTGGGAGGAATTGGTCTTCCTGATCCAGAAATGTATATGAGAGCCATACATCTAGCCAGAGTAGTGGACTGGATTAGATCTCCCCCACATAAAGCTTGGGTCCACATGGAAAAAATCTTCCTCCCTTCTTCTCCCCGAGCCCTCTTATTATCAGGCAAACCCTTCCCATTACCTCAACAAATTCCGAATCCCATTATACGGAGCACTTTATCAGACTGGGAATGGTTCTCCTCATACAATAAAATATTAACTACTCCCTCACCTCTCCTCACCTTAAGGGACATAGTAGACTTAGCCCCTACAGCTTTGAAAGAGATGTGTCCAATTAGACTCTCAACTATACCTATATCAGAACTACTAAACAAAAGGTTGTATTAAACCCCTGCCAAACCTCCTTGAAGGCCTGGGGAAATCCATGGTTCTTACCTTCATACAAAATTTCCTCAACTCTGAGGTCGCGTCTCTGCTTAAGGCATCTCCCTTACAACCCTTGTCTTCCTGGTTTGACACAACACTTGGTGCAAAACAACCCCCCCAAAGAGTCATCTCAACCCTATATAACCGATTAAAAACTCCCATATCTCTTATTAAACCAGCAATAATTGGAACCTGGGAGAAAGACCTGGGCCGTTCTCTGTCTCCTTCAGAGATCTCGACGGTCCTTAAGACCCCTCACAAAATATCTAGATGTATACGAATTCAAGAGAATGGTTATAAAATTCTGATGAGATGGTACAAAACACCAGAACAAATCTCTCTATACTTCCCTAGCAGTTCTGACCTATGCTGGAGATGTAAGTCCTCCAAAGGCTCTTTCTTCCACATTTGGTGGAAATGTCAGTCCATTAATGATTGGAGGAGTGGCATAATAAAAAAATTCAACCATATCTGTCAAACCACTCTCTCCTGTTTCCCAGACCTAACCCTCCTCAACCTAGGCCTAAAAGGTCTAAACAAACGATGTAGATCATTATTTCTCATACTGCTTGCTGCAGCCAGAATCCTGGTAGTGTGAACCGAGAGCAAGGCAGGTGATTTGACTCCGCCACCAGAAAAGAGTGCGTACGCAGAAGTCAAGATTAAGAAAATTACATTTACTATAAATTAATAAAAGCAGGTTAACAGTGAAGTTACAGAGGTAATGTGTGCTGTCCGTTTCCGTTGTTCCGTTCCGCATGTCCGAAAAAATATAAAACTTGTCCTATTCTTTTCCGCAAAAATCGGATCCTGGAGCAATACAAAGTCAATGGATCCGCAAAAAAGGAAGACATTCGTATGTCATTACGTATGTCATCTGTTTTATGCGGATTCCGTTCCTGGAAATTAAATGGCACCTGAGGTAACACATAACTAGACTTTTATTCACTTTTTTTTTTTCAATTTTTTTTTCAAAGAAATCCAAACAACTTTATTTGCTTATTGAAATTTATACATGTTTCTGTTTTTTGCGGATCCGCAAAAAACGAATGACATATGGATGACATACGGAAACATTTTCAGAAACAACGGATCCGCAAAAAACGGACCGAAAATCGGGATATAGAAAAATACTGACGTGTGAATGTAGCCTAAGACTGGTATATTAAATTCCAGTTTTGATAAATTTGTATGTTGTTGTGTCTCTTTATTTATATTTAAATACTGTTTCTATTTTTATGTTTTGTTTAGTTTTTTTTTTACATTTTTGTCCTACACTGACCTTAGGGACTTTAACTTTCTAGCAATATGCCTGCACACATCTGGATGCCAGCTTGTTGTGCCAGCATGTCAGATTGATCACAGCATTGATGAGGTTAATGGCTAGGATCAAAGTTTTCAGCCTTCTTCTGCTACTGATCTCATAGTTGCCATAACAGCACCCATGAGATCATCATGACAGTCAACCATGATATCTATTTTGTCAGCAAGTGGCAAAGACCTATTTCAAGCCAAAAATGAAAATGTGATACTGCTCCTGAATCATTATGTGCAGTCACTGCAGTTGTGGGGATATTATTAGTTGTCTAGTAACTGCCATTGTCCCCATCTTGATGTCTCATGGGTGTAATTCCTCTGACTTCATCCATCGTAGTCCTCTCTTTCCTTAGTTCTGAGAGTCATTCACAATAAGAGAACCTCCTCCACTCAATAACCATGCAGACAAAAGCTTGATTGACTGTGAAGTGTGAAACATAACTTGTGATTAGTAGCAAAACATGTTAGAATCCTATAATGTATTGCTACAGGTTGAAAAACAAGGAATGTTGGGAAGTATATATCAATATCAATACTTGAGGTAGTAACTTCTCCAATATACTGTCAACCTATGGTCTTAGGTAGAGAGTGGAGATGAGCAAATTTTTCAAAAATTCGATTCGCCGGTTCGCCTAATTTTTTCGGAAACATTTGCTTCAATCTGAATAAATTCCCGGCAAATTACGTAAAAAAATGGCTATTTCCTGGCTGCAGATAGCCTTTCTAGTGGTGTAGAACACTGTGCCTTGCAGTAACACGCATAGGGAGTCTGCTTTGGTAGTGAAATAATACCGTGAGTCCGTATGACATGCAGATGACAGGTGTCGCTCTTAGAATCACTGCACACTTCACTTATTTGGGCAGCCACTGGGCCAAAAATGGCCAGATAACTGAAGTATCAACTCAGCCTTACAGGTCGATGTTAGCGTCAAGAAGAAGCGCACTCCTTTCACACCCTCGTCAGCTGATTCCACATAGATGTCTACAGAACCTTTTCTATTAAACGCTTATACAAGTCGAGCCCCCGCTGACAGAGTGGAGAGGGTGTCAGCATTAAGTTTCTGTTGACGTCACTGATTAATTTGCCTTTCCTCTGATCTGTCAGAACAATAACCTACAAAACACGGATCCTGTATGTGGAGCATATGCCTTCACTCGGTCAGCATTTGCTCAATAATCCATCAGTATTGCTAATGCCAAAAAACACAGGAGTGGATCTAAAGCAGAGATGACACGTGAATGAAATATTTGCATGTCTTCTCTGTTTTGTACCCACTCCTGCTTTTGGCTACCAAATCATAAGCCAATTCTGATGGCACAATACAGGACTTACAGCTGCTACACAAACAGGATCCGTTGTGCGTCTCATTTTTCCTTTCTTCTGACAGATCAGAAGAAAGGTCAAATAAATGATGATGTCAGCCAGGCCGAAAGCCAAAATAGTGGACCAGTCATGAAGTGGGGAGGGTGGGAACAACATGAGAATGACATAGTGGTGAGGTGGAAGCAGCATGAGGAGACCACAGAGTGGCCCAATGACAGAGTCTGGAGGTGGCGGCATTAGCAGCATCATCAGGAGGATACCACAGAGTGCCAAGGTGACATAGTGTGGAGATGGCAGCAGCAAGATAACACAGAGTGGCAGGGTGACAACGTGTGAAGATGGCAGTAGCAGCATCAGGCGACCACAAAGTGGCAAGATGACAGTGTGAAGATGGCAGCAGCACCATCAGCATCGGGAGAACACAGAGTGGCAAGGTAACATAGTGTGGAGATGGCAGCAGCAGCAGCATCATCAGACCATAGAGAGGCAAGGTGAAATAATGTGGATATGGCGGCAGCAGGAAGATACCACAGAGTGGCAAGGTGACATAATATGGATATGGCAGTAGCAGAAGTATACTGCAGAGTGGCAAGGTGACATAATGTGGATATGGCAGCAGCAGTAGCAGGAGGAGGACACCACAGAGTGGCAAGGTGACATAATGTGGATATGGCAGCAGCATCATCAGACCACACAGTGGCAAGGTGACATAATGTGGATATGGCAGCAGCAGTGGTAGAAAGAGGATACCACAGAGTGGAAAGGTGACATAATGTAAATATGGCAGCAGCAGTAGTAGCCGGAGGATACCACAAAGTGGCAAGGTGACAAAATGTGGATATGGCAGCATCATCATCAGACCACAGAGTGGCAAGGTGACGTAATGTGGATATGGCAGCAGCGGTAGCAGCAGGAGGATACCACAGAGTGGCAAGGTGACATAATGTGGATATGGCAGCAGCAGTATCAGCAGGAGAATACCACAGAGTGGCAAGGTGACATAATGTGGATATGGCAGTAGCAGTAGCAGCAGGAGGATACCGCAGAGCGGAAAGGTGACATAATGTGGATATAGCAGCAGGCTCTAAAATAGTCCTGGAAAGGGCTAGAGGGCTGCAAAAGGCATCAAAATGTGCTTAAGAGCATGGCAACTGTTCTGCAAACAAATATGGATAGGGAAATGACTTAAAGAGGACCTTTCACCAGAATAAAACATCTAAACTAAGTATACAGACATGTAGAGCGGCGCCCAGGGATCTCCCGGCACTTACTGTTATACCTGGGCGCCGCTCCGTTCGCCCGGTATATCCTCCGGTATCTTCATATGTTAGGCTCCACCCAGGGGAACCTGACGGCGTCTCATTCTCCTATGCTGTAGCACTGGCCAATCGAAGCGCTCAGCTTATAGCCTGAGAGTTTTTTTTTTTCTCTCTAACTATGAAAATACCGGAGGCTATACCGGGAGAACGGAGAGGCGCCCAGGTATAACAGTAAGTGCAGGGGGATCCCTGGGCGCCGCTCTACATGTCTGTATAGTTAGTTTAGATGTTTTATTCTGGTGAAAGGTCCTCTTTAAAATAACATAAAATACAGAAAAATTTAAAATAACAATCTGGATCTAGGAGTAGGAGGTTGAGGAGGCGGTGGATGGGTGGATGTGGCAGTGTAGGTTGATGTGGCGGTGTAGGTGGAAGCGGCGGTGAAGGAGGAATAGGTAGCCAACACTGATTTGTGTTATTATTTTTTTTTAAATTGGGATATCCCCAAAAATATTGGGACATATAGCAAAATAATACAAATAATAAGTGCACTTTAGTACAAGAATGGATGGTTGAGGCTGGTATAAATGTCTATTCTGAACAAGGTACGGACAAGTCCTGTGGGATCCATGCCTGGTTCATTTTAATAAACGTAAGCTTGTCCACATTGGCTGCGGCCTGTGATAATGCTCTCTGCCGTGCTAAACACACGTTCACACTAAACACTGGCTGCAGGGCAGGTCAGAACCTCCAAGGCTGACAAAGCTTTTCCACATTTTGGCCATGCTAACCCTGCCTTTTCAGGTGCTGGCGGTGCCCCAGCTGCGTTGGCGGCCTCTTCCTCCTCCTCTGCCTTGGCCTTGTGCTTCCACTGTGTTCCCGCTGTCAGGTGGGAATGCCATCATCAGCGTGCGCTTGTAGTCGCACATCTTCCGATCAGTAACAGATGTTTTCACTAAATTTTGATCCCTGTCAGCAATGCAGAGCAGGGGTTCATTCACGGCAAAAGGGGGTTCATGTCACCCAGCAATAGAACAGAGGATTGTGAGAGAACGAGGCCCATGTCACCCAGGCACAGCAGGGGTTCATTCACGGCAAAAGTGGGTGCATGTCACCCAGCAATAGAACAGAGGATTTTGAGAGATTTAGGCCCATGTCACCCAGGCACAGCAGAGTTCATTCACGGCAAAAAGGGGTTCATATCACCCAGCAATAGAACAGAGGATTTTGAGAGATTTAGGCCCATGTCACCCAGGCACAGCAGGGGTTCATTCACGGCAAAAGAGGGTTCTTGTCACCCAGCAATAAAACAGAGGATTTTGAGAGACTTAGGCCCCTGTCACCCAGGCACAGCAGGGGTTCATTCACGGCAAAAGGGGGTTCATGTCACCCAGCAATACAACAGAGGATTTTGAGAGATTTAGGCCCCTGTCACCCAGGCACAGTAGGGGTTCATTCACGGCAAAAGGTGGTTCATGTCACCCAGCAATAGAACAGACGATTTTTTTCAATTTAGGGCACTAAAATTGGCACTTTTTTGCATTAAAATGGTTCTAAAATAGTCCTTGAAAAGGCTAGAGGGATGTAAAAGGCAGTAAAATGTGCTTAAGAGCATGGCAACTGCTCTGCAAACAAATGTGGATAGGGAAATAACATAAAATAAAATAAAATAACTAAAAATTGCTGATTATTAACCTGCAACTCAGAGAAGGAGGTGGATATGGAGTCGGAGGTTGATGAGGCAGTGAATGTGGTCTTGTAGGTGGAGGAAGAGGTAGCCAACAATGTTTTGTTTTTGTTTTTTATTGGGGTAGGTAGCCCCCAAAATATTGGGACAAATAAAAAAAAGAAAACAAAGAATCATTGCACTTGACTTAAATACAAGAATGTATGTTTGATGGTGGTATAAATGTCTATTCTGTACAAGGTACAGACAAGTCTTGTGGAATCCAAGCCTGGTTCATTTTAATGAACGTGAGCTTGTCCACGTTGGCTGTGGACAGGCGGCTGCGCTTGTCTATGATGATGCCCCCTGCCGTGCTAAACACACGTTCAGATAATACACTGGCTGCAGGGCAGGCCAGCAACTCCAAGGCGTAAAGGGCAAGCTCAGGCCATGTGCCCAATTTGGAGACCCAGAAGTTGAAGGGGGCAGACCCGTCATTCAGTACGTGTAGGCGTGTGCACACATACTGCTCCACCATGTTGGTGAAATGCTGCCTCCTGCTAAGACCTTCCATATCAGCTGGTGGTGCTGGTTGTTGTGACGTGCTGACAAAGCTTTTCCACATTTTGGCCATGCTAACCCTGCCTTCTGAGGTGCTGGCGGTGCCCCAGCTGCGTTGGCGACCTCTTCCTCGTCCTCTGCTGTCGCCTTGTGCTTCCACTGTGCCCCTGCTGTCAGGTGGGAATGCCACCAGCAGTGCGTCTACCAGCGTGCGTTTGTACTCGCGCATCTTACGATCACGCTCCAGTGATGGAATTAAGGATAGTATATTGTCCTTGTAACGGGGATCCAGCATCGTGGCCACCCAGTAATCAGCACAAGTTAGAATGTGTGCAACTCGGCGGTCGTTGCGGAGACACTGCAGCATGTAATCGCTCATGTGTGCCAGGCTGCACAGAGGCAACGAAAAGCTGTCCTCTGTGGGAGGTGTATCGTCTGTGTCCTCTGTATCCCCTCATCCACGCAACAGTGATGGCCATGAGCTGGTCTGGGTGCCACCCTGCTGTGAACATGGTTCCTCCTCCTGCATCTTCTCCTCCCCATCCTCCACTTCCTCATCCTCCAGAACTGTGCTCTGGCTGGACAATTGTGTACCTTGGGTTTGTGGGTGCAGGAACCCACCCTCGGAGCCACTTGGGAATGACTGGCTAGAAACCCTACGAAATGATCCCTCTTCCTCCTCCTCCTCCTGTGCCACATCCTCTTCCATTATCGCCATGAGCGTTTTTTCAAGGAGGCATAGAATTGAGATAGTAACGCTGAGAACGGCGTTATCGGCACTGACCATGTTGGTGGAGTACTCGAAAAAGCGCAACCAGGAACATAGGTCTTGCATGGAGGCCCAGTCATTGGTGGTGAAGTGGTGGTGTTCCGCCGAGCGACACACCCGTGCGTGCTGCAGCTGAAACTCCACTATCGCCTGCTGCTGCTCGCACAGTCTGGCTAGCATGTGCAAAGTGGAGTTCCACCTTGTGGGCACGTCGTATATGTGAGCGGAAAGGCCGAAGTTACGCTGCAGCGCTGATAGGCGAGCAGCAGCAGGGTGAGAACGCTGAAAGCGAGCACAGACGGCCCGCACTTTATGCAGCAGCTCTGACATGTCGAGGTAATTTTTAAGGAATCTCTGCACCATCAAATTCAGCACATGCGCCAGGCAAGGGATGTGCGTCAAACCGGCTAGACCCAGAGCTGCTACGAGATTTTGTCCATTATCGCAAACCACCAGGCCGGGCTTGAGGTTGACTGGAACAAACTACTCATCGGTCTGTTGTTCAAGGCCCATCCACAGATCCTGCGTGGCTTGGGGTTTGTCCCCCAAACAGATAAGTTTTAAAACTGCCTGCTGTCGTTTACCCCTGGCTGTGCTGAAGGTGGGGTGAAGGTGTTATGCTGACCGGATGAGGAGCTGGTAGAGGATGAGAAAGCAGAGTAGGAGGAGGAAGCAACAGGAGGCAAACTGAAACGCCCTGCAATCCTCGGTGGTGGAAGGACATGCGCCAATCTGCTATCCGCCTCAGGCCCAGCCGCCACTGCATTTACCCAGTGTGCTGTTATGGAGATATAACGGCCCTGACTGTGTTTACTGGTCCACGTATCCGTAGTCAAGTGCACCTTGCCACAGATGGCGTTGCGCAATGCACACCTGATTTTGTCCCCTACTTGGTTATGAAGGGAAGGGATGTCTCGCCTTGAAAAGTAGTGGCGACTGGGCACGACGTACTGTGGGACAGGCATAAGGCCTTTAAAACTATCCGTCTCCACCAGACGGAATGACAGCATTTCAAAGGCAAGTAAATTAGAAATGCTGGCATTCAGGGCTAGGGATCGCAGGTGGGTAGGGGGGTACTTCCTCTTCCTCTTCAGCGTTTGGGATATGGAGGGCTGAACGCTTCCGTGGGACATTGTAGAGATGCTTGGTGACCCAGGTGTTGGTGTTGCTGGCAGATCCTCTGTTTGCGGAGTGCCAGGTGGCACTGTCACTCCAGAGATGGATGAAGAGGCCGCGACTGCAGCAGAAGAGGAAGCAGGAGGAGCCAGAGACCTTTTTTTAGGTGTTTCCTCCACTGCAGCTCGTGCTTTGCACTTAAATGCCTGGTCATGCAGGTTGTGCTCAGGTTGAGAACGTTTATGCCTCGCTTCAGGCTCTGATTGCACAGCGTGCAAACCACTCGTGTATTTTCGTCAGCACATTGTCTGAAGTACTGCCACGCCAGGGAACTCCTTGGAGCTGGCTTTGGTGTGCTCGGTCCCTTGCTGCGGTGGGCAGTAGGAGTCGTACTGTAGAGAGGACGGCCGCTCCGCTTTTGCACCCTGCTCCTTCTTCTGCTGTGCTGGTGGCTCTGTGCAACCACCGCCTCTTCCTCCGAACTACATCGGTCGCATGACCTTGATTCCATGTGGGGTCGAGGACTTCATCGTCCTCCACATCATCTTCCACCCAGTGTTCACCCATGACTTCCTTGTCAGTCTGCACACTTTCGAAAGCCCCAGCAGTTGGCACCTGTGTTTCGTCATCATCCGAGACGTGCTGCGATGGTCCTCCCATGTACTCATCTTGAAAAACAAGTGGTTGGGCATGGGTGAACTCAATCTCTTCAACTTCTGGGGCAGGGCTAGGTGGATGGCCCTGGGAAACCCTGCTAACAGAGTCATCAAAAAGCAGAAAAGACTGCTGAATGACTTGGGGCTCAGACTGCTTGGCTGATTTGCAAGGGGGTGAGGTGAAAGACTGATGGACATCGGCTGCAGGTGCCAACTGTGGTCTTTCAGCAGGAGACTGGGTGGGAGACAATGTGAAGGAACTGGATCCACTGTCAGCAACCCAATCTACTATTGCCTGTACTTGTTCAGGCCTCACCATTCGTAGAGCAGCATTAGGCCCGACCAAATACCGCTGCAGGTTTTGTCGCCTACTCGCACCTGAGTAAGGGGATTCACTTGTGCGTGTAGCTGGCACAGATCGACCACGTCCTCTCCCTGCAACAGGAGCTCCACAAGCAGCACCACAATCTGGGCCACCTCCCTTATTTGACGCTCTCCTCATATTTTTTTTTATTTAGGATCTTGCTCTAAATGGGTGTTTAATTAATAGTAGAATAGAACGACAGTATGTAAAGGGTGTATCTCACACGGCCTGAACCAGACTAGGCCTCAATTAAAGATTTCTTTGCACAAAAAGGCTGTATTTCAAATGGCTGTATTTCAAATGCCTAATTCAAACCCCTGTATGTGTAGTGTCCCACTAGGTAGGCGTGGGCACTACACAAGGGTCAATTGGTTAGCGTGTTACTCCTACTCACCAGGGGACAATGATCTTATACTTAACTATGCATTTAATGTATTTTCTAATGTGTTTTTATATGCAATGTTCCCCTGTGTTAATGCCTAGCAGGCCTAGTTGGGTGTAGTTAGACATCCCAGACACTAGAGGGAGATAGGGAGCCCCTAGTATAAATGTCCAGGCCCAGACAGGGAGGAGGAGTTCATAGTCAGGAGTCTGTGGAGACAGAAGTGAGAAGGCACCAGCCAGAGATATGCTGAGGGCCTCCTCCTGACATGCAGCTTGATAGCCCTGGCTGCTAGCTATGACCAGGAGGCTAGTGAAGAACCCTAGCCTGCCTGTAGTCCAAGTGAGCCTCAGTTAGCTCAGAAGTCACCCCAGTAGTAGGACAGGACCTCCTGGGAGAAACCTGCAGTTACCCTCAAGCCAAGTAAGAATATTACCAGTCAGATAAGTACCCTGATGAGCAGAGGATCTATAAAGCAAAGCAAGTGCCAATACTGGAGGAAGATTATTTGAACCAGGGATTTAAGCCAGCATTTAGGCATCCGGGCCTTGGGATTGAAACCAGACAGGAGTTCTAAAGAACAGTGTACACTATTTCTGAGGACAAGGTACAACCTGATTCTGAGTGTGTTGTTGATTGCCCTCCATGTATCTTGCATGATTAATACCTGCCATCTTGTGAAATAAGCCTGCTTGTGAAGCATTCGATATAAGGGACTGCATTACCATCTTGATGTATAAAGTTGGACTGTTTTAAGTAAAGCAACGTTTGGTTCACTATACCACCTGTGTACCTCACTTATTGCTGCTGAAACTGGTGTGCCACCGTTACAGGCACTGGCGTCACGAAACTCAAAAGGGACCTTGCTTCAGGCACTCTAAACACCTGCAACATCCAGGCCACCTCACACATCATCAGGCCAGGTCTCTACATACCGAGTGTGCCCCAGAGGAACTTGTGTCTACCTCTCCTTCACTGCCGCATGCCTGCCCAGGGTTCTCCTTCCAACAGTGAGTAACCCTCGATTTCCCATAACCGTGACCTCACTTCGCAATACCCTGCAGGTCTGGCGTGCTGCATATGTATAGGGGGGATCACACATGCCCTGAACCAGTGTAGGCCTGAAGTAAATATATCATTGCACAAAATGGCTGTATTTCAAATGGCTGTATTTCAAATGCCTAATTCAAACCCCTGTATGTAGAGGGGGATCACAAACGCTCTGAACCAGTGTAGGCCTGAAGTATATTGTCACGGCGGGGCGTGAGGAAAACCCCCCGCCGTGTAATGGCGGTGGCTGCTAGCCAGGTAGCAAGGGAAACAATATAATAAATAAGGGTGACTCACACAGACTAAGACATTCAGCCAGGGAGCAGAGCTCCTACACAGACTGACAAAATCAAACTGACCACAGGCTCCAACACACCAACATATAAGGAGGCCTGAGGTCACACCCACCACACCTAGCAAACACAACTTAACCCCGTGCACACCAAACGGAGAAATTGCACACATACAAACACACGTTGCCAGAGGCAACCGCATGCATTGACAGCGAGCCGCCTAGCAACAAGCTCAGGCTGCTGCACTGCCAACAACACCATGTTGCCAGCGGCAACCGAACGTGAGGCTACCAACTAACAGCCCTCACCTGTGGTAAACAACTAAACCTGGCCGCTGGCAACTGCATGCGGCTCTAAGAGTCACGACCATGACCATAGTCGTGACACTCCCACCCCTCAAAGCCCCCCCAACAAAAAAAGGGGAAGTTGGTGGGGCACAACAAACAATGGGAGGGGGGTGGGGAATGAAAGGTCAGTTTCAGCATATCCCTCCAAGACTGCCGCCAGCAAGCCAAGACCATCACCTAGGTTCCTGGCCGTGAGCCAGCTAAGCAGTCTGAAAGGCATACTGGACACCGCGTCCGACTCAGTAAACGCTCCCACTCCAGGTCGCTGCCAGCAGCCACTCCCCAACCAGCACACCACCGGAACACCAAAGGAATGCTGCCAGCAGACGACCAGAGATAGGAACATAGAGAGGGACGAGGGGGCACCAACACAGACAACGGTATAACCGAATGGTGGGGAAAAAGCCACTCACCGTGCCGTTAACGGTGAACCCCCATAACGCTCTACCTCCGGAGAACGCACATGCACACCAAACAGATAGCGATACATGCTGCACCCTCTTTCGAAGTCGGGAGACTGCGGAGCCATTATTTGTTATAATGTCACGGCGAGGCGTGGGGAAAACCCCCCGCCGTGCAATGGCGGTGGCTGCTAGCCAGGTAGCAAGGGAAACAATATAATAAATAAGGGTGACTCACACAGACTAAGATATTCAGCCAGGGAGCAGAGCTCCTACACAGACTGACAAAATCAAACTGACCACAGGCTCCAACACACCAACATATAAGGAGGCCTGAGGTCACACCCACCACACCTACTAAACACAACTTAACCCCGTGCACACCAAACGGAGAAAGTGCACACATACAAACACACGTTGCCAGAGGCAACCGCATGCATTGACAGCGAGCCGCCTAGCAACAAGCCCAGGCTCCTGCACTGCCAACAACACCATGTTGCCAGGTTGCACAGCCCTTACCTGTGGTAAACAACCAAACCTGGCCGCTGGCAACTGCATGCGGCTCTAAGAGTCACGACCATGACCATAGTCGTGACATATATATATCTTTGCACAAAAAAATCAGTATTTCAAATGGTGCATTATCCTGCTGGAAGTAGCCATCAGAGGATGGATACATGTTCTCATTCTGTTTACGCCAAATTCGGACTCTACCATTTGAATGTCTCCACAGAAATCGAGACTTATCAGACCAGGCAACATTTTTCCAGTCTTCAACAGTCCAATTTTGGTGAGCTCGTGCAAATTGTAGCCTCTTTTTCCTATTTGTAGTGGAGATGAGTGGTACCCGGTGGGGTCTTCTGCTGTTGTAGCCCATCCGCCTCAAGGTTGTGCGTGTTGTGGCTTCACAAATGCTTTGCTGCATACCTCGGTTGTAACGAGTGGTTATTTCAGTCAACGTTGCTCTTCTATCAGCTTGAATCAGTCGGCCCATTCTCCTCTGACCTCTAGCATCCACAAGGCATTTTTGCTCACAGGACTGCCGCATACTGGATGTTTTTCCCTTTTCACACCATTCTTTGTAAACCCTAGAAATGGTTGTGCGTGAAAATCCCAGTAACTGAGCAGATTGTGAAATACTCAGACCGGCCCGTCTGGCACCAACAACCATGCCACGCTCAAAATTGCTTAAATCACCTTTCTTTCCCATTCTGACATTCAGTTTGGAGTTCAGGAGATTGTCTTGACCAGGACCACACCCCTAAATGCATTGAAGCAACTGCCTTGTGATTGGTTGACTAGATAATTGCATTAATGAGAAATAGAACAGGTGTTCCTAATAATTCTTTAGGTGAGTGTATAAACCTGTAATTTCACATGTGCTGATGCTGCAAGGCCTGAAAATAGTGTTTTTTGTCAAAAGAGTGTGTTTTTCAAACCCCAGAAATTGATGGGTGTATTTCTACCTTAAATTGCACACTGACTAATACAGATGTTGTAGATTGCCAAAAATGTCTTTTTTTGCTAACAGAATATGAAAGCTGTATACATTAAACTTGAATTTAACACTTGCAGATCTGGAAAATACTTTTTTTTTTTTTAAAAATGGTGTGTTTTTCAAACCCCAGAAAATTATGGGTGTATTTCTACCTTAAATTGCACACGACAGTATTTTGCTTTCAGTATACTGGATGTTTTTTGAGTTCAGTATGCGGAACATATACTGAACCATTTATTTCAATGGTTCAGCAAAAAATACTGAAGTGTCTCTGTGTGCATTCCGTTTCCGTATTTCCGTACCGTGAAAAGATAGAACATGTCCTATTCTTGTCCGCAAATCACGGTGCTTGGCTCTATACAAGTCAATGGGTCCGCAAAAATAACGAAATACATACGGAATGTAACCGTATGTCATCCGTATGTCTTCCGTTTTTGCAGAAACACATTTTCTTCAGCTTTAAGGCCAGCCCACTTTTGCCATGTGCTTCTTGTTGATCAATATTGGCCAAGCACATGACCTGGAAATCCCCTGAGGGCCTAGAGGAGCTTTGAATGCAAACTTTGAACATGGATGTTGAAAAGCTGATATCACTCATTCAAGAGAGACCTCAAATTTGGGACAGTCGCAGTGATGGGTACCAGGACCGTGTAGCCAAGGAGAGGGCATGGGATGAGGTGGCGCAAGTTATGCAGTCGAGCCAGTGGGAGAAGGCAAATTCAAAGAAAGCCATGAGTTAGGTAAGACTATCCATGTGTAATGTGTTTTTATGCAAAAGTATATTTTAATGTATATATATATATATATATATATATATATATATATATATATGTACGTATATTTGATGCATCAACATAGCTATAGGGCCCTTGAAAATGAGTGTTGGTCATGCTGGGAGTCTGCAGCGCAGCTCCCAGCCTCACCTCCCAGCACTGCTGTGGGTAACATAGCATTATATTGATTTAGTAATGCTAGATTAACAGTTTTACAGTTTATTGAATAGATTGGCTAACATCGCCAGCATTATCTCAGTGTTTTTCCAATACATAGCAGAGCTGTAAAGGCTTACTTAGCATACAAAAATACTAAAATGCTATGTCCACCATTTTGCATTGATGGTAGTTCAGGCCGGGTGCCGCACTGCACACTCACAGCATGATCAACAGTCATCTGCAATGTCACATTAGAGAAGCAGGCCTATGGTGTAATTAGCTGCAGAACTATGAACGACAATATCCAGGGTGGTATACATTGATATTTAAAATATCGCTCTCCCTCAGTACCTGTTTGGATCTAAGCCTTGTATCATTTATTAATGTTGTATAAGTTACTGTCGTTTATGTAATACAGTAATCACTGTAGCCTTCAATGTAGACAGCATCTCAGTGATATATCAGGTACTTCAATATTATGTTTATATTCTAGCATTAAACATTTACCGGTACATGCTTCCAAAGTATCTAAAGGTCAGCACCCCATTTTGTTAGCACAAATACAGGGCCAGTGTAGTTTGGAATATTAAGAAGCAAGGTAATATTTTAGTAAGAACTATGTATTTATATATTTATTGTGTGAAATGTTTTGTTTTTACAGTTAAAAAAGTTAAGACCAGATGGCATTAATCTCGGGACCAATACCGCCGAGAATTGGTGTGATCAAAGGGGCATAGCGGTGATGGTGGTCTTCGGAAAAAACCATACATGTATACCCGACAGCTCCAATTTTTGTGTCCAGTTTTGGAATTAAGGCCGTAAGTATATGCTACCTTGGTTTTGACGGAATGTTGTATATATATATATATATATATATATATATATATATCGGAAAACCAGACAGCACTCCAGGTAAAAAACAAGTGGTTGTTTATTCACCCATGTGGTAAGGCAACGTTTCAGCTCATACAAAGAGCCTTTTTCAAGCCCTTTTTGTTTTGTGAGCTGAAACGTTGCCTTACCACATGGGTGAATAAACAACCACAGTTTTTTTACTTGGAGTGCTGTCCGGTTTTCCTATCTATTTTATGGGGTAAGCAGCTACACCCTTGAACCTAGCATCCGCTAGCTTTTTCTGTCCAGTGCCGCCATCGTGTTCCATTATATATATATGTATAGTAATCCTCATGCATTTGCAATTTCAGCACCATGGACAACCTTGATGAGGACGCTGACAATTCAAGTAGCTCCCAACAGGAGGAACAAGATGCTTCTGCCCAACATACCCCACGTCCTGACACTGGTGAGGAGGATGTAATCACACAGGACATAACACATTCCCAAATGCAGGGAGAAGCTTCGGGTGTGGAAGCTACTGGAGTGACGGCTTCCAGTC
This sequence comes from Bufo bufo, assembly GCF_905171765.1. NCBI lineage: Eukaryota > Metazoa > Chordata > Amphibia > Anura > Bufonidae > Bufo > Bufo bufo. The sequence goes on from NC_053391.1 coordinate 442,978,905, forward strand.
CAGAAGCCCAGCCCAGGCCACGTCGCCGAAGAAGGGAGGCTACTACAAATCCTTCTTCTCAACCTGATACACGAGCACTGGTTGATGGCCAGGTGCTCAACTATTTGACTGAGAGAAGAAGGAAAGGGAAAGAGGAGAGAATGCTAGGTGGACTAGCTCCCCTCATCCAAGGCTGGCCCCAAGAGAAAACTACCATGTTTATGGTCATGATGACCTCAGTAGCTTCTACCATGGAATCAAAACCAGACACTCTAGAGCTCCTTAGGTTTATAAATGCCATGAAGGAGAGGGTATATGCAAGGTCTCTTGAGCCACAACAAGGACCCAGCATGCCACAAATGGCCATCCGCCCCACCAATGTTCCTATGGGCATGTCTTCACAGGAACAACATACTAATTTTTGGCCTTAATACTCCAGCCAAAGCTCTAATAACCAACAACAGACGAATGTTCAAGGCAATGTTGGTGTAATTCGAACCGTTACTGGCCCTTTCACAAGAGAGCTTTTTGACATATGAATTGTGTTTATTGTGTGTAATAACTTTCATTTTACGGCTGATTATGAAGCCTTTATTGTTTTATTCAAAAATATAACAACTTTAAAAAAGGAATCTTGTGTGGAGCGTTTTATTTCAAACATGAAAATAGTATTATAAAAAATGTTGGCGAAAAAGTCAAGGGTCACAAATTACAATGCAAACACATAGTTAGATTTATTGACAAAGCATATGAATAGGAAAAAAAAAAAGGTCATCTATGTAATGTATAAACAATCATCAAACATATATGGTAGGCAACATCTTATTCACAATGAATGCCAATCCTTTTAAGGAGTCCAATCGGATACCATTGTAATGTGGAAGCCATGAAAACCTACGACAACAGAAAGGATAGATAATGTCAATAGTTAATACTCACAGTCATATAAACATGTTATTCTGGAGTAGCACTATTTTTGGAAAGTATTACGTATAAAGAGGTATTAGAAGGTTTATGTATCCAAAACATTAGACCATTTTGACTACAACACACCCCAGCCCGCAAGCCCACGTCAAGGGTCCTCTTTGTCTTGTGAGTCCCTACACTATCTAATATAATCCAAAAAAAAAAAAAAAAAATGCCTAGAAAAAAATAAAATAAATACAAAGCCCAGAGTCCAGATGACATCATTGACTGCCAAGAACTACGTCCATCTGCCACAGTAATGATCCCTCAGGGCTTGTAAAGTAGTCAGCATGGAGGTCTCGATATGCTATTCCTGCAGATACAGGTCGTCCATGACGAGTGTGATGCAAACCTCCAGATGAAGAAGAATTGGTCACAGACTCCTCTAAACCAGCATCTAAGGGAGCATCATGAATCCTGACGAAGTTATGCAGGATGACACAAGCTTGAATAACAAGGGTGGTATTGTCTGGCGACATCTGTAAGGATGACAGGAATACTCTCCACTTGTTGGTGAGTATTCCAAACGCACATTCTACATACCGACGGGCTCTAGTCAGCCGATAGTTAAATATGCATCGCCTGTCATCCAGATTGCGTCTGGGCAAGGGTCGCATGACATGTGGGGCCAAACCAAACCCTTCATCAGCCACTATTACAAATGGAGCCGGGGGACCTGCAGAACCTGGCAGCAATCTGGGCTCTGGGAGGGACAGTTGGTTGGCCTGAAGTCGCTCATTCAATCTGGAAGAACTGAAAATGCGCGCATCTGCAGTGCTCCCATAGGCCCCGATATCCACAATTATAAACTTATATGTACTGTCAGCTAAAGTCAACAGCACAATGGAAAAGTATTGCTTATAATTGTAGTCTCTTGACCCAGAGTGAGGTGGCTTCTTAACACGAATGTGTTTGCCATCCAGTGCCCCTATACAGTTTGGAAACTGCGCATCAAGATGAAAGCCCTCAGCAATTCGGATCCAATCCTAAGCTTTGGGCTTAGGCATCACCGCTTCCCGGAGTCGCTGCCAAATCACTTCACATGCTTGATGAACAATTCGAGAAATAGTTGAGACTCCCAGCAGGAACTCAACGAAATGCAGAGAAGTAAATTAATTCCCATTTGCAAGAAACCTAAAACAGAATAGAAAACAAAAATAAAATTAATCAGATGCCACCACAAGGGTCCAAAATAATATTGTTGTAAACTTAAACATGCTTAGTCGCCTAGATCAAATACATAGATTAGACCAGGCCTAGACAAACTGCAGCTATACAGCTGTTGTGAAACTACAAATACCATTCGACCCTGCTGGAGCCTGATAGCTGTAGGCAGACTGGCCATACTGGTCTTTGTGTATTTGCTACATCAGAAGACCGCAGTATGGACATCCCAGCATTACACATTTGTTGTTCAAAGGGAGCTGTCCAAACGTAAACGTTTGATTTTAATGTTTGCTACCGGCAACTAATCCAATTCTACTTTACAACTGTTTAAATAATGACCACACATATTCATACATAACATAGTTAACAATAACACTCTTCATATCAAGATTTCTTTAAACTAATTATGTAGATAATAATTGTAATAAATATACATACCTCAGCGTAACGATGAGCCGTTCCTCGGGAGAAATGCAGCGCCTCATATTTGTGTCCTGGCGGGTGAGGCCAGGGCGCAGTGACGCTAACAATATGTCAAAACTAGTCATAGACATACGACAAAACCCATGAAAAGTGCAAAAAAGTGTCACACATGTGGTATCTCCGTACTCAGGAGAAGTTGGGCAATGTGTTTTGGGGTGTCATTTTACATATACCCATGCTGGGTGAGAGAAATATCTTGGCAAAAGACAACTTTTCCCATTTTTTTATACAAAGTTGGCATTTGACCAAGATATTTATCTCACCAGCATGGGTATATGTAAAATGACACCCCAAAACACATTGCCCAACTTCTCCTGAGTACGGAGATACCACATGTGTGACACTTTTTTGCAGCCTAGGTGGGCAAAGGGGCCCACATTCCAAAGAGCACCTTTCGGATTTCACCGGCCATTTTTTACAGATTTTGATTTCAAACTACTTACCACACATTTGGGCCCCTAGAATGCCAGGGCATTATAACTACCCCACAAGTGACCCCATTTTGGAAAGAAGACACCCCAAGGTATTCCGTGAGGGGCATGGCGAGTTCCTAGAATTTTTTATTTTTTGTCACAAGTTAGCAGAAAATGATTATTTTTTTTATTTTTTATTTTTTTCTTACAAAGTCTCATATTCCACTAACTTGTGACAAAAAATAAAAACTTCCATGAACTCACTATGCCCATCAGCGAATACCTTGGGGTGTCTTCTTTTCAAAATGGGGTCACTTGTGAGGTAGTTATACTGCCCTGGGATTCTAGGGGCCCTAATGTGTGGTAAGTAGTTTGAAATCAAAATCTGTAAAAAATGGCCAGTGAAATCCGAAAGGTGCTCTTTGGAATGTGGGCCCCTTTGCCCACCTAGGCTGCAAAAAAGTGTCACACATCTGGTATCCTTGTACTCAGGAGAAGTTGGGCAATGTGTTTTGGGGTGTCATTTTACATATACCCATGCTGGGTGAGATAAATATCTTGGTCAAATGCCAACTTTGTATAAAAAAAATGGGAAAAGTTGTCTTTTGCCAAGATATTTCTCTCATCCAGCATGGGTATATGTAAAAAGACACCCCAAAACACATTGCCCAACTTCTCCTGAGTACGGGGATACCAGATGTGTGACACTTTTTTGCAGCCTAGGTGGGCAAAGGGGCCCACATTCCAAAGAGCACCTTTCGGATTTCACCGGCCATTTTTTACAGATTTTGATTTCAGACCACTTCTTACGCATTCGGCCCCTAAAATGCCAGGGCAGTATAACTACCCCACAAGTGACACTATTTTGAAAAGAAGACACCCCAAGGTATTTCGTGATGGGCATAGTGAGTTCACTATTTTTTGTCACAAGTTAGTGGAATATGAGACTTTGTAAGGGAAAAAAAATATATAAAAATCATCATATTCCGCTAACTTGTGACAAAAAATAAAAAATTCTAGGAAGTCGCCATGCCCCTCACGGAATACCTTGGGGTGTCTTCTTTCCAAAATGGGGTCACTTGTGGGGTAGTTATACTGCCCTGGCATTCTAGGGGCCCTAATGTGTGGTAAGTAGGTAAATGACCTGTGAAATCCGAAAGGTGCTCTTTGGAATGTGGGCCCCTTTGCCCACCTAGGCTGCAAAAAAGTGTCACACATGTGGTATCGCCGTATTCAGGAGAAGTTGGGCAATGTGTTTTGGGGTGTCTTTTTACATATACTCATGCTGGGTGAGAGAAATATCTGGATGCGCAAAGGGGCCCACATTCCTTTTATGAGGGCATTTTTAGACATTTGGATCCCAGACTTCTTCTCACGCTTTAGGGCCCCTAGAATGCCAGGGCAGTATAAATACCCCACATGTGACCCCATTTTGGAAAGAAGACACCCCAAGGTATTCAATGAGGGGCATGGCGAGTTCATAGAAATAAAAAAAATTTGGCACAAGTTAGCGGAAATTTATATATTATTTTTTTCCTCACAAAGTCTCCCTTTCCGCTAACTTGGGACAAAAATTTCAATCTTTCATGGACTCAATATGCCCCTCACGGAATACCTTGGGGTGTCTTCTTTCCAAAATGGGGTCACATGTGGGGTATTTATACTGCCCTGGCATTCTAGGGGTCCTAAAGCGTGAGAAGAAGTCTGGAATATAAATGTCTAAAAAATTTTACGCATTTGGATTCCGTGAGGGGTATGGTGAGTTCATGTGAGATTTTATTTTTTGACACAAGTTAGTGGAATATGAGACTTTGTAAGAAAAAAAAAAAAATTTCCACTAACTTTGGCCAAAAAAATGTCTGAATGGAGCCTTACAGGGGGTGATCAATGACAGGGGGGTGATTAGGGAGTCTATATGGGGTGATCACCCCCCTGTCATTGATCACCCCCCTGAAAGGCTCCATTCAGACGTCCGTATTTGTTTTGCGGATCCGATCCATGTATCAGTGGATCCGTAAATATCATACGGACGTCTGAATGGAGCCTTACAAGGGGGTGATTAATGACAGGGGGGTGATCAATGACAGGGGGGTGATCAGGGAGTCTATATGGGGTGATCACGCCCCTGTCATTGATCACCCCCCTATAAAGCTCCATTCAGATGTCCGTATGTGTTTTGCGGAACCGATCCATGTATCAGTGGATCCGTAAAAATCATACGGACATCTGAATGCAGCCTTACAGGGGGGTGATCAATGACAGGGGGGTGATCAATGACAGGGGGGTGATCAGGGAGTCTATATGGGGTGATCACCCCCCTGTCATTGATCACCCCCCTATAAGGCTCCATTCAGATGTCCGTATGTGTTTTGCGGATCCGATCCATGTATCAGTGGATCCGTAAAAATCATACGGACATCTGAATGCAGCCTTACAGGGGGGTGATCAATGACAGGGGGGTGATCAATGACAGGGGGGTGATCAGGGAGTCTATATGGGGTGATCACCCCCCTGTAAGGCTCCATTCAGACGCCTGTATGTGTTTTGCGGATCCGATCCATGTATCCGTGGATCCGTAAAAAACATACAGACATCTGAATGCAGCCTTACAGGGGGGTGATCAATGACAGGGGGGTGATCAATGACAGGGGGGTGATCAATGACAGGGGGGTGATCAGGGAGTCTATATGGGGTGATCACCCCCGTCATTGATCACCCCCCTGTAAGGCTCCATTCAGACGTCCGTATGTGTTTTGTGGATCCGATCCATGTATCAGTGGATCCGTAAAAATCATACGGACGTCTGAATGGAGCCTTACAAGGGGGTGATAAATGACAGGGGGGTGATCAGGGAGTCTATATGGGGTAATTATCCCCCTGTAAGGCTTCATTCAGACGCCTGTATGTGTTTTGCGGATCCGATCCATGTATCCGTGGATCCGTAAAAAACATACGGACATCTGAATGAAGCCTTACAGGGGGGTGATCAATGACAGGGGGGTGATCAATGACAGGGGGGTGATCAGGGAGTCTATATGGGGTGATCACCCCCGTCATTGATCATCCCCCTGTAAGGCTCCATTCAGACGTCCGTATGTGTTTTGCGGATCCGATCCATGTATCAGTGGATCCGTAAAAATCATACGGACGTCTGAATGGAGCCTTACAAGGGGGTGATCAATGACAGGGGGGTGATCAGGGAGTCTATATGGGGTGATCACCCCCGTCATTGATCACTCCCCTGTAAGGCTCCATTCAGACGTCCGTATGTGTTTTGCGGATCCGATCCATGTATCAGTGGATCCGTAAAAATCATACGGACGTCTGAATGGAGCCTTACAGGGGGGTGATCAATGACAAGGGGGTGATCAATGACAGGGGGGTGATCAGGGAGTCTATATGGGGTGATCAGGGGTGATCAGGGGTTAATAAGGGGTTAATAAGTGACAGGGGGGGGGGGTGTAGTGTAGTGGTGCTTGGTGCTACTTATTACTGAGCTACCTGTGTCCTCTGGTGGTCGATCCAAACAAAAGGGACCACCAGAGGACCAGGTAGCAGGTATATTAGACGCTGTTATCAAAACACATCTCCAGCCTGCCAGCGAACGATCGCCGCTGGCAGGCTGGAGATCCACTCACTTACCTTCCGATCCTGTGAACGCGCGCGCCTGTGTGCGCGCGTTCACAGGAAATCTCGCGTCTCGCGAGATGACGCATATATGCGTGACTCTGCCCAGGGCTGCCGCCTCCGGAACGCGATGAAAGCTGTAGATATTAAACTTGAATTTAACACTTGCAGATCTGGAAAATACTGTTTTTTGAAAATAAAAGTGTGTTTTTCAAACCCCAAAAAATGATGGTGTATTTTTACCTTAAATTGCACACTGACTAATACAGATGCTGTAGTTTGCCCCCAAAAAATTGTGATTTGCAATGTCCCAAAAGCTCAGATGCAGTGCTGGTGCACTGCGCATGCATAAAATGGCCGCAGCCGCCACCCACCTAACTAACAGAATTCTAAAAGTCAGTATTTTTTGGTCAATGAGCTCAGGGCAGGGTAAAACGATAGTGCCCTGCACCCACACAACTATTTGTCTGTAGATCGCTGAGTTAGATTCTCTCCTACGCTCTCCCTGAAATCACAAGTCCAGCAGCATCCTCTCCCTACACTTGTAACAGCAGAGTGACGTGCAGCGCTATGTGACTCAAGCTTATATAGATCCTGGGTCACATGCTGCTCTGGCCAATCACAGCCATGCCATTAGTAGGCATGGCTGTGATGGCCTCTTGGGACAAGTAGTATGACACTTGTTGATTGGCTGCTGTGCAGCCTTTCAAAAAGCGCCAAGAAAGCGCCAAACATCGAACCCGAACTATCACTGATCAAATGTTCGCGAACCGCAAGTTTGCGGTGGGTCCCGTTCATTTTAATGGCAGGCGAACCTGAAAAACCTTCAGCTCATATTTACAGCCAAGAAATAATTACTAGAAGTGCACAAATAGTCCCACAACATGGACAGTGACATACCAGATTATTATTATTCAAATTTGCGATCTCCATTCATAATTTTTTTCAGTGCAAAATATTGGCAATAAATTTTTCGCTTACGCGCATGCGCAAATGCACTATACAGTACCCAAATGCACTATAAAGAAAGTATATTGGTATATAACACCCCGCTTCAATCAGTTTTTTGGGGGGACGACTGGTATATCACACCAGTAGAAGTTATTTGTTCAAATAACGCTTGTCCCGCTTATATACCTGCAGTATCGCAGCAGAACCGCACACAACTGCCGCACAATACAAATGCACTATAATATACTTTCTAACATAGAAAGTATATTATAACATTGTACTAGGAAGGCAATCCATTAGAATATACATAAAGATAAAAAGTAACCTTTATTAATGTTACTATGATGGTCCATTCACACGTCCGTAAGTGTTTTGCGGATCCGCAAAACACGGACACCGGCAATGTGCATTCCGCAATTTGCACTATAATAGAAAATGCCTAATCTTATCTGCAATTGCAGACAAGAATAGGACATGTTCTATTTTTTTTTCGGAAACGGAAGCACGGATGCGGAAGTGTGGATCCGCAAATGCGGACAGCACATTCCGGCCCCATTGAAAATGAATGGGTCTGCACCCGTTCCGCAAAAGACGTGGTGCCTAGATCTCACCCTAGATCTCACAGCCACATTAGCCCTGTAGGGGCTGATCTGGAGGAGGACATTGGAGCACAAGCAATGTGTAGCAAAATGGGGGGTTTTTCTACACAGGTGACAGGAGGAGCAGCCAGAGTAGCTACAGGGCGATGAGGAAGACAAGGCAGAGGATGCAGACACACTGTGGCAGTATGCAGTGGAGATGGAGGCAGGGAGTCCCTCCGAGTCACTTGTGCAAATGGCCCGCTGAATGCTCACTTGCTTGGGTATTGATAGCAGAATTGTCACTATTCGGCAGAAGGATGACTTCTGGCCCTCCACCTTCTTGGACCCTCACTACCGTTCCAAAATGGGGGCCTTTTTTACACCCGCTGAGAGGGAGCACAAACTGAACAACTATAGAGACATCCTATGTAGTCAGTTGGCCGTTGCCCAGTATTTGCCCATGGGTCCTTTGTCGGTTTACAGTATGTGGGCCCATTGATATATGTGTATATATATAGATATGCATGTATGCCCCAGTATTATATGCATGTATATATATATTTATTGTGCTGTCTATGTATGCACCTGGTATATATATATATATATATATATATATATATTGAGAGAGAGAGAGAGAGAGAGAGATGTATGTATGCCCCAATTAATGCATACATCTATATATATATATTTATATTGGTAATTATTTTTAGAGATGGCTCACCTGCTCGCCAAACCTATGGAATGGGTGCACCTACTGAAAAGATCCACCCAATCTTCACAAAGGTTGCAGTAATTAAATAAAAAGTAGTAGGGCACACCTACACTTGGTTACACATGGAGACAATGTATATTTATTGAAAAAAGAGTAGACTGGGCACACCTTGGATATTGGAAACTACTATTTATTAATTAATGAGTATTTAGGGATAAGAACACCAAAATATAATAGAAGTCACTATCACACTATTGGACAACATACATATTGAGACTTCTGCGTATCAGTGATCGGGATGAAGCTGAACTGGTCACCGCCGCGATGTTGGCAGACCCGACAGCCTCACTCCAGTCCCTGCATAGGCAGAGGGTATAAATTATATAAATATTTGGATTTTAATAAACAACAGTGTATTAACAGTATAATATGATAATAAAATGCAGTGGCAAATAAAATACGGTGTGGTATCGATACAATATAATTCAGGTGACAATATAAGAATTTATGAATATATAAATATATAAAAAAGGAAATTCGTTGATCCTGAGGATTTCCCAATGTCCAAATGGGCCAAGATGCCCACAGGTTCGTTATGGCAATGTAAATGGACAAGGTGATGTTGTAATTAATACCAACATAAAATCACTTGATTTGTTCAGTCATTAGACCAGCGGCGTCCCGCTAGCGGTCTGAAATAAATCCGATAATTGGACAGTAGTACAAATAGGAACGTTCTTACCGATGCTGGAGGTTTCTCGCAATGGGGAGAAACCTCTGCCGTCTGTCGAAACTTGATCCCGGTTTAACTGCAGTCGGGTAGAACTCACAGTGGGTACTATGGATCACCTGTTAGCAGTCGAATCACTGCACGAGGTCCCGCTTGTTTGAGTCCAAATGAAGTATCCCAACCTTCCGGGTAGAGGTTTCAGATCAGCTGTGTTTGGTAACTCGGCTTAGAATTGTTCCTCTATGAAGTCAATGCGGTGCACTCGCATGTAGTAGAATTGGGGGGTCAGACCAGACGCGTTTCGGGGTTAGAGTGTCCCCTTCCTCAGTGGCTATCCGACCACCCCTAGAGACCATTCTTTTATACTTTAACAAGGAGTTTTGCAAACCCCGGTTCGGACTTTGTTTCCGGAAGTCCTGTGAAAATCCTTATACCGTCAGGGAATAATCCTTATAAGTGTCACAATACCGTTTTACTTATTCTGTTTATTCAAAGTACTATTATTATATTCGCGCATTTCTACAACGGTGGTCTTTTGTGTATTTGTTGCAGTAAATAACAGTGGGTTGTATCGTTGCGATTCATTTGCGTTTTCCTTATCGCCTCCAGCCGTCCAAATGATTGCATATAGACTGCTACATGTGTAGATATATAGTGTATCACATATAAAGGACATTTCAAAGATATTGTAACATTTGTCTGACCATTCCACCGCTATATATAGGGGAACTTTTTGCACACGGAAAATCCTTTGAAAAAAATTTTTTTTCTCTTCTCTTCCCTGTGTAAAATTGTTTTTTGAAAAGAGGAATATACAAATGTATAAAAGGTTTAAGATAGGGCAGAGGAAATTATGTTAAAAAGACGCAGATAATTCTAGACTAACAATATATAAATATTTTACTTAATTTCTAAAGGACCATATATTAATATCATTATAAAATTATATATCCCTATACCTTATAGAGGAAATAAATATGGGTGTATATATATATCCATATATTAGTTCTTTACTCCAGTAGTCTATGTATATATAAATGGATATCCAAAACATACTCGATATCCACAGACCTTATGGGTGTATTGTTTATAATATTATGTATGATCTAAAAATATGTATATAAATAAAAGACCATAAATTACTTCCATAAAAAGTTTTTTTGTTCCACAACATTATTAGATACAATTTTCAATACGATTTATCTAATAATGTTGTGGAACAAAAAAACTAAGTATGTTTTGGATATCCATTTATATATACATAGACTACTGGAGTAAAGAACTAATATATGGATATATATATACACCCATATTTATTTCCTCTATAAGGTATAGGGATATATAATTTTATAATGATATTAATATATGGTCCTTTAGAAATTAAGTAAAATATTTATATATTGTTAGTCTAGAATTATCTGCGTCTTTTTAACATAATTTCCTCTGCCCTATCTTAAACCTTTTATACATTTGTATATTCCTCTTTTCAAAAAACAATTTTACACAGGGAAGAGAAGAGAAAAAAATTTTTTTTCAAAGGATTTTCCGTGTGCAAAAAGTTCCCCTATATATAGCGGTGGAATGGTCAGACAAATGTTACAATATCTTTGAAATGTCCTTTATATGTGATACACTATATATCTACACATGTAGCAGTCTATATGCAATCATTTGGACGGCTGGAGGCGATAAGGAAAACGCAAATGAATCGCAACGATACAACCCACTGTTATTTACTGCAACAAATACACAAAAGACCACCGTTGTAGAAATGCGCGAATATAATAATAGTACTTTGAATAAACAGAATAAGTAAAACGGTATTGTGACACTTATAAGGATTATTCCCTGACGGTATAAGGATTTTCACAGGACTTCCGGAAACAAAGTCCGAACCGGGGTTTGCAAAACTCCTTGTTAAAGTATAAAAGAATGGTCTCTAGGGGTGGTCGGATAGCCACTGAGGAAGGGGACACTCTAACCCCGAAACGCGTCTGGTCTGACCCCCCAATTCTACTACATGCGAGTGCACCGCATTGACTTCATAGAGGAACAATTCTAAGCCGAGTTACCAAACACAGCTGATCTGAAACCTCTACCCGGAAGGTTGGGATACTTCATTTGGACTCAAACAAGCGGGACCTCGTGCAGTGATTCGACTGCTAACAGGTGATCCATAGTACCCACTGTGAGTTCTACCCGACTGCAGTTAAACCGGGATCAAGTTTCGACAGACGGCAGAGGTTTCTCCCCATTGCGAGAAACCTCCAGCATCGGTAAGAACGTTCCTATTTGTACTACTGTCCAATTATCAGATTTATTTCAGACCGCTAGCGGGACGCCGCTGGTCTAATGACTGAACAAATCAAGTGATTTTATGTTGGTATTAATTACAACATCACCTTGTCCATTTACATTGCCATAACGAACCTGTGGGCATCTTGGCCCATTTGGACATTGGGAAATCCTCAGGATCAACGAATTTCCTTTTTTATATATTTATATATTCATAAATTCTTATATTGTCACCTGAATTATATTGTATCGATACCACACCGTATTTTATTTGCCACTGCATTTTATTATCATATTATACTGTTAATACACTGTTGTTTATTAAAATCCAAATATTTATATAATTTATACCCTCTGCCTATGCAGGGACTGGAGTGAGGCTGTCGGGTCTGCCAACATCGCGGCGGTGACCAGTTCAGCTTCATCCCGATCACTGATACGCAGAAGTCTCAATATGTATGTTGTCCAATAGTGTGATAGTGACTTCTATTATATTTTGGTGTTCTTATCCCTAAATACTCATTAATTAATAAATAGTAGTTTCCAATATCCAAGGTGTGCCCAGTCTACTCTTTTTCCATATTTCTCTTCTCCCAGCAGCGGGGTGACGCTGCTAAAACTGAGAGCACCCTGTCTGGTGCATCAACCATCCTGTGCATCTAACTAAAATATTATCATTACAATGTATATTTATTGCACATAAAACACTTCATATAAAACAGTTCATATAAAACAGTAATAAAACATACACTATAAAATCTCTGTAAACCTTTGATATATTGCACATAAGCTGCAGTCTTGGTGCATTAGACTAGAATCAGCAGCAATATTGTCCAATGACTTCAGCAACCTGGCTAGTATCAAGGTGAAATATGCAATTTCCTTGTGTACAGTGATCTTTTAATACCCGATTTCTCCTTCGTATTGTATTGCATTAATTGCATATACTATTGGAGAAGGTACATTTACTGTTAGGAAAAGTATATTAATTGCACTGTGGATTGTAACTCCTCTCTGAATACACGATTTGTGGATTACTGTTTCATTATCCTCCTCATTTTAGATGGTCTATAATGACTTATATAATTGCTCAGCTGTTGCTGTCTGCATATACATAGTAAGGCCTCTTTCACACGGCCGTTTTTTTTTTCCGTTTTGCGGGCCGTTTTTTGCGGGCCGTATACGGTCCGTATACGGAACCATTGATTTTAATGGTTCCGCAAAAAAAACGGAATGTATTCCGTTTCCGTATTTCCGTTTTTCCGTTCCGTTTTAACATAGAACATGTCCTATATTTGGCCGCAAATCACGTTCCGTGGCTCCATTAAAGTCTATGGGTCCGCAAAAAAACGGAATGCATACGGAAGTGCATCCGTATGTCTTCCGTATCCGTTCCGTTTTTTGCGGATCCATCTATTGAAAATGTTATGCCCAGCCCAATTTTTTCTATGAAATTACTGTATACTGTATTTGTCATACGGAAAAACGGAACGGAAAAACGGAACGGAAAAACGGAACGGAAAAACAGAACGGAAACACAACGGAAACAAAAAACGGAACAACGGATCCGTTAAAACGGACCGCAAAACACTGAAAAAGACATACTGTCGTGTGAAAGAGGCCTAACATAGTAACAGTGGTCCGGACTCCAGAGATATTTTCAGTAAGTATGTCGTATATCGGGCTTGCGGATCCTCGGTGAATAAATGCGGATATGCTGGTACAGTGGGGCCCTGGTAATGATCTTGTGAGTGCGATCAATTTAGCACAGGGCCAAACTTCACTGAATGTGTAATTTTTCAGCGTTCCACGTGTCAATAGAGTCACCGATCCATCTCCCTGTTGATTTTCTGAAGCGCTTCAATTTTCATATTTTCAGGTTGTATCTGATGAGGTTTCTTGTTTATTTCATGAGAATTCTTTGCCGTTTACCATACGCGTTTCGGAGTTAACTACGACTCCTTCCTCAGTGGTCATCTTTCTCATGAATGTGGTCAGTTTAAATACCCTCCCAGGTATGGTTTGATTTGGACATTCTGTGTTGTACTAAATATCTGGAATGGATTCCTGTTTGATCCTCACTGGGGTCTTAATAAACTGAATGAGACCATCTTCTTTTATTATTTTATATAAAAAAATGTGTTGGTGTATCATTGGATTATGTACAGTACATAAAAAAGGGGGATACATAGTACAACATTTGTGTGAATCATATACATTAACATTGTTATATATTATTAATGCATCCTATTTATATTTATTATCGCTGCTTTATTAATGCGTTTTTTGCGGCATTGAGACATTTCTATTATTATCTATAGAGTAGATCTATAATCTCATATGAAACAGTGATATATTTTGTATTTCATTCAAATGCCAGTCATGGAAAGTATGATTACAACACATAATTCTAAAGTCCCTCTTTATAGTGGCAGTATATATGCGATGTCCTCTTATTTTTCTAGCTAATTGTTATATCCTAGTTTCCAAATCTTTTTATGGTGACTATATACTCCATAATATAATGACAAGAGTTTTTTTTTTGTATGATAATGATGTATATCTATTTTTAATAAGATATCTAAAATATAATTGTGTTTTTCTTGCAGTATTGTTGCGTTTTTATTTCAGTATTGTTGCATTTTTCTTGTTAATTACTAGATCTTTGTATTTTAAGTATATCAATGCAAGGTCACTATTGCATGGATCTCCTTTGTTTATTTCTATTCTATTTATTTCTTTTGAAGAGAGCTATCTCTACCTCTACATCCAAAAGAACATCATAAAAGACCGATGAACATCAGAAGAGACCGATGACTACACTACTTCTTCAGTATCATCACTAATGTGAGTAGCTTATGATTTGTAAATAATAGAGATTATAAAGAAAAGAACCACATTAAAAAATAATATGAAAAATGATGAAAGTGATGAGAATGGTGACAATGGGTAGGAGGGAAGGCCCTCGATCCAGGGGGGACCCGAACGAGTTGTAAAACAGTCAGGTTTCCCAGCGATGGGGGACCCTCCCCCCTCCACCCAGGATTAGAGGAACCCAAAAAGCTCCATCTCGGCATTCAATCCTGCCGGCAGGAGGGTTTTGATTCTATTCTTGACATTTTCCTTATGTGATCTCCACCCCTCCAATCTACTTTGACTTTTCCCAGTGCTGTGAAAATGAGTCCCTTCGGATTTTGATTATGTGAAACTTTGAAATGATTAGATATAGTGTGTTTTTAATATCCTTTCTTAATCTTGGATATATGTTCTGCAATACGTACTTTGAGTATTCATTTTGTTCTCCCTACATATTGCCTATTACATGGACATTGTATGATGTATATTACACTGTTGGAGCTACATGTGAGGAATTATTTTATCGTGTGTTGGTGAGTGTTTGTGGTAGATTTTACTAAGGTCGTTTTCTTAGGGAATGTAGTGGATTTACACCCCATACATTTTCCACATTTGTAAAAACCTGTGGTATTTGTCCATTTTTGTATGGATTGTTGTGATTTACTCTTCTTTTTGAAGATTGATGGGGCTACCATTAGTCCTAAATTTGGTGCCTTAGTGAAAGTCATCATCATCATACAAAAAAAACTATTGTCATTATATTATGGAGTATATAGTCACCATAAAAAGATTTGGAAACTAGGATATAACAATTAGCTCGAAAAATTAGAGGACATCACATATATACTGCAACTATAAAGATGGACTTTAGAATTACGTGTTGTAATCATACTTTCCATGACTGGCATTTGAATGAAATACAAAATATATCACCGTTTCATATGAGATTATAGATCTACTCTATAGATAATAATAAAAATGTCTCAATGCCGCAAAAAACGCATTAATAAAGCAGCGATAATAAATATAAATAGGATGCATTAATAATATATAGCAACGTTAATGTATATGATTCACACAAATGTTGTACTATGTATCCCCCATTTTTTGTACTGTACATAATCCAATGATACACCAACAAGTTTTTTTTATATAAAATAATAAAAGAAGATGGTCTCATTCAGTATATTAAGACCCCAGTGAGGATCAAACAGGAATCCATTCCAGATATTTGGTACAACACAGAATGTCCAAATCAAACCATACCTGGGAGGGTATTTAAACTGACCACATTCATGAGAAAGATGACCACTGAGGAAGGAGTCGTAGTTAACTCCGAAACGCGTATGGTAAACGGCAAAGAATTCTCATGAAATAAACAAGAAATATCATCAGATACAACTTGAAAACTAAAGCGCTTCAGAAAATCAACAGGGAAAGGGATCGGTGACTCTATCGACATGTGGAACGCTGAAAAATTACACATTCAGTGAAGTTTGGCCCTGCGCTAAATTGATCGCACTCACAAGATCATTACCAGGGCCCCACTGTACCAGCAGATCCGCATTTTTTCACCGAGGATCCCCAAGCCCGATATACGACATACTCACTGAAAATATCTCTGGAGTCCGGACCACTGCTCGCAAACAAGCAACACGTGGGACGCCACAATATACGCAGTAAGCCCGGCAAATCCAGCGAAACTGTGAGTAAACTTAATGCCTAACACATATGCAGACATCAACAGCTGAGCAATTATATAAGTAATTATAGACCATCTAAAATGAGGAGGATAATGAAACAGTAATCCACAAATCGTGTATTCAGAGAGGAGTTACAATCCACAGTGCAATTAATATACTTTTCCTAACAGTAAATGTACCTTCTCCAATAGTATATGCAATTAATGCAATACAATACGAAGGAGAAATCGGGTATTAAAAGATCACTGTACACAAGGAAATTGCATATTTCACCTTGATACTAGCCAGGTTGGTGAAGTCATTGGACAATATTGCTGCTGATTCTAGTCTAATGCACCAAGATTGCAGCTTATGTGCAATATATCAAAGGTTTACAGAGATTTTATAGTGTATGTTTTATCATAATATTTTTACTGTTTTATATGAAGTGTTTTATATGCAATAAATATACATTGTCAAAATATAGGTCTCCATGTGTAACCAAGTGTAGGTGTGCCCTACTACTTTTTATTTAATATATATTTATATACCTATAGTCTGGTGGCCAAAATAATGTCCCACAAGCACGGGTGCTTCCTCTCCAGCTGATGCCGCCTAGATGACTGGAAAATTATTTCCAGTGGCGGTCACTTCAAAAGACAGAGGATCAATAGAGATCCTCTGCCTTTTGATAACATCTAAGGCAGGTCCAGAGATGTTTAGCATTACAAAGATAGCGGAACAAAGGGCTCCCCTGCCTTTGTATGCCATGGAGATTCGCAATCACTTCACAGGCAGGAGGATCAAAGCATCCCCCCGCCTGGAAATGCGCGCCATGATGCGAGGGCTGGTGCAGTGACGTCATATAACCGCGCCAGCCCATGTGGACTTACCTGCAGGCGTGCGCGCATGCTTGCAACGCAGGCCGCTCGGGAGTAAGCGCCTCCGGATTTAAATAGACCGGTGGCTCTGCGCTCTGCAGTTGGGCCGAGCAGCCCCCAAGAGAGAATCATCCCCTGCAAGACGAGCATCAGCGAGAATCAATCCCAGGACAACGAACATTAACCCTTGGAGGATGAGCAATTAACCCCTGGATGGCTGAGTACCCTATACCACCAACACATTAACTCCTGCTTTACTATAACCCTATACCACCAACAAACCCTTTGTTTATTCCCTGCATTGTATACTATATCACCAGCAGACATTCCCTACAGTTAACCCTTTTCCTGCCACCAATCATTAACCCCTGCAATTCACCCCTGCATTCCCACTGCCACCAATATTCCCCTGCCATTAACCCCTGCAATTGCTGCCCATTAACCCCTGCATTCCCAACAGCCGCAGACACCCTACCCTGACAAATCCTTGAACCCCTTCCCTGCAATAATAACCCTTGCATTTCCTGGTGATATATACCTCTTGCTATCCCTGCACATTCCTGAATCCCTGGCCTGCATTAACCTTTGCAGTGCCATCATCCCCTGATTGCATTTAACCCCTTGTTTTCCCCATAGGGACAGTGTGTAGACAGGTGGGTGGGAGCTGCTGCTATTTACATTTGTATGTAAGTGTGTTATTTAGATAGTTTGTGGGGTGCAATTGTAATTGTGTATTGTGTTGAGTTAGCGTAGTTTAGGTGTACTGTAGTGTTACTGTATTGCGGTGTATGTCTATATGTATATATATTTATAACCATTTAATACAAATATATATAGATATAGTGTAAATATTTGACTGTAGACTTGTAATTGTAAATAAAGTTTTTATTGGTTATACTCAGTTTATAGTCATTTGTAGTCGCCGCCGCAACATAGCGCACGTAGTTCAAGAAAGAAGTATAGCAACAAGGAAGTTAGTTAGTATTTAGAGTATAAAGAGGCGGTGTCGATTCACGCCTATTTATGAATATTAATTATTAATAATAACGCAAAATATTAATAATAAATATTTCCTTTAACAGGAATCTCACCTGGCTATTTATTCTGTGGGTGACCCATAGTGATTTTTTTGTGGGTGCAATACACCAGCTTTGCACCCCTGACAGAAATATAATAATTAATCTGGCTGATAATTCTGTGGGTGACCTATAGCAATCTTTTGTGGGTGCAATGCACCATCTTTGCACCCCTGACACAGAAATATAATAATTAATCTGGCTGTTAATTCTGTGGATGACCTATAGCTTTTTCTTTTGTGGGTGCAATGCACCATTTTTGTACCCCTGACACAAAAATATAATAGTTAATCTGTCTGTTAGTTCGATGGGTGACTTATACCCATTTTTGGTGTGAGGTACACCTGCACTGCATCCGTGACAGGGAAATTAATATAGTTAATTCATCTGTTAGATCGGTGACATCAGGGGAGGATTAAGTGCATGATAGGTCCGGGGATGTCTACCCAACTAGAGCCCCCTACCTCCATTTTAGATTTTGTTTTTTTTTTCTGTATGAAGAGGCTGCGGTGCTTCGTAAAGTGCCACAGTCTCTTCCTAGGCCATATGACATTGTTCACATGGTCTAGGTGCAGCTCTGTCCCATCTGAGTGATTGGGGCTGAGCTGCAATACCAAGCCCAGTGCCATCAAATGGAGAGCGCTGTGCTTGGTAAGGAGCAAAGAGGCTGCGGCGCTCACTGGGACATCACGGTCTCCTCATACAGCTGATTGTCAAAAATGAGCAGGGGCGTGAACACTAGCAACCTCACCACCACCAGCATGATCAGCCACATGGCATCAAAGCACCCTAATAGGTGGGCCGTACACCTGGGACCAAAATCTGTGTCTGCGGGTCACATCACTACCGCCTCTTCCCTTGTGTTACGTGCTGGCCAATGCCCTGTCCAAGATGCAGGCCCGGATGCCTCCCGTCATGCACCTGGACCTTCGCAAGCACAATCAGCTAGCACAGGCATCCTCAAACTGAGGCCCTCCAGCTGTTGTAAAACTTCAACTCCCACAATGCCCTGCTGTAGGCTGATTCCTGTAGGCTGTTCGGGCATGCTATGAGTTGTAGTTTTTCAACAGCTGGAGGGCCGCAGTTTGAGGATGCCTGAGCTAGCACATCCACTTCTGTGTCCCAGCGCAGCGTACAGATGTCTATACCCCAGGCCTTTGCCTTTAAACGAAAGCACAAATACCCAGACACCCACCCACAGGTTATAGAACTAAATGCGCACCTTTCAAAATCGCTGGCCCTGGAAATGTTGCCATTTAGGTTTTTGGACACTGAGGCTTTCCAGAGTCTGATGGCAGTGGCCGTCCCGCGTTACTGTGTCCCCAGCCGCCAATATTTTTTACGGTGTGCAGTCCCAGCCTTACACCAGCATGTGTCCCGTAACATCATCCGTGCCCTGACCAATGTAGTTATTGGGAAGGTCCACTTAACAACTGACACATGGACAGGTGCTTTTGACCAGGGACGCTACATTTCCCTGATGGCATACTGGGTGGATGTTGTGGAGGCCAGGAGCGAGTCGTACCCTGGGATGGCACAGGTGCTACCGACGCCAAGGATTGTGGGCCCTACTTCCATCAGGGTTTCTGCCACCACCTACGTTAGTGGCTGCAACCCCCCCCTTCTCCTCCTCCCCCCCCTCCTCCACTTCCACCTCTGAATGATCATCTTGCAGTACCAGTCAGCCATCAGTCAGTAGTTGGAAGCAGTGTAGCACTGCAGTGGGGAAGCAGCAACATGCCGTGCTTAAAATGATCTGCTTAGGTGACAAACAGCACACCGTCGCAGAGCCGAGGAAGGAGATAAGGGACAAGACTGAGCTGTGGCTCTCGCCACTCAACCTACAACCAGGCATGGTTGTGTCTGATAATGGCAACTTGGTGGCGGCTTTAGAGCTCGGCAAGCTCACACACATACCATGCCTAGCCCATGTGCTCAACCTAGTGGTTCAGCAGTTTCTCAAATCCTACCCCAATTTGCCAGAGCTACTGGTGAAGGTGTGCCGCGTGTGTGCCCATTTCCGCAAGTCATCGACAGCTTCCGCCAGTCTGACAACGCTGCAGCAGCGCTTGCAATTGCCAGCTCACCGACTGTTGTGCAACGTGAGCACGCGATGGAACTCGACGTTCCACATGTTGGCCATGTTTTGTGAGCAGCACAGAGCAGGAGTGGAATACCTGCTGCAACATGGTCGTCGCCTTTCCAGTCATCTTCCACTCTTCACAAGCGACAAGTGGGCATTGATGTCTGACCTCTGTGAGGTTTTACGCAACTTTGAGGGATCAACACAGATGGTGAGAGGTGATAACGCTATTATCAGCGTAACCATCCCACTTCTGTGGCTACACAAATGCTCGCTGCTCACAATTAAGGCGGGCGCTTTGCATGTGGAAGAGGTGGAAATGGGGGAAGACAGTACACAGGGTGATAGCCAGACCACCCTCTGTTCGTCTTCTCAGCACAAATTGGATAATGAGGAGGAGGAGCAGGAGACGGTTGCCTCCGCTACAGAGGGTACTACCCATGGAAGTTTTATTCCATCTGTTCAGCGTGTATGGGTAGAAGAGGAGGAAGAGGATGAGGAGATTGAGAGTCATTCTCCTGATGAGGACAGCAAAGTCTTGTCTGTTGGGACTCTGGCACACATGGCTGACTTTATGTTAGGCTGCCTTTCCCGTGACCCTCGCGTTGTACGCATAATGGCCAACACTGATTACTGGTTGTTCACCCTTCTCAACCCCCGCTACAAAGAGAACTTCTCATCTCTCATTCCTGTGGTGGAGAGGACGAGCAAAATAGTGCAATACCAGAAGGTCCTTGTGGACACCCCGCCAGCACCCTCAACCTGATGCACCGCCTAGTGTCACAAGGAAGGAAAAAATTTGGAAGATGGTGAAGGAGTAAGTAGCAGACCATGTCAGCATCCTCAGTGATCCCTCAGTGCCTTACAACTATTGGGTGTCCTAGCTGGACATGTGGCACGAACTGGAGCTCTACGCCTTGGAGGTGCTGGCCTGCCCCGCCGCCAGCGTTTTGTCAGAGCGTGTATTTAGTGCTGCTGGGGGCATAATAACTGATAAGCGCATCCGCCTGTCAACTGAAAATGCTGACCGGTTGAACAAGGCCTGGATTGCCCCTGACTTCTCTACTCCACCAGAGGAAAGCGGCTGAACATAAAGGCACTCTAAATGTGGCTTTTATGGTGTATTAAATACACTGTATTCCCATGCACCCCTTCCACCTCTAAAATGGTATATGGTTCAATCTCCCTTTTCTCCTCCTCCTCCATCATATCAACATGCTTATTAGTCTGCCCTCGCTCCTAATGTTTTAGAGGGTCAGCTCAGCAGGCCCTCACCCATAATGTTTTAGATGGTCACCAGCAGGCCCTCACCCATAATGTTTTAGAGGGTCACCAGCAGGCCCTCGCCCATAATGTTTTTGAAGGTCACCAGCAGGCCCTCGCCCATAATGTTTTACAGGGTCACCAGCAGGCACTTGTTCATAATTTTTTACAGGGTCATCAGCAGGCCCTCGCCCCTAATGTTTTAGATGGTCAGATCAGCAGCAGGCACTCGCCTCTAATATTTTAGAGGGTCATCTCAGCAGCAGACCCTCACCCCTAATGTTTTAGATGGTCAGCACAGCAGCAGACCCTTACCCCTAATGTTTTAGATGATCAGATCAGCAGCAGGCACTCGCCCCTAATGTTTTAGAGGGTCAGCTCAGCAGTAGGCCCTCGCCCCTAATGTTTTAGAAGGTCAGATCAGCAGCAGGCCCTCGCCCCTAATGTTTTAGAGGGTCAGTTCAGCAGCAGACCTTCATCCCTAATGTTTTAGATGGTCACATCAGCAACAGGCCCTCGCCCCTATTGTTTTAGATGGTCAGATCAGCAGGCCCTTGCTCCAAATGCTTTTGAGGGTCACCAGCAGGCCATCAATCATAATTTTTCAAGGGTGTGTAGGATGCCCTCCTTTATGTAATAAAGGGTGTATTGTAGTGCCAGTTCCTTGTAATTTTGGTAGCCCTTTTCACTTAGTGCATAGGCTTTATGAGTGTAGGAGTCCCACTACCTGAACAATTGTACCACAATGTGAATGAGGCCCTCTTTTATGTGATATACAGGTTGTATCAAAGTGCCTCTTCCTTGTAATTTTTGGCAGCACTTGCGCTTTATATACAAGTAAATATACAGGAAAGAATGTTTCCTAACAATTTTTCCTCTAAAATTGATTTTATCTTTGGTTTTTGTGCGTATTATTGTCAGTCTGTAAAAGTGGCATACTACTCGGACAACATCGTTCTTAGCAGTGACCTGGGAGTCCAAGATGCATCCAGACATCCTCCCCATGCAGTTCCCGAACCATTTCAGTGGTGTTTCCAACAATTTCTGACCTTTTACTGTGACCTAGATACCCTCCCCTCTTCAGAGCAGGGGGTGCCTGGTTTAATGCTCTGGTTCTCCCATTGACTTCCATTGTGCTTGGGTGCTCTGTAGAGCACCCGAGCATCCCAAGGTGTTCTACTCGAGCACCCGAGCACTTTGGTGCTCGACCAACACTAGTGCCCACCTATAATTAGGTGTTGCCATCAGGTTGTATAAAAGAAAATCGGATTAATCCTTAATACTCTGTTAAATCCACCAACTGTAGAAAGGACTATTACTACAGTCCTGATTAAAAGTTTAAGACCACTTGAAAAATTGCAAAAAATCATATTTAGCATGGCTGGATCTTAACAAGGTTCCAAGTAGAGCTTCAACATGCAACAAGAAGAAATGGGAGTGAGACAAAACATTTTTTGAGCATTCAATTTAATGAAAACAATGAATAAACTGAAACAGGCTGTTTTTCAGCTGATCAAAAGTTTAGGACCACACCTCCAAAAAAACTAAACCCCCCCAAAACAGAAATTCAACTTCCAAACATGAACTCAGTAATGAGAAGCTCCGCCGTTATTGTTTATCACTTCAAAAATTTGTTTTGGCATGCTTGATGCAAGCGTTTCCATGAGGTAAGTGGGAACATTTCTCCAAGTGGTGAAGACGGCGGCACGAAGGCCATCTACTGTCTGGAACTGTTGTCCATTTTTGTAAACTTCCCTTACCATCCATCCCCAAAGGTTCTCAATTGGATTTAGATCAGGGGAACACGCAGGATGGGCCAAAAGAGTGATGTTATTCTCCTGGAAGAAGTACTGTAGTGTTGTCCTGTTGAAAAACCCAGTCGTTACCACACAGACGAGGGCCCTCAGTCTTAAGGAATGCTCTCTGCAACATCTGGACATAGCCAGCGGCCGTTTGACGCCCCTGCACTTCCTGAAGCTCCATTGTTCCATTGAAGGAAAAAGCACCTCAGACCATTATGGCGCCCCCTCCACTGTGGCGGGTAGAAAACATCTCAGGTGGGATCTGCTTGTCATGCCAGTAATGTTGGAAACCATCGGGACCATCAAGGTTACATTTTTTCTCATCAAAGAATAAAACTTTCTTCCACCTTTGAATGTCCCATGTTTTGTGCTCTCTTGCAAAGTCCAAACGAGCAGTTCTGTGGCGTTTAAGGAGACGAGGTCTTTGAAGACGTTTTTTGTTTTTGAAGCCCTTCAGTCTCAGATGCCGTCTGATGGTTATGGGGCTGCAGTCAGCACCAGTAAGGGCCTTAATTTGGGTCGAGGATCGTCCAGTGTCTTGACGGACAGCCAATTGGATCCTCTGGCTCAGTGCTGATGAAATTTTTTTGGGTCTTCCACTTGACTTTTTTGTTCCATAACCCTCAGGATCATTTAAGAAATTCCAAATGACTGTCTTACTGCGTCCCACCTCAGCAGCGATGGCGCGCTGTGAGAGACCCTGCTTATGCAGTTCAACAACCCGACCACGTTCAAAAAGGGAGAGTTTTTTTGCCTTTGCCATCACAACGTGTGACTACCTGACAGAAAATGACAATGAATCCACATCTTTGCACAGATTTGGCCTTTTAAAGGCATGTGGTCCTAAAATTTTGATCAGCTGAAAAACAGCCTGTTTCAGTTTAATCATTATTTTCAATTAATTGAATACTCAAAAAATGTTTTGTCTAACTCTCATTTCTTCTTGTTGCATGTTGAAGCTCTACTTGGAACCTTGTTAAGATCCAACAATGTAAAATATGATTTTTTGCCATTTTTCAAGTGGTCTTAAACTTTTGATCAGGACTGTATATACCAAAGTGCACTGTGCATAAAAAGGCTATCAGGTAAAAACATGTCCCAACAGTATAAAAATATATCATGCAATAATATGACAGCCAATAATCATAAAAATAATGGATTGCAGAGTAATATGTGCAGAGAAGAAATAAATGTCAAAAACTAAGCAAAGTAAAATGAACAAGTGAAGTCTAGTGGAGCAGGTCATCACTGGAGTATCCTAAATACTGCTCCACCAGGGTAAGATTGTTAATATGTAAATCTGGATTGTTATAAATAGTGTTGAGCAAAGAAAAGCATTCATAGTGGAATTCGGTCCGAAGTTTAGGAAAACTTCAATTTGCAACAAAGCCATATTTCCTAGCAATTCGTAGTAACGAATCATGTTTTCCTAAAATGAAAGCTGCACATGTTACAAAGAGAAAGTGAGAAGTCTGGAAATGTGAGATCATCCATACTGCCATGCAGACAGCCAATCGGCAGATAGTCATGTGCCTGAATATATAAGGCAGGTATAATCGCCATGTGCCGCACATTTTACTACATCCACATTCCGAGTTACTGTAATCCAAATGTTATCAAAACAGTTATTTTGCGTCCGTATTCCAGGATGGGGTAACTGTGCAATGGAGCAAAATCAGAATAACTCCCTGGATCAATGACCCCTCTCTAGTAGCTATAGCCTGTAATATTATTACGCTCCAGAAATACAGTACATCCAGGCCCCTCTTGAATTCCTTTATTGTACTCACATCACCACCTCCTCAGGCAGAGAGTTCCATAGTCTCACTGCTCTTACCGTAAAGAATCCTTTTCTATGTTTGTGTACAAACCTTCTTTCCTCCAGACGCAGAGGATGTCCCCTCGTCACAGTCCTGGGGATAAATAGATGATGGGATAGATATCTGTACTGACCCCTGATATATTTATACATATTAATTAGATCTCCCCTCAGTCGTCTTTTTTCTAAAGTGAATAACCCTAATTTTGATAATCTTTCAGGGTACTGTAGTTGCCCCATTCCAGTTATTACTTTAGTTGCCCTCCTCTGGACCTTCTCCAGCTCTGCTATGTCTGCCTTGTTTACAGGAGCCCAGAACTGTACACAGTACTCCATGTGTGGTCTGACTAGCAATTTGTAAAGTGGTAGGACTATGTTCTTATCACGGGCTTCTATGCCCCTTCTGATGCAACCCATTATCTTATTGGCCTTGGCAGCAGCTGCCTGACACTGGTTTTTGCAGCTTAGTTTGCTGTTTATTAAAATTCCTAGATCCTTTTCCATGTCAGTGTTACCGAGTGTTTCATCATTTAGTATGTACGGGTGACTTGCATTAGTCCTTCCCATGTGCATAACTTTACATTTGTCAGTGTTAAACCTCATCTGCCACTTATCTGCCCAAGCCTTCAATCTATCCAGATCCATCTGTAGTAGTATACTGTCCTCTTCAGTGTAAATTACTTTACACAGTTAAGTGTTATCTGTGTAAAGTAATTTTGATACTTTACTATGCAAACCTTCTACAAGATCATTAATAAATATATTGAAGAGAATAGGGCCCAATACTGACCCCTGAGGTACCCCACTAGTGACAGTGACCCAATCTGAGTGTGTAGCGTTAATAACCACCCTCTGTTTTCTATCATTGAGCCAGTTACTTACCCACATACAGACGTTTTCTCCCAGTCCGAGCATTCTCATTTTATACACTAACCTTTTATGTGGTACAGTCTCAAATGCTTTACATAGCGTTACTATTAGGCCATGGTTAAATATTTCGCCCTGTACATGTGTGCAGTGGAGTGAAATGGCTTATAGTGAAAACCTTCTGTTCAGTGATGGCCAGTTCGCAGTGTTCGCCGACGAACACATGCGATCTGCCATCTTTATTCCCGTATAATATATAGTATAATAGCAGGATTCAGTACACAGGAAGGCACACATGCGGTCACCGGGAGCAGGCAGTTCCGAGAACAGCCCGATGAAGGCTGTTCTTGGAACTGCCTGCTCCCGGTGACCGCATGTGTTTCAGAGGCTCGCGGCGCAGGCACAGGTAAGGACTTACCTCTGCATCGCCAGACTTGGGAATAAAGATGGCAGATCGCATGTGTTCGTCGGCGAACACTGCGAACTGGCCATCACTGCTTCCGTTAGCTGTTGCATTTCATAGCATCGGTATTACACCACTGTTAAATATTTTGCCCTGTATGTTAGCCCAGCGGCCTGTGTCGGCGCCGCTGCCCGTATCAGCAGGCGCGGGCTTCCTCTTTTCCCTCCTGCCACCCAGCTGACAAACATGGGCACCAACTAACTTAACTCTGCTACATGTGATCCATGCCAGTGTTTCCTTGCTGCTGGAAACTTGCACTGCTGCGGAAGCTTGCATGGGTGTGTCTCTCTTTCCTATGTGGCAACACATACATGCCCTGGTGGTTTTCTTGTCTGCCTTACTGTGTACTGAATCCTGCTATTATACTCCTGGACTTTGCTTTCTGCTGCCTGCCTCTGATTTCGGTCTTCGTTTATGGACTTTGCCTGTTTGCCGCCTGCCCCTGACCTCGGATCTTGTTTGCTGACTTTGCTTGATTGCCGCCTGTCCAAGCCTATCCCCACCATCAGGGGCTCTAGTGAATACCAGGTAGCTGCTTAGGTACACCCCTCCGGAGTATACCCAGTAAGTGGCACAGTGGGTCCACACCTGCTTGCATAACACTGTACATGTGTGCAGTGGAACTAAATTGATTATAGCAAATGCCTTCTGTTAGCTATTGCATTACATAGCAGCAGGATTAGGCCACAGTTAAATATTTAGCTCTGTACATGTGTGCAGTTGGACTAAATTGATTATCGCAAATGCGTTCTGTTAGCTGTTGCATTACATAGCGTCACTGTACATGTGTACAGTGGACCTAAATTGATTATAGTGAATTTCTTCTGTTAGCAGTTATGTAGAGTCAGTATGACACCACAGTTAAATATTGTGCAGTGGAATTAAATGTATTATAGCGAATGCCTTGTTAGCTTTTGTGCTACATAGTGGCAGTATTAGGCCACAGTTAAATATTTCACCCTGTACATGTGTGCAGTAGAGCTAAACTGATTAGAACAAATGACTCCTGTTAGGCTACTTTCACACCTGCGTTTAGCTGCGGATCTGTCTGGTATCTGCACAGACGGATCCGCACCTATAATGCAAATGCTTGTATCCGTTCAGAATGGATCCGTTTGCATTACCATGAACAAAAAAAAATGATAATGTTCATGATGATGCAAACGGATCAGTTTTGACTTACATTGAAAGTCAATGGGAGGCGGATCTGTTTTCAATTGCACCATATTGTCAGTAAAAACTGATCCGTCCCCATTGACTTACATTGTAAGTCAGGACAGATCCGTTTGGCTTAGTTTTGTCAGACAGACCTCAAAACGCTGCAAGCAGCGTTTTGGTGATCGCCTCCAGAGCGGAATGGAGGCTGAACGGAGGCAAACTGATGCATTCTGAGCAGATCCTTTTCCATTCAGAATGCATTGGGGCTGAACTAATCCATTTTGGGCCGCTTGTGAGAGCCTTGAAATGGATCTCACAGGCAGACCCAGAAATGGCAATGTGAAAGTAGCCTTAGCTGTTGCATTACATAGTGGCAGTATGACGCCACAGTTAAATATTTCTCCCTGTACATGTGTGCAGTGGAGCTAAATTGATTATAGCGAATGCCTTTAGTTAGCTGTTGCGTTACACAGTATCGGTATGATGCTAAGGTTAAGTAATTCATCCTTTACATGTGTGAAGTAGAACTAAATTGATTATAGTGAATGCCTTCTGTTAGCTGTTGTGTTACATAGTGTCAGTATTAGGCCACAGTTGAGTATTTTGCACTGTACATGTGTGCAGTAGAACTAAATGGATTATAACAAATCCCTTTAGTTAGCTATAAATAACCTACAAAAACCAAGCCAGCAATATACCCATAAAGTATAATAATACGATCTTTATTGTAACACAATTAAAAATTAAAATCACATGATGCAAGAATAGGTGACATAAAATACCCACGAAATGACTATTGGAGATTACTCAAAGAATATATAATAATAACTGGGCCGTAGACCACTAAACAAAGTATTCACAGGTAGTCTCGCGGCATTATGCAGTGGTGGAGGGAAAATGCTATACTCTGCAGTGTGGGAATAGTTCACACAGTCACTGGGGTATGTAAACGTTGTGGTATGCAGGATGTGTGCACAGGAGGTGAGGTGTTACCTGGGTGCTTATGTTGGCACGATGGTCCTGCGCCAACAAATGGAGCATCACCATAAAGTGGTGTGGGAAAACCCAGCCACTCATTTAGTGTTACAGCCTGATGCAGAAATTTCTGCATTTCCCACCTGTCCACACCGCCTCTCCAGCAGTCACGGCTCGTCAACATCAGCAGAAGAAAGCTGTTGTTCCTTCCCATCAAGTTCAATGTTGTCTATTGCTCCTGATGCTCCTCCTTCTCATTGCTTGTTTCAACAGCAATCGATCACCGAAGTGATTGCAAAAACACAACAGTATGCACACACTCATCCAATGGTGCAGAAGCTGAAAGTGCACCTGGCTAAGTTGCTGGTACTACAGTCCCTCCTTTTCCATGTAGTTGACTATGAAAGTAGTACCGTATGTATTAGAATATGGAATCATTATTTTTTTTATGCACCCCTTAGTGGGGCCAGGTCTTAATGAAGACAATCCTCATCTTTTGCTGGCTTTACTTCTTCTTCTAAATGATCCTTTGTGATCTCCATGTCTGAGAAAAGTCAGCAAGAGGCAGAGAGAGGAGGAGCTGGATATTCCTGATGACATAATTAGAGATGAGCGAATTTCTAAAAAATTAGGTTGGTTTGCCGAATTTTCCGAAAAAATTTGATTAGATCGAAATGTATTCATTGTGAATTGCTATTAAAAAAAAGCTATTTTCTGGCTGTAGAGAGTCTATAAAGTGGTGTAGAACACTGTCTTGCAGTAACACGCATAGGGAGTCTGCAGGGGTAGTGAAACAATACTGTGAGTCATTATGACACACAGATGACAGGCGTCGCTCTTAGAATCACTTCACTAATTTGCTCAATTATGGGCCAAAACTGACCAAATAACTCAAGTATGAACTCAGCCTTACAGGTCAATGTTAGCGCCGGGTATAAAGAACCATGCAAAGGCCCATGATCATACTATAGCGTGAAAGGGCACACTCCTTTTACACTGTCGTCGGCTAATTCCACTTAGATGTCTACAGAAACTGTTCTATTAAACGCTTATACAAGTAGAGCCCCCCTGACAGAGTGGATAGGGTGTCAGCAGTAAGTTTGTGTTGACATCACAGATTTTTTTTGCCCTTCCTCTGATCCATCAGAAGAATAACCCCCAAAAAACGGATCCTGTCTGTTGATCATCCGCCTTCACTTAGTCAGCATTTGGTTAGTAATCCATCAGAATTGCTAAAGCCCCCCCAGAAAACAGGAGTGGATCCAAAACAGAGATGACACGTGAATGGAATCTTTACATGTCTTCTGTGTTTTGTACCCACTCCTGCTTTTGACTACCAAATCATAAGCCAATTCTGATGCAAAATAGGGACCATGTCATACAGGCCTTACAGCTACTACATAGACAGGATCCGTTGTGAGTCTCATTTTTCTTTCCTTCTGACAAATCAGAAGAAGGGTCAAAGAAATGATGTCAACTAGGCCAAAAAGGCAAAATATTGGCCCAGTCATGGAGTGGGGAGGGTGGGAACAGCATGAAAAGTCCACAAAGTGGCCTAATGACAGAGTGGTGAGGTGGCAGCAGCCTGAGGAGACCACAGAGTGGCACAGTGACATAGTAGTGAGGTGGCAGCAGCATGACGAGACCACAGAGTGCCCCAGTGACATAGTAATGAGGTGGCAGCAGCATGAGAAGACCACAGAGTGGCCCAGTGATATAGTGGTGAGGTGGCAGAAGCATGTGGAGACCACAGAGTGGCCCAGTGACAGTGGTGAGGTGGAAGCAGCATGAGAAGACCAGAGTAACCCAGTGACATAGTGGTGAGGTGGCAACAGCATGAGGAGACCACAGAATGGCCCAGTAACATAGTGGTGAGGTGGCAGCAGCATGAGGAGACCACATAGTGACCCAGTGACATAGTGGGGGGCAATACCAGTGCCAGCTGAAAATGGTGGGTGGTTGTAGGAGCACCTGGCAGCAGGTGTGGCATCAGGCTGGTGGCAGCCTAAGAATAGTAGCTAAAGCAGGTAGCCAGTAGAGATGTCCCGAACTATTCGCCGGCGAACATTTCTCTGCACATTGCTTGTTTGAATCTCCTCCTCCTCCGTAGTCGCCTGTCCAGCAAGATTTAGCAGGATCTGTTTCAGGACATGAATCAGTGGAATGATGTTCTTCCCGTAGTTCTGGCAACTGATAAATAGTGACCTCCTCAAAGGGCGCTAGCAAACGGCAGGTGTCACACATGAGCTGCCACTGGCTAACATCGAAGTTACACAGGGTACTACCTCTGTCCATCTGTATCATCAAGAAGTCGTTTATGGCCTTTCTCTGTTTATATAATTGGTCCAACATATTGAGGGTGGAATTCCAATGGGTGGAAACGTTACATATCAGCCTATGTTGGAATGCCGTTGTGCAGCTCAAGGAGGGTGTACAAGTGGCAGCTGGGGTAAAGACTTCAGGAACAGCTTTACAACCAAATTGAACACGTGCACCATGCAGGGCACATGGCTCAGCCCTCCTTGATGCAGTGCTGACACCATGTTCTTCCCGTTGTCGGTCACCATGGTTCCGATTTTGAGTTGTCGAGGAGAAAGCCAGGATTCAATTTCTTGATGAAGGATGTGGAGCAGTTCCTCTCCTGTGTGACTCTGTTCGCCCAGGCAAACTAGGTGTAGAACAGCGTGACACCACTGTGCCCTGCACATGTGGTATGCTGGAGGGGCACTGTGCATTGTCCCTGCAGTGGAGGCTGAGGACACAGTGGAGGCTGAGGAGGCAGGGGCGGACATTGTCGAAGGACCAACGGCGTGAGAACGCGGAGGCAGAAGCGGCGTCACCCGGCTAAGTTGCTGGTGTGGCTGGGCCGGAATCACATTTACCCAGTGGGCCCTAAAGGACCATAGTTACAGCTCCACACGTCAGTGATGCCATGCACTTTGGCAGACACTTACAGGCTCAAAGACTAGCCCACTTTCTGTTCTACATATGTGTGCAGTGTTGGTACTGGCAATGAATTGACGGCTTGGGACTCTCCACCTTGGCTCGGCACCAGCTATCATTTCTCTGAATGGTGCAGACTCCACCACTTGGAAAGGGAGGGACTGCCGCACCAGCAACTTGGCCAGGAGCACATTCAGCTTCTGAGCCGTTGGATGAGTGCACGCATAATGTTGTCTCTTAGCAATCGCTTTGGTGATCGATTGCTGACGGAATGACTGATGAGTAGGAGGACGAGAAGCAGGAGCATCAGGATCAGCAGATGATGGGAAGGACAGACTGCTCCCTTCGGCTGAGAGGGTGGAGCCTGGACTGCATGAAATTGGGTGCGTGCCACTGGGTGATGCAGCAGTTGCTGCGGCAGGCTGGACCACCACATCGGAGCCACAGTTCTCCCAGGCCACTTTATGGTGATGCTGCATGTGTTGACGCAGGGCCATGGTGGCAACATTGGCACCCTGGCCACGCTTCACCTTCTGCCCACAAATTCTGCAAATGGCCATATTCACATCCTCCGGCTGCACAACAAAAAATTGCCATACCGGCAAGTATGGCATTTTCCCTCTAACTCTCCGCGCTCACTGGCTGCTACCGCTGCCTTCGTGAACCCCTGCACCTCTACTTTCCGGGCCCGTAAGCGAAGCGGGTGGTCTATCCCGGGCATGTTTGGCTCCCGACCTCCCACTGCTGCCACCCTGCTGCCTCTTAGTCACGCTACAACCTTGATGGCAGCCCCTTCTTCACCCGGCTCCCAAGTGCGATCGGCTACATCATCATCATCATCATCATCTACTGTCTGCACGTCACTGATGTCCTCCTCAATGGTCTCAGGGCAGGAGCCTGACCGTTCGCAACACCTGCTCCCACGCGACTCTCATAATCACTACTTGCCCACCTACCAGAGAAAGTGGCAGATGTCTCCTCCAGATCTTGGCTGGGCAGTAGCTGCTGACTGTCCTCTAGTAGCTTGTCCTCGCTAAAAAGTAGAGCCGAGCCTATGGCATATAATACTTCTCACGCTGAGGGAACTGAAAATGACAGGTAGGTTCAGGACAGGTGGGGACACAGGGCCTGCTCCTGTGCCATGCCAACTAAGCGTCGTGTTAGGAACCCACCTACTCTTGGCTGGGGTTTTTTGATTTCTCTTGCGACAAAAGTCGAAGACTAAGTCTACCATTCAATCACCGCTGGGTTGCTGGTCAAGACACGACCGCTAGATGACACTGGGAGTTCAAGCCTCTCGCTGCGACTCCTGCTGCCACCCCCCTTCTGTTGCCTGCGACAGAAACATTTTGGCCAATGCCCGTTCCCTTTGAAGAGCCTGTCTGTCTGACATACTGTATAATAAAATAATTACATTAATATTAAATACCTCCAAAAAAAGGCTGTAGTACAATGTAACTTCACAGCTG
The DNA here is from genome assembly GCF_905171765.1 of Bufo bufo. Taxonomy (NCBI): domain Eukaryota; kingdom Metazoa; phylum Chordata; class Amphibia; order Anura; family Bufonidae; genus Bufo; species Bufo bufo. The sequence goes on from NC_053391.1 coordinate 443,012,146, forward strand.
AACTGCAATTAAGCCATATATTATTTTTTTTTCTGATTAATAATTACCCCCCCCCCCCCCCCCAAAAAAAAAAAAAATAATAATTACAATCACAATTCACCGGAGAACGGTAATTAAGATGTATTCTTTCTTCTATTACTAGACCCCAAAAAAAGAAATATAACAATCACAATTCACTGCAGAACGGCTAATGGGATGTACATATATTTTCTTTTAATACACCACGTAAATGGCTGTAGTACAATGTTACTGCACCGCTGAACGGCAATTAAGACATATATTTTTTTTCTCTGATTGATAACCCCCCCCCCCCCCAAAAAAAAATAATTATCACAATTCACCGCAGAACAAATAAAAGGAAGTAGGTTTATTTCCCTTCAATACACCCCGTCAATGGCTGTAGTACAATGACTCTTCACAGTAGAACAGCAATTAAGACACATTCTTTTTCCTATTACTACACCCCAAAAAAAGAAAATTAACAATCACAATTTACTGCAGAACAGCTAATGAGACGTACATATATTTCCTTTTAATACACCTTGTAAATGTCCCCCCACTTTGTGTGTTAGCGGGAAACTTGTGTGGGACCAAATGCACCCACTGCTAGATAAGGGTTACCACCTGTACGTGGATAACTTTTATACTAGTATCCCTTTGTTCCAGTCCCTCGCTGCCAGATCCACGTCGCTTGTGGGACCGTGCAGAAAAATCAACGTGGCCTCCCTACCCACCCCCTCCAGGTACCTATCCCCAGGGGTGAGACTCATGCCCTTACCAGTGGAAACCTGTTGCTGGTCAGATATAAGGACAAGAGGGATGTCCTTGTACTGTCCACAATTAATGGTAACGGTATCACCCCTGTCCCTGTGCGAGGTACCGCGGCAACCGTCCTCAAGCCCGATTATATCGTCAACTACAATCGGTATATGGGAGGAGTTGATCTAACGCCATGCGCAAAACCCGGGCATGGTACAAAAAAGTTGTGGTTTACTTGGTGCAGGTTGCCTTGTACAACTCTTATGTGCTGTCCTGGAGCGCTGGCAACACAGGGACATTCCTTCAGTTCTATGAGGCAGTCCTCAAGGACCTAATCTTTTCTGACCGGGAAAGAGCAGGCCGGAGTACCTCGGGAACTGGAGGCACCAGAATCGTCCCTGGCCAACACTTTCCAGGTGTGGTACCCCATACTGGAAAGAAGGGACGGACCCAAAAAAGGTGCAGAGTGTGTCACAAGAGGGGGATACGGAAGGACACCACTACTCAGTGTGACAGGTTCCCCGATCACCCGATCAGCTTCAGGGAGTACCACACTTCCATGGAGTACTAAATTTATATCACAATTTAGCCACTGACAATCAGATAAAAAACTGGTTCTCAGACTTGAGACACTAAAAGAACCCAAAAAAATTCAAAAATATTATTTAGTAAAACTAAAATAAATAGAAAAAGTAGACCTATTAGGTTTTTTTTTTGTCACCTTACATCACAAAAATTGTAATAGCAAGCGATCAAAAAGTCATATGCCCCTCAAAATAGTGCCAATAAAACAGTCCTCTCATCCCGCAAAAAATTAGCCCATACCTAAGATAATCGGCTAAAAGCAAAATAAAAATGACTCTTGGAGATACTATGGAGATACTATGGAGATACTATGGAGATACTAAAATGTTTTTTTTTTTTTTTTTGTTTATAAAAAGATAATATAGTGTAAAACATAAATAAATAAAGTAGACATATTTAATTATCGTTGCGTCCGTAAGAATCTGCTCTATAAAAATACCCCCCAACCCCTCAGATGAACACTGTCAAAAAGAAAAACGGTGCCAAAAAAGCCATTTTAATTCATTTTTTTTTGGACACCATGTCCCATATGAAGCCCCCCTGATGCACCCGTAGAGTAAAAACTCCATAAAACCGACCCCATCTAAGAAACTGCACCCCTCAAGGTATTCAAAACTTATTTTACAAACGTCGTTAACCCTTTAGGTGTTCCACAAGAGTTATTGGCAAATGGAGATGAAATTTCAGAATTTCTATTTCTGGTAACCTTGCCTCACAAAAATGTAATATAGATAAACCAAAAATCATATGTACCCTAAAAATAGTCCCAACAAAACTGCCACCTTATCCTGTAGTTTCCAAAATTGGGTCACTTTTATGGAGTTTCTACTCTAGGGGTGCATCAGGCGGGCTTCATATGGGACATGGTGTAAATAAACCAGTCCGGCAAAATCTGCATTCCAAAAACCACACGGCGCACATTTACCTCTACGCCCTACTGTGTACCCGTACAGTAGTTTACGGACACATATGGGGTGTTTATGCAAACTACAGAATCGGGGCAATAAATATAGCAATTTGTTTAGCTGTTATGCCTTGATTTCTTACTGGAAAAAAATGGATTAAAACGAAATTTGAGAATTTACATTTCTTGGCAAATTGCCCATCTCCATTTGCCAATAACTCTTGTGCAACACCTAAAGGGTTAACAAAGTTTGTAAAATCTGTTTTGAATACCTTGAGGGGTGTAGTTTCTTAGATGGATCTTAGGTGCATCAGGGGGGCTTCAAATGGGACATGGTGTGTAAATAAACCAGTCCAGCAAACTCTGCCTTCCAAGCGTCAGTGCTGAATGGCTGCGTCTGGCTGAAGCTCCTGCTTTCAACCTGCTGTGGGGACGGCATTTTTCAGCAACACCTTCACAAAATGGTCAAATACGGAGGACCTAAGCATGGGGATTCTACCCCTCAAACCAAAGTGTCTCCAACTGTGTCAGACATGACAAAATTCCTGAAGAAACAGCATGCAACCGGACCGATCAAGGATCCCAAGATGGCCACTGCTCTCTGCTGCACCGCGAGCTCCCACGCTTCAGGCCTTTCTGACTGTGAGGACGAGTCCGGAGAGACCGGTGAGTCACAAAACCTCTTGATCTCTCGCCGCTTCATTAAGCAAGCCTTGGAAGAGGCTCTGAACCCTATCTACTCCAAACTACAGGAGGTGGCCCAAGACATTCAGCAAATAGGCCACAGGGTGGACTCATTAGAAGCCGCACAAGCCGCTACCTTAGACCATAGCGCGGCAGTCTCACAATCTCTCTCACTCTGCCAAGTGCATATAAATCAGCTTTATTCATCCCTGGAAGACCAGGAGAACCGTGGCAGACGTAATAACCTCCGGTTCAGGGGGATCCCTGAATCAGTCTCAGCCACAGATATTCCGGCAGCGATTATTAGAAATTGTCGCCTCCTTACTTGGGGACTTTGATCCTTCCATGCTGATCATAGAAAGGGCACACGAGCTCTACGTCCGCACCCTAAAGAAAACGACCCACCAAGGGACATTATTAGCCGCTTCTTGAACTTTCAAGACAAAGAAGCAATACTTAAAGCGGCCAGAGCTGCGCCATCCATTCTTTTAGATGAGGTCCCTTTCCAGATTCACCAAGGCCTATCTCCATCTACCCTCCAAAAAAGAAGAATCCTGAGACCCCTCAAATCCCTCCTCAAAGAGAGACAGATTCCTTACAGATGGTCCTTTCCTTTTGGATTATCATTCCTAGTTTCTGGCAAGAGGATCACCATCTCTTCTTTTTTTAGACCTCCCAGAAGCTTTCAATGCGCTGGATATTGCGCTTCTGGATATACAAGACTGGGACAAAGTGCAGGACATCACCTCTTTACCCTCCCTCCCAGTGCTCCAACCATGGGAACTTTCTACCACACCTAAGAACTCCCAAGAAGTCACATACTTCTCATGATGGATCCTGATTCATCCCTAACCAACTTAATATTTAGCCCCTTCTGGGCTCTCCATCTATATCTCTAACTTGATTTGATTCTACCTCAATCCTCCATCTGTCTGTATTAGTGCTGGGCTTCCAGAATATACTATCTCTGTCCCTCTCCTCTTCCCTATCATACCTAGCCACTTCCCTCTCCCTTTGTGTTACTTTTCATCTTGGTTCATGTATTATCACTCTAAATCTCCTATTGCCCTCCTCCCTTCCTCCATTTTTTTGTTATGTTGTCTTTAGTGTTTTCTACTCCCCACTTCTCTGCAGGTTTCATGGGAACTACCCCCTCTCATACTGTCATTTATCATCATCATCATCAGTATAATTTTACATTATGGTACTGACTTTCTCACTTTGTTTACCAGTTTTAACAGTTTTTCCCTTAGTTATGACATTGGGCTCTTTGTATTTGCCACAATGCCTACACTCAGCTCTATTTTTTATTACTGACCAGATGAGATATGGCTGATCTGAACATTGTATCCTTTAATGTAAAGGGTCTTAGGTCTCCCTCTAAATGTTGCCAAATATTCTCCCTTTTATGAAAAGAAAAGTGTAATGTTGTTTTGCTCCAAGAAATCCATTATAAGCATAATAACTACCCTAACCTTTCCTATTCCAAATTTCCGCTATGGTACCACTGTGGTGCAGATAGTGCTGCCTCAAGAGGGGTCAGTATTGGGTTTCGCAGGGGCACCCCCTTTACCTATCTAAACCATATCCAAGTTTTCAGAAGGCCGCTACATCATCCTGAAAGGTCGTGTTGGCCAGGTTCTTTACACATTTGTTAATGCCTATGCACCCAATACTGACCAACCACGTTGGATTGCCGAACTTCTATCTTTAGTGGAGACGCATAGGGAAGGCATCCTTATCCTAGCAGGAGACTTAAATTTAGCTCTCAACCCCTTGATTGACACCTCCTCAAATAAATCTGCTCTGTCATCCAGGGCTATCCGTGCTACTCTGGCTAGACTGTATAATCTAGGACTTACTGATGTATGGAGATGTTTGAATCCTACTGTCATTGACTACTCTTTTTATTCTCCAGCTAACAACTCTTACAGCAGAATTGACTACATTCTGGTGTCGAAGTAGCATCTACAACTCTGTTCCTCAGCTCAAATAGGAGTTATGACTCTCTCCGATCATGCACCTGCTTTTTGCTCCCTCTGTCATCCCACGGGACCGGGTAGGTCGCCCTGCTGGAGGTTCAACGAGTCTATCCTGGGTAAAGATATCCATTAAAATCGTATATCATCCCTACTGAAAGAATACTTCACCATTAACCAATCCCCTTCCATCTCCCCCAATGTGCTTTGGGGCGCACATAAAGTCTTTATCAGAGGCCAAATCATTAGCCTATGCTCCTTTCTAAAAAAGGAATCTGAAAAGAAACTAAACTCCCTCCTCTCAGATTAACTCTTTGGAAAAAACACATACGATCGCCTTACTCTGCTCAATTTGTCTGAATTGACATCTCTTAAAACTGAGCTTAAAAACATGCTTAATGAACCTTCCGCTAGGTTCTACTTATCATCCCAACAAAAGATTTTTGCCCATGGCAATTAAAGCCACTAAATTCCAAATGCAGAGAATTAAACGTAGGAAACTTGCAAACTTTTTCCAGAACATCACTAGCTCTTCAGGTAAGACACTTTTTAAATCAGAATACATAGCAGAACAATTCAGACTTTACTATGAATCCCTCTACAACCTCCCCCCCCTTCCAGACCCTAAATATGATAAAGAGCATAACATCTCTTCCTTCCTTAAAACATTAAACCTCCCAGCTCTCTCTCCTCCCCAGCAGGATAAACTTGCTGCTCCTTTCACTCTGTCTGACCTAATGGAGGCCCTCAATTCCTCCCCCACTGGGAAATGCCCAGGACACGACGGTCTCCCACTATCTTATTACAGATCCTTTTCTGAAACACTTCTACCTAATTTTCTTCCGGTATGTAATGGAGCATTACTCAATTCCCCTGTCTCTGCAGATATGTCTAGAGCCACTATAAAAATCATCCCCAAACCTGGTAAAGATCCATCTTCCTGTTCTAATTACCATCCCATTTCCCTATTAAACACTGACCTTAAACTTCTGGCCAAAACGTTAGCTAATAGATTACAGCAATTACTACCCTCCCTGATCCATCCAGACCAGGTAGGATTTGTTAAAGGAAGAGAAGGTAAAGATAACATAATGAAAATATTAAACGCCCTATACTTCTCATCTTATAAGGCGATCCCATTGGTCATGCTTGGCACAGACGCCGAGAAAGCCTTTGATAGAATTGATTGGTCATATATCAGGCTCACTCTTGCAAGGTTTGGTATCCCAGATCCATTCTCCAATGCAGTTGCGGCTATGAACCATTCTTCCTCGGCGTCTGTCAGTGAATAGCATCCTTTCTCCTTGCTTCCGTATCAAAAACGGCACTAGGCAAGGTTGCCCCCTTTCCCCCCTTATTTTCGTACTAGTTATGGAGAAATTATTGCAAGCCCTAGGGCAACAGAATGATATTATTGGTCTTTGTGTTGGGGATCAGGAAATCAAACTGGCAGCTTTTGCTGATGACCTTCTAATCCTCATGACAAACCCAAAAAAATCCCTCCCAACTATCTTATCCATACTAGAACTATTCGGCTCCTTCTCCAATTTCAAAGTTAACCCAGCCAAATCCCAACTTCTTCACAGGGGATTCTCCCCATCTGCTATTAGATCTCTCCAATCACAATCTCCATTCAACTAGTCCACACAACAACTAACATATCTAGGCGTAAAACTTTCCCCCAACTTAGCAGATTGATATAAACGTAACTACCTTCCACTCCTACTATCTATGGTTGCCCAGCTGGACTCGTTGGACCTCCCGTACCTCTCCTGGTTTCGCAGAAATAACATGGTATCTGCACTAGTTCTACCCAGACTGACATACCTTATGCAATCCCTCCCAATTAAAATTCCAAAACCCTTTTTTATCACTTTCAATAGAGCAATTTGCAAGTTCATCTGGAAATGTCGACGTCCTAGAATCTCCTTTAACACCATTACTAAACATAAACGGCTGGGAGGAATCTGACTTCCTGACCCAGAAATGTATATGAGAGCTATACATCTAGCCAGAGTAGTAGACTGGATCAGGTCCCCTCCCCACAAAGTTTGGGTTCGCGTGGAAAAAGCTTTTCTCCCCTCCTCCCTTCGAGCTCTTCTGCTATCAGGTAAACCTCCCCCACCACTACAGAAAATTCCAAATCCCATGATACAGAGCACACTATTAGTATGGAATTGGTTCTTCTCATATAACAAACTATTAACAACTCTCTCACCCCTCCTCACCTTGGGAGACTTGATTGATCTAGCTCCGAGTGCTTTGAAAGAGAGCTGCCCCCTTACAATCAAACTCTAAACTATACCCCTTCCTGATCTGTTAGATACCGAAGGTTGTGTTAAACCCTTGCAGACTCTCATTGACGACTTGAGGTGCTCTGCAACTCTTACCTTCCTACAAAGGTTCCTCAACTCTGAAATCATTTCTTTGCTTAAAGAATCCCTGATACTGCCCCTGTCCTCTTGGTTTGACATGGCATTGGGTGCAAAGCAATCCCCTAAGAGAACCATTTCAACTATATATAGTTACCTGAAATCACAATTATCCCTTATTAAGCCAGCTATAATTGGTTCCTGGGAGAAAGATTTGGGACGCTTTCTATCTCCTACAGAGATTTCTACAGCATTTATAACCCCTCACAAAATATCTAGATGCATACGCATCCAAGAAAACTGCTATAAAATCTTGACGAGATGGTATAAGACTCCCGAATCGATCTCTCTCTCTACTCCCCTAAATGCTCTGGCTTATGTTGGAGATGCCAGTCCTCTAAGGGTTCTTTCTTCCATATTTGGTGGCAATGCCAAACCATTAATGACTGGTGGCGCATTATAGTTAAAAAATGCAACCTTATATGCCAAACCACTCTTTCTTGCTCTCCTGGCCTAACCCTCCTAAATTTAGGCCTCAAGGGTCTAAACAAATGGCGAAGATCCTTACTCCTCATGCTATTAGCTACTGCCAGACTTCTAGTAGCGTCTTATTGGCTCTCCCCCGAAGTCCCTGATGTGGCTAAATGGATCCAGAAAGTAGGCAAGATCTATAGGTTAGAAGAGCGCTCTCATTGGGAACTCTGCTCCCAGTCTACCTTCCTAGCTATCTGTTCTCCCTGGAAACAATATTGAGGTTTTCACTGACCCTTCACACATTACAACTACGTTTACATATTATCCTGTTTATGCTCGATCAATCTCTCCTCTTGGCAGTATCTGAGTACGTGGCTTATACTGCATTAATAATTCCCCTTTGGTTATTTCTTTTTGTTCATTTTATATTTTCCTTTATTATGAAAAATTTAAATGTGACATCATTACTACATTTCTAGGTTCCTCAACAAGCTTAACTTAATTATGTAGTCTTCTATGTGACTTAAGTTTTAATGTAATCAATCTGATACTGTCATAACATTGCTCTGAAGTATTGTATACTTTACAGTTGTATCTTATTGCTTACTATCATACGTCTTATGACTTTAAAAAACAATACAAATTGTTAATAAAAAAAAAAATCTGCCTTCCAAAAACCATACGACGCACCTTTCCCTCTACGCCCTACTGTGTGGCCGTACAGTAGTTTACGGCCACATTTGGGGGGTTTCTGCAAACTACAGAATCGGGGCAATACATATAGCATTATGTTTGTCTGTTAACCCTTGCTTTGTTACTGGAAAAAATGGATTAAAATGGAAAATTTGCCCAAAAATTTTAATTCTCAAATTTCATCTCCATTTGCCAATAACTCTTGTGTAACACCTAAAGGCTTAACAAAGTTTTAAAACCAGTTTTGAATACATTGAGTGGTGTAGTTTCTTAGATGGGGTCACTTTTATGGAGTTTCTACTCTAGGGGTGCATCAGGGGGCTTCAAATGGGACATGGTGTAAATAAACCAGTCCAGCAAAATCTGCCTTCCAAAAACCATACGGCATATATTTTCTCTCTACGCCCTACCGTGTGCCGGTACAGTCGTTTATGACCACATATGGGGTGTTTCTGCAAACTACAGAATCGGGGCAATAAATATAGCATTTTGTTGAGCTGTTAACCCTTGCTTTGTTACTGGAAAAAATGGATTAAAATGGAAAATTTCCCAAAAAAGTGAAACTCAAAAATGTTATCTCCATTTTCCATTAACTGTTGTGGAACACCTAAAGGGTTAACGACGTTTGTAAAATCAGTTTTGAATAACTTGAGCGGTCTAGTTTCTAGAATGGGGTCATTTTGTGTGGTTTCTATTATGTAACCCTCACAAAGTGACTTCAGACCTTAACTGGTCCCTAAAAATTGGGTTTTTGAAAATTAAACTTCTAAGCCTTTTAACGTCCCCAAAAACTAAAATGTCATTCCCAAAATGATCCAAACATTAAGTAGACATATGGGGAATGTAAAGTAATAACTACACTGCTCAAAAAAATAAAGGGAACACAAAAATAATTAAATATTCTTCTGAAATACTTTGCTCTTTACATAGTTGAATGTGATGACAACAAAATCACACAAAAATTAAAAAATGGAAATCATATTTTTAACCCATGGAGGTCTGGATTTGGAGTCACACTCAAAATTAAAGTGGAAAAACACACTACAGGCTGATCCAACTTTGATGTAATGTCCTTAAAACAAGTCAAAATGAGGCTCAGTAGTGTGTGTGGCCTCCACGTGCCTGTATGACCTCCCTACAACGCCTGTGCATGCTCCTGATGAGGTGGCGGACGGTCTCCTGAGGGATCTCCTCCCAGACCTGGACTAAAGCATCTGCCAACTCCTGGACAGTCTGTGGTGCAACGTGACGTTGGTGGATAGAGCGAGACATGATGTCCCAGATGTGCTCAATTGGATTCAGGTCTGGGGAACGGGCGGGCCAGTCCATAGCATCAATGCCTTCGTCTTGCAGGAACTGCTGACACACTCCAGTCACATGAGGTCTAGCATTGTCTTGCATTAGGAGGAACCCAGGGCCAACCGCACCAGCATATGGTCTCACAAGGGGTCTGAGGATCTCATCTCGGTACCTAATGGCAGTCAGGCTACCTCTGGCGAGCACATGGAGGGCTGTGCAGCCCTCCAAAGAAATGCCACCCCACACCATTACTGACCCAATGCCAAACCGGTCATGCTGGAGGATGTTGCAGGCAGCAGAACGTTCTCCACGGCGTCTCAAGACTCTGTCACGTCTGTCACGTGCTCAGTGTGAACCTGCTTTCATCTGTGAAGAGCACAGGGCGACAGTGGCAAATTTGGCAATCTTGGTGTTCTCTGGCAAATGCCAAACGTCCTGCACGGTATTGGGCTGTAAGCACAACCCCCACCTGTGGACGTCGGGCCCTCATGGAGTCTGTTTCTGACCGTTTGAGCAGACACATGCACATTTGTGGCCTGCTGGAGGTCATTTTGCAGGGCTCTGGCAGTGCTCCTCCTGTTCCTCCTTGCACAAAGGCGGAGGTAGCGGTCCTGCTGCTGGGTTGTTGCCCTCCTACGGCCTCCTCCGCGTCTCCTGATGTACTGGCCTGTCTCCTAGTAGCGCCTCCATGCTCTGGACACTACGCTGACAGACACAGCAAACCTTCTTGCCACAGCTCGCATTGATGTGCCATCCTGGATAAGCTGCACTACCTGAGCCACTTGTGTGGGTTGTAGACTCCGTCTCATGCTACCACTAGAGTGAAAGCACCGCCAGCATTCAAAAGTGACCAAAACATCAGCCAGGAAGCATAGGAACTGAGAATTGGTCTGTGGTCACCACCTGCAGAACCACTCCTTTATTGGGGGTGTCTTGCTAATTGCCTATAATTTCCACCTGTTGTCTATCCCATTTGCACAACAGCATGTGAAATTGATTGTCACTCAGTGTTGCTTCCTAAGTGGACAGTTTGATTTCACAGAAGTGTGATTGACTTGGAGTTACATTGTGTTGTTTAAGTGTTCCCTTTATTTTTTTGAGCAGTGTATTTTTGGAGGTATTACTATGTATTCTAGAAGTTGAGAAATTGAAACTTGGAAATTTGCAATTTTTTCCAAAAGTTTGGTAAATTTGGTATTTTTTTTATAAATAAAAATGCATTTTTTTTACTCCATTTTACCAGTGTTGTGAAGTACAATATGTGACGAAAAAACAATCTCAGAATGGCCTGGATAAGTCAAAGCGTTTAAAAGTTATCACCACTTAAAGAGACACTGGTCAGATTTGCAAAAAATGGTCTGGTACTTAAGGTGAAATATGGCTGTGTCCTTAAGGAGTTAAAAAGCGCACAATTCGCTTTATAAGACACACTACCATTTTCCCCTCCTATGTGCAATAGGAGCATGTTCTGCTTTTATAGTGTAGATGATGCCTTGCTTTCCTTTCCCTACACCTTGAAGAATCTTTCCCTGAACTTGTAAATAGTTTTTTCAGCACAAGGAAGTCTTTCCTAGCACTGTCCCTAGCGCCTGCTGATGTCTATCCCTGCACTAAGCACACTGGAAAATGGCACAATCCAAGATGGCTGAGGCTATTTATAGGGCTGTGACATCACAGGGCTGGCTGGCTGCTGATTGGCTGCATGCATGGCATTGTGGGTGATCTCTTGTTCCCATAGTTCTTTGCTCCATGTCCTAACACGTGCAGCAGCCATTTTAGGAAAAAATGCTATTCGTTACCACGAAGCGTGAGGGAATTCGGCTTCGGTGCAAAATGCCCCAAGATCGTTTTTCTCGTTTTTATTGGTTCATTCTATCCAACTGCCGGTAATAAATGTTTAAAGCAAAATACCATCAAGTTTATAGTATATATTTGTATCGTTTTCAATTTTACACTTGGAATTTGGAAATCATTTGTTTTTCAAAGGGATTCATGTCTACAGTGTTAAAAATGAATTAGTTTTTTCAGTAGTTTTCCAATTGACATAACAGAGCCATTTACAATTTTAATGTACATTTTTATATTTATTCTCAGTCCGTTTTTGAAAGTTCTTCATTGTTTTGTATTGTTTTCAGTGCATATAGTATGGGGCCCATGTTTGGTTTTTGCATTTTCGTCTTTTCCTCCCAACATTCCAATAGCTATAACTTTTAAAATTTTACATTTATATAGCCATATGAGGGCTTTTTTTGGGGGGGTGGAGTAAGTTGTACTATTTAAGAGCAGCGTTCAATTTCCCATGTCTGTTATTGGAAAATGGGAAAAAAATTATTTGTGGGGTAAATAAAATAAAAAATTGGGTTTTTGCATCACGCGTTCAGTGTGTGTTTAAAAATGACACAATGTCCTTATTCTGCGGGTCAATACAAACATGGCGATACCAAACTTTGTATTTTTTTTTTTACTTCTTTTTAAAAAATAAAAATGTTCTTTTCATCACCTTTTTTTGTAAGCCATAACTTTTTAGTCTACAGTTCTATATGAGGGCTTGTTTTTTTTGCAGGATGAAATTTAGATTTTATTGGTACCATTTATGTGGTGCGTACGACTTTTTAATCATTGTTATTAGATTTTTTGGTGGGGAAAAGGTGACAAAAAAATGGCAAATCGTGTGTATTGCATGGAAACACATGTATAACAGTGTGCTACCATATGTATTTTGTTTACTGTCTGCATGGATGTGCACCTGTGACTTTCAATGTGATAGTCTGAATTTTCTTGCAATATGTTTAGAGGGTAGCTCCCTCCTTTAGATTTAGCACTCCCCGCCCATCTGCCCAGGGCTTCTAAACATAGATCGTTCCTACACTGCCCTGAACATTGCAGGTCATGTCGAGCAAATCGAAGTTCATGAAGTGGACTTCGATCTGAATTTCAGGAAAAATTTGATTTGCGGCAAAGCCGAATTTCCTCATGTTTCGTGGTAACGATACCTGAAATGGTGGTAAAAAGTAAAAAAAAATCATGCTTACCTCATTCATTTGAGCGTGAAGAGGACACCATGGCCATCTTGCTTGAAGATCCCGCGTGAAATCTGGTTTGTGGTGACGTATGATGTCACCACGCTGGCCAACATAATGAGGTCCTTACAGGCCACGTGAGATTTCGTAATCAAATGGATGAGGTAAGTATGATTTACATATATTTTTTTTAATTGCAAACAGTAAAATGCTTTAATATGGATCTCAGGTGCCGCTACCAGCGATGAACACTGCATCTGAGGGGTTCAATGATGGGGGACGGCGCAGTCGTGGTTCCCTGTCATTGCATCTGCTATTTACAAAGAAAAGCGCTTTGTGATTCGAAGCAGCCAAATTGAATTTTAGAGAATTTTGCTCATCTCTGATTGTAGGTTTAGGTTAGGCCCAAGAAAGGCAGTTCCTTATGTGTTAGGTACCTATCTGCAGACACCACCTTAATGTTGGTAGATGGGCCCGACATACGTTTGATTAAAAAATGTGCACACGTATAGTAGGTGTCAGTCAGCATTCTATCAAAGTGTCCCTTTGTGTTTATTAGCAATTAAATTTAACAAATAAAATTCCTTTCCTGAGTAAAAATTTACTAGAAAATAGGAGACTGCCATATTTTTTGCTTTATAACACACCCTTTTTCGGACTCCAATCAGGCAATCAGAATAACTTCCTGGATCAATGACTAGGGATGAGTGAACCCATGGAAGTTCGGGTTTGGCCAAACTTCAGGTCAAAGTTCGGGTTTGGGACCCGAACTTGACACGAACTTGACCCCCAACCCGGACCCCATTAAAGTCCAATGGGGATCCGAGCTTCACTTAATTATTTTCTGTTAGAACATGGTTATAACGCAAAATAATAGCATTCTTAATAAAATCAAATGGCCATGGAGGGGTTAAAAATAATAAACTCACCTCATCCACTTGATCACGCAGCCTTGATAGTGCAGGTCTTCTTTCTTCTCCTTTCGCAGGTCCTGAAAAAAGACCTGCGCGATCAAGTGGATGAGGTGAGTTGTTGTTTTTTTTTAACCCCTCCATGGCCATTTTATTTAGCATTCTGTCTTAAGAATGCTATTATTTTCCGTTATAACGGAAAATAATAAAATCAACCGAACACTGAACCCGAACTTCCTTCTATCTTCATTCAGCAGGACCTGCGCTGACGTCACCACGCTCACCACGTGGTGAGCGCGATTACGTCATCAAAGGACCTTTTGCAGGTCCTGAAAGAAGACAATGCCGGCTGCGCGAACAAGTGGATGGGGTGAGTTATTATTTTGTTAACCTCTCAAACAACATTTTAGTAAGCATTTTGTATTAAGAATGCTATTACAGGGAGTGCAGAATTATTAGGCAAGTTGTATTTTTAAAGGATTAATTTTATTATTGAACAACAACCATGTTCTCAATGAACCCAAAAAACTCATTAATATCAAAGCTGAATATTTTTGGAAGTAGTTTTTAGTTTGTTTTTAGTTTTAGCTATTTTAGGGGGATATCTGTGTGTGCAGGTGACTATTACTGTGCATAATTATTAGGCAACTTAACAAAAAACAAATATATACCCATTTCAATTATTTATTTTTACCAGTGAAACCAATATAACATCTCAACATTCACAAATATACATTTCTGACATTCAAAAACAAAACAAAAACAAATCAGTGACCAATATAGCCACCTTTCTTTGCAAGGACACTCAAAAGCCTGCCATCCATGGATTCTGTCAGTGTTTTGATCTGTTCACCATCAACATTGCGTGCAGCAGCAACCACAGCCTCCCAGACACTGTTCAGAGAGGTGTACTGTTTTCCCTCCTTGTAAACCTCACATTTGATGATGGACCACAGGTTCTCAATGGGGTTCAGATCAGGTGAACAAGGAGGCCATGTCATTAGATTTTCTTCTTTTATACCCTTTCTTGCCAGCCACGCTGTGGAGTACTTGGATGCGTGTGATGGAGCATTGTCCTGCATGAAAATCATGTTTTTCTTGAAGGATGCAGACTTCTTCCTGTACCACTGCTTGAAGAAGGTGTCTTCCAGAAACTGGCAGTAGGACTGGGAGTTGAGCTTGACTCCATCCTCAACCCGAAAAGGCCCCACAAGCTCATCTTTGATGATTCCAGCCCAAACCAGTACTCCACCTCCACCTTGCTGGCGTCTGAGTCGGACTGGAGCTCTCTGCCCTTTACCAATCCAGCCACGGGCCCATCCATCTGGCCCATCAAGACTCACTCTCATTTCATCAGTCCATAAAACCTTAGAAAAATCAGTCTTGAGATATTTCTTGGCCCAGTCTTGACGTTTCAGCTTGTGTGTCTTGTTCAGTGGTGGTCGTCTTTCAGCCTTTCTTACCTTGGCCATGTCTCTGAGTATTGCACACCTTGTGCTTTTGGGCACTCCAGTGATGTTGCAGCTCTGAAATATGGCCAAACTGGTGGCAAGTGGCATCTTGGCAGCTGCACGCTTGACTTTTCTCAGTTCATGGGCAGTTATTTTGCGCCTTGGTTTTTCCACACGCTTCTTGCGACCCTGTTGACTATTTTGAATGAAACGCTTGATTGTTCGATGATCACGCTTCAGAAGCTTTGCAATTTTAAGAGTGCTGCATCCCTCTGCAAGATATCTCACTATTTTTGACTTTTCTGAGCCTGTCAAGTCCTTCTTTTGACCCATTTTGCCAAAGGAAAGGAAGTTGCCTAATAATTATGCACACCTAATATAGGGTGTTGATGTCATTAGACCACACCCCTTCTCATTACAGAGATGCACATCACCTAATATGCTTAATTGGTAGTAGGCTTTCGAGCCTATACAGCTTGGAGTAAGACAACATGCATAAAGAGGATGATGTGGTCAAAATACTCATTTGCCTAATAATTCTGCACGCAGTCTATTATCCTTTTATCAATTTACTAACATCATCTCCTAGCAACCATGTGTGAAAATCGCATCGCATCCGTACTTGCTTGCGGATGCTATGCGATTTTTACGTATCCCCATTTATTTCTACGGGGCCTGAGTTGCGTGAAAAACGCAGAATATAGAACATGCTGCGATTTTCATGCAATGCACAAGTGATGCGTGAAAATCACCGCTCATCTGCACAGCCCCATTGAAGTAAATGGGTTTGGATTCAGTGCGGGTGCAATGCGTTTAACTCACACATTGCACCCGTGCAGAATTCTTGCCCGAGTGAAAGGGGACTTAAACCTCATCTGCCACTTATTTGCCCAAGCCTCTAATCTATCCAGATTCCTCTGTAGCAGTATACTGTCCTCTTCTGTGTTAACCACCTCCAGACCGCCTAACGCAGGATCGCGTTCCGGAGGTGGCAGCCCTGCGCACAGTCACGCATATATGCGTCATCTCGCGAGACGCGAGATTTCCTGTGAACGCGCGCGCACAGGCGCGCGCGCTTACAGGAACGGAAGGTAAGAGAGTTGATCTCCAGCCTGCCAGCGGCGATCGTTCGCTGGCAGGCTGGAGATGTGTTTTTTTTTAACCCCTAACAGGTATATTAGACGCTGTTTTGATAACAGCGTCTAATATACCTGCTACCTGGTCCTCTGGTGGTCCCCTTTGTTTGGATCGACCACCAGAGGACACAGGTAGCTCAGTAAAGTAGCACCAAGCACCACTACACTACACTACACCCCCCCGTCACTTATTAACCCCTTATTAGCCCCTGATCACCCCTGATCACCCCATATAGACTCCCTGATCACCCCCCTGTCATTGATTACCCCCCTGTCATTGATCAACCCCCTGTAAAGCTCCATTCAGACGTCCGCATGATTTTTACGGATCCACTGATAGATGGATCGGATCCGCAAAACGCATCCAGACGTCTGAATGAAGCCTTACAGGGGCATGATCAATGACTGTGGTTATCACCCCATATAGACTCCCTGATCACCCCCCTGTCATTGATTACCCCCCTGTAAAGCTCCATTCAGATGTCCACATGATTTTTACGGATGCACTGATAGATGGATCGGATCCGCAAAACGCATCCGGACGTCTGAATGAAGCCTTACAGGGGCATGATCAATGACTGTGGTTATCACCCCATATAGACTCCCTGATCACCCCCCTGTCATTGATTACACCCCTGTCATTGATCAACCCCCTGTAAAGCTCCATTCAGATGTCCGCATGATTTTTACGGATGCACTGATAGATGGATCGGATCCGCAAAACGCATACGGACGTCTGAATGAAGCCTTACAGGGGCGTGATCAATGACTGTGGTTATCACCCCATATAGACTCCCTGATCACCCCCCTGTCATTGATTACACCCCTGTCATTGATCAACCCCCTGTAAAGCTCCATTCAGATGTCCGCATGATTTTTACGGATCCACTGATAGATGGATCGGATCTGCAAAACACATACAGGCGTCTCCCTGGAGCCTTCCAGGGGGGGTGATCAATGACTGTGGTGATCACCCCATATAGACTCCCTGATCACCCCCCCTGTCATTGATCACCCCCCCTGTCATTGATCACCCCCCTGTCATTGATCACCCCCCTGTAAGGCTCCATTCAGACATTTTTTTGGCCCAAGTTAGCGGAATTATTTTTTTTTTTTCTTACAAAGTCTCATATTCCACTAACTTGTGTCAAAAAATAAAATCTCACATGAACTCACCATACCCCTCACGGAATCCAAATGCGTAAATTTTTTTAGACATTTATATTCCAGACTTCTTCTCACGCTTTAGGGCCCCTAGAATGCCAGGGCAGTATAAATACCCCACATGTGACCCCATTTCGGAAAGAAGACACCCCCAGGTATTTCGTGAGGGGCATATTGAGTCCATGAAAGATTGAAATTTTTGTCCCAAGTAAGCGGAACGGGAGACTTTATGAGAAAAAATTTTAAAATATCAATTTCCGCTAACTTGTGCCAAAAAAAAAAAATTTCTTTGAACTCGCCATACCCCTCATTGAATACCTTGGGGTGTCTTCTTTCCAAAATGGGGTCACATGTGGGGTATTTATACTGCCCTGGCATTCTAGGGGCCCCAAAGCGTGAGAAGAAGTCTGGTATCCAAATGTCTAAAAATGCCCTCCTAAAAGGACTTTGGGCACCTTTGCACATCTAGGCTGCAAAAAAGTGTCACACATCTGGTATCGCCGTACTCGGAAGAAGTTGGGGAATGTGTTTTGGGGTGTCATTTTACATATACCCATGCTGGGTGAGAGAAATATCTTGGTCAAATGCCAACTTTGTATAAAAAAATGGGAAAAGTTGTCTTTTGCCAAGATATTTCTCTCACCCAGCAAGGGTATATGTAAAATGACACCCCAAAACACATTCCCCAACTTCTCCTGAATACGGCGATACCACATGTGTGACACTTTTTTGCAGCCTAGGTGGGCAAAGGGGCCCATATTCCAAAGAGCACCTTTCGGATTTCACAGGTCATTTTTTACAGAATTTGATTTCAAACTCCTTACCACACATTTGGGCCCCTAGAATGCCAGGGCAGTATAACTACCCCACAGGTGACCCCATTTTGGAAAGAAGAGACCCCAAGGTATTCGCTGATGGGCATAGTGAGTTCATGGAAGTTTTTATTTTTTGTCACAAGTTAGTGGAATATGAGACTTTGTATGAAAAAAAAAAAAAAAATCATAATTTTCCACTAACTTGTGACAAAAAATAAAAAATTCTAGGAACTTGCCATGCCCCTCACGGAATACCTTGGGGTGTGTACTTTCCAAAATGGGGTCACTTGTGGGGTAGTTATACTGCCCTGGCATTCTAGGAGTCCAAATGTGTGGTAAGGAGTTTGAAATCAAATTCTGTAAAAAATGAACTGTGAAATCCGAAAGGTGCTCTTTGGAATATGGGCCCCTTTGCCCACCTAGGCTGCAAAAAAGTGTCACACATCTGGTATCTCCGTACTCAGAAGAAGTTGGGGAATGTGTTTTGGGGTGTCATTTTACATATACCCATGCTGGGTGAGAGAAATATCTTGGCAAAAGACAACTTTTCCCATTTTTTTTATACAAAGTTGGCATTTGACCAAGATATTTATCTCACCCAGCATGGGTATATGTAAAATGACACCCCAAAACACATTCCTCAACTTCTCCTGAATACAGAGATACCAGATGTGTGACACTTTTTTGCAGCCTAGGAGGGCAAAGGGGCCCATATTCCAAAGAGCACCTTTCGGATTTCACAGGTCATTTTTTACAGAATTTGATTTCAAACTCCTTACCACACATTTGGGCCCCTAGAATGCCAGGGCAGTATAACTACCCCACAAGTGACCCCATTTTGGAAAGAAGAGACCCCAAGGTATTTCGTGATGGGCATAGTGAGTTCATAGAAGTTTTTATTTTTTGTCACAAGTTAGTGGAATATGAGACTTTGTAAGAAAAAAAAAAAAAAAATCATCATTTTCCGATAACTTGTGACAAAAAATAAAAAGTTCTATGAACTCACTATGCCCATCAGCGAATACCTTAGGGTGTGTACTTTCCGAAATGGGGTCATTTGTGGGGTGTTTGTACTGTCTGGCCATTGTAGAACCTCAGGAAACATGACAGGTGCTCAGAAAGTCAGAGCTGCTTCAAAAAGCGGAAATTCACATTTTTCTACCATAGTTTGTAAACGCTATAACTTTTACCCAAACATTTTTTTTTTTATCAAAGACATGTAGAACAATAAATTTAGAGCAAAATTTATATATGGATCTCGGTTTTTTTTTGCAAAATTTTACAACTGAAAGTGAAAAATGTCATTTTTTTGCAAAAAAATCGTTAAATTTCAATTAATAACAAAAAAAGTAAAAATGTCAGCAGCAATGAAATACCACCAAATGAAAGCTCTATTAGTGAGAAGAAAAGGAGGTAAAATTCATTTGGGTGGTAAGTTGCATGACCGAGCAATAAACTGTGAAAGTAGTGTAGGTCAGAAGTGTAACAAGTGGCCTGGTCTTTCAGGGTGTTTAAGCACTGGGGGCTGAGGTGGTTAATTAATTTACACAGTTTGGTGTCATCTGCAAAAATTTATATTTTACTGTGCAAGCCTTCTACGAGATCATTAATAAATATATTGAAGAGAATAGGGCCCAATACTGACCCCTGAGGTACCCCACTAGTGACAGTGACCCAATCTGAGTGTGTACCGTTAATAACCACCCTCTGTTTTCTATCACTGAGCCAGTTACTTACCCACATACAGACGTTTTCTCCCAGACCAAGCACTCTCATTTTATATACTAATGGGGTCATTTATTATACTAAATACGTGTGTTCTACCATACATTTTGCATAGCATATTGAATACTATTGAGAACTGTGTCAGGTCATCTCAGATATTAAAGGCTCATGCACACAAACTTATTTTCTTTCCGTGTCCGTTCCGGGATTTTTTTGCGGACTGTATGCAGAACCATTTATTTCAATGGGTCTGCAAAAAACTGAAGTTACTCTGCTTGCATTCCGTTACCATATGTCTGTTCCGCAAAAAAATAGAACATGTCCTATTATTGTCCGCATTACGGACAAGGATAGGACTATTCTAGCGGCCAGCTGTTCCATTCTGCAAAATACGGAATGCACACGGATGTCATCGGTATTTTTTGCAGATCAGTGTTTTGCAGACAGCAAAATACATAGTCAGGTCCATAAATATTGGGACATCGACACAATTCTAACATTTATGGCTCTATGCACTACCACAATGGATTTGAAATTAAACAAACAAGATATGTTTTAACTGCAGCCTGTTAGCTTTGTTTGAGGGTATTTACATCCAAATCAGGTGAATTGTGTTGGAATTACCACAGTTTGCATATGTTTGCACTTGTTTAGGAACCAAAAGTAATGGGACAGAATAATAATCATACTTTCACTTTTTAATACTTAGTTGCAAATCCTTTGCAGTCAATTACAGCTTGAAATCTGGAACGCATAGACATCACCAGACGCTGGGTTTCATCCCTGGTGATGCTCTGCCAGGCCTCTACTGCAACTGTCTTCAGTTCCTGCTTGTTCTTGGGGCATTTTCCATTCAGTTTTGTCTTCAGCAAGTGAAATGCATGCCAGGTGATTGACTTGGCCATTGCATAACATTCCACTTCTTTCCCTTAAAAAAAACTCTTTGGTTGCGTTTGCAGTATGCTTTGGCTCATTGTCCATCTGCACTGTGAAGCGCCGTCCAATGAGTTCTGAAGCATTTGGCTGAATATGAGCAGATAATATTGCCCGAAACACTTCAGAATTCATCCTGCTGCTCTTGTCAGCAGTCACATCATCAATAAATACAAGAGAACCAGTTCCATTGGCAGCCATACATGCCCACGCCATGACACTACCACCACCATGCTTAACTGATAAGGTGGCATGCTTAGGATCATGAGCAGTTCCTTTCCTTCTCCATACTCTTCTCTTCCCATCACTCTGGTACAAGGTCTCATCTGTCCATAGGATGTTGTTCCAGAACTGTAAAGGCTTTTTTAGATGTCGTTTGGCAAACTCTAATCTGACCTTCCTGTTTTTGAGGCTCACCAATGGTTTACATCTTGTTATGAACCATCTGTATTCACTCTGGTGAAGTCTTCTCTTGATTGTTGACCTTGACACACATACACCTACCTCCTGGATAGTGTTCTTGATCTGGCCAAATGTTGTGAAGGGTGTTTTCTTCACCAGTGAAATAATTCTTCGGTCATCCACCACAGTTGTTTTCCGTGGTCTTTTGGTGTTGCTGAGCTCACCGGTGCGTTCTTTCTTTTTAAGAATGTTCCAAACAGTTGTTTTGGTCACACCTAATGTTTTGCTATCTCTCTGATGGGTTTGTTTAGTTTTTTCAGCCTAATGATGGCTTGCTTCACTGATAGTGACAGTCTTTGGATCTCATCTTGAGAGTTGACAGCAACAGATTGCAAATGCAAATAGCACACTTGAAATGAACTCTGGACCTTTTATCTGCTCATTGTAATTGGGATAATGAGGGAATAACACACACCTGGCCATGGAACAGCTGAGAAGCCAATTGTCCCATTACTTTTGGTTCCTTAACAAGTGGGAATCACCTATGCAAACTGTTGTAATTCCTACACCGTTCACCTGATTTGGATGTAAATACCCTCAAATTAAAGCTGACAGTCTGGAGTTAAAGCACATCTTGTCATTTCAAATCCATTGTGGTGGTGTATAGAGCCAAAAATTGTACTGTACAATTGTGTCTATGTCCCAATATTTATGGACCTGACTGTATGGTTGTGTGCATGAGCCCTTAAAAGGGTTTTCCCGGATGTTTTTTTACTCAGGATTGGTCATCAGTATCTGACGCTAGTCAGCTGTTTGAGAAGGCAGCAGCATTCCTGTGAGTGCAACGGCCTTCTCTCTGCTTTTTCTAGTGATATGTATCACTATCTGGTTTTAACTGGCAAATTACATTTTTGGTGAAATATTTCCTTTAAATATCAGAAATTAGGGTTTTAGGATACATGGGCGTATGTCATCTGGTTCTGGGGATTTGTCTATTTTAATCTCTTTAATACTTCCTCGGTCAGACAAGCCACTTTTAATGGGGAATTTACTTTTACACTCTGCATTTCATCTGACAAATATTTCATAGATTCAGTTTCTCCTCATTGCTTTTTACAGCTCCTCCCTCATCTCTCTGTAAAGGGCCAACTCTTTTAGGTTTAAACTTTTTACCATTTATACAATTGAAGAACATGTTATGGTTGTTTTTACTCTCTTTGGCAATACATCTCTCTGTCTCCAGCATGGCTGCTTTTATTTGTCTTTTTATTTTTTCCCTTATAGTTTTTCAGTGCTTCCGCATTACCTTCCTGTTTTAGAGATTTAAATGCTTTCTTTTTATTATGCATTGCTCCCTTACATTTCTATTTATCCACATTGGTTTTTTTCTTGTTCCTTACCCTTTTATTCCCATACAGTATGTATAAATTTCACAGTGAATGGGTAGCTTATTAGGTTTAAAACATAACATTTATTAATGTATAAAGATAAAATAATGGGCCCTTCTATACTAAACACTTCTTTATAATTACCACTAAATACACTAATCTCCTATAAAAAAATGGGCGGAGATGGGAAAGGACCATGTATAGGGATAGCAACAGTGTAAAGAAACAGGGTGAAGGGTAGCCAAGTACCAAGGCAGAAAGACACAGCGCTGGGTCTAGACCCTAGGTAGCCCTGTTCCTATATATCCTCCCTCCTATCTACTTCAATATCCCTATTGTCACCCTCCCTAATTGTGGACTGCCCAGCTTTGCCCAATAGCCAGAATACGGTCCTATGGATGGTATCCCTAACAAAGAGGGCAAAGAAAGGAAAAGCTGGCAATAAAATTGTGATGGACAAGATCAGGTGTATTCACAGCTTGCAATAAAAGTCACCTGTAATGCCTGAACAAGTTCATACACACAAGGATGTATATTATCAGATGATCATGATGTCCCAAGAATGTAAATATTCAAGTGGTCATGGAGTCCTGACGCGTTTCCTCAGTAATATCTGATTCGTCAGGCGACAAAATTATATCCAAAAAGCCCCTAAATTGGGGTCACTTATCCAGCAAAATAGAGGTGTCACAGAGAGCACATTAATGTACCATACCTAGTAAGCTAATACAGTCCCTCATGTAATGGAAAGCTATGCAGCAGTTAAAATGCATAGGTAGGTTATAATGTGGGCTCCAACCAGCCAAACGTTGTAGTAATAAAGGCCGAGTTGCCCTCTATTTCACATGGCCTGTGGTGGTTCCTGGTATTTAGTCTCTGATCGTATGGAGAAAAAGATAGTGTAGTTAGTGTTTGATATACACTATTATCCAGGTATGAGTGCCAAAACCTGGGAAATAAACCAGGAATAACCAGAGGTCACCAGTCTCAACTGCACAAGATTGTACTTGTCAGTGAGGCTTCAATCCAAGCCTAGTAAACCAATAGTGGTCAGTTCATAAATGCATCACATTAGTTAGAAGTATCTACTTAGTACACCTCCCAACCAATTATAAATGCATCACATCAGTTGATAGTATCTATTTGGTATACATTGTAGCCGATCTCCCACCAGTAAGGTCACTAGCAGACGTTAGAGACCAGTGCAATGCTCTTTGCTTATCAAATGCTATAACAATCTGATATGAAAGCATGTAAGCATAAACGGCTTATCTGTCCAGTTGTCGATGGTAACTGTTCCCAGATAGGAATGGGTGGAGGGTGCTCCCTGGCGCCCCGCGTGTAGCAGTGGCCATAAAGTATGTACCTCTCACAACTGGAGTTCAGAATGCTTTGAAAAAAATCCCATTTTGTGGCTGCATTTTTATTTTAGTTAGTGAGATTAATGGCCTCTCTTCCCCGGGCAAATTTTGGAGGTTTCGTATTCTTGCGCCTCCCTGAAAAAACACTCCTTTGAATGACAATTAGAAGGTTATTATTTTATGGTCACTATTTCCCAGGTGACCCCAACCTACAGTATACGTCTGTTGTTCTGTCAAGTCTATTGGTTAATACTAAGTCCAGTATGGTTGTCCCTCTATTCATATCCTGAACCCGGAGAATACCATTGAGCTGAGAGCACTAGATGCGATCTGTAGAGGTAAGTCTATTTAGTCATTTTTCATCTTATCTGAAGTCTGATATTGGGGGTCTCATCTGAGGTCTGCTATAGGAATCTGATATGAGGGTCTGATCTGAGTTCTAATATGGGAGTATGATCTGAGGGCTGATATGGGGTGTGATATGGGAATCTAATACAGGGGTCTGATCTGTGGTTTGATATTGGGGTCTGATATGAGGACTAATATGGGGATTTGATCTGAGGGCTGATATGGGGGTTTGATATGGGGGTCTGATCTGAGGTCTTAGAGGGGTCTATCTGAGATATGATATTTAGGTTTGATCTGAGGTCTGATATTGGGGTCTAGAGATGGCCTTACAGTTGGCCTGGTGATCGTTTCGTGGCAAACTTTGCTCATTCGCAGTTCGCTGAACAGGCAAACATATGGTGATGTCCGCCGGCGCCATATTTTTTGCATTGTGCAGAACTTTGACCCATAACACATCCATCAGGTGGGACAGAAAAGCCAATTGAGACGTTGTAGCACATGGACACACCGCCTACCCTATAACAGAACCCGATCTGAAAGCCATTTTACATTGTTTTTTGCCAGTGTAGGGAGAGGTTGCTGTGTGGAGCAGGGACAGACTGTTAGGGACACCAAACGCTAGCTAATAGGGCCACAAAAGTCCTTTTAATATAGGTGTGACATACAGATAGGTGTGATATACTTATAATATACTTTCTAACATAGAAAGTATATTACAGTGCAATTGTATTATGCAGCAGTTGTTTGCGGTTCTGCTGCGATACTGCAGCCACACAGAGTGCCAAACGCTATTGGAACAAATAATTTCTACTGTTGTGATTTACCAGTTGCCCCCCAAAAAACTGATTGAAGCAGGGGTTTGATATACCAATAATATACATTCTATATAGTGCATTTAGTTAGTGCAGCATTTGTCTGCGGTTTTGCTGCGTTACCGCATCTACACAGAGTGACAAGTTTTAGGCAAGAGGGTCTTGCCGCATTTGTGTGAGGGGAGGCAGGGCGAGTGCTATTTAGGTTTGCAGCGATTCTGGCATGTTGCCGACAGCTCGTCTTGCGAAACTGTTTGGGGCGTCACTTCCGGTTTCGATTGTGTGGTCTGCGCTTCAGTGGCGGTCAGCGTCTGGTCTCGTAAGCGGCTTTCAGCGAAAAATTACTGGTAAGATCGAGGAGGGTTGGGTGTTAGGCCAAGGCAGGTCCACTGATTGTCAAGTCCCTACTTACCAACTAAGTACTGTGCGGGGGCGGCGGGGTTCGGAGGATCGCTTGTGCATCTGCATAACTCTGTCCCATTCGGCCTGGTGCAAACGCTCCCTCTACTGGGCATGGGGTGGTACTGCAAGCTGTATGTTGAACTTTAACATAGGGGCAATGCAACGGTCGGGGGGGGGGGGGATCGTTTATGCTTCACTGCCCCTATTGCTGTTCCTAGATAAACAATTGTTAGCTCATGTGTCCCAGGGGTGTTGCCTGGTTATTTTAGGTCAAGCGGCAGTTTGTATATTTTTCCCTTATAGGTGCTGCGTTACCGCAATCGCTAGCGTGGTTCCTACGGCAGTAGATACAGCATAAACCTATAACACCTTCTTGGCATCAGCGGAAAAGTAAGCCTTGAGGGTTCATAGAGGGGTCATAAACATGTTTGTAGGGGAAAAGGATAAACTTCTAATACTCTGTTCTCCTTTCGATTAGCTACGTAATTTGTTCCAGCAGGCAGCCTGCAGTCAGGTATTGTCAAAATATGGTATTAGATTAAAGCACGTTCCACATACGTTGTGCAATGGTGTAAAAAAAAAAAGGGGGGGTCAAAGAAAAAAATTAAAACATTTTTTTTAAAAATTAAAAAAGGGGCTTCTGTTTCATGTACTTACACGGTGGGGTCTGGCACGCTATCAGACGCTAATATTTCTGCAGGTCAGCAGGGCTGTCTCTTTTATAGTCACGGTGGATACTGTCACGTCTACAGGCAGTACTACGGCTGTCTCCTCCACAGCCATGCTTAGGTCCTGTCACTACTACAGGCAATCATACGTCTGTCACGTCTACAGACTTATTTAAGACCTGTCACGACTACAGGCATGTCGAAGTCCTGTCACGACTACAGGCAGTTACACGTGTATCTCATATTCAGTCAAGGTTCAGTCCTGTCACGGTTGCAGGTAGTATGTCTGTCACATTCCAGACAAGTTTAAGTCCTAGCAGCCACAAGCAGTAATCATTACGTCTGTTGCGTCTGCAGGTGGAACTGTTTCGTTTGCTCTTATCAGAGGGAGAGGGTTCGGGCCAGGTGGGGGTATCCACGGATACATTCAGACCTCCCTCACCCAACTTCACGCAGCCATTAATTCCATTGCATCGTCAATATCGGACTTTCAGGCCCGGCTGGAATCAGTTGAAGCAGGTGCGACGGGATCTCGTCTGATTGGTCGGAGTCTGGCTGGATCATCCAGGCCTCAGGCTAGTGTCTCTGGTGGGTCAGGTCTGACCGTCAATCGCTCCATCCCATTTCATCCCAGCCAATATACGTCAGGATATAATTGAAGGCAAAGATGTAAATCTTGCTTCCCTGCTGATAGCGACCCATGACGCACCCGATAATAAGTCTGACTGATGGACCTGGGGCATTACTAGCTGGTGCTTGAGCTGGATTATTGGAAAATTAACACAAGTCTGTCGTGTGGGAATAATAATTACACCTAGCACATGAAGGAGCCTTAATGCCCGCAAAATGTCTACAAAATAATTCTGTATAAATGTTGGACCAATCTACCGTATGCTGAAACTGAGCCAACGCTGCCGCCGCCTTCGCAGAGAAGGAATGGTGATAGTCATAGAAGGTGGATCCCCTATATTTATAGGCCAAGTCCACCGACTTGTATAAGTATAAATCTAGCTCCTCCCTGCGCTGCGGGTTGATGGTGCAGATCACGTCTCTGTATAGACTGAAGGCTAAAACAAATTCCGCTATACTGAGTTTCCTATTTAACCTTAAATCTTTGGATTTGGTTGGTTAGGTCATTATTACTTTGCGAAAAAATTGACGTTTGGTTCAAAATCTAGCCCTTGGATTTTCAACCAATTCGCCCGGGCCTTACATTGGATTTTACAAGATTTATTTTGTGTTAATCACGTTATTCATTTCATGATTTTTTGTTGATCGAACCCCCAACGCATGCACCGCAAGATTTACAGGTGCTAGTCAGTATTTGCAGACCTTAGAGTTCCTATTGCTCCACATAAGCCGGAGGGTCCCAGTACCTCAATCACATTCCTGGGCATATGTCTGGACACAGTTAAGATGGAAGCTAGTCTCCCTCAAGATAAGTTACTGAGGCAGTGGCGTTGCAAGGGGGGTGTGGGGGGTGCGGGCCGCATCGGGTGACACCAGTCTGATGGGGTGTCACCCGGCCGCCGGACTAACTTACTGCAGTGCAATTTCAATGTGTTACATAATTTAATTAATCCCCTAGGTAGGTCTGGCGGCTGGCAGGTGCTGCTACAATGGGGTGTCACCTGCCCCCGGCGGGGGCGGGTGACACCCCATTGTAGCAGCAGCCGCCAGCCAGACCTACCTAGGTAATTAATTAAATTATGTAACACATTGAAATTGCACTGCAGTAAGTTAGTCCGGGGGCCTTACTACTTACTTACAGTGCAGCTGCTACTGTCTTGTCTGGCGGGCGGCGGCTGCCCAGCCTACATGTGTGCCGTGCGGCGCTTAGGTCAAAGGAGGCATGACTGACTGTCAGTGGGGCCGCGGCGGAGCTGCTCTGTCTGCTGTGGCCTGTAAAAGCTGCCTCTCAAGCTGGCAGCAGAAGAACACAGAGGACTGAGCGACTGAGTCACGACTTGTTGGCCTCTAGTCTGGAGAAGACACCTTAAGGCAGAGCCAGCTGAGACTGGAGCCAGGACCTGACCGTCCCCACTCCAGCCAGACCCAAGTGATATATCAGGTACTGTAAGTGTATTGTAATTGTAACAGAGAGGGGGAGATGGGGGACAAAATGTACAAACATGTCTGTGCAATGGAGCCTGGAGGGGAAGAGAAGAAATGTCTGTGCCACCCATGGGGGGAGGGGATGACCTGATGAGGGGACCCGGGACAATGATGAAGGGAGGGACAATGTTGGAGTCTGTGCCATGGCGAAGGGGGGGGGGTGGCATCCTGTCACCCTCACCCCCCTTTGGCACAGACTCCAACATTGTCCCTCATGTCACCCCCCCTGATGGTGCAGACTCCAACATTGTCCCCCATTAGGGAGCATAATGTATGGGGGGCTGACGGCTGACATGGGGGGCATGATGGATGGGGGCTGACATGGGGGGCATGATGGATGGGGGCTGACGGCTGACATGGGCATGATGGATGGGGTGCTGATGGCTGGCATGATGGCTGACATGGGGGCATGACGGCTGACATGGGGGGCATGATGGATGGGGGCTGACGGCTGACATGGGCATGATGGATGGGGTGCTGACGGCTGACATGAGGGCCTGATGGCTGAAATGGGGGCATGACGGTTGACATGGGGCATGATGGATGGGGGCTGACATGGGCATGATGGATGGGGTGCTGACGGCTGACATGAGGGCATGATGGCTGACACGGGGGCATGACGGCTTACATGGGGGCATGATGGATGGGGGCTGAGATGGGCATGATGGATGGGGTGCTGACGGCTGACATGAGGGCATGATGGCTGACCTGGGGGCATAACGGCTTACATGGGGGCATGAAGTATGGGGGCATGACGGCTTACATGGGGGCATGATGGATGGGGGCTGACGGATGACATGGGCATGATGGATGGGGTGCTGACGGCTGACATGAGGGCACGATGGCTGACATGGGGGCATGACGGCTGACATGGGGGGCATGATGGATGGGGGCTGACGGCTGATATGGTGGGCTGATCTGAGGTATAATTAACATTGGGGGTCTGATTGGTGGTCTGACCTGAGGTATAATGGAAAATATTGTTTATTATACTCCTCTAAAACCTATGTGTGTCTTATAGGGCGAAAAGTACAGTCCTCAAACCAGATTGAAGCAGAGCGAAGATATCAGGTCCACACAGAGGAGAAGCCAGCTGCTGCAGACAGAACCAGGACCAGGTGAGCTATGGGGGTGGGGGGGTTCGCCAAGATGTAGCTTCACTTGTGTTGTCAAAAAATCCTTGCACAGGCCCTGGTCACGTCCACGTGACATGGCCGGTGCAAAGAGTCCTACAGTACATAATGTGGGCAAAATATACCTACTTACATAACATTCCCAATAAATACATTTATTTTTTTGTGAAAAAAGGCTATTTTACATTTTTATTAGTGATTCTCTTAGGTGCCAGGGGGTGTACCCTGGCATTTTTATTATGGTACACCACCTGGCACCATTTTCCACATAAAAATAAGTTTATGTATTGGGAATGTTATGTAATTAGGTATATTTTGCCCACATTATGTACTGTGGGACTCTTTATTTATTATATAAAAATATAGGGGACACGTACTGTGCTGTAAAAATATTGCCATTGCCAAAGTCAGGAGGTAGGCAGGCTGGAAGCTCCAACACGGCACGCCTCTTCTTGGAGCTCTGAACAGCCCTCCGATGCAGCGCTTGGAGGAGTGTCACTGTACGGGCCTGCGGGCATCCGGATCCTCAGCGCAGGCGAGGGATTTGGCAACTGGAGGAGGAGGACAAGCTGAAGACACTGGGCAGGCCTTCTAGGTGAAAGGGGGAGTGGAAAGTTATGAAGATGAGCGTGCAGCCTGGGCACCAGCCGTTATGACGCCGCCCCTTAAGATGCAGCCACCTCCAGACTCTGTCATTGTACCGCTCTGTGGTCTCTTCATGCTGCTGCCACATCCACACTCTCCTTGCCACTCTGTGGTATCCTGATGCTGATGCTTCTGCCATATCCACACTATTTCACCTTGACCACTTTGTGGTATCCACCTGATGCTGCTCCTGTCGCCACCTCCAGACTCTATCATTGTGCCTCTCTTTGGCCTTCTCATACTGCCGCCAACTCCTCACTCTGTCATTTTGCCTCTCTGTGGCCTTCTCCTGATGCTGCTGCCCTGAACTCCAGACTCTGTGCTTGTGCCACTCGTTGGCTTTCTCCTGACACTGCCGCTGCTGACGCCAACTCTAGACTCTGTCATTGGGCCACTCTGTGGTCTCCTCATGCTGATGCCACATCCACACTCTGTCATTGTGCCGCTCTGCGGAATACTTAATTATATTTGGGGGCAGGGGACATTTCCAAACTTTAACCTGGACTCCAGGTTGGACCTGGAGAGATTTCAGGCACTCAGAGCCCTCTCTGTGGGCACCCATCCCACACCCTGGGAAAAAGTCTATGGTGTACCAATATGCCTTAGACTTTTTCTGCCATTCATCAGTGCAGGGCGCACTATAAACAGCACAGGCAGCACATTGACTGTAGGCAGGATATTATAGCTATGTAAATGATAAAGTATATGGAAGACAGACCATATTGGTATTCAGGTTAAATTAGTATTCAGGTTAGCGAATTAGTGCAAACCATTGATTTCGATGAAGCAATTAATAGTTTTGCAGCTTTGAAGGCCAGGAAAGCAAAGTTCTGAATTGATTGAGATGTTCTTTAAGTGCACTTGTATTTGTTCCTGTTCAATTTCCTGTTCAATTTTCAGTTTATTTATTTATTATTCATGTTGAATTTTGTGTTATTTAATTATTTATAATTTTATCCTGCTATGTAATTTAGTGTTGTAAAATGTCATTTGTTCAGTAAAGGGGTTGGATTTAAAATAAACGTTATTTTTTAAAAGCATTAACTTTGATTTCTTTCAACATATGTTTGGTTATATGACAAAAAACCTATTGCCGGGAGCCGCACGGACGGTAAGTATGCTGCTCCCCCTCTCCCCGCTACACTTTACCATGGCTGCCAGGACTTTAGCGTCCCGGCAGCCATGGTAACCATTCAGAAAAAGCTAAATGTCGGCTCCGGCAATGCACCGAAACAACGTTTAGCTT
This sequence comes from Bufo bufo, assembly GCF_905171765.1. Classification (NCBI taxonomy): domain Eukaryota; kingdom Metazoa; phylum Chordata; class Amphibia; order Anura; family Bufonidae; genus Bufo; species Bufo bufo. Next base: position 443,043,570 of record NC_053391.1, read on the forward strand.
AAGGCCGGATCCAGATCAATGCCTTTCAATGGGCATTAATTCCGGATCCGGCATTGCGGCAAGTGTTCCGGATTTTTGGCCGGAGCAAAAAGCGCAGCATGCTGCGGTATTTTCTCCGGCCAAAAAACGTTCCGTTCCGGAACTGAAGACATCCTGATGCATCCTGAACGGATTTCACTCCATTCAGAATGCATGGGGATAATCCTGATCAGGATTCTTCCGGCATAGAGCCCCGACGACGGAACTCTATGCCTGAAGAAAAGAACGCAGGTGTGAAAGAGCCCTTAGCTGGCATACAACATCATTTGTATATGCTGCACCCCGATCAACCCTCCTTGTTCTCAGCGCATCCGATAAGGATGCTTTTGAAAGGTATACAGAAGGGGGCCGTTGTGGTTCATCCTTCTCGTCAGCCGTTTACGGGAGCTACTGTATGTTCAGATCACTGTCCGATAAGCTACAGAGGTACCCCTTTGGTAAATATGTTAGCTTGTTAATCAAGACCGCGATGTACCTAGCAGATTTCAATGCAAGACACCCTACGAGACCACCCATCTCCCATGCTACAGTTAGCAAACTGCTTGCTAAGTTTCGTGAAACTGGTTCAGTGTTGGATTTGCCAAAATGTGGACGCATGAAATCTGTCTCTAATGAAGAAACATCAGTGGCTGTAGCACAGCGTAGCACTCGCCGCATGTCACAGGAGAGTGGCATTAGTCGAACATCACTTCGGCGGATATTAGCTACTCACAAATGGCACCCTTACATACTCCAGCTACTGCAGCATCTCAACGAAGATGACCCAGATCGGCGCACTGAATTTGCAGAATGGGCAAAACAAAAATTGGAACAGGACCCTCAGTTTATTCAGAAGATTTTGTTCAGTGATAAGGCAAACTTTTATGTGAATGGTGAAGTTAACAAACAAAACCACCGCTATTGGTCTGACACTAACCCACATTGGATAGATCCCTCCAAGACTGTTGGGAAAAAAAAATTATGGTATGGTGTGGTATATGGGGTACAAAGATAGTGGGGCCATTCTTCATCAATGGAAACCTCAAGGCCACTGGATATGCGAAATTGCTACATGATGATGTGTTTCCCTCTTTATGCACTGAAGCTGGCACGTTCCCTGAGTTTTTCCAGCAAGATGGTGCACCACCACATTATAGGTGTCAGGTCCGAGCATTCCTAGATGAACAGTTTCCTGGAAAGTGGATTGGTCGTCGTGGGCCAGTTGACTGGCCCCCAAGGTCTCCCGATCTGACCCCCTTAGACTTTTATCTTTGGGGTCATCTGAAGGCAATTGTCTATGCTGTGAAGATACGAGATGTGCAGCACCTGAAACTACGGATACTGGAAGCCTGTGCTAGCATTTCTCCTGTGGTGTTGCTATCAGTGTGTGAAGAGTGGGAGAAGAGGGTTTCATTGACAATCCAACACAATGGGCAGCACATTGAACACATTTTATAAGTGGTCAGAAACTTGTAAATAACTAATGAAAGAATAAAGTTACGTTAAAACCAAGCACACCATTGTTTTTCTTGTGGAATTCCCAATAAGTTTGATGTGTCACATGACCCTCTTCCTATTGAAAAAACAAAAGTTGGATTCAAAATGGCCGACTTCAAAATGGTCACCACCCATCTTGAAAAGTTTCCCCCCTCACATATTAACTTCCTGTATGTGGCACATTAGTATAACACCAACCATTCCCATTTTATTAAGGTGTATCCATATAAATGGCCCACCCTGTATACCATTTAATTTAAAATCTTGTAAATCCCATTTAGGCTCAAATCACACCCTCAGTTTTTAGCAGTTTTTTTTTAATCCCAGGTCCAAAATAAATGAAAAGTGTAAAGATTCTTTCTGATACTACTTTTCTCTTTTGTATCCACTCCTGTTTTTGGCTTAAAAATGTAAAAATGTCTGTAAAAAATTCTGGCAACAAATAAATGCCTGAAAAAAAAAAAATCCATGGCAAGTTTTGCAAACCAGAAAGATAAAACACAAAAAATTGTGTGTGAAGTTTTTAGAGCATATCTACACAAGGCTCAAATACTGAGGTCGTGAAGATTTGCTGCCGTGGAGTTGTATGCAAAAAATAGGTAGCATATACAGTACAGCACCAGCAAAGTGAACAAGATTGCATTTTAAAACAGCAAAAGATTTCCACAGTAGATTTCACTGTTTCCAGCAAAGATTTTTCAGAGGCAAACAACATTGTGTATGGATTTACCATAAAGGGATAAAGATTTTTCAGTCAAAATTAGTGAATAAAGTTTACCGAGAGACTGTTTTATGTTTTTCCAATCTATTTATCACCTTTAGACACAGGGGCAGACCTGGAAAAAACTAAAAGTGGACTCATGTTGTAGGCAGGGACAACAGAAATAGGCAGAGACAGTAATAACATAAATAACACAGTGCAGCACAAAATACTGCAGTGCTGCTGTATTTCACTGTATTACCATCCTGACGTTGAATTCAGGAAGGCACCCACAGCCGACTGCCAGGTGCATAAGCATCTGGTGCTCCTAACAATTATTGCTGAGAGCACCACATTGTTATGTACTTGGCTAGCAGTCATAATGGTAGCTCAAGCGACCCCTTTGGTATTGGTCCTCCAGAAAATTTCCCTGTATGATCTATAACCAGTCTGCTCCTATGTCCACAGGACAGATGATAAGACCATGGGGGTCCAACTACTGGGACCACCGTGATCCTGAACACAGGGACCCCGAGTCCTCTCTCTGAAATAGAGCAGTTGTGTGCATGTCAGTCCACCACCACATTCACTTCTACAGGTCTTACATAGACAACGCTCTGTCATTCCCATTGAAGAGAATGGAGAGGTGGACGTACACGTGCACTACCGCTCCATTCAGAGAGAAGACTGGAAGGCCCCTTGTTTTTAGGGTCACAATGATCCCAGCAGTCAAATGTTTTTCACCTATGCTGGGAATTAACGTCGTGAGACAGTATAAGTAGACACAAGTACATATTCAATTAATAGTATTGCATATTTAAATTAGGTTATAAAAATATGAGTCTGATTTTATCTTTCCAGAAACATCAAATAACTTAAGCCTCAGTAGTTGACTACAGGGCCAATTATGGGAACCTAATGCAAAGGTAAATGTTACCCTAAATATATCAGGTAGAACAAAACATCATGGCATCAGCTGGCAGAGTGCATTTATTTCTTCTTTAGATTACATATTTTGTAGCACTATGCACAATGTATCCCTCTGTCTCAGTGTTGCCAGTGGGGTTTATAATCTATAAATCTCTCATATACTTACACAAAAGGAAGCCAATTAATCTATCAGCATGATTTTAGAAGTTGTGAAGAAACCGAACACATTGGGGAAACCACTACAAAATACAATGTCCATGCAGATTTTACCCTGAGTGGATTCAAGCAGTGGCTAACCACTGTGAAGAGTGATGACTTCTTTACAAATCAGTATAAGAGCTAATCAGTAGTGATGAGTGGCATAGGCAATATTCGAATTCGCTATATTTAGCAAATTTTTGCCCAAATATTCGCCATAAATTCGCAAATTCGAGAAGTTGTGATCTCCAGTCATTGTTTACTTGATTGTGAAAATGGGCAATGTAATATATTCATGATAAATTCGCGATAAATTAGTAATTAGACTATTCAACACTATTTACGAATACGAATATATAGCACTATATTCTAAATATTCGCGAATTCTCAAAGTGGCGATATTCGCGATTAAAATTTGTGATTCGAATATTCACGCTCAACACTACAAATTAGTATTTTTATCTGAATTGATACACAGACAGTCAACCACAGGAAGAGAAATAACATAAACTCAATTTACAAATATTAATCATTATGAATTAGTACAAGTGATATCATAAAAAGCAGTAGATGACTTCCTTTGAATTGACAAATATCCTGCCATTTCAGCTAATGACAGCCATCTTTTAAATTAATGAGGATAAATCCTAAGTAAATGTTTAACTGTTATTATGCTGTTGAAGCTACACAACTGCATATGTATGATAACTGAGACAAACATTGAAAAACCAATCCGAACAAAGTAATAACAACATACATACATGTATTTGTCTCATAGAATTTTTTTTTTTCATTGCATTATAATTTCAATACTTGCATGTTATTTTTATTATACAAATTTAGCTCTTAATCTAAGGTTAGTCCCAGAGTGCTCATAGCAATCTGGCAGCTCATTGATGGGTTACTGTAGACTATTTTCTATCTATTATGATGTCCATAACTAATATAATGTAATAATAATAATATTGTAAACTAATGATCTAATAAACTAATATAGTTAAATGTGGTACAGGCTATAACCTGTAAATCCTTAGCCAAAGGAGATTCCCATCATACTGTAGAGAACCGGCGACCGGTTTTTACATTTGTTTATTTGTTACTTTTTTTTACACAAGGGATTAACTTGCAGGATAACAGGCCGAACTGAATGGACAAATGTCTTTTTTCGGCCTTATATGCTATGTTACTAAGGGTAGGGGATATGTTAATTTTATTTATTTTTTAAAGTATAACTTTTCGGTTCAAGAGGTGAATACTACATTACTGGTGTTTATAAAAGGTATTCCATTCCTGGTAAATTTAAGTGCTAAATCGGATCACTCATTTTACAACAGGTCTAAACTACATATTTGAATAATTTACTTGTGAGCATCTGGGTTCCTGTGGAAGCTTAGAAGGCTTCAAGTAACTTTCAAGCTTAAATTGCTATGAATATATCTACAGTTCTGCATTTTCGTTGATTAGTGATGTGAGGAATGGGATTCACACTAGTCAGTGCCAATATGAAGCAGCTGTGTCAAATAAAAATCATTCTGAATGTGCTTAATGTTGTGTGAACTAGATGTCCCTTTCCAAAATCCCTTTTCCTTTTAGGTTGAGTTTGGGATTAAAAACATAACAGCTGGTGCCATTTACCAATGCCTTTAAATATAAATATTAATAAAGGAAATTATTTTATTAAATGATTACACTCAGAAAAAAGACAATTTAACAAATTGTTAGGCCCATGGTAAATATATTATTACAATTCTTTTATATGGAACATCAATATGTAAGGGCTCATGCACACAACTGCATGTATTATGCAGTCCGCAAAACACGGATCCGAAAAGGATACGGATGATGTCCGTGATATTCGTATGACATCAGGTTTTTCTGTAGATCCATTGTAACAATGCCTATCCTTGTCCACAAAACAGACAAGAATAGGATATGCTCTATCTTTTTTGCGGAACGGCCATGCAGACAATTTTTTGGGGGGCAGACCCATTAAAGTGAATGTTTCTGCATATGGGCTGCAGAAAAAACTGAAATTGAACCAGAAAAGAAACTACGTTTGCGTGCATGAGTGCTAAATGGGATATACAAATCCTGCTTTAGTATGTTCAGTATGTCAGAACACTGACACCATTTTACAGGATAGCATTGCACAGGACAGCCTGAACTGGCTTTGACCCATAGGGCAATGTATTTTGTAACAATTTCAGGAAAAATTTGATTCGCAACGAATGCGAATTTCCTTGCGCTTCGTGGTAACTAATCACAATTTTTCTAAAATGGCGGCTACACATGTGAGGACTAAGGACATGGGGCATGGAACTCTGGGAAGACGGGATCACCCAGATTGACATGCCTGCATGCAGCCAATCAGCAGACTCCAGTCCTGTGATGTGACAGCCCTATAAATACGGCAGCTATTTTAGATTTTGCCATTTTCCAGCATTCAGAGTGCAGGGACAGACTTGTGAAGGCGCCAGGGACAGCAATTGGAAAACCTCATTGTGAAAAAAAAAGACAGAAAAAATTATTTATAAGTGCAGGGAAAGGATAGGGAGTAGAGTTGAGCGGACACCTGGATGTTCGGGTTCGACGGGTTTGGCCAAACTTTAAAAAAAAGTTCGAGTTCGGGATGCGAACTTGACCCCGGACCCGAACCCCAAGTCACTGGGAACCCGAAATTTTGAGCACTAAAATGGCTTTAAAAAAATCATGGAAAGGGATAGAGGGCTGTAAATGGTAGCAAAATGTGGTTAAGAGCATGGCAAGTGCTCTGCAAACAAATGTGGATAGGGAAATGACTTCAAATAACATAAAATATGTAAAAATAAAAAATTATAATCTTGATCTTGGAGGACGAGGTTCATATGGAGTATGAGGTTGAGGAGGCGGTAGATGTGACGGTGGAGGATGAGGAGTAGCCTACACTGCTTTTTGGTCTTATTTTTATTTTTATTTTTGTTTAAATTAGGGTACACCCCAAAACATTGGGAAATATGACCTGTTATAACCCCCTCCAGCCATGCTAAACAAACGTTCAGACAATACACTGGCAGCAGGGCAGGCCAGCACCTTCAAGGTGTAAAGGGAAAGCTCAGGCCATATGCCCAATTTGTAGACCCAGAAGTTGAATGGGGCAGACCCATCAGTCAGTACATGTAGGCGTGTGCATACATACTGCTCCACCATGTCGCACGTCCCCGTGATGTCAACGATCCAATTGGATATCTGCTCTATCAACTTTCAATGTTCTTTTCTGCTCCTACCATGTTGATCACTGTTAGTGGTGAATCAGGGTTCCACGCCGGAGAGAGAGAGTGAGAAAGGGATACCACATCCAAGGGAGGTCAATGTATGAGTGGAAATGTGGGAGAAGTTATCAAAGCGAAAGGATCGAATGAAAGGAGGGGGCGCACGGCAATTGCCCACTCCCGACTCGGGGAGGTAGTGACGATAAATAACAATACAGGACTCTTAGGTCCCTTTCACACGGGCGAGTATTCCGCGCGGATGCGATGCGTGATGTGAACGCATTGCACCCGCACTGAATCCTGACCCATTCATTTTTATGGGGCTGTGCACATGAGCGGTGATTTTCACACATTACTTGTGCGTTGCGTGAAAATCGCAGCATGCTCCTCTTTCTGCGTTTTTCACGTAACGCAGGCCCCATAGAAATGAATGGGGTTGCGTGAAAATCGCAAGTATCCGCAAGCAAGTGCGGATACGGTGCGATTTTCACGCACGGTTGCTAGGGGATGATCGGGATGGAGACCCGATCATTATTATTTTCCCTGAAAATAGCGCTGAAGGGGTTAAAAAAAATAATATATAATTAACTCACCTTAGTCCAGTTGATCGCGCAGCCCGGCTTCTCGTCTGTCTCCTTTGCTGAACAGGACCTGTGGTGAGCATTCATTGCAGGAACAGGACCTGTGGTGACGTCACTCCGGTCATCACATGATCCATCACATGATCTTTTACCATGGTGATGGATCATGTGATGACCGGAGTGACATCCCCACAGGACCTGTTCAGCAAAGGAGACAGAAGGAGATGCCGGGCTGCGCGATCAACTGGACTAAGGTGAGTTAATTTTATTATAATTTTTTAACCCCTCCAGCGCTATTTTACTATGCATTCTGTATTCAGAATGCTATTATTTTCCCTTATAACCATGTTATAAGGGAAAATAATACAATCTACAGAACACCGATCCCAAGCCCGAACTTCTGTGAAGAAGTTCGGGTTTGGGTACCAAACACGCGCAATTTTTCTCATGCGAGTGCAAAACGCATTACAATGTTTTGCACTCGCGTGGAAAAATCGCGCATGTTCCCGCAACGCACCCGCACATTTTCCCGCAACACCTGTGTGAAAGAGGCCTTAAGATGCCCTGTTATTGGAATGATTAATAAAAAATTATAGGGAATGTCACTGGGGTATTTTGGATTATGAAACGTTAGACAGGAGAGGCCCTGCTGCTGCTTTGTTAACTCTAGATAACTTCTGCCTGATTGCACGTCCCCGTGATGTCCACGGTCCATTGGATATCTTCTCTATCAACTTTCCATGTTCTTTTCTGCGCCTACCATGTTGATCACGGTTAGCGGCGAATCAGGGTTCCATGCCGGAGAGGGAGAGTGAGAAAGGGAGACCACATCCAAGGGGGGTCAATGGCTGAAATGTGATTGAGCGGAAATGTGGGACAAGTTATCAAAGCAGAAGGATCGAATGAAAGGGCCAATTAAAGACTAATTTTAGAAATTTAAGTCCCTGTCACCTATGCAGAGCAGGGTTTTTTCATTGCCAGAAATGGGTTAATGTCACCCACCAATGGAACAGATGATTTTTAAAAATTTCAGTCCCTGTCACCTATGCAGAGCAGGGGTTTATGCACGGCAAAAATGGTAAAATGTCACCCAAGAATGTAACAGAAAAATTTGTGAAATTTATGAATCTGTCAACTAAGTAGAGCAGAGGTATATTACAGCCAAAAATTGGTAAATGTCACCGGACAATTTAACAGAAAAATTAGTCAAATTTATTAAACTGTCTACTAGGTAGAGCAGCGGTATATCACAGCCAAAAATTGGTGAATTTCACCCGATAATGTAACAGACAAATTAGTGAAATTTGTTTACCTGTCTACTAGCTAGAGCAGGGGTATATCACAGCCAGAAATTGGTGAATTTCACCCGAAAATGTAACAGACAAATTATTCAAATGACATAAAATAAAATACGTACAAATTAAAAAGACGAATTAGTGAAATTACTTAAAATAACATATAATACGTAAAAAAAAATAAAAAATCTTGATGTATGAGGTGGAGGTCCATATGGAGTCGGAGGTTGAGGAGGCGGTGGACGTAGCAGTATAGGTGGAAGTGGTGGTGGAGGAGGATGAGGTAGCCAACACTGGTTTTTAGTTTTCATTTTTTTTATTATTATTTTTTTTATTAGGGTAAACCTCAAAAGAGTGGGAAATATCAAAAATACAACAATGAGCAATTGCGCTGTAGTATAACAATGGCTGGGTAAAACCGGTATACATGTCTATTCTGCACAAGGTACAGACAAGTCCCGTGGGATCCATGCCTGGTTCATTTTAATGAATGTGAGCTTGTCCACATTGGCTGTGGACAGGCGGCTGCGCTTGTCTGTGATGACGCCCCCTGCCGTGCTAAACACACATTCAGATAATACACTGGCTGCAGGGCAGGCCAACACCTCCAAGGTGTAAAGGGCAAGCTCAGGCCATGTGCCCAATTTGGAGACCCAGAAGTTGAAAGGGGCAGATCCGTCATTCAGTACGTGTAGGCGTGTGCACACATACTGCTCCACCGTGTTGCTGAAATGCTGCCTCCTTCTAAGACGTTCCATATCAGCTGGTGGTTGTGGCGTGTTGACAAAGCTTTTCCACATTTCGGCCATGCTAACCCTTCCTTCTGAGGTGCTGGTGGTGCTCCAGCTGCGTTGGCAACCTCTTCCTCCTCCTCTGCCTTCACCTTGTGCTTTCACTGTGCATCTTACGATCACGCTCCAGTGACGGAATTAAGGACGGTACATTGTCCTTGTTATGGGGATCCAGCAGCGTGGCCACCCAGTAATCAGCACAAGTTAGAATGTGGACAAATCGGCGGTCATTGCGGAAACACTGCAGCATGTAATCGCTCATGTATGCCAGGATGCCCAGAGGCAATGAAAAGCTGTCCTCTGTGGGAGATGTATCATCTGTGTCCTCTGTATCCCCCCAGGCACGCACCAGTGATGGTCATGAGCTGGTTTGGGTGCCACCCTGCTGTGAACACGGTTCCTCCTCCTCATCCTCCACCTCATCATCCTCCAGAACTGTGCATTGGCTAGAGAATTGTGTACCTGGCGTTTGTGGGTGCAGGATCCCACCCTTTGAGCCACTGGTAAATGACTGGCCGGAAGCCCTATGAAATGATCCCTCTTCCTCCTCCTCCTCCTGTGCCACATCCTCTTCCATCATTGCCAGAAGCGTTTTTTCAAGGAGGCATAGAATTGGGATAGTAACGCTGAGAACAGCGTTATCAGCACTGGCCATGTTGGTGGAGTACTCGAAACAGTGCAACAAGGAACACAGGTCTCGCATGGAGGCCCAGTCATTGGTGGTGAAGTGGTGCTGTTCCGCAGAGTGACTCACCCGTGCGTGCTGCAGCTGAAACTCCACTATCGCCTGCTGCTGCTCGCACAGTCTGGCCAGCATGTGCAAGGTGGAGTTCCGAAGGCCGAAGTTTTGCTGCAGAGCTGACAGGCGTGCAGCATCAGGGTGAGAACGCCAAAAGCGCGCACAGATAGCCCACACTGTCTGCAGCAGCTCTGACATATTGGGGTAATTTTTCAGCTTGAAGTGTGAATGTGCACCTATTTTATCTTGGGAGTAGCATTCCTCTGCACTTTTGCCCTTCCTACCTCATAGACCGCCTTGATTAGGTGGTACATATAGGTGTGCTTGCTCCTCTTCCCATTGGTTGCTTGATGCACATGGAGGTGACTAGGAGCAGCACACCATATGTGCGGCGTCTGCACTCCTGAACATAGAAGCCCAATGGCTTAGGTAGGTTTAGTGTAGGACCCGCCTGACCTGAGACCACCTTGGCGCTTGGTAGGCGGGCTCAGATGTGTTTTGATCAAAATATATTGGCTAAGTAGAATATATGCAGTAGTAGGATGCACAGGGCTACTAGTCACCAACCAGGGTGCTCACAGTCAAGTAGTATCACCCCACTACTCAATAAGGACAAAATATGTATATAAAAGACTGGGCACACCTTAGGAAATTTGGTCACTACGTTTAATAATTGAAGGTTATAGGCACATACATAAAAGGATGAAACAATCGATATAAAATATCTAAAATCCGGGTTAGCAGTACACAGTGCGCAGGAATAAAATATTTGGACTAACCTCCTGTACTTAAATACACTAATTAAAAAGCAACAATCACTGAGAGTAGAGTGATCACCGATCTGACTATTCATCTCTAGCGGGACACCGCTAGGTATAGTGACAGCGGGACGTCGCTGCACTTAATTGGAGTACTGTTTATCCATATGTACCTGCTGTGTTGTTACTGACCTAGCGCATAGGTTCCAATGTCCCACGACTGAACCAGCAGTGACGGTGAATTGTGCGCATGAATCTGAGTATCGCACTACCGTACGAGTATAAAGATTTCAGTGTGTTGAACTTTGCGCATGTTCTTAAGTATTTGGAAAGGACAAATAATGGAATGATCAGTGACTTTTCATGTCTGATAGCTGCTTTTGATACAACTTGTTGCCAATAGTCCATTATTATTGGAAGTACTGAACTCAAACTGCCACCTAGCACTTTGTTGCCATTGATGCTGCCAACTTGCTATATGCTGCTATAATTATTGTATTTAGTGATTGTTGCTTTTTAATTAGTGTATTTAAGTACAGGAGGTTAGTCCAAATTTTTTTTTCCTGCGCACTGTGTACTGCTGACCCGGATTTTAGATATTTTATATAGATTGTTTCATCCTTTTATGTATGTGCCTATAACCTTCAATTATTAAACGTAGTGACCAAATTTCCTCAGGTGTGCCCAGTCTTTTATATACATATATTGGCTAAGTGTCTCAGATTTTATCATATCAGAGTGAGGACTTTGTCCATATATAATGCTTGCATCTACTTTACTAAGTGCATTATTATCTTATCTTATTTCTGTGATTTTCTTCAATAATATGGCCAGTGACAGCCGCAGATTTGTATATCACACCGTGAAGGATGTTTTTATATTAGTTTTTTCTGTTATTTGTTTTTGTCTATGTAGTATTTGCTTGAGGGAGTGGCACCTTCAAGTGTGAATGCGCACCTATTTTATCTTGGGAGTAGCATTCCTCTGCACTTTTGCCCTTCCTATCTCAGAGACCGCCTTAATTAGGTGGTACATATACAGTAGGTGTGCTTTCTCCTCCTCCCAATCGGTTGCTTGATGCACATGGAGGTGACTAGGAGCAGCACACCATATGTGCGGCGTCTGCGCTCCTGAACATAGAAGCCCAATGGCTTAGGTAGGTTTAGTGTAGGACCCGCCTGACCTGAGACCACCTTGGCGCTTGGTAGGCGGGCTCAGATGTGTTTTGATCAAAATATATTGGCTAAGTGTCTCAGATTTTATCATATCAGAGTGAGGACTTTGTCCATATACAGTTGCGAGAAAAAGTATGTGAACCCTTTGGAATAATATGGATTTCTGCACAAATTGGTCATAAAATGTGATCTGATCTTCATCTAAGTCACAACAATAGACAATCACAGTCTGCTTAAACTAATAACACACAAAGAATTAAATGTTACCATGTTATTATTGAACACACCATGTAATTATTCACAGTGCAGGTGGAAAAAGTATGTGAACCCCTAGACTAATGACATCTCCAAGAGCTAATTGGAGTGAGGTGTCAGCCAACTGGAGTCCAATCAATGAGATGAGATTGGAGGTGTTGGTTACAGCTGCCCTGCCCTATAAAAAACACACACCAGTTCTGGGTTTGCTTTTCACAAGAAGCATTGCCTGATGTGAATTATGCCTCGCACAAAAGAGCTCTCAGAAGACCTACGATTAAGAATCATTGACTTGCATAAAGCTGGAAAGGGTTATAAAAGTATCTCGAAAAGCCTTGCTGTTCATCAGTCCACGGTTAGACAAATTGTCTATAAATTGAGAAAGTTCAGCACTGCTGCTACTCTCCCTAGGAGTGGCCGTCCTGTAAAGATGACTGCAAGAGCACAGCGCAGACTGCTCAATGAGGTGAAGAAGAATCCTAGAGTGTCAGCTAAAGACTTACAAAAGTCTCTGGCATATGCTAACATCCCTGTTAGCGAATCTACGATACATAAAACACTAAACAAGAATGGATTTCATGGGAGGATACCACAGAGGAAGCCACTGCTGTCCAAAAAAAACATTGCTGCACGTTTACAGTTTGCACAAGAGCACCTGGATGTTCCACAGCAGTACTGGCGAAATATTCTGTGGACAGATTAAACCAAAGTTGAGTTGTTTGGAAGAAACACACAACACATGTGTGGAGAAAAAGAGGCACAGCACGCCAACATCGAAACCTCATCCCAACTGTGAAGTATGGAGGTAGGGGCATCATGGTTTGGGGCTGCTTTGCTGCGTCAGGGCCTGGACGGATTGTTATCATCGAAGGAAAAAAGAATTCCCAAGTTTATCAAGACATTTTGCAGGAGAACGTAAGGCCATCTGTCCACCATGTGAAGCTCAACAGAAGATGGGTGTTGCAACAGGACAACGACCTAAAGCATAGAAGTAAATCAACAACAGAATGGCTTAAACAGAAGAAAATACACCTTCTGGATTGGCCCAGTCAGAATCCTGACCTCAACCCGATTGAGATGCTGTGGCACTACCTCAAGAAAGCGATTCACACCAGACATCCCAAGAATATTACTGAACTGAAACAGTTCTGTAAAGAGGAATGGTCAAGAATTACTCCTGACTGTTGTGCACGTCTGATCTGCAACTACAGGAAATGTTTGGTTGAAGTTATTGCTGCCAAAGGAGGTTCAACCAGTTATTAAATCCAAGGGTTCACATACTTTTTCCACCTGCACTGTGAATGTTTACATGGTGTGTTCAATAAAAACATGGTAACATTTAATTATTTGTGTTATTAGTTTAAGCAGACTGTTATTGTCTATTAATAGAAGTAGAATTGGATTGGCTCACCCTCCAATTTATACGGAATGGGTGCTCCCCCTAAAAGAAAGATATCCCCAATCTTCTAGGTAGGTAAATAAACTATATGGAGGAGAGGGGCACACCTCATATGATGATCAAATGGAACTGCAGCCAATGTGTTTAGACTATTTATTAGTTACAATAAAATAATATACGGTACCGGAATAGCATAAAATACATTCACTAAAATACAGTTAATACATAAATAACTATCTGTGTAAATTGAGAAAGCCAGTATAAGTGTCACTGATATCCAATAAGGTTGGTGAATTTGATGGTATTAAAGTTCAAATGCGCAGTGGTATATGCGCTATGTCTCTCCTATTGTCGGGAAATGACTAGCAGCTGTGGCCAGTATGTTGCAATGTGATACAAAGTCTCGTATATTGCTTGCTGTTTGTTACAGCATATCAATTGATGCGATATAATGGCTTGGTGTGTATGAACACACTACTCACTGTTTAAAGCGGTATATTCTCCGGTCACTCGTGCTTGGCGTGGCGTCCCACGTGTTGCAGCACAAGAGGCCTCAGTTCCGGTCCGCTCTCGATATATGTGAGTAAGGTACTGTGGCAGGCAAAGAAACTGTCCGTTTTGGACGCCGGGGTATAAATGTTTTGACCCACTTGATTATCGGCGTTACCTTGGTGTCTGTTAGTTTAGACACAAATGGACTTGCATTTCTTCCTGATTGATATGTAGAAAGCGCTCCAGAAAAAATTTCAAATGTTGCGCAGATAATACGCTGCGGTTTCTTACTTGCTTTACTTGAGACTTGTGCACCAGACGCGTTTCGGAGTTGGCAGTGACTCCTTCCTCAGTGGTCAAGTCTCATCTGTTATCCAAGGGTTTATATAGGGCCGAAGCCATCTGTTCATTATAATTTATTTCATTTTCATGGGGTGGAACAGAAAATCTGGATTTAGGATTCCCGGCTGTTTGACATTTAGTTATTCTGTTGTTTGCACATAAATATATATCTATAGACATAATCTACATGTCTAAAATCCATAAGAATACATATATATGTGTGTATACATGTATACAATAAAAATAAAAATAAAAATAAACGCATTGGCTGATAGTATGATGTTTAAATGCGGTTTTTCATGTGAACAAAGTCCTACAGACATCATAGTCAAATTGAATATAAGTTTGGTTTAAAATTGCTTATTAGTACAGGATGGTTTGCATATAACATGTGGTTGATCTTTGTTCGTCATATATTTTTAATAAAAATATAATAAATTTAACATTATTTGTTTCTCAATCTGATGCGGTTTTTGTGCGTTTTGTCCCTATAGACACAAATCTGATCTTTTTTTGAGTGCATATGAAAATACAAAAATACAAACAAGATCAGATTTTAGAAATACCGCTCTTCAAGATTTTGACATGATAAAAAATGATAAAAGATTAAAAATAAATTAAAAATGTGACCAGCATATATGATATATAATAAAATTTATAGAATTATCTAGTGGGTCGTTCATTGATCAAGCTGGATGTCTTTTCTATATCAATAATAATAAAATTCCACTATTTGTTCAGCATCATGTGTCCCATCTCTTGCTGATTGACCGTGTCTACATCCTTATTCATTATAACTCATAGGGGTTGATCTCCGTATGTAGGCATCTCCGGACAAACCACATCATATATATATATATATATATATATATATATATATATATATTGGTTATAAAGATATATGTTGCAATATAGAGTATAATTAATATGGGAGACTTTGTATCACATTGCAACATACTGGCCACAGCTGCTAGTCATTTCCCGACAATAGGAGAGACATAGCGCATATACCACTGCGCATTTGAACTTTAATACCATCAAATTCACCAACCTTATTGGATATCAGTGACACTTATACTGGCTTTCTCAATTTACACAGATAGTTATTTATGTATTAACTGTATTTTAGTGAATGTATTTTATGCTATTCCGGTACCGTATATTATTTTATTGTAACTAATAAATAGTCTAAACACATTGGCTGCAGTTCCATTTGATCATCATATGAGGTGTGCCCCTCTCCTCCATATAGTTTGTTATTGTCTATTGTTGTGACTTAGAAGAAGATCAAATCACATTTTATGACCAATTTGTGCAGAATTCCATATCATTCCAAAGGGTTCACATACTTTTTCTTGCAACTGTATAATGCTTGCATCTACTTTACTAAGTGCATTATTATCTTATTTCTGTGATTTTCTTCAATAATATGGCCAGGGACATCCGCAGATTTGTATATCATACCGTGCAGGATGTTTTTATCTTAGTTTTTTCTGTGATTTGTTTTTGTCTATGTAATTTTTCAGGAACCTCTGCACCACCAAATTCAGCACATGGTCCAGGCAAGGGATGTGCGTCAAACCGGCTAGTCCCAGAGCTGCTACCAGATTTCGCCCATTTTCGCCCACCACAAGGCCGGGCTTGAGGCTCACTGGCACCAACCACTCATTGGTCTGTTGTTCAAGGCCCGTTCACAGCTCCTGCGCGGTGTGGGGTTTGTCCCCCAAACAGATAAGTTTTCAAACTGCCTGCTGTCGTTTACCCCTGGCTGTGCTGAAGTTAGTGGTGAAGGTGTTATGCTGACCGGATGAGGAGGCGGTAGAGGATGAGGAAGCGGAGTAGGAGGAGGATGCAACAGGAGGCAAAGAGAAGAGCCCTGCAATCCTTGGTGGTGGAAGGACATGCGCCCAACTGCTATCCGCCTCAGGCCCAGCCGCCACTGCATTTACCCAGTGCTGATAACGTCCCTGACCGTGCTTACTGTTCCACTTATCCGTAGTTAGGTGGACTTTGTCACAGATGGCGTTGCGCAGTGCATACCTGATTTTGTCCCCCACTTGGTTATGCAGGGTAGGGATGGCTCGCCTGGAAAAGTAGTGGCGGCTAGGCACGACGTACTGTGAGACAGCCATCGCCATAAGGCTTTTAAAACTCTCCGTGTCCACCAGACAGAATGACAGCATTTCAAAGGTCAGTAATTTTGAAATGCTGGCATTCAGGACCAGGGATCACGGGTGGGTAGGGGGGTACTTCCTCTTCCGCTCCAGTGTTTGTGAGATGGAGAGCTGAATGCTTATGCCTCCCTTCAGGCTCTGATTGCACAGCGTGTAAACCACTCGAGTCTTGTTGTCAGCACATTGTCTGAAGAACTGCCACGCCAGGGAACTCCTTGGAGATGGCTTTGGTGTACTAGGTCCCTTGCTGTGTTGGGCAGTAGCAGGTGTACTGTCTAGGGGACGGCCGCTCCGCTTTTGCACCCTGCTCCCTCTTCTGCTGTGTTGGTGGCTCTGTGCGACCACCGCCTCTTCCTCCGAACTACACAGGTCACTCGCATGACCTTGATTCCATGTGGGGTCGAGGACCTCATCGTCCTCCACATCATCTTCCACCCAGTCTTCACCCCTGCCATCCTTGTCGGTCTGCACACTGCAGAAAGCCACAGCAGTTGGCACCTGTGTTTCGTCATCATCCGAGACGTGCTGCGGTGGTCCTTGAAACATAAGTGGTTGGGCATCGGTGCACTCAATCTCTTCCACTTCTGGGGCACGGCTATGTGGATGGCCCTGGAAAACCCTGCTAGCAGAGTCATCAAAAATCCGAAGAGACTGCTGCATGACTTGGGGCTCTGACTGCTTGGCTGATTTGCAAGGGGGTGAGGTGAAAGACTGATGGACATCGGCTGCAGGTGCTAACTCTGATCTTTCAGCAGGAGACTGGGTGGGAGACAATGTGAAGGAACTGAAGGCACTGTCAGCAACCCAATCTACTATCGCCTGTACTTGTTCTGTCCTCACCATTCGTAGAGCCGCATTAGGCCGGACCAAAGAACGCTGAAGGTTCTGTCGCCTACTCGCACCTGAGGAAGATGTTTCACTTGTGCGTGTAGCTGGCACAGATCGACCACGTCCTCTTCCTTCAACAGGAGCCCCACCAGCAGCACCACAACGCTCTCCTCATTCTCCGCAAATTTTGGATCTTGCCCAAAATGGGTGTTTTTTTAAAACACAATAGAACACTAGTATCTTACGCGTGTATTTCACTGAAACATGCAGCCAAGGCTGCAAATGTAGTATTTTGCCCAAAATGGGTGTTTTTTTAATAAAAGAATAGAACAACAGTATCTAAAGCGTGTATTTCACACTGACAGATGCAGCCAAGGCCGCAAATTTAGCATTTGGCCTAAAATAGGTGGTTTTTTTTTAACCCAGAATATTATTGCAGTTTTTCTAGCTTGTATGTCACACTAACAAATGCAGCATAGGCCTCAGATGTAGGGTATTGCCCAAAATGGGTGTTTTTTTAAACCCAGAATATTATTGCAGTATTTCTAGCTTTGTATGTAACACTGACAGATGCAGCAAACGCCCCAAATAGTTTTTTTTTTTATAACAGAATATGACAGTAGTATCTAACGCTTTTATTTCACACTGACAGATGCAGCAAGGGCTGTAAAATTTTGTCTTTTTGCCCAAAAAGGGTGCTTTTTAAAACCAAGAAAATTATTGCAGTATTTCAAGCTTAAATTTCACACAAACTAATGCTGCATAGGCCCCAGATGGAGGATATTGCCAAAAAGGGGTGCTTTTTTAAACCCATAAAATTTATTGCTGTATTTCAAGCTTGTATTTAACAATGGCAGATGCAGCAAACGCCGTAAAATTAGGAATTTGCCCTAAATGGGTGTTTTTTTAATAACAGAATATGACAGCAGTATATAATGCTTGTATTTCGCACTGACAGATGCAGCAAGTTCTGTAAAATTTATTATTTTGCCCATATAGGGTGTTTTTTAAAACCCAGAAAATTATTGCAGTATTTCAAGCTTAAATTGCACACTGACAAAACCTGCATAGGCCCCAGATGGAGGGTATTGCCAACAATGGGTTCTTTTTTAAACCCAGAAAATGTATTGCTGTATTTCAAGCTTGCATTTAACAATGACAGATGCAGCAAACGCCGCAAATTTAGTATTTTTCACTAAATGGGTGTTTTTTTAATAACAGAGTATGACAGCAGTATATAACGCTTGTATTTTACACTGACAGATGCAGCAAGGGCTGTAAAATTTTGTATTTTGTCCAAAAAGGTTGTTTTTAAAAACCCAGAAAATTATTGCTGTATTTCAAGCTTAAATTGCACACTGATAAATGCGGCATAGGCCCCAGATGTAGGGTCTTGCCAAAAATGGGTGATTTTTTTTAAACCCAGAATATAATTGCAGTATTTCAAACTTCTATTCGACTGGTGCACAGAACTTGCATAAAATGGCCACCGCCGCCCACCTAACTAACAGACAGATAAAAGTTATTTTTCTGGGTCACTGGGCTCAGGGCAGGGTAAAAAGATTGTGCACTTCACCCACAAAACAAAATCTAGGTAGATTGCTGAGTTAACAAGCACTTCAGATTAAAGATTCTGTCCTATTCTCTCCCTCACAGCAGCAGCATGCTATCCCTACACTGATCAGAGCAGATTGACTTGCAGCTCGACGTGACTCCAGCTTATATAGAGGCTGGGTCACATGCTGCACTGGCCAATCACAGCCATGCAATTAGTAGGCTGGCTGTGATGGCTTCTAAGGGCACACAAGTTAAACGCTTGTTGATTGGCTGCTCTGCAGCCTTTCAAAAAGAGCCATTAACTCGCCGAACACTGAACCCGAACACAATCTTTTACTGAAAAGTTCGGGTCCGGGGTCCAAAAATCCTAAAGTTCGGTACGAACCCTAATTGGGAGGAATCATTTCAAAGCATCTTAGTGCAGGGAGAAATGACAGAAGGCGCTAGGGACATTGATAGCTAAAGTGATTTACATGTGCAGGGAACGATTATTTTGGGATCCAAATAGTCAATAGACAGCTCTGTCATTCCAGCTTTTTGTTATTGGGCTGCAAGTTTTATGTTGAAAAGCACTTAGAGGCTTATATCTTAGTATCTTATTCAGTACTACAAGAAAAATATTTAACTTTTGCAGTTAATTCTGGTGAAAGCATATCGGGGCGTATTTCAGTAACAAAGAAAAATATATATGCACTGCACTGTTGCAGTTATTTCTGGTGAAAGCATATAGGGGCATATGTCGGTAAAAAAAGAAGGTGAAAACGTATAGGGGCGTATTTAAGTACTGCAAGAAATATATATTCGCACTTCACTCTTTAATTTTTTTTCTGATCAAAGCGTATAGTGGTCAATTTCAGTGCAACAAGAAAAATATATTCTCATGTCACTTCTCCAGTTATTTCTGGTGAAAGCGTATAGGGGCGTATTTCAGTACTACAAGAAAAATATAGTCTCACTTCACTGTTGCAGTTATATCTGGTAAAGCTTTTACTGGCGTATTGCAGTAGAAAAATAACAAATATATTCAGAATTTAGCACTGCAGTTATATGTGGGAAAATCCTATTTGCGGTATGGACCGAATTACATTGTGGTAAAATTTTGTATTTACCGTACGTTTCATACATTACACCCTTATGTGATGACGTCTATAAGAGCAGTGCACAAATACAGGTGAATACACTATGCACTAACCCTGCACAAAAATGCAAACTTATTCACACCAGCCCGCATCTATCTGCGGTATTGCCTACTGGACACTACGGGGACTTCTCTGCAGCACAGAAACCGCACGAGAATCGCGTCTCGCTCTTCCAGCGCGGACCTACTTCCTCCGCTACGACCCGTTCACTTCAGATCACTCCGCCTCAGGCGCCCTTTCTTTTTTTTAAACTGACAGCCTATAACCAGTTATATGTGGTAAAGCCTTTAGTGCCGTATATCAGTAGAAAAAGAAAAAGATATTCTGCGTTCAGCGAGGCAGTTATATGCGGTAAAATCTTTTGGGACTTATTTTGTTGAAAACAAAATATATAGTATTCAGCGTTCAGCGAGGCAGTTATATGTGGTAAAATCTTTTTTTAATTATTTGGGTGGAAAAAAAAAATTGTATTCAGTATTAAGCGCTGCACTTATATGCAGTAAAATCTTTTTTAAATTATTTCGGTGGGCAAAAAAATCTTGTATTCAGCATTACGCGCTACACTTACCGTATTTTTCGCCCTATAAGGCTCACCAGCCCATAAGATGCACCTAGGTTTCTGAGGAGGAAAATAAGAAAAAAAATATTTTTAACCAAAAGGTGTGCTTTTGAACTAATGGTGGTCTGTGCATGACACTACTATGGGGGATCTGTGGATGGCACTGTTATGGGGGGATCTGTGGATGGCACTGTTATGGGGGGATCTGTGGATGGCACTGTTATGGGGGATCTGTGGTTGGCACTGTTATGGGGGGGATCTGAGAGGGCACTGTTATGGGGGGGATCTGAGAGGGCACTGTTATGGGGGGTGATCTGTGGATGGCACTATTATGGGGGTGATCTGTGAATGACACTGCTATTTATGTGTCACCCACAGATCCCCAACCCCATAACAGTGCCATCCACATATCCCCCACCCCATAATAGTGGCATCCACAGATGCCCTAATATAATGGAGCTAAACCTGTGGGAGGGGGGAAGGAGGAGGGGCTGGTGGCATGCAAATGCGGCGGGGCGGTGCGGTCACTGTACTCCGGCCCCGCCGCTCACTCACTGCTTTATTGACTAAACCTTTTATATTAATAACCTTAATTTAAGTTCCGATCCCCAGCCCGATCTGTACTACTTACTAAATGTCCTGTAGCAGGCAGAGCAGGGCGGACGGCCAGCCGGAACTCACTGATATCACGTGACGTGCCTGCGCCGCCTACTTTATGAATGAATGGGGCCGGAGTACAGTGACCGCACCTCCCCGCCGCATTTGCATGACACCGGCCCCTCCTCCTTCCCCCCTCCAGCTGATATATCGCAGACTGCAATGTAAAATGGCAGCATTCGCCCCATAAGATGCTGGGACATTTCCCCCACCCACTTTTTTTGGGGGAAAAGTGCGTCTTATGGGGCGAAAAATACAGTATATGCGTTAAAATCTTTTTTGAATTATTTTGGTGGAAATACAAATTTACACCTCCTCCATTAACTTGTTCATCTCTTCATTAGCATCGGACACACTAACTTTAAACATCCCCCAGCTATATATATATAAGTGGTGCAAGCACCACCTAGAGACGAATAAAGGTAAATGACACTGCCAGCCTGTTAAAGGGAATTACAGCATGATACCACAATACATTTGATATGACTTTTAGCAAGAATTTAAAGTGCCCACATATAGCACATAGTGGGATACTGCATCAAGATGATTCAGGCGTGGATCAGCCAGGATTTGCACACACCAATGCCTGATGCATCAGACTATATCATCCATGGTGCCACACCAACAATTTGACAAAAGAGATCGGTTTCTTCTGGCTAGCTGCCTCAGCTACTATTCTGATGCTGTTACCCGCCTGATGCCAAGTGCTCCTTCTTTCACCATCTTCAGTGGGTACTGGTATTGCCACCCACCTCCACAGTATGTCACCTTGCCACTTTGTGGCCTCCTGATGCTGCCGCCACCTCCAGACTCTGTCATTGTGCCACTCTGTGGCCTCCTGATGCTACTGCCACCTTCAGACTCTGTCATTGTGCCAAAAGACATGCAAATATTCCATTCATGTGTCATCTCTGTTTTAGATGCACTCCGTTTTTTTTTGCCTTTAGCAATACTTATGGATTATTGAGCAAATGCTGACCGACTGAAGGTGTATGCTACACAGACAGGATCCGTTTTTTCTGAGAATGGGAAAAATTAATCAGTGACATCAACACAAACTTACTGCTGACACCCTCTCCACTGTAGGGGGGCTCTACTTGTATAAGCGTTTATTAGAACAGGTTCTGTAGACATCTATGTGGAATCAGCTGACGAGGGTGTAAAAGGAGTGTGCTTCTTCTTGGCACTAACATCTACCTGTGAGGCTGAGTTGATACTTGAGTTATTTGGTCAGTTTTGGCCCCGTGACTGCCCAAATAAGTGAAGTATGTGATGCTAAGAGCAGGACCGGTGTAAGGATTTTTGCCAACACAAGCGAAGCTACATTTTGGCGCCCCCCACTTCGCAGCTCACCTGGCCCTGGTCCCGTCTGCAGCAGCTGGCTTCTCCTCTGTGTGGTCCTGGTATCTTCTCTCTGCTTCAGACAATCGTTGCTTTGAGGACCATATTTTTTGCCCTCTAAGATGCACCTAGGTTTTAGAGGAGAATAATAAGAAAAAAATATTTTCCATTACACCTCAGGTCAGACCAGCAATCAGACCCGCAATGTTAATCAGACCTCAGATCAGACCCCAAATGCCTCAGATCAGCCCCCCATGTCAGACATCAGCCCCCATCCATCATGCCCCCATGTCAGCCATCAGCCCCCCATGTCAGCCATCAGCCCCCATCCATCATCCCCCCATGTAAGCCATCATGCCCCCATGTCAGCCATCAGCCCTCCATGTCACATTTCTCCCCCTCCATGTCACATTTCCCCACTCCATGTCACATTTCCCCCCCTCCATGTCACATTTCTCCCCCTTCTTTTTACATAATCCCTTCTGTCACATCACCCCATGTCACATTTCTCCCCCCATGTCACATTTCTCCCCCTCCATGTCACATTTCTCCCCCTCCATGTCACATTTCTCCCCCTCCAAACCATGTCACATCACCCCCTTCGTGTCACATCATGATCACACCATTACCCCCTATTGTGTCACATTTCAGTCCCCCCCCATGGCACATCATCCCCCCCCCCCTGGCCGGCCCTGGCCCCATACCCATGTCACAGACTACAGACATTTTCCCCCCTCCCATCATGTCACGGTCACCATTCCACCCCCCTTCATTTATGATTGTTGTTTGTGTAATAATTGTTTTTAAACACATTTATGCCGTGCACTCTGGTGCTAGTGCGCTCATCAGTGATCACCTACCCACCTGTCCTGCTGCTACGGCAATCTGGCTGTGTGTGAGTCAGACAGGCTGGGGCGGGCGGGCGGCGTCGCTGCGACGCAACTCACAAGTAAGTGATTTAAAAAAAAAAGAAGGTTAATTTTTCCGCCCTCCCCCAGGGTAGGCCCTAAGGTAGCCGCTTGGTCTGCCTTATGGTAGCGCCGACCCTGGCTAAGAGCGACGCCTGTCATCTGCATGTCATATGGACTCACAGTATTATTTCACTATCAAAGCAGACTCTCTATGCGTGTTACTACAAGGCACAGTGTTCTACACCACTATAAAGGCTCTCAGCAGCCTGGAAATAGCCGTTTTTAACGTAATTCGCCGCAAATTTATTTGGATCGAACAAAATTTTTCCAGAAAAATTTGGCGAACCAGCAAATCTAATTTTTAAAAATTTGCTCATCTCTAATAAAAACTAGTGACAGAAATGTGCAGCAAGGTTGGAGATTGTAATAGTATATAATAAGACATACAATAAAAGTGAATATATTTCCATATAGCACCAAAGTAAGAAATGCTGAAATCAGCATCTGCAAAGCTCTGAAAGGGGTTATGTCACCTCAGACGTTAGTGGCATATCGCTAGGATTGTTACTCAGATTAATTTTTCATGTTGCTTACAATTTTTATATGTGCTGCAAGCTAATATTTTTGATATTTTGAGAATGTGCCATTTATTAATCTGTGCAGGTAAAGGGGTTTTATAATCTCGGGCATTGGAGGTTTAGCGCTAGAATATGCTACCAATGTCAGATAGGTGCTGGTCCCACCCCTGGGATACACTCTTATTTCCAGAACTGGACCCCAAAGTAAACAGAAGGCAGCTGCTCATGCGCGTCCACCGTCCTTTCATTTCTATGCTATTTCTGAAAATAGCACTGGCTCAGCTATTTCCTATAGTACAGAGGTCTATATACGGGGCACTCTCCATTCATTTCTACAGGACTTCCAAAAATAGCTTAGCTTCCTTGCTCAACTATTTTCGAAACTCCCATAGAAATGAAAGGAGAGCATGCCAAGCATGAATGGTGTGTTCTCATTCAGTTTCAGGGGCCCACTCTGGAGATAAGTGCGGGTCCCAGAGGTGGAACCCACATCTATCTGACATTGGTGGCATATCCTAGCGATATGCCACCAATGCCTGTGAGATTTTTCTTTTTGCCTTGGTTTAACACTAGAGTTGAGCAAATATCTTGAAAGTTATTTTGGGTTATAATTTAATTGGGTATTGGATCCGCGCTGGTTAGGCTTAATTCACACGTCCGTGGGATACCGGACTGGCATTCGTGCCGCTGCTGCACAGTAATACACTCGTATAGATAATACGAGTGTATAACTGTACTGCGGCAGTGGCACAAAGCGCACGGCATCATAGCAACCAATGACGCCGTGCGCTCCTGCACTAAGCAGGATGCCAATCCGGTATCTCACAGACCGTGTTCCACGGACGTGTGAATTCAGTCTTAAACTGCACTACAGGAAGGTGAGTTAGCGTTGTTCGTCCAAGCTGCCGTTCCTCTCGTTCTTATTTCCTTATTACGCACATAACATACTCTTTATCTCTCAACCCATGGGCAGATTTGGAATTTCTTTTGTCACACCTTTAAAGGAACATAAACATAGCACAGACCCGCATGTAAAAATATCCAGTATACTTTATTTTACTCACAAGATGGGCAGGACATTACAATATATGCAATACCAGATGCACAATCTTGTGAGTAAAATAAAGTATACTGGATATTTTTACATGGGGGTTGCCTGTGGCAAGCCTTGTTGCTTTTTAGGTCTCAGCTGCAATAATATCTTATTTCACAACACATCGCATTGACGTAAGAAGCTCCTTAGATGTTGCGAGCAATATTGATCATATTGTCTTAGAATTACAGAAGTAGTCTCTGTCTGTCCCCCTCTGTTGATCACACTGGCAAAGCTTCTTTGCTCATGCAATCCTCCTAACATAAATATAGCAGAACCTCTATGATGCACAGAACCAAGGGCTTAAAAAGCACTGTATCCAGAAATGTCATATGTATATATAGAGAAACCACCATTCTGAACAAAAATATGTTTATGATAAAAACCTGAATTTAATAATATGTAGTTTTCTGAAGATACATTCCATTAAAATAGACATAGACTGAAGAAACAGTGGCATATCTCTGCTAGTTTAGTAGTAATATACATCCAATGGAGGCTGCTATGGGGCCCGTGGAGAAGAGGGTCCCACAGGAAACCAAATGCCCCATCCCCTCATTATATTCTAATATTGATATAGAGGCTCTGGTCCAGCTCTAGTCTAGAATCCGACAGGTCCGATACATCTATTAAAGAAAATAAAGAACTGAACAGAGAATTGTGTAATCCCCAGGTTAAAATTGTGCGTCTGCCAGGTCCTTTGGCTTTCTCCATTGATGATAGGGATTGTAGACTAGAGCTGGACCGGAGCCTTTATTGAATATAATGAGGGGATGGGTCCTGCATCACCTAGTAAAGAGGAACTGCACAGAGAATGGTCCTTGTACTTCTCACATCAATACACTACTCTGTAATATATATATATCTGGGGATTCGCTCTGGTAGTTAGGACTAGCGTACGCAGTATAGAGGCAAAGTACACAGTTCTTGAATCAAACAGCGGTGTTTATTCACACATTGGTGTATAACAAAATGCAGATAAGGTGTATCACAAAACGCAGGTAGCTTGGTGTTTGGTCACACACAAGGAAAGTCCATAAACAATAAAAGTCACCTTTTCTCCTGGGTGTTACAGTAATTCACACCCTGTTAGCCGTTCAGCCTCATCAAGTCCATAGGTGGCCTGTTCGCCTTTAGAGCGGCTTGAGTCCTCGATCCCAGCTCAAACCTCAAATCCCAGCACAGCCCTCAGTTCACAGCACACAGACTCCTGAGCTCCACTGTCAGAAGGAGGTAAATCCACACACCTGGCAGTGTTGGCTGGTTTTTACGCCTGGCAAAACCCGGCCTGGAACATGGGGAGTAGTCACCCACCCAACACTTTGATTACTCCCAGTAAGAGCCGTCCCGGATCAGCTATAACAGTCATGCTAAATCTTTAGTTTAGTGTCAATTAGCAATAGCTGCTGCTGACACATAAAATACTGACTCTTACCTCGGTGACACATGCATGATGATTCCAGGTACCTTCTTACAACATACACACTGCATATGTTATACAGTATAAAAGATGCAGTATGTAATATATTCAGCAGTGTACTGATATGTGAGATAGGAGGTATAAAAGATGCAGTAGGTACAGATATATAGTATATCCAGCAGTGTAATGATACAGTATGTGAAGTAAAAGGTGTACTTATTACCTCATACCTAACATATCAGAACACTGCTGGAAATTTTACATATCTGTAGCCACTGCATCTACTATACTGTATAATATGCAGCGTATATATATATATATATATCACCTAAAGAATTATTAGGAACACCATACTAATACGGTGTTGGACCCCCTTTTGCCTTCAGAACTGCCTTAATTCTACGTGGCATTGATTCAACAAGGTGCTGATAGCATTCTTTAGAAATGTTGGCCCATATTGATAGGATAGCATCTTGCAGTTGATGGAGATTTGAGGGATGCACATCCAGGGCACGAAGCTCCCGTTCCACCACATCCCAAAGATGCTCTATTGGGTTGAGATCTGGTGACTGTGGGGGCCATTTTAGTACAGTGAACTCATTGTCATTTTCAAGAAACCAATTTGAAATGATTTGAGCTTTGTGACATGGTGCATTATCCATCAGAGGATGGATACATGTTCTCATTCTGTTTACGCCAAATTCGGACTCTACCATTTGAATGTCTCAACAGAAATCGAGACTCATCAGACCAGGCAACATTTTTCCAGTCTTCAACAGTCCAATTTTGGTGAGCTCGTGCAAATTGTAACCTCTTTTTCCTATTTGTAGTGGAGATGAGTGGTACCCGGTGGGGTTCTCTGCTGTTGTAGCCCATCCGCCTCAAGGTTGTGCATGTTGTGGCTTCACAAATGCTTTGCTGCATACCTCGGTTGTAACGAGTTGTTATTTCAGTCAATGTTGCTCTTCTATCAGCTTGAATCAGTCGGCCCATTCTCCTCTGACCTCTAGCATCCACAAGGCATTTTTGCCCACAGGACTGCCGCATACTGGATGTTTTTCCCTTTTCACACCATTCTTTGTAAACCCTAGAAATGGTTTGTGCGTGAAAATCCCAGTAACTGAGCAGATTGTGAAATACTCAGACCGGCCCGTCTGGCACCAACAACCATGCCATGCTCAAAATTGCTTAAATCGCCTTTCTTTTCCATTCTGACATTCAGTTTGGAGTTTAGGAGATTGTCTTGACCAGGACCACACCCCTAAATGCATTGAAGCAACTGCCATGTGATTGGTTGACTAGATTATTGCATTAATGAGAAATAGAACAGGTGTTCCTAATAATTCTTTAGGTGAGTGTATATATAGTACAGATCAAGAGTTTGGACACACCTTCTCATTGAAAGAGTTTTATTTATTTTCATGACTATGAAGGCATCAAAACTATGAATTAACACATGTGGAATTATATACATAACAAACAAGTGTGAAACAACTGAAAATATGTCATATTCTAGGTTCTTCAAAGTAGCCACCTTTTGCTTTGATTACTGCTTTGCACACTCTTGGCATTCTCTTGATGAGCTTCAAGAGGTAGTCCCCTGAAATGGTCTTTAACAGTCTTGA
This sequence comes from Bufo bufo, assembly GCF_905171765.1. Classification (NCBI taxonomy): domain Eukaryota; kingdom Metazoa; phylum Chordata; class Amphibia; order Anura; family Bufonidae; genus Bufo; species Bufo bufo. The sequence goes on from NC_053391.1 coordinate 443,071,870, forward strand.
AGGAGTTCCCAGAGATGCTTAGCACTTGTTGGCCCTTTTGCCTTAACTCTGCAGTCCAGCTCACCCCAAACCATCTCGATTGGGTTCAGGTCCGGTGACTGTGGAGGCCAGGTCATCTGGCGCACCACCCCATCACTCTCCTTCATGGCCAAATAGCCTGTACTTTCAAAGTTTTCACAATTTTTTGGCTGACTGACTGACCTTCATTTCTTAAAGTAATGATGGCCACTCGTTTTTCTTTACTTAGCTGCTTTTTTCCTGCCATAATACAAATTCTAACAGTTTATTCAGTAGGACTATCAGCTGTGTATCCACCTGACTTCCCCTCAACGCAACTGAATGGTCCCAACCCCATTTATAAGGCAAGAAATCCCATTTATTAAACCTGACAGGGCACACCTGTGAAGTGAAAACCATTTCAGGGGACTACCTCTTGAAGCTCATCAAGAGAATGCCAAGAGTGTGCAAAGCAGTAATCAAAGCAAAAGGTGGCTACTTTGAAGAACCTAGAATATGACATATTTTCAGTTGTTTCACACTTGTTTGTTATGTATATAATTCCACATGTGTTAATTTATAGTTTTGATGCCTTCAGTGTGAATCTACAATTTTCATAGTCATGAAAATAAAGAAAACTCTTTGAATGAGAAGGTGTCCAAACCTTTGGTCTGTACTGTATATATAGTGAGGCAGTGACAGGCCTCACTATATATGAAAGGAGATATGTGTCTCCTAGAATGGTGCAGGAAACCTATTAGAGGAGATATTTATCTTGGTTTGCTGTGTTTCACCTGACGTGTCACCAAGGTGCCCGGCCTTAGTGCAGTAAAAGCCAGTAGCTAGCATGTCCACTAGGATAGACAGGGGACCCTGTTTCAGCTAATCCAGGCTAGCAGAAGAACTAGCAGAAGGACCCGGCTTTGCACGGGTATATTTAATCTATTTCCTTTAATGTTTATGTGTGTCATTAAAGATATCGACATAACAGTGACCTCTACAGCACCCCGGCCCTTTAACAGTGAACTCCACAGTCCCCAACCCCTTAACACTAACCCCCTCACAGTGCCCCACCACTTTAAAATGGGACCTCCACAGCAGCCCATCCCCTTAACTTTGATCTTCATAGCAGCCCGTCCCTTTTAACAGTGAGTTTCACAGTGCCTGCCCCTTTAACAGTGACCTCCTCAGGGGCCCACCCCCTTAATAGTGACCTTCACTATGCCTGTGTGGCGTGCCAGAACCGCAGGGGCGACACGTGAGGTGCACAGTGGGCCGATGAGGGGCAGTAATAATACTGTGGTAGGGAAGCACCAGCCAAGATGGAGGCTGAGGTGCCCTTGATGATGGGGGTGTTTAGGGTGCTTATGGCGGCTGGGTCCCTTGGTGGTATTTGTCGTGACGCCAGTATCGTTTATGGTGGTACAACTCATTGTAGTGGTGGTATTGAAGAATGAGGTAGATAGTGGTAGGATACAACTCACAACTTTTACTGTAGCTGGTTTTAGTTGCAGCATATACATCCAGACAGAATACAGTCTCTTGATATTTAGAGGACTTCTGTTGATCCACTGTTAATAGGTTTTGGCTAGGTCCTGACTCAGGCTGTGGTTCAGTAGTACTCTTTTCGGGTATGCTTAGTCCTATAATTTCTGTATCTTCCAAGCTCTTGAACAGGTAGCTAATCTGTCTTCTATACTTTATGGTGAGGCTGCCTGTAGATAGATTGTCCTCCACCATGAGCAAAGGTGCCCATTAAGCCTTAGGTAGTGGCTGTTATCACCAATGTCTCTCTGCTTTGTTTTATTCCAGGGACGCAACTCTATCCTCTGGTTGTAGGATGAAAGGAACTAAAAGGACTACAGGAGGAAAACTCTCTCCTGCTCCTCATACCTTGGCACTACCACATAGCAGCTTCTGACTTCACTCACTACTCTGTAATGTGTAGTCTTAACTAAATTAAATCACTCCCACCAACAACAAACCTACTCCTCTCACACTAGGCCTTACTAAGGTATTTATATAGACTAAGTGCTATCCCCATCTAGTGGTGGGATGCATAAAACACACCTAACCAGCCTATGAACAGGGATACAACAGGTGATGTAATGCAGAATGACATGCAACACAGTAATGCAGTTTTACAGTAATTTTGCAGTTCCCACATGTCTTGAGTGGGACGCTGCATACGCCCATGGTAAAAAATAAGTCGCCCTCGACGTTGGTAATATCTGAAGCTGTGTATCTCTAAGCCGATTCCTGTAATAAACCAAATACACACCACCAAATATGCAAATATGGATATAGACATTGCAATGCATTATCATGACTCTTCGATAACCTCCTGTAAATAAAGGGTTATGCACAAAAATACATTCTAGGCAAATATATAATATATCACATACACATTTATATTTTTTTGGTTGATGCTTTACGGCCAAAAATGGTAATTAAGTAGTGATCTCACATAAGGGCAGTAAAGTCCTTGATTCGTTTTTTTTAAAGACAAAGTCCATACCTAAATTGGGGTATAAAACATGTGCAGCGTACTCAAGTTGTGTGTAGAAATGTGTTCCTGGGTGTAGTAGTGCAATAAACACTAACCTGAGACGGCTGACTCTCTGCATAGGCAGGTGATGGTAGGAAAATGTTCGTGACGCCAGTGCCAATTAAACGGTGCCACGCCGTTTGCTGATAGCAGGAATAACTGAGGAACCACGTGATGTTAAAACAAAACTCCAACTTTAGTAGTTTCCATATAGAGACATTAATGGAAGCACAGTTCCTTTGCATACAGTTGATTTTTCAATACGGTCGATGCAGGCAATACAGATTAAGCAAGGTGACTTCAGAGTGTGAAACACAGGACTTGCAGTACAGGAGCTTGCACTCTATTTCTGACTGATCCTGGGACATAGAAAATCTTCTCCAAGGCCCAATACCTTAACTCTGGCGTATATCCTTGGTTCTCTCTTTATAAAGTACCTCCTCTGTTATCTTGAGTACCTCTTGCTTCTCTGCGCTTTGCCTCTGTCTCTCTCTGCTTTCTCCGGCTCTTCAACTAAGATATTCCTGTTTCTGCTTATGGGAATTCAGGAGGGGAACCTTCTCCTGGAACGCAGGCTTCAGGCCTGGACTTGTCTCTGACATTGTCTAGTCTCCAACCACAGACTCCCACTTAGACTAGACTCTAGAATCAACTCTAGACTTAACTGCCCTTCCTTTCCCTGTCTGGGCCTTATATAAACTAGGGCTCCCTAGCTCCCTCTAGTGACTAGAAGCTGGAATGACACCCCTAGCAGGCCTGTACATGCAAGTGTCACAGTAACAGGGAAATACATAACATTACATTACATGACAATTTATAAAGATGACATATACCAACTTCCCCATAAATAAGGGGGGACGACAGCACACCAAGTGACACTTTTGTAGTGACGGGCATTACAGTCCCCGTACACTACATACCCCACTGCTTTAAGCTGAGTACGACCTCGTACTCCATCAGGGCTCGCCCAACTGGAATCTCTACCTGAAACAGAAAATAGAGACATGCAGGCATACATATATGTAATTCATCTGCATTTACATTCACATCAGGTCCAATTGGCAAAGGTGAAGGGTAGTGACAAGGGGCGTCGTTCTCTTCTCTCAGGATAGTGAATGGATCTGGGGCGCTGACCTGGCACAGCGTAACATTATAACTAGGATAGTCCATGACAATGAATAAGTCCATAATAATAATAAAACGGAACTACCCAGGAGTTTCCTGTGGGTGTATCACAGGCAAGGGCTCACGTGGAGGAGTCCATTCTTGCGCACAAATGTCAAGTAAGGTATTGCCAGTGGCAACTGTTTGGGAGGAGACACCACCAGAATAATCAAAGTCTCCTAAACGGACTGGCGGGCGTCCCCTGGTCATCTGGGTAGATCTTCTCAAAACAGGGGTCTCCTCTTCCCTTAGCAACGAGGTAGAAGAGAGAGGAGCATCAGGAGGGTCTCCATCAGGGAGATCTTGGTCAGGAACAACTGGAACAATTAGATCCACTAGAGGGGGAACTGGATCCGGGGCATCTTGAACCAGCTCTTCCGGAGGTGAAGTTACAGTAGGTGCCGGAGCAGGCACCAGCAAGTTCAACCAAGGTGTCAGAAGCCAATGCATGGGATCAGCGTCATACCTCAGATTACTAACAGCCTGCATAGGATCCTCGGGCTGTATTGCTGACTCTGACACAGGATATTCAGATCCAGAACTCTCGGCACTAGGTTCTGGTGTCAGGCAGAGCTTTAACCGGTTTCGGTGTACAATTTGGGATCCCTTGTCTTCCCGGGTGATCTCATAAGTGTGAGTTCCAACATTTGGGATTGCCGTGACAACATAGGGACTTCGCTCCCATTTACTGTCCAATTTACTGGTACGGCGGTTATTCTTTAACCATACCACGGCCCCTATTGTCAAGGGTTCTGCATGGGCTGCTTGATCATAGTCTCTCTGTTGTCGGTCCCTAGCATAGTCCATACGCTCCTGAACAATGGCTTTGGCTGTATTCAATCGCCTTTGATGTTCAGCAACCCAGTCGGTGTTAGGTAATGGGTTAATGCAATCAGGTACGTGTATGTCCAATGAATGATCAGCAGGCAATGTCCCTTGGCGCCCAAACATCAAGTAAAAAGGGGTATACCCGGTGGAACAATGTATGGTATGATTGTATGTGAACATGAGCTGTGGCAACAGACTGGGCCAATCTCCCCTGTTCTCAGGAGGCACGGCCCTCAGCATCTCTATCAAGGTCTGATTCATTTTTTCACATAATCCGTTACCTTGAGGATGGTAGGCCGTTGTCCGGATCTTCTTACAGTTGTGTAAGCAGCACAGTTCATGGAACAGATGGGACTCAAAAGCAGGTCCTTGATCGGTGAGGATCTTTTCTGGACATCCATAGGGCAGGAGGAAGTGCTTCCAGAACATTTCGGCTGTAGTCTTGGCTGTCTGGTCTCTCACAGGCACTGCTACAACAAACTTAGTGAAATGGTCAATAACAGTCATGGCATAAGCATACCCTGAGCGACTAGGCTCCAGTTTCACATGGTCGATGGCGACAAGTTCAAGAGGACGGGTACTTACAATGGGTCTCAGTGGTGCCCTCTGATCATGGTGCTCACTTCGTTTTAAGGCACAGGCTACACACTCTCGACACCACTTCTCCATGTCTTCTCTCATGCCCACCCAGTAAAACCGCTGGCGGATAGTAGCCTCAGTCTTTTGGACCCCAAAGTGACCGGATTGATTGTGGTACATCTCCAACACCATACCTGCATCTCGTCGGGGTATGAGAATCTGGTGCACTCTCTCGTTGGACACTGGGTCTAGGCTTCTCCGTAGCAATAGGCCCTTTTGTATGAAGAGTTGATGGCGCTGTCTCCACAGTTTGATGAGCTCAGGATCTGCACTCTTACGCCGAATCCTCTCAGGGGCTCTGCCACTAGTAATGAAGTCCAACAACTCACCTAGCACTCTACTTTCAGACTGTAGTTTCACCCACCTTTCTTCTTTAGGATCAGGCCTACTGGAGGGTGAAGGAACTGCAGCTCTGTTATTGGTAGCTCGAGCCTGATCCTGTTGAGCAAATTTGTTATAGAAAGCCGGCATCTCTACATCTTCCCAAGCATCTCGCACATCATCAGGAGCTGTCTCTGTGGGAAGCCTGGATAAAGCATCAGCATTATCATTAGTACAGCACGATATTTTACAGAGAAATCATAGTTGGCGAGGCGAGAGGCCCATCTCTGCTCCAAGGCCCCTAATTTAGCTGTATTTAGATGTGCCAGAGGGTTATTGTCAGTGAATGCAATGAACGGGGTGGCGGCTAGATAATCCTTGAATTTTTCTGTCACTGCCCACACTAATGCCAGGAACTCTAGTTTGAAGGAACTATAATTCTGGTCATTTTTCTCAGCTCCTTTCAGGGAGCGGCTTCCATAAGCTATCACTCTTTCTTTTCCCTCTTGGATCTGGGCTAACACAGCTCCCAGGCCTCGCTTGCTAGCATCGGTATAAAGATGGAAAGGCTTGCTATAATCTGGATAACCTAACACTGGAGGCTCGGTCAGTTTCTTTTTTAGCAATTGGAACGCTATCTCTCTTTCCTCATTCCACTCAATGGGCACAGGAGTTCTAGGACTTTTCTTGGGTTGCCCCCTCAAGAGTTCCTGGATAGGATCAGCTATTTGAGCAAAATGGGGGATAAAACGTCTATAGTAGCCGGCAAAACCAAGGAAACCCCTCACTTCCTTGACAGTAGTAGGAACCGGCCAATTACGGACAGCCGCTAACTTATCAGGGTCAGGTTGCACGCCCTCTCCGCTTACCACATGCCCCAGGTATCTTACTGCAGGTTTGAGCAGGTGACACTTGGATGGCTTTACCTTCAAGCCATATTTGATAAGGATTTCAAATACTTCTGCCAAATGTTTCAGATGGTCCTCATATGTTTTTGAGTACACAATGACGTCATCTAGATACAGCAGCACTGTTTCGAAGTTTTTGTGACCCAAACACCGCTCCATTAGTCTCTGGAAAGTTCCTGGGGCATTACATAGCCCGAACGGCATACAATTGAATTCAAACAGGCCCATGGGAGTAGTGAAAGCAGTCTTTTCCCTATCTGCAGGGGCCATGGGTACTTGCCAGTAGCCACTGGTCAAGTCCAAGGTGGAGAAATAGGCAGAGGAGCCCAGAGCAGTTAGCGACTCCTCAATGCGGGGCAGTGGGTATGCATCTTTGTGGGTTATTTGATTAATTTTCCTATAATCCACACAGAAACGGATACCACCGTCCTTCTTCTTTACAAGGACTAGGGGTGCAGCCCACGGACTACGGCTGTCCCGGATTACATTAGAGTCTTTCATCTCTTGGATCATTTCCTTTACAGTCTGATATGAAGTAGGCGGTAAGGGTCTGTATCTCTCCTTGATAGGAGGATGAGAGCCAGTAGGTATGGTGTGTTGTATGGCACTCACCTCTCCATAATCAGTAGCATGCTTACTGAAGGCCGGGTGGTACTCTTTGACCAGCTGTAGGATCCCTTCTTGTTGATGTTGGGGGGTAGTCTTGTCCCCCACATGGAGCTCTTCCCACCAGGGCACTTGTGGCTGGGTCACCGGCGAACATCCGCTGTCTGCAGCTGGCGGCTTTTCTGTCACTGGAAGACGAATGATGTCTTGGAAGGACACCTGGGACAGCTGGGCAACACGGCAATGCTTAGTAAGCGCGACAGGATGATTACTCAGGTTAATCAGACGGACAGGTACTTTAACTTGGGAGACGTTCACCAGGCACTTGGCAGCTCTCACATAAGGATAATCCTCCATCTGGATTGGTTCCACCAGGGCTGGATAATCTCGGCCTTGGACTCCCAGGACAGCACGACACCATAAAAGAGTTTGAGAATTAGGAGGCAAAGTCACAGGCTTAATATCACTAATCCTGGCAGTACAAATTTCTCCTTTCCCATTAGCAAACCTCTGCTGGGCACTTAACACAGTAATAGTCTTTTGAATCACCCTCCTGGATGCAGAGGAAGCAGTGGGCAAAGTCTGATGTAATACAGCAAGTATTTCTGAATAACAGTTTTTGAAGACATTGGTGCCTAGAATGACAGGATGTCCTCCTCTGTCACCGGCCTGTACTACGATCACTCCCTGTTGAGGCAGGGTTACTTCTCCCACCTGCAGGGTGGGTTCCCAGTATCCATGAATCTTTACTGGTTTGCCATTGCTGGCGATAATTTCCACCCAGGATTCAGGCGGTTGGGTCAACTGGTTGGTGTCCCAGAACTTTTCAAATGCAGGCAGCTGAATAGTAGTGACCTGAGACCCAGTATCTAATAGGGCTTCAAAGGGGACCCCGTTGATCTCTATATTGATTTTAGGATGGGATCCTACATAACGTGGCATCCAATTTGGATCCTCTGGACCTAGTGTTCTACCTCCCGAGGGTTGGTCCTCAGCCTCAGGGGTTGCCCGTTTAACTGCCAGCACGTGGATTCTGTGTGTCCCAGCTTTTTGCAGTATGTACACACGGGCCGCTTGCGATCTCTATTACGCCTCCCAGGATCCCTGGGGTGAGTCTCTTGGTATGGAGGTGGGAACGGCCTAGGAGGTGACAGGAACTCTTCTTCTGTCATTATGGGTTTTTCCCATTCCTCTATTTTTCTGCACACTTTCTCTAGACTTTTAGTGAGGTGATTTACTTGCTCTGTCAGCATGGCAATTGTATCGGTAGCTGACACTTGAACAGCTTGGCCGGCCTCAGCTCGGTTAGTGATAAGCGGTTTTGGCCTGCAGGCTGATGACTCAGGTGGGGTGCTCAACTCCGGAGATACTGCTGACCCCAGAATTTTTATCGCCAGTTCTTTAAAGTCCAGAAAGGTACTGTTAGGGTGCTGGGCGGACAGCATTTTAATTGGGTCCTTATTTGTTCACTAGACACCCCGTTGATAAATTGTTCCCTCAAGGTCTGGTCCTGGTTATCAGCCTCTTTGGGATCTATCTGAATTACAGCCCCTAAAGCCTCCTGAAGTGATAGGGCATAGTCACGGAGGGACTCACCGGACTTCTGTTTCTTGCCAAAGAAGTGCATCTTTATCTCTGAGGCAGTCCTAGTTTCAAAAGTGGCCCTGAGGCGGGTGAATATCTGTTCTAGAGTACTCCGCTCAGTAGCAGGCCAGGATAATACCTCCCTGCGGGCAGCTCCCTCCAGCTGCGCTAGCAGGATTTTCATTTGCTGGTCGGCATTTATGGGGTACAGTTTGAATAATGCCAGCAACTTTTCTTTAAAGTCCCTTAGGGTATGGGTCTCTCCTCTGTAGCGGGGGAACCATGGGGCCCCGAAATAGTAAGGCATGGTAAAAGGCATCATGCTGGGGGCTGTAGGATGATTAGGAGCCGCAAGCTCTCCCGGGGCCGGCTGCTCAGGCACTCCCGGTTCTGACATGGTAGTCTATTGAGATATGGCCGCTGGCGACTAAAGGGGCCGGAACAATCCCCTTCCCTCCGGTTACAAGTTCTTACCGGTATCGCCGGGTTTGCGCAGTCCAAGTCTCGAGAGATTCCGGACGTCCTGAGTACGCGGTGACGTAGAAGAAGCAGGGCCGCGGCGGTGCGATGATGACGAGGGGCGGGATTCTCTGTGTCTTTGCAGGGATCTGCCCACGAAGGTCCTCAGCAGCGCGGGAAACTTTACTCCAGGCGGCCGGTGGCCATCTTTAGCAAAACGCTGTCCATTCACTGACAGCAAGCAGGATTGTAAAAAGTCCACAAAACCACACTCCAATGTGGCGATTTTCTTCCTCTTGGTAGCGCAACACTGCACAGCGCTTTTTAGAGGTTTTAGGAACACTTTTGGTATGATTTTCAGTCCACAAAGTCCACTTTAAATAAACAGGCAATTTGTCACTTTGGTCACAGGGCAACTGTATAAGGCACAAAGTTCACGCTTCTTGCACTATAAAGCGTGCATATCCTGTTCGTGACGCCAAAAGAGAAGGTGCAGCGTACTCAAGTTGTATGTAGAAATGTGTTCCTGGGTGTAGTAGTGCAATAAACACTAACCTGAGACGGCTGACTCTCTGCATAGGCAGGTGATGGTAGAAAAATGTTCGTGACGCCAGTGCCAATTAAACGGTGGCACGCCGTTTGCTGATAGCAGGAATAACTGAGGAACCACGTGATGTTAAAACAAAACTCCAACTTTAGTAGTTTCCATATAGAGACATTAATGGAAGCACAGTTCCTTTGCATACAGTTGATTTTTCAATACGGTCGATGCAGGCAATACAGATTAAGCAAGGTGACTTCAGAGTGTGAAACACAGGACTTGCAGTACAGGAGCTTGCACTCTATTTCTGACTGATCCTGGGACATAGAAAATCTTCTCCAAGGCCCAATACCTTAACTCTGGCGTATATCCTTGGTTCTCTCTTTATAAAGTACCTCCTCTGTTATCTTGAGTACCTCTTGCTTCTCTGCGCTTTGCCTCTGTCTCTCTCTCTGCTTTCTCCGGCTCTTCAACTAAGATATTCCTGTTTCTGCTTATGGGAATTCAGGAGGGGAACCTTCTCCTGGAACGCAGGCTTCAGGCCTGGACTTGTCTCTGACATTGTCTAGTCTCCAACCACAGACTCCCACTTAGACTAGACTCTAGAATCAACTCTAGACTTAACTGCCCTTCCTTTCCCTGTCTGGGCCTTATATAAACTAGGGCTCCCTAGCTCCCTCTAGTGACTAGAAGCTGGAATGACACCCCTAGCAGGCCTGTACATGCAAGTGTCACAGTAACAGGGAAATACATAACATTACATTACATGACAATTTATAAAGATGACATATACCAACTTCCCCATAAATAAGGGGGGACGACAGCACACCAAGTGACACTTTTGTAGTGACGGGCATTACAGTCCCCGTACACTACACATGTATAAAAACTTTTTAAAGTGCCAAATTTTTGTAAAAAGGATGAACACAGAAAAGTCTTTCTGGGTAGTGTACTTTAAAGGGTTTCTGTCACCCCACTAAAGTCTTTTTTTTTGTTTTTTGGGCTAGTTAAATTACTTATATTGCGATATATGAAAATATAATGGTCTTACTTACTTTGATTCAGCAGTTTCTTCTAAAAACGAAGTTTTATAATATGTAAATTAGGTCTCTACCAGCAAGTAGGGCGGCTACTTGCTGGTAGCAGCTGCAGAAAACCGCCCCCTTCTCTTGTTGATTGACAGGGCCAGCCGGGATCTCCTCCTCCGGCCAGCCCTGTCGGCATTTCAAAAATCGCGCGCCTGTGTTCATTCGGCGCAGGCGCTCTGAGATGAGGAGGCTCGCCTCCTCAGCACTCCCTCAGTGCACCTGCGCCGATGACGTCTTCTATTTCGGTGATGTCACCGGCGCAGGCGCACTGAGGGAGTTCTGAGGAGGCGAGCCTCCTCATCTCAGAGCGCCTGCGCCGAATGAACACAGGCGCGCGATTTTTGAAATGCCGACAGGGCTGGCCGGAGGAGGAGATCCCGGCTGGCCCTGTCAATCAACACGACGAGGGGGCGGTTTTCTGCAGCTGCTACCAGCAAGTAGCCGCCCTACTTGCTGGTAGAGACCTAATTTACATATTATAAAACTTCGTTTTTAGAAGAAACTGCTGAATCAAAGTAAGTAACACCATTATATTTTCATATATCGCAATATAAGTAATTTAACTAGCCCAAAAAAAAAAGACTTTAGTGGGGTGACAGAAGCCCTTTAAACGTTTCATCAACATAGTTCCTTGATAACCTGAAAATGGAGTAAAAAGGGGTTAAATAGCACAAAACACACAAACAAAGTGCAACTGTGATATATATATATATATATATATATATATATATAGCAAAAAAACCACTGGCAGCACCACCCTGGATAGTGTGGAAAAATAGACGGGTGCAATGTCCAAGTATGGTAAAAAGGTGCTTACCCACTTTTGAAGACAAGAAATCGGACTGCACTCCAAGCATTTCTTCAAAAAAGTTTAGTTTTTATTCACCCATAAGGTGGCAAAGCGACGTTTCGGCTCAAGCATGAGCCTTTCTCAAGCATTGGTGAACAGTGAATAGCCAGTATATAAAGGTGTGCCAATACATATAATCAAGCAACATAATTGGTACTTTAAAAATAATACATATATACAATGTACAAATATGTGCAAAAACCGTATAATGGTCATGATTGTTAAAGTGACTAGTGCATTCCATACAATAAATCTCCAAAATACAATAGATTACATATAAAAACACCATAGGACATATAATTGGTTACATCTGTAACTCATCAATACGTCATTCATGCATCAACTGTAATAGTGCACATGTGCAAATAAGGAAAACTAATGAATTGCTACCTGGAGGGATGATGGCGCCCACATATACAATAGCGCTGCTCAGCGCGTCCTCAGGAGACCAGCGCGCATGTCCCAATCGTTTGACGTCATCTAGGGAGACCGACCGGTGCATAACAGTGCCGCCTACTGATGACATCAGCGGCGCACCCGATAACATGTCACCGCCTTCTCCCATCAATGCTTCCACATAGCGACGCATGCGCAATAGTTCCGGCAAGCTGTTTTCCGCCATATTGGGTAAGGGAATCAGAGCAGATAAATGACCATACAATCTGTCGCTTATCGTCCTATTCGTTCTGCACATACAGTTGTTGTGGTTGAATGCCACCATGCTGCAGGGTGGATAAGTGACCATCTTTTCCAAAATGGTACACTTAAATCCACTCATCACCTCAATACCAGCGGCACGTCAGTGTCGTCAGCATTGTAGGATCATATCCTGCTTAAATATACAACTGTGAGGGTACTCCTCATTATAATAGACCGATTAAAAACAAGCGACAGTGTACACTATAGAAAAGATATAAGTTACTCAATATAAAATACATCGCTCATTCCCAATTTTTTACAAACTCGTCCTAACGGGGACATACGCATGGAATCCAGAGAAAAAAATATATATGTCTCAACACAATTATTTTTTTCGTGGGCTCATCATCCACCAATCAGGTTCATCAGTTTTCTGAGGTGCCATCTGTGCAGATGTATCTGGAAAGATAATCTCACTAATTTATGACACTGACACTTTTGTATTATCTTTCCAGATACATCTGCACAGATGGCACCTCAGAAAACTGATGAACCTGATTGGTGGATGATGAGCCCACGAAAAAATAATTGTGTTGAGACATATATATTTTTTTCTCTGGATTCCATGCGTATGTCCCCGTTAGGACGAGTTTGTAAAAAATTGGGAATGAGCGATGTATTTTATATTGAGTAACTTATATCTTTTCTATAGTGTACACTGTCGCTTGTTTTTAATCGGTCTATTATAATGAGGAGTACCCTCACAGTTGTATATTTAAGCAGGATATGATCCTACAATGCTGACGACACTGACGTGCCGCTGGTATTGAGGTGATGAGTGGATTTAAGTGTACCATTTTGGAAAAGATGGTCACTTATCCACCCTGCAGCATGGTGGCATTCAACCACAACAACTGTATGTGCAGAACGAATAGGACGATAAGCGACAGATTGTATGGTCATTTATCTGCTCTGATTCCCTTACCCAATATGGCGGAAAACAGCTTGCCGGAACTATTGCGCATGCGTCGCTATGTGGAGGCATTGATGGGAGAAGGCGGTGACATGTTATCGGGTGCGCCGCTGATGTCATCAGTAGGCGGCACTGTTATGCACCGGTCGGTCTCCCTAGATGACGTCAAACGATTGGGACATGCGCGCTGGTCTCCTGAGGACGCGCTGAGCAGCGCTATTGTATATGTGGGCGCCATCATCCCTCCAGGTAGCAATTCATTAGTTTTCCTTATTTGCACATGTGCACTATTACAGTTGATGCATGAATGACGTATTGATGAGTTACAGATGTAACCAATTATATGTCCTATGGTGTTTTTATATGTAATCTATTGTATTTTGGAGATTTATTGTATGGAATGCACTAGTCACTTTAACAATCATGACCATTATACGGTTTTTGCACATATTTGTACATTGTATATATGTATTATTTTTAAAGTACCAATTATGTTGCTTGATTATATGTATTGGCACACCTTTATATACTGGCTATTCACTGTTCACCAATGCTTGAGAAAGGCTCATGCTTGAGCCGAAACGTCGCTTTGCCACCTTATGGGTGAATAAAAACTAAACTTTTTTGAAGAAATGCTTGGAGTGCAGTCCGATTTTTTGTCTTATATATATATATATATATATATATATTATTATTTTAATTTTTTTTTCATGATGGAGTCCTTGCTAATAAAACACAGAGAGGGGCTCAAAACAAAAGCAAGAAGAGAAGTCCTCTAAAAACAACGGCAGCTCCTGCTCCATATAAATGCTTGGCATACTGGCTACTTAATTGTAGTGATCTGGACTGGACAACACATCTGTAGGGATTGGACTTTCAGAATCCAATGAATCAGGGGAAGATCCTTCTGGTTTTCCCTCCATTATCCGCTGTTTAGGAGTGGATGGCAAATTCAACTTCTTTCTCAGCTATTCAAAAATAGGAGATCCCTCCTTTTTAATGCTCTAATCCAGCCTAACTGCAGGGTTAATCCTGGCTACAGGTTTTGATTCCACTGAAGGATTTCTCATTAGTGATGGACTTGCTGGTTCACCTCTGTAAGATGGAATGTTGAATTCCTGATGCTGTTGTACAGCCAGCTGTTGGAACAAAACTGCACAGTCCTCCGCAGATGCACTTAGGCCTTTTGGCTCTGGCCTCTTTCTCCTGACACGATCCCTCTGGGGTTTGGGTTCACTTGCAGGGTCTTTAGTAACGATGGCAGGTTGCCAGAGTATGTTAGTGCCTGCAAATCCAGTGGAATATTGATTTTTGGGTGCTACGCGGCACATATTTTGCAGCAGGCCGCACAGGGGCGGTAGAAGGTTCCTGTTCAAGATCCTCCTCGGACTCAGAGTCTTTAGCAAGCTCCTGGGTCTCCGTGGGCTGTCCTGGTCGACGTACCGCAGTAGCGTATGGTCCACGTGTGCCTTCTGCAGTTGTGAACTCTACCGTCTCATTGACGTACAGGCTATGAAGCCAACTAGGGAGCTCCTTCCTCTTTACAGACCGGCGATTGACATAATAGTCTCTGTCTGTTTCCATATCTCGGATAATCCCGATACTTCGCTGCTTACAGAAGCTAAGAACTCGGCCCAATCTCCGTACCGGAACCGGGAAGTCCTTTACGGGTTCCTCCAGCAACTTGCGGGTCAGGCCCTCATTGTACCTCATACAGGCATGTGTGCGCGGGAGTCGAGACTACTTGATTTCCGCTGACAACTTGGCCGAAAGTTCGGCCTGCTCAGTAGTAGGCCACGCTATGGTGGGGAAATCTGTAGCCGGACCGGACCTTTCGGCACATATCTGAGCCCGTTTTTGCGGCATCGCTGCGACGTGCTGACCTGTACTGTAATCAGCCGATTCAGCAGGGCGACCCACACTGCGCTCCCTCCAGTGGCGATCCCATAGATCCTAGACACGGAACTGTAGCTTGGGAGTAAGGGGCGTAGGGGTCCACGTCGGTGCGGCAACAAGGTTTCGTTCGGGTCCTGTCTTCATCGCAGAGCTCACTCGCTTATCAGCCATGCTGCTTCGGCTGTACACTTCCCTCTCTAGGAAGCAATCAGCTTCTCTCTTTTTAACGTGTGCACGCACGTCACGCTCTTCCCGAATGCTGGGCCCGCCTCCTAGGTTTGTATGAATGACAGGGGCGACGCAACCATTATCCACCGTACAAGGGGCGGTCTCGGAGAGTCGGGTGTCCGGAGCAACAATGGTCAGAACTCCAATTGGGTCTGGTGGTTGGGTGACACACTATAATGGAGTTAATGCAAGTGAGGGTTCAACAGTCTCTTGCGTATTAGGATATTCATGAGTGGCTGCATTTTTGTCAAAACATCCAACAGGTGGGCACATCGATATTCCATACAGGGTTCCACCCATTTTGTTTTATGAAAGAATTTTTTATAAAACAGAGGAGGCGGCGCTGCATTTGCATATAGGATCAGCCTCCCAGAATTGATACAGCAACAGGTAGGAAGGGCTGGCCGGACAATCTTGCATAAATTGGCGGCACTAAGTTTTCCCGCTCTTCAGGGTGTGTCACTAACTTATCCACAGTGATGGCGCAGTATTTTTCAAACAAGAAGGCCTCCGCCGGCGATTTTAAATGCATAGAAACAGTCCATTCAATGACAGCAAGCCGTTTTAGTAACTCACAAATATCAGATTTTCTCACTTTTGACACTGCGATTTTTATGCTGAAGACTGGTATGACACTTCCATGTAACTTCCAAACACTTTAAAGGGACACTGACAGGCCTTCTGAGCATAATTAGCTCTTTATATGCCCCCCTAGGTCTTATAATAAGTTCCCAATTTATATAAGTATTATTCCTGTGCGCATTATAAAACGTTAAAAATAATCTTTATAATCACCTCTCCTTTCTGCCCAAGGGGCGTTCTTTGTGCCGCATTTGTGCCCAGCCGCGTCCCAACTGCCGGATCCTTAGACACGCCCATCTCATTAGTATTCACTTCGCTGGGCGGTATTTTCCAGTCCCCGACATTCGGAGATCATGCGCATGCGCCCGGCACCCTCGCTCGCCGGGATCACATTGCGGCAATTGAATACTAATTAGATGGGCGTGTCTAAGGATCCGGCAGTTGGGATGCGGCTGGGCACAAATGCGCCACAAAGAACGCCCCTTGGGCAGAAAGGAGAGGTGATTATAAAGATTAATTTTAACGTTTTATAATGCGCACAGGGATAATACTTATATGAATTGGGAACTTATTATAAGACCTAGGGGGGCATATAAAGAGCTAATTATGCTCAGAAGGCCTGTCAGTGTCCCTTTAAACAGTTCTGTGGCCCAACACGGCGTGCAATAAGTAAAAGTCTCTCAATAAAGCAAAGGGGCTAACTCTCATGCGACACACTTTCAAAAAGGCGCAGGGGTTAAAATCCTTTTCGTGACGTCAAAATTCAGATGTGGCATGCCAGAACCACAGGGGCGACACGTTAGGTGCATGGTGGGCCGATGAGGGGCAGTAATTATACAGTTCATTGGTTTACTCAGTTAGCAGAAAGCCTCCCTGGGCCGGCAGCACAGTGATGAGGAAGACAGCACGAAATCCTCCGGGGCACACTCTGTGGTAGGGAAGCACCAGCCTAGATGGAGGCTGAGGTGCCCTTGATGACGGCGGTGTTTAGGGTGCTTGTGGCTGCTGGGTCCCTTGGTGGCCTTTGTCATGACGCCAGTACCGTTTATGGTGGTACAACCTGTTCTAGTGGTGATATTGAAGAATGAGGTAGATAGTAGTAGGATACAACTCACAACTTTTACTGTAGCTGGTTTTAGTTGCAGCATATACATCCAGACAGAATACAGTCTCTTGATATTTAGAGGAATTCTGTCGATCCACTGTTAATAGGTTTTGGCTAGGTCCTGACTCAGGCTGTGGTTTAGTAGTACTCTTTTCTGGTATGCTTAGTCCTATAATTTCTGTATCTTCCAAGCTCTGTAGGTAGCTAATCTGTCTTCTATACTTTATGGTGAGGCTGCCTGTAGATAGATTTGTTCTCCACCATGTGCAAAGGTGCCCATTGAGCCTTAGATAGTGTCTGTTATCACCGATGTCTCTCTGCTTGGTTTTCTTCCAGGGACGCAACTCTATCCTCTGGTTGTAGGATAAAAGGGACTAAGAGGACCACAGGAGGAAAACGCTCTCCTGCTCCTCATACCTTGGCTGCTTCTGACTTCACTCACTACTCTGTGATGTGTAGCCTTAACTGAATTGAATTACTCCCACCAACAACAAACCTACTCCTCTCACACTAGGCCTGACTAAGGTATTTATATAGACTAAGTGCTATCCCCCTCTAGTGGTGGGATGTATAAAACACACCTAACCAGCCTATAAACAGGGATACAACAGGTGATGTAATGCAGAATGACATGCAACACAGTAATGCAGTTTTACAGTAATTTTGCAGTTCCCACATGTCTTGAGTGGGACGCTGCACCTGCCCCTTTAACAGTCACCTCCACAGTGCCCGCCCCTTTAACAGTGACCTCCACAGTCACCTTTTAACAGTGACCTTCACAGCGCCCTGCTCCTTTAACAGTGACTTCGAAAGTGCCCGCCCCTTTAACAGTGACCTCTACAGTGCCTGTCACTTTAACAGTGACCTCCACAGTGTCCACCCATTTAACAATGACCTCCACAGTGCCTGCCCCTTTAATAGTGATCTGTCCCTTTAATGCTAGGGCTACACGACGACATGTGTCGTGCAACATTTTGTCTCAACAACTTTTATAATAATAGGCTATGGTGTCGCACTGCGACATGCGACATGCTGCGACTGCGACACGACAGTCACAAAAAATCCATCCAAGATGGATGCATGTAGCAGTGTAGTTGTGCCCTATGTGGCGTGCAACCTATTGTCGTCCTGTAGCCCTAGCCTAAAGCTGACTTACAGCAGTGAAGAAAAATGGAAACCTGGAGTAAAACTGTGTGTATGTGGAGACTAAGGGCCTGCAAGCTTCTATTGGCTGATAAGGGACATGTGACCGTGTGTATGGCAGTTGGGATTTCAAGAGAGACTTGCAGGCTTGTATCGGCTAATGCAGGTAATTTTTTGGCAATATCTCAGGAACGGTATGCCCTAGAGAGCTAAGACCCGGTCTAAAACCTTCCCGGGCACATGATGTACCTGTGTCCCAAATTTGGTGAAGATCGGTTCAGTTGTTTGGTCGTGCATAAAGAATAGACAGACAGACATCCAGACAGTAGTCCAGACAGACAGAAATTCATTTTTATATACTGTATATAAGAGATAAGCAAAGAGCTGGGTGGGTGCTTATTCCCCACAATCCACTCCGGGTTTCACAGGTGGCCCATGTACATGGTTCTCATTTAAAAGTCAGCAGCAATCCTCGGTGTGGGGAAAGTCTGGGGAGAGATACAGACCTGCATGATTAAAGGCTTGGCAACTGGCGGACCGTGAGGCTGAGTGAAGCCGGATCTAACCCTTGGTCTGAACAGTGACTTAGAGGTGAGATAGAGACCTATGTGTTTGTTAGAGCCCAGATGGGCAGGTGTTTATTTTGTACTTTTTCTTTCTGGTGCTGGTGCTGGAACCTCATCCAGTGATGGAAATATCATCTGTACTGCTTAAAGTGACACAATAAAGCTTGGACTCTAGTGATGAGCAGCATAGGCACTATTCGTTTTCGCGATATTTTACAAATTTTTCGTAATATTTTTGCAATAGATTCACAAATTCTAGAAGTCGTGATCTCCAGTCAAACCTACACTGACTATCTCCTATTAACTATCTGTAATATATATATATATATATGAGCTGACTAACTATCTAATATAATTAGATAAAGGAATAGGATCCAGATGAAAGCACCACAGCAATGTCACTGCTCTCTCTCTCAGAACTGAAAAAAAAAACTGCGGAAAATGGCTGCCGGGCAGTTTCTTATATAGTAAAGGTATAGGCAACTTTCTGATTGGTTGCTAGGGATGTTGCTAAGCTCAGACAAAGATATTCGCAATAAAAATCTGCGATTAGAATATTCGCGATCAACACTATTGTAAACCCCTTGTTTGATGAGAAGTCTGTCATTGCCGACCCCCTATGAGAGAGTGATCCTTACAATATATATATATATATATATATATATATATGTATACAGTACAGACCAAAAGTTTGGACACACCTTCTCATTCAAAGAGTTTTCTTTATTTTCATGACTATGAAAATTGTAGATTCACACTGAAGGCATCAAAACTATGAATTAACACATGTGGAATTATATACATAACAAACAAGTGTGAAACAACTGAAAATATGTCATATTCTAGGTTCTTCAAAGTAGCCACCTTTTGCTTTGATTACTGCTTTGCACACTCTTGGCATTCTCTTGATGAGCTTCAAGAGGTAGTCCCCTGAAAGGTGTGCCCTGTCAGGTTTAATAAGTGGGATTTCTTGCCTTATAAATGGGGTTGGGACCATCAGTTGCGTTGAGGAGAAGTCAGGTGGATACACAGCTAATAGTCCTACTGAATAGACTGTTAGAATTTGTATTATGGCAAGAAAAAAGCAGCTAAGTAAAGAAAAACTAGTGCCCATCATTACTTTAAGAAATGAAGGTCAGTCAGTCAGCCGAAAAATTGGGAAAAATTTGAAAGTAAGGGCTATTTGACCATGAAGGAGAGTGATAGGGTGCTGCGCCAGATGACCTGGCCTCCACAGTCACCGGACCTGAACCCAATCGAGATGGTTTGGGGTGAGCTGGACCGCAGAGTGAAAGCAAAAGGGCCAACAAGTGCTAAGCATCTGTGGGAACTCCTTCAAGACTGTTGGAAGACCATTTTAGGGGACTACCTCTTGAAGCTCATCAAGAGAATGCCAAGAGTGTGCAAAGCAGTAATCAAAGCAAAAGGTGGCTACTTTGAAGAACCTAGAATATGACATATTTTCAGTTGTTTCACACTTGTTTGTTATGTATATAATTCCACATGTGTTAATTCATAGTTTTGATGCCTTCATAGTCATGAAAATAAAGAAAACTCTTTGAATGAGAAGGTGTGTCCAAACTTTTGGTCTGTACTGTGTATGTATGTATGTATATATATATATATATATATATATATATTTTTTTTTTTTACAAAGCAGTGTACTGATGTGTGAGGTAGGAGGTATAATAGATGCAGTAGCTACAGATGTATAATATATCCAGCAGTGTACTGATATGTGAGGTACGAGGTGTAATGTATACCTTGTACCTCATATATCAGTACTCTGCTGTATATTCTATATACAATCTGTACACACTCCATCTATTATATCTCTTACTATCTGACTGTCGGCAACATGTGACCAGTGACGTCACACTTCCCTTTACCCCACTCCATTCTACCAGAAGGCTCTCTTCCAACTACAGCCTCACTTCTTCTGTCCTGCAAGTTCCAAACAGAGGTAAGACATTTAAAGGGGGACAATGCTGCTGCCGATGGAGGAAGGGGTTGTCAGAGGACAATAATGCTGGGTATTTTGTACTTCATGGTGGTAATTATTTGGCACTGTTTTGGGCTGCAATGTTGTATTGATATGTTGAAGTTGGGGAGATAATTTGGCAATACACGCTAGTATCAGACGCTGCTGTGGAGGTATTTTAAGCTTCATCATAGAATGTTTAGCTGTTGGGGAGGGTGCAATATGTCCATGACCACTTGATTAGGCATTTTTGTGTTCCACCTTTCTTGAATTGATGGTTTACATAGAGGCATGACCAAATTCTGCTCTGCATTGTGCATTGCGCCCCATTATTTTTAGGCAATATTGTGTGTGGGCTGGGAGGGTTTGTGTGCCAGGGTTGTTTTGCAATCCCAGTCCAGCCCTGATTGCACATTATATAAACTAACATGCAGCAGCAAGCATAGTTCATGGGGCAGGAGGAGAGGCCAGGAATGGGTAGGCACTAGAGTTGAGCGGATACCTGGATGTTCGGTTTCAACGGGTTCGGCCAAACTTCACAAAAAAGTTCAAGTTCGGGACCCAAACTTGACCCCAAACCCCCTTGAAGTCAATGGGGACCCAAAATTTGGAGCACTAAAATGGCTCTAAAAAATCATGGAAAGGGCTAGAGGGCTGCAAAAGGCAGTAAAATGTGGTTAAGAGCATCGCAAATGCTCTGCAAACAAATGTGGATAGGGAAATGACTTCAAATAACATAAAACACGTAAAAATAAAAAATAATAATCTTGATCTAAGAGGAGGAGGTTCATATGGAGTGGGTGGTTGAGGAGGCGGTGGATGTGGCGGTGTAGGTGGAAGCGGCGGTGGAGGAGGAGGTAGCCAACACTGTTTTTTTTTTCATTTATTTTATTTTATTATTTAGTATTTTTTGTTAAAATTTGGGTAGACGCCAAAACATTGGGAAATATAAAAAATAAAACAAAGAGAAAGTGCGCTGGAGTACAACAATGGCTGGGTGAGGCCGGTATACATGTCTATTCTGCACAAGGTACGGACAAGTCCTATGGGATCCCTGCCTGGTTTATTTTAATGAACGTGAGCTTGTCCACATTGGCTGTGGACAGGTGGCTGTGCTTGTCTGTGATAACCCCCTCCTGCCGTGCTAAACAAACATTCAGACAATACACTGGCTGTAGGGCAGGCCAGCACCTCCAAGGCGTAAAGGGCAAACTCAGGCCATGTGCCCAATTTGGAGACCCAGAAGTTGAAGGGGACAGACCCATCAGTCAGTATGTATAGGCGTGTGCGCACATACTGCTCCACCATGTCGCTTGTCCCCGTGATGTCCACGATCCAATTGGATATTTTCTCTATCAACTTTCGATGTTCTTTTATGCGTCTACCATGGTGATCATGAGTAACGGGGAATCAGGGTTCCATGCCGGAGAGGGAGTGTGAGAAATGGCTACCACATCCAAGGGAGGTCAATGGCTGAAATGTGATCCGGCGGAAATGTGGGACAAGTTATTGAAGCAGAAGCATCCAAGTAAATGAGGGGGTGCACGGCAATTACCCACTCCCGACTCGGGTAGGTAGTGACGACAAATAACAATACAGGACTCTTAAGCCCTGTTATTGGAATGATTAATAAAAAATTACAGGGAATGTCACTGCGGTATTTTAGATTAGGAAACATTAGACAGGAGAGGCCCTGCTGCCGCTTTGTTGATTCTAGATAACTTCTGCCTGATCGCACATCCCCATGATGTCCACGATCCATTTGGATATCTTCTCTATCAACTTTCAATGTTCTTTTATGTGCCTACCATGGTGATCACAGGTAATGGGGAATCAGGGTTCCATGCCGGAGAGGGAGCATGAGAAAGGGATACCACATCCAAGGGAGGTCAATGGCTGAAATGTGATCGAGCGGAAATGTGGGACAAGTTGCTAAAGCAGAAGCATCCAAGTAAAGGAGGGGGCACGCGGCAATTACCCACTCCCGACTTGGGAAGGTAGTGACGATAAATAACAATACAGGACTCTTAAGCCCGGTTATTGGAATGATTAATAAAAAATTACAGGGAATGTCACTGCGGTATTTTGGATTATGAAACGTTAGACAGGAGAGGCCCTGCTGCCGCTTAGTTGACTCTAGATAACTTCTGCTTGATCGCATGTCCCTGTTACGTCCACAATCTAATTGGATATCTTCTCTATCAACTTTCGATGTTCTTTTATGCGCCTACCATGGTGATCACGGGTAATGGGGAATCAGGGTTCCATGCCGGAGGGGGAGCGTGAGAAAGGGATACCACATCCAAGGGATGTCAATGGCTGAAATGTGATCGAGCGGAAATGTGGGACAAGTTATTAAAGCGGAAGGATCGAATGAAAAGAGGGGGCGTGCGTCAATTAAAGATGAATTTTAAAAATGTAAGTCCCTGTCACCTATGCAGAGCAGGGTTATTTCAATGGCAAAAATGGGTTAATATCATCCACCAATGGAACAGACTATTTTTAAAAATGTTGGTCTCTGTCAACTATGCAGAGCAGGGGTTTATTCACGGCAAAACTGTGTTCATGTCACCCACCAATTGAACAGACGATTTTACAAAAATTAGGTCCATATCATCTATGTAGAGCAGGGGTTTGTATACGGCAAAAATTGTAAAATGTCACCTGAGAATGTAACAGACGATTTTCTAAATTTAGGTTCCTGTCACCTATGCAGAGCAGGGGTTTATTCACGGCAAAAATTGTAAAATGTCACCCAAGAATGTAACAGACGCTTTTGGACCCTGCTCCCTCTTTTGCTGTGCTGGTGCCTCTGTGCGACCACCGCCTCTTCCTCCAAACTGCACACGTCACTCGCATGACCTTGATTCCATGTGGGGTCTAGTACCTCATCATCCTCCAAATCATCTTCCACCCAATCTTTAACCCTGCCCACCTTGTCGGTCTGCAGACTGCAGACAGTTGGCACCTGTGTTTCGTCATCATCAGAGACGTACTGTGGTGGTCTTCCCATGTCCTTATCCTGAAAAATAAGTGTTTGGGCATCAGTGCACTAAATCTCTTCCACTTCTGGGGCAGGGCTATGTGGATGGCCCACGGAAACCCTGCCAGCAGAGTCATCAAAAAGCATAAGAGATTGCTGCATGACTTAAAGAGGACCTTTCACCAGAATAAAGCATCTAAACTAACTATACAGACGTGTAGAGCGGCACCCAGGGATCCCCCTGCACTTACTGTTATACCCGGGCGCCGCTCCGTTCGCCCGGTATAGCCTCCGGTATCTTCATAGTTAGGCTCCACCCAGGGGAACCTGCCGGGGTCTCTTTCTCCTATGCTGTAGTGCTAGCCAATCGCAGCGCTCAGCTCATAGCCTGAGAGTTTTTTTTTTCTCTCAGGCTATGAGCTGAGGGCTGCGATTGGCCAGCGCTACAGCATGGGAGAAGGAGACCGCGGCAGGTTCCCCTGGGTGGAGCCTAACTATGAAGATACCGGAGGCTATAACCGGAGAACGGAGCGGCGCCCGGGGATAACAGTAAGTGCAGGGAGATCCCTGGGCGCTGCTATACGCGTCTGTATAGTTAGTTTAGATGCTTTATTCTGGTGAAAGGTCCTCTTTAAGGCTCAGAATGCTTGCCTGATTTGCAATGGGGTGAGTTGAAAGACAGATGGCCATGGGCTGTAGGTGCCAACTCTGATCTTTCAGCAGGGGGCTGGGTGGGAAACAATGTGAAGGAACTGGAGGCACTGTCAGAAACCCAATCTACTATCGCCTGTACTTGTTCTGGCCTCACTATTCTTACTGTCCTAAATGCAGTGTAGGCCGCAAATGTACTTTCTAGCGCAAAAGATGAGCATTTCTCACACAATAATGAAACAGACGAATTAGTGAAATGTATTTTCCTGTCCACAATGTAGAGCAGGGGTATATCACAGCCAAAAATTGGTGAATGTCACAGAACAATGTAACAAATTACTAAAATGTATTTTCCTGTCCACAATGTACAGTAGAGCAGGGGTATATCACAGCCAAAAATTGGTGAATGTCACCAGTGGCGTACCGCCCATAGAGGCAGACCACGCCATTGCTATGGGGCCCGCGAGACTGGGGGGCCCAGAGCGCAGAGAAGGCCCCGCCCCCACTATTTGGCCCCGCCAACTCATGACATCATGCGGCTATAGCGCCATGCGGCTGCTTTTATTCTCAGCCTGAGCCAACTATTCTTCCCCCCCCCCCCCCGGCGCCGAACGGAGTTTGACCAGATCCTGACCTCCTACTGATCTGATCCTGACTGCTGTCTGCTGCGGAATCAGACAGGATCAAACCAGCTGTTGAGGCAGCTGCTGATTGGCCAGTGGCAGTGTGCGCAAGGGAGGCGGGAGAATCGGTTCGCCGTCGGCCGTCGCCAGTGTGCCTGAGGAGACGAAGAAGGAAGAAGCACCCTGTCCCTGGCTGGCCTGAAGAACCGTTTGTCCGTCCTGACTCCTGCCTGAAGGCTGCCGCGTCACTGCCTGGCTCTGGCTGCCTGAGATGAGTGAGACAGAGAGAGAGAGCAGACTCAGTCAGCACTCAGCAGAGACTAGATATGATCGATGATAATGTCAGATACTCAGATTTGACCTGACAGGCCAGGCAGCAAGAGAGAGGAGGGGTGGTGAGGGAGGGGGACAGCCAGGACAGGGTGGGACATGCTTCAATCCCGCTCCAGTGATTCCTGTTGTCCTCTATGAGCCCCAAAATGCCTATGGGGGAGAAGTAGGAAGAAAGCACACTGTCCTGAGAATTTTGGGGGGCATTAGGGGTTGGGGGGGCTCATAGAGGACAGTGTGCTTTCCTCCTACACCTACACCTACTCCTCCCTAACAACCCCCCTCCCCTGGGCATTTTGGAGGGCATTAGGGGTTGGATATTAACCCCTCTAACTCCTTGCTGCTAATGCTGAGTGTGCACATAGCCACCAAATGATATTTCACCAACCAGCCAAACCCCCCCACCCCCCCACCCCACACACACACAAATAAACACAAACACATGCGCATATGTCAGCATCAGCAGCAAGGAGTTAAAGGGGTTTAAAGAGTTAAGGAGTTTAAAGAGTTAAGTTTTAAGGAGTTAAAGGGGTACAAATACATGTACATTTTATACGTTACTGCAACAAAGTTGGTTAATAATAAAATTAAAATGTTTATCCCTAACAGTTTCAGTAGGTCATGTATAAATTTATTTAATGGGGGTGTGGCATGGGAGGAGCCAGGTCAGGAAGTGGGAGGGGCCATGGTGCGTAGTGGGCGGGGTTAAGGGGCCCAATTCAGATTTTTGCTATGGGGCCCAGTGATTTCTATGTACGCCCCTGAATGTCACACAACAATGTAACAGACGAATTACTGAATTGTATTTTCTTGTCCACAATGTAGAGCACAGGTATATCACAGCCAAAAATTGGTGAATGTCACCCAACAATGTAACAGACGAATTAGTGAAATGTATTTCCCTCTCCGCTATGTAGAGCAGGGGTATATCACAGCCAAAAATTTAGGAATGTCACCCAACAATGTATCAGACGAATTAGTGAAATTACTTAAAAAAACATAAATTACGTAGAAATAAACACACATTCAGACAATACACTGTCTGCAAGGCAGGCCAGCACCTCCAAGGCGTAAAGGGCAAGCTCAGGCCATGTGCCCAATTTGGAGACCCAGAAGTTGAAGGGGGCAGACCCATCAGTCAGTACGTGTAGGCGTGTGCACACATACTGCTCCACCATGTTGCTGAAATGCTGCCTCCTGCTAAGATGTTCCATATCAGCTGGTGGTGCTGGTTGTTGTGGCATGCTGACAAAGCTTTTCCATATTTCAGCCATGCTAACCCTACCTTCTGAGGTGCTAGCGGTGCCCCAGCTGCATTGGTGACCTCTTCCTCCTTCTCAGCTTCCACTGTGCCCGCATTGTCAGGTTGGAATGCATTCAGCGGTCGTTGCGGAGACACTGCAGCATGTAATCTCTCATGTGTGCCAGGCTGCCCAGAGGCAACGACAAACTGTCCTCTGTGGGAGGTGTATCGTCTGTGTCCTCTGTATCCCTCCTCCATCTCCTCCTCCTCATCCTCCACTTCATCATCCTCCAGAACTGTGCCCTGTCTAGACAATTGTGTACCTGGCGTATTTTGGTGCAGGAACCCACCCTCCGAACCACTTGTGAATGACTGGCCTGAAACCCTTGTAAATGATCCCTCTTCCTCCTCCTCCTGTGCCACATCCTCTTCCATCATCGCCTGAAGCTTTTTTTCGAGGAAGCATAGAAGTGGGATAGTAACGATGAGAACGGCGTCATCGGCACTGGCCATGTTGGCGGAGTACTCGAAACAGCGCAACAAGGCACAAAGGTCTCGCATGGAGGCCCACTCATTGGTGGTGAAGTGGTGCTGTTCCGCAGAGCGACTCACCCGTGCATGCTGCAGCTGAAACTCCACTATCGTCTGCTGCTGCTCGCACAGTCTGGCCAGCATGTGCAAGGTGGAGTTCCACCTTGTGGGCACATTCCATATGAGGCGGTGAGCGGGAAGGCCGAAGTTACGCTGCAGCGCTAACAGGCTACCAGCAGCAGGGTGAGAACGGCGAAAGCCTGAACAGACGGGCCACACTTTCTACAGCAGCTCTGACATATTGGGGTAATTTTTCTTTCTTTTGCTCCAGTGTTTGGGAGATAGACAGCTGAACGCTTCTATGGGACATTGTGGAGATGCTTGGGTAACCCAGTTGGTGGTGTTGCTGTCACATCCTCTGTTTGCGGGGTGTCAGGTGCCACTGTCACTCCAGAGGGGGGTAAAGAGGCCGAGACTGCAGCAGAAGAAAAAGCAGGAGGAGCCAGAGACCTTTTTTGGTTTTTGAGGTGTCTACTCCATTGCAGCTCGTGCTTTACATTTAGATGCCTGGTCATGCAGCTCGTACTCAGGTTGAGAACGTTTATGCCTCGCTTAAGGCTCTGATTGCACAGCGCGCAAACCACTCTTGTCTTGTCATCAGCACATTGTCTGAAGAACTGCCACGCCAGGGAACTCCTTGGAGCTGATTTTGGTGTGCTCGGTCCCTTGGTGCGGTGGGCAGTAGCAGCCGTACTGTCTAGGGGACGGCCGCTCCGCTTTTGCACCCTGCTCCCTCTTTTGATGTGCTGGTGGCTCTGTGTGACCACCGCCTCTTCCTCCAAACTACACAAGACACTCTCATGACCTTGATTCCATGTGGGGTCGAGGACCTCATCATCCTCCACATCATCTTCCACCAAGTATTCACCCCTGCCTTCCTTGTCGGTCTGCACACTTTCGAAAGCCCCAGCAGTTGGCATCTGTGTTTCGTCGTCATCCGAGACGGGCTGCGATGGTCCTCCCATGTACTCATCTTGAAAGATAAGTGTTTGGGCATCGGTGCACTCAATCTCTTCCACTTCTGGGGCACGGCTATGTGGATGGCCCTGGGAAACCTTGCTAGCAGAGTCAACGAAAAGCAGAAGAGACTGCTGCATGACTTGGGCCTCAGACTGCTTGGCTGATTTGCAAGGTGGTGAGGTGAAAGACTGATGGCCATGGGCTGCAGGTGCTAACTCTGAGCTTTCAGCAAGGGACTGGGTGGGAGAGAATGTGAAGGAACTGGAGGCACTGTCAGCCACCCAATCTACTATTGCCTGTACTTGTTCTGGCCTCACCATTTGTAGAGCCGCATTCGGCCCTTCCAAATAACGCTAAAGGTTCTGTCGCCTACTCGCACCTGAGGAAGGTGTTTCACTTGTGCGTGTAGCTGGCACAGTTAGACCATGTCCTCTCCCTGCAACAGGAGCTCCACCAACACCAGCAGCACCACGACCAGGGCCACGTCCCTTATTTGACGCTCTCCTCATTCTTTGCATTCACCTACCAAACTAACAGATGGTTTATGTCAGGCGACAATGTAACCCCCAATTGTCAACAATTAAGTTCACTGGCAATAAGGCTGTGCCGGTGTCATAAAGAGAAAACATTTCTTGAGGTCACACAACAGTGTGTGACATTCGAATTTTATACAATTACTTTACAGTCACAATTTTTTTTTATTTGTCAACCAACAATGTAACAGCAGTATTGACTGGTTGTATTGGACTGTCAGAAATGCAGACCGCAAATGTGGTATCTAGCACAAAATGGGTGTTTTTTTAAAACCACAATATAATAACAGCAGTATTTAATGCTTAAATTGAACTGTCAGAAATGCAGCAA
Organism: Bufo bufo; assembly: GCF_905171765.1. Lineage (NCBI taxonomy): Eukaryota > Metazoa > Chordata > Amphibia > Anura > Bufonidae > Bufo > Bufo bufo. The sequence goes on from NC_053391.1 coordinate 443,100,761, forward strand.
AGGCTGCAAATGTAGCATCTAGCACAAAATGGGTGTTATTTTTAAAACCACAATATAAGAGCAGTATTTAACGCTTGTATTCGACTGTCAGAAATGCAGCAAAGGCCATAAATGTAGTATCTAGCAAAAAATGGGTGTTTTTTTAAAACTACAATATAACAGAAATATTTAATGGCTGTATTGGACTGTCAGAAATGCAGCAAAAGCCGCAAATGTAGTATCTAGCACAAAATGGGTGTTTTAAAAAAAAACAATATAACAGCAGTATTTAACGGCTGTATTGGACTGTCTGAAATAAAGCAAAGGCTGCAAATGTAGTATCTAGCACAAAATGGGTGTTTTTTTTAAAACCACAATATAATAGTAGTATTTGACAGTTGTATTGGACTGTGAGAAATGCAGCGCAGGCCGAAAAGGTACTTTATGGAAAAAAATATGAATTTTTCACCCACAGTGAAACAGATGGATTTACTGATTCTATTTCACTATCAGATTTTCAGTGCAGGCCGCAAAAGGTACTTTATGGGAAAAAAATATATGATTTTATCACCCACAATTAAACAGATGGATTTAACAGATTTTTTTTCACTATCACAAATGCAGTGCAGGGCACAAATGTACTTTTTAGCAACAAAAAAAATAATTTGTTTCCCCAGAATCTAACAGATGGATTTACTTGGATTGTACTTTACAGAAAAAAAATTGAATATGTCACCCCCTGGGTCCCTGAACTCACAGAGGGATTACCTATATTATTTTCCCTTCCCCTGGCACATATGCAGTGCAGGTGCACTTAAAAAATGGGTATATGTTCCCCACTGAACTAAAATAACAGGATTAAATTATTGTCCCTGGCACATATGCAGTGCTGGTGCACTGAACTTCCACAAAATGGCCGCCGACGCCCACCTAACTAACAGATGGATAAAACTTATTTTTCTGTGTCACTGGGCTCAGGGCAGGGTACAAAAATGTTGCATTGCACCCACAAAAAAAAAATCACTGTAGATCACAGAGTTAACAACTTCTGATATCAGATGCTTTCCTATTCTCTCCCTCACAGCAGCAACATCCTATCCCTACACTAATAAGAGCAGTGTGACGTGCAGCGCTATGTGACTCCAGGTTATACAGAGGCTGGGTCACATGCTGCACTGGCCAATCACAGCCATGCCATTAGTAGGCATGGCTGTGATGGCTTCTGAGGGCACACAAGTCAAACGCTTGTTGATTTTTTGCCCTGCAGCCTTTCAAAAAGCGCCATTAAATCTCTAAACACCAAACTCAAACCCGAACTTTTACTGAAATGTTCGGGGTCAAAAAATCCTAAAGTTCGGTACGAACCCGAACTTTACAGTTTGGGCTCGCTCAGCCCAAGTTGGCACTATGGAGGGGCTATGAATGCAGTATTGGAGTTCAATTTAGATTCTTGCTATGGAGCACAGTCATTTCTATGTATGCCCCTCTATCTTAGTATAACTTTATCTAGACTAGGCATTTCAGTTCTTGGCACCAATTCAGGCTACTTTCACACTTGCGTTAGGTGCGGATCCGTCTGGTATCTGCACAGACGGATCCGCACCTATATATGCAAACAATAGTATCCGTTCAGTGCGGATCCGTCTGCATAACAGCTTTTTCAGATCTGAGTTTTCACTATCGTGAAAACTCATATCCGACAGTATATTCTAACACAGAGGCGTTTCCATGGTGATGGGGACGCTTCAAGTTAGAATATACTAAGAACTGTGTACATAACTGCCCCCTGCTGCCTGGCAGCACCCGATCTCTTACAGGGGGCTGTGATCCGCACAATTAACCCCTCGGGTGCTGCCAGGCAGCAGGGGCCAGACCCCCCTCCCTCCCCAGTATTAAAAGCATTGGTGGCCAGTGGGGAGGGAGGGAGGGGGGTCTGGCCCCTGCTGCCTGGCAGCACCCGATCAGGGGGCTGAGATCCTCACAATTAACCCCTCAGGTGCGGCACCTGAGGGGTTAATTGTGCGGATCACAGCCCCCTGTAAGAGATTGTGTGCTGCCAGGCAGCAGGGGGCAGTTATGTACACAGTTCTTAGTATATTCTAACTTGAAGCGTCCCCATCACTATGGGAACGCCTCTGTGTTAGAATATACTGTCGGATCTGAGTTTCACGATCTAACTCAAATCTGATGGTATATTCTAACATAGAGGCGTTCCCATGGTGATGGGGACGCTTCAAGTTAAAATATACCATCGGATTGGAGAAAACTCCGATCCGATGGTATATTAATAGGGACTCCTGACTTCACATTGAAAGTCAATGGGGGACGGATCCGTTTGCAATTGCACCATATTGTGTCAACGTCAAACAAATCCGTCCCCATTGAGTTGCATTGTAAGTCAGGACGGATCCGTTTGGCTCTGCACTGCCTGCAAGCAACGTTTTGGTGTCTGCCTCCAGAGCGGAATGGAGGCGGAATGGAGTCAAACTGATGCATTCTGAATGGATCCTTTTCCATTCAGAATGCATTGGGAATGAACGGATCCATTCGGGGACGCTTGTGAGAGCCCTCAAACGGATCTCACAAGCGGAACCCCAAACGCAAGTGTGAAAGTAGCCTAACAATAACAGTTAATTGAATGTTTCTCTTTTTTATTTTTTTTAAAGAATAATAATCCACCAGTACACAGCTTTGATTGGCTAACATTATACAACATTCTTTTTTTGCTGAATATGCCATACTTACAGCATTTTGTCAGTTATTCATGAGGTCCAACATGCCCTTGAGGATTAAATGTATAGTAACTTTCAAACAGACTGATTTATCATATCTAGCATATATATATTTTTTCTTCTAAGCCTGCCAAACAGTAAAGATAAAAGCAGAGATTTCTCCAATTGTAATTCCCTCAAGCAGGCTGAATGTTTAAAGCATACAAACTGGCTTGTTTCTGAAAAATGAAATTGTGCTCCATGACTTATTAATGAGAAGTACAAATGTCAACCCCATATAGCAACTCAAAAAACAAAATCAACCAGAATGCAGGCTATTTATTCATACAATTTTACTTATTAAATGTGTCAAACTATTCTTATAAACGAATATGAATGAACAAATATAGAAAGCCACACACTTAGTAGCCATGTTATTACGTTCAGTTTTCTCACTTTGGAAAAGCCTACAGTTTTACGAGCATTGATTCAGCACATTGTTGGAAATATTCCTTAGGGTGGTTTCATACATAGCATTTTTTATTTTTTTACTCTGTAGTTTTTATGATCCCAGGGAAACAGTAGCATGTAAACTTTTCAGACCACCAGCTTTCTGGCACCAACAACAATCTCACACTCAAAGTCTTTCCAATAAAAGTCGGTTCAACTACAGAACTAATTGACCATATCTGAAAGCAATTATCTGTTATATATCATGTAGTAACTTTAACATTGAAGTACGGTATTTGTCCACTGAGAGTTCTCCTTAAAGTGTAAGGTGATTTAACCCTTCCCAACATCTGCCACACATGTATGGATTATTTAGGGGGAGCCTAGAGGACTACAGCCGATGGGTTCCTGTGGTTTTACTCACCAGACCTCTGGGCACAGAATTGAAACCTCTTGGATGCCATGGTCTATTGTGACCATGGTATCTGGGTTGTCAATTCCCAGTAACCAAAGTTTCCCCCTGTGATTTTGGGAGCACCTCCTCCGATATGGCTTGTTACCGAGCCTCGGGAACCCGGTATGGTTTTAATCAGACTTTTGCCTGAGGCTCATTGACAATGTCATGCTGGATTATGGAAGTGCGTCCAGGGAGGTCCGGGAACATATCCATGTCCCGACTAAAGAACTCCCTGGCCTTTAGAGGAGAGGCTGTCAGCAATTTTTACTGTGGCAGCCACCTCTTTTGAATCAGACAGAGCGGCCGGTACCTCTTCTCATAGAAAACCCGGCCGCCGGCTGTCTTCTGTACAGGTTTCCCTATCTTTCCACGGTTTGAGTAAATTCACATGGTAAACCTGCTCCGGCTTTCGCCGCCCTGGCTGGTGTACCTTGTAGTTTACATCTCCAATATTCTCGAGTACCTCGTAGGGCCCCTGACACCTAGCCAGGAACTTACTGTCCACGGTCAGCACCAGAACCAAAACCCCATCACCCGGGTTAAAGATCCGGACCCAAGCCTGCCGATTATAGACCCGACTCTAGGCTCGCTGAGCTGCCTCCATATGCTCCCTAACAAGAGGCAACACTGTCTCTATCTGATCTTGCATCTGGGTAACATACTCAATTACACTTTTATGTGGAGTGGGTTGTTGTTCCCATGCCTCTTTGGCCACGTCCATGAAGCAGTTTGAAGGGCAAGAACCCAGTAGAGGCCTGGGGTACCTCTCACACTGCAAACATGAGATATGGCAGATGGAGGTCCCAGTCCTTCCCATCTTTAGACACTACCTTTTTCAACATATTTTTTAGCTTTTTGTTAAACCCGTTCTACCAGACCGCCCGTTTGCGGATGGTAAACGGATGTCCGTAGTTGTTTTATGTGCAGCAACTTATAGAGTTCCCTCATCACCTTGGACATAAAAGGGGTCTGTCGGGACTTGAACCCAGGGACTTCTGTGTCTAAGGCGGCAGCTCTTCCAACTGAGCTATTCTGCTTTCTGGACAGCTCTTGTGCTGAACTTATTCCTAGTTTCTGTGCCTCTAGTTTCGGTTCCAGCCTCCCTGGTTTGCTCCACCCTGTTCCATGATTGAACATCCTATTTAAGCCCAGCCTTGCACTTCCTGCCTTGCGAGATTATTGTGCTCCTAGCCTGTAATCAAGCTAGTCTATCCTACTCCTGCTTGCTGATGTTATTCTGTGCATCGACCACTGGCTTCCTTCTGACTATGGTATTTGCCTTCTCCTGCTTGCTGACGTTATTCTGTGCATCGACCACTGGCTTCCTTCTGACTACGTTACCCCAGGTATTTGCTATAAAGACTCCAAACCAGACCTGGACCGTTACAGAATAATCTCACCCAAAAATGGAGTTTGTTGTGACCACCTTGAGGCAATAAGTGGCTGAGCTTCAAGAATTTGGTTCTACTTACCAAGAAAAATGTTCAAAGTTACAAACCGTGGTGCTGGATCAACAACAATTTCAAAAATCAAAAATTTGAACTGCAAAAACAACTTCTGCATATGCACAACACAGGTTCAGATTTAAATACCCGTATGCCTCTGCCATCAAAGTTTAATGGGGATCGTCACCAGTACCGAGGATTCCTTAATCAATGCCGCATATACACTGCTCAAAAAAATAAAGGGAACACTTAAACAACACAATGTAACTCCAAGTCAATCACACTTCTGTGAAATCAAACTGCCCACTTAGGAAGCAATACTGAGTGACAATCAATTTCACATGCTGTTGTGCAAATGGGATAGACAACAGGTGGAAATTATAGGCAATTAGCAAGACACCCCCAATAAAGGAGTGGTTCTGCAGGTGGTGACTACAGACCACTTCTCAGTTCCTATGCTTCCTGGCTGATGTTTTGGTCACTTTTGAATGCTGCCGGTGCTTTCACTCTAGTGGTAGCATGAGACGGAGTCTACAACCCACACAAGTGGCTCAGGTAGTGCAGCTTATCCAGGATGGCACATCAATGCGAGCTGTGGCAAGAAGGTTTGCTGTGTCTGTCAGTGTAGTGTCCAGAGCATGGAGGCGCTACCAGGAGACAGGCCAGTACATCAGGAGACATGGAGTTCGGGGAAAAAAGAGGCGCCGTACAGAAAATCTGTGGCTCTATTGACATTATGCCATTAACTGTCCCAACAGGTTTCAAAGGTCTATAGCCTGCACTAGTGCTAAGTCAGATAGCAATCTTGAACTTTCTGAACTGCCGTATTCATTTAAGCAGACCATCTCATCTGTAACCAAAGACAAAAACAAAATGTATTCATCATCTTCTTATTTTGTCATTCCGATACAGGTCATAATTGGGAACCATAAAATGCAATGCTCTGCCATGTTAGATTCTGGGGTAGGGGGGAATTTCATGGACTTGCAATTTGCGCTTGATAATACCATTGCGGTAAGAACAAAATCCGTGCCAATTGAAACTGTTGATGGATCACCTTTAGCATCTGGTCCTGTAACTCACGAGACAATTGAACTTGGAATCTGTATTGAACCTGATCATCGTGAAACTATTAGTTTTCGTTTGATTTCTTCTTCCAAGTTTCCGGTTATTTTAGGAATTCCGTGGTTTGCTATCCATAATCCTTCTATCAACTGGGAATCAAGGACTGTTACATTTCCTTCTGAATACTGCAAGGACAATTGTCATATAAGTTTATCCATCCAAAAACAAATAAGTTTCCGAAATTCCTCATCAGAGTTATGATAAATTGCCACCTCAATATGAACAGTTTAGTGATATTTGCAGCAAGAAAAAAGCGGATAAACTACCTCCTTATCATCCCTACGATTGTCCCATCGAGTTGCTTCCTGGAGCTACTATTCCTTTTTGCAGAATTTAAAATTTCTCTGAACCTGAATTAAAAGAGAATACTTAGATGAAAATTTATAGAAAGGCATCATTCGACCTTCTTCATCCCCAGCTGGGGCACCTTTGTTCTTTGCAGAAAAAAAAGACTCAACCTTGAGACCATGCATTGACTACAGAGAACTAAATAAGATAACTATTAAAAATCGTTATGCTCTTCCCCTAATTCCTGAGTTCCTGGAAATGCTCCGGTCTGCTAATATTTTTACCAAACTTGATTTAAGAGGGGCCTATAATCTTATACGCATTCGTCCAGGGAATGAGTGGAAGACCGCCTTTAGAACTACTGTAGATACGGACATTTCGAATATCTGGTTATGCCATTTGGCCTCGCTAATGCTATTGCAACATTTTAACGTTAATGATATGTTTCGAAACTTCTTAGACCAATTTGTTGTGTACCTTGATGACATTCTTATATTTTCAGACACATTGGAGGAACATCGCAGACCTGTTCAGTTAGTCTTGGAACGTCTACAGGAAAATAATCTTTATATCAAACTGGAAAAATGTGAATTCGAACAAACAAAAATCAAATTTCTTGGATATATCATCTCTCCAGAAGGTCTGAGTATGGATCCTAGTAAAATCAAAGCTGTAATAGATTGGCCCACTCCAAGAAATCTTAAAGATGTTCAGAGATTTATAGGGTTTGCAAATTTCTACAGGAGATTCAGAAAAGACTTTTCTAAAATCATCTTACCAATCACTTTACTCACAAAGAAAAAACAAGTATTTTCATGGTCTCCAGAGGCACAAGTTGCTTTTTACCAGCTAAAAACTCTCTTTACTTCTGCACCCATACTGGTCCATCCAAATCCTGAAATGACTTTTGTGGTTGAAGTAGATGCCTCAGACTCTGATGTAGGACATGTCCTGTCTCAGTGAGTTGGAGACAAGATGCAACTCCATTCATGTGCTTTTCTTTCTCATAACATGTCATCAGCAGAAAGAAATTATGACATAGGAAACAAAGAACTGTTGGCCATTAAAGTTGTTTTCTCTGAGTGGAGACATCTTTTGGAAGGAGCTAATCACCCAGTGACTGTCCTTACTGACCACAAAAATTTAGAGTTCATCCGTACAGCTAAGAGACTGTCTGCAAGACAAGCAAGATGGGCCTTGTTTTTCTTTAGATTTAATTTCATAATTTCTTATCGGCTAGGTTCAAGAAATGGCAAAGCAGATGCCTTGTCCAGGAATGTTGCTGAACCACAGGAGGGGTCTAAAACAGAGTCTACTATTTTATCTTCCAAAAATTTTGTAAGAATACTGGACTCTAAATAACTTTTACCCATGTTCAGAGAGGGATACCAGAATTACTCTTTTCTCAACCATCCTTCCAAAGATGTGGACCTTTCCTTTCGTTTGGAAGTAGTGATGAGCGGCAGGGGCAATATTCGAATTAGCGATATTTCGCGAATATTTGGCCGAATATTCGCTATATATTCGAGAATTCACGAATTCATGATCTCTAAGCATTATTTTCTTGATTGCGAAAATTCGCATAAAATTCACCTAAAGAATTCGCATAAAAATTGAACTGGTATTTAAAAAAAAAATCGAATATTCACAATTACGAATATATTTTGCAATATTCTAAATATTTGCAAATTCTCAAAGTGATGATATTTGCGATTAAAATTCGCAATTCGAATATTCGTGATCAACACTATTTGGAAGCAGGAACACTGAATATATGTCACTGAATCTGCTCGATTTGAAGTCCTCAAATTGGTCCACGATTCTAAAATTGCAGGGCATCTTGGAGTTATGAAAACTTATGACCTACTGCTTTGTTCATTTTGGTGGCCTAATTGTAAGAACGATGTTAGAAAATATGTTTCCTCATGTGCACGAAACAAGACACTGCGATCTCCTCCTCTAGGTCTTCTCCAACCACTTCCAGTTCTATCCAGGCCTTAGGGATCAATTTCCATGGATTTTATTGTGGACCTTCCTCCTTCTAAAGAAATGACTACCATCGTTGTTGTGGACCGACTCACAAAGATGACCCATTTCATTCCAATTAGAAGAATTCCTACTGCAGAACAAACTGCAGAATTAATGATTAAGGAGATATTTAGGTTGCATGGAATTCCTGACAATGTAATTTCATCAAGATGTTGAAACAACGTCTGTACAGTCTTAGGAGTTATAGTTAATTTGTCTTCTGCTTTTCATCCTCAGTCCAATGGCCAGACGGAAAGAACAAATCAAACTCTGGAACAATACCTCCACTGTTTTATTTCCTACCTTCAAGATGATTGGGTGAACTATTTACCAACATCAGAATTTGCATACAACAACTCTAAACATAGTGCTACATCTCAAAGTCCATTTTTTGCAAACTTTGGCTTACATCCAGTATTTATTCCTAACCTTCCTCTTAGTACACCTATTCCTGCTGTTACTCACAGACTAACGAAATAGCAAGTATCCCAGAAGAAACTAATAGCGATGCTACAAGAAGCCCAAGAAGACTATAAGAAAGCAGCTGATAAACATTGCAAAGTTCCTCCCACCTTTAAAGTTGGTGATAAGGTTTGGCTATCTACTAGAAATTTGAAAACACATGTTCAATCTCCAAAATTGGATCAAAAATTCATAGGACCTTTCCAGATCTCTGAGCAAGTTAATCAAGTTGCCTTCCGTCTCAAACTTTCTAACAAATTGAAAATACACCCTGTGTTCCACGTTTCATTGCTCAAGCCATTTAACGAAAACACCTTTCCAGGAAGAAATCAGCCGCCTCCTGCACCAGTAAAAGTCCAAGGGGAGGAAGAATACATTGTTGAAAAAATTTTGGACTCTAGAATTTTCTGAGGACAAGTGCAATGGAAGGGTTATGGACCAGAAGAGAATTCATGGGAACCAGAAAGCAATGTTCACACCCCTAGGCTTACAAAGGCATTTCATGACAGACATCCAGAGAAACCAGCTCCTAAGATGTCCAGAGGCCTTCCTGAAAGGAAGGGACTACTGTCAGGACTTGAACCCAGGGACTCCCGTGTCCCAGGTGGCAGTTCTTCCAACTGATCTATTCTGCTTTCTAGACAGCTTCTGTGCTGAACTTATGTCTGGTTTCTGTGCCTCTAGTTTCGGTTCCTGCCTCCCTGGTTTGCTCCACCCTGTTCCATAGTTGAACATCCTATTTAAGCCCAGCCTTGCACTTCCTGCCTTGTGAGATTGTGCTCCTAGCCTGTAATCAAGCTAGTCTCTCCTACTCCTGCTTGCTGATGTTATTCTGTGCATCGACCACTGGCTTCCTTCTGACTATGGTATTTGCCTTCTCCTGTTTGCTGACGTTATTCTGTGCATTGACCACTGGCTTCCTTCTGACTATGGTATTTTCCTTCTCCTGCTTGCTGATGTTATCCTGTGCATCGACCACGGACTTCCTTCTGACTATGGTATTTGCCTTCTCCTGCTAGCTGACGTTATCCTGTGCATCGACCACTGGCTTCCTTCTGACTATGTTACCCCAGGTAGTTGCTATAAAGACTCCAAACCAGACCTGGACCGTTACAGGGTCCCTTGGTCGGTCAGAACCTTTTTTTATGTAGTCCTACTCGTGAAAACATCTCCATTAACTCCTTAGCTATGAGTTTGGTTGAGGAATATCTGGGTACTGAGTGGCGTAGTCTAGAATGACTAAGATGTGTTGATGCCCTCTGTCGGACTTCGGTACTGGGCCTATGAGGTCCATAGCTATTTGGTCAAACGGTACTTCGATAATCGGGAGAGGTACTAGGGGACTACGGAAATGTGGCTGGGGGCTAGTTATCTGGCAGGTCGGGCAAGAATTGCAAAACTCTTCCACTTCTTTGAATATGCTGGGCCAATAAAACCGCTGTAGAATACGATCCTGAGTTTTCTGCAGCCCCAGGTGACCCCCAAGAATGACCCCCAGGTGACCTCATAGCAGGCCACAGTGCCAAGAAGCCCGGGAAGTCTCTCCCTATTATGAGTTCATAATGTTGATTTGTGGCGACAGCCCCCGTGGACCCACGGTCTATCTACTGGCCACTGTGGTTAGAGACACCAGTGCAGTGGGGTAGTCTTTTAAGTCTCTGTGGATGCGCATCACCCCGAGTTTCCGGACAGTATACTCAGTGGACCGCACCAGGGTAGCCCTTACTAGGGTCACCAGACTCCCTGAGTCCAGCAGAGCCTCCGCCGGAGTGTCTCCTACTTTCACCTTCGACAAGTTATCTAGAGACTCTGGGGTACCTGTTGCACACAGCCTCCTGGCATATAGCGACTGATGGTAGCCATAGTTAGTGTCCATGGGCTCAACACGATGGGGACAGTCAGCCCTTACATGGCCAGGCTCCTGACACCGCCAGCAGACTATTGGAGCCAGGTCGGCCATGGGTACATCCCAGGTGGGTTTTATTGGCTCAAATCTCCGGGCTTGGGGTGGATATTTTCCCCCCTCCCGACAGAACCCCGACAGAACCCTCCTTTTAGATTCCTGTTAGCTTCATAGCGTTCCACCAGGTCCACCATCTCAAGGGAATTGCCAGGAGACACCTGACCGATCCAGTGCTGGAGAGGGTATGGCAAAGCCCTCCAGAACATATCAGCTAATAGTCTATCCAGCATAGCCTGGGGACTTAGCACATCAAGCTGTAGCCACTTTTGCAAGAGGTGGAGTAAGTCATAATACTGGGTCCTCGTAGGCTCAGCCGGCTTAAACCCCCACTGATGTACCCGCTATGCCCAGACCAACACATTCACCCCAGACTTGCCAAAATCTCACCCTTTACTTTTTGGTAGTCGGCCGCTTGATCGTCCGGCAAGTCGAAATACACCCGCTGGGAATTGGTTGCCAGGAATGGAGCGATGACCTCAGCCCACTGGTCATGGGGTAGCTTTTCCCTAATGGCCACTTTGTCATACATCGCCAGGTAGTTTTTGATGTCGTCTGCGGGGGTCATCTTAGGAATCACGGCTCGGACTGCTTTCTGGGCATCGTGGACGCTCGGGGTTACTCCTGCTGTCTGCAAAGCCATCACATGTTGTAGCAGCAACTGGTTAGTCCCCGGCTGCTGCTTATTAGCCTCGCGTTGCTGCAGGTTTGTCTCTCGCTGCTGCAGATTAGCCTCCATGAGGGCCTTCACAACAGCCTCCATTTTGTCATGGGGCACTGGTTGTTATACAGCTGGTTTAATGTACGACATACAACCGTGTCTGAAAAATGCAGAAACCAAAAATATTGGCGTTCACAGCAGCCTCAATGCTCTTGCTCGCATCCTCCACCAATTGTAGGGTCTCGCTCTGGTAGACAGGATTAGCGGACGCAGTATAGAGGAAACAAGAAGTTCTTTGAATCAAACAGTTCAATGTTTTATTAACACTTTAGGCAAGTAACAAAACAAGCAGTCATATTTAGAGTTGAGCGGACACCTGGATGTCGGGTTCGGTAGGTTCGGCCGAAATTGAAAAAAAGAGTTTGAGTTCGGGACCCGAACTTGACCCCGAACCCAAACCCCATTGAAGTCAATGAGGACCCGAACTTTTGGGCACTAAAATGGCTCTAAAATAGTCCTGGAAAGGGCTAGAGGGCTGCAAAAGGCTTCAAAATGTGCTTAAGAGCTTGACAACTGTTCTGAAAACAAATGTGTATAGGGAAATGACTTAAAATAACATAAAATACAGAAAAATTTAAAATAACAATCTGGATCTAGGAGTAGGAGGCTGAGGAGACGGTGGATGTGGTGGTGTAGGTTGACGTGGTGATGTAGGTGGAAGCGGCGGTGAAGGAGGAATAGGTAGCCAACACTGATTTGTGTTATTTTTTATTTTTAAATTGGGGTATCCCCCAAAATATTGGGACATATAACAAAATAAAACTAGGAATAAGTGCACTTGAGTACAAGAATGGATGGTTGAGGCTGGTATAAATGTCTATTCTGCACAAGGTACGGACAAGTCCTGTGGGATCCATGCCTAGTTCATTTTAATAAACGTAAGCTTGTCCACATTGGCTGCGGCCTGTGATAATGCTCTCTGCCATACTAAAAATACGTTCACACTATACACTGGCTGCAGGGAAGGTCAGCACCTCCAAGGCTGACAAAGCTTTTCCACATTTTGGCCATGCTAACCCTGCCTTCTCAGGTGCTGGTGGTGCCCCAGCTGTGTTGGCGAACTCTTCCTCCTCCTCTGCCTTCGCCTTGTGCTTCCACTGTGCTCCCGCTGTCAGGTGGGAATGCTATCATCAGCGTGCGCTTGTAGTCGTGCATCTTCCGATCAGTAACAATTGTTTTCACTAAATTTAGTTCCCTGTCAGCAATGCAGAGCAGGGGTTCATTAACGGCAAAAGGGGGTTCATGTCACCCAGCAATAGAACAGAGGATTTTGAGAGATTTAGGCCCCTGTCAACAATGCAGAGCAGGGGTTCATTCACGGCAAAAGGGGGATCATGTCACCCAGCAATAGAACAGAGGATTTTGAGAGATTTAGGCCCCTGTCAACAATGGAGAGCAGGGGTTCATTCACAGCAAAAGGGGGATCATGTCACCCAGCAATACAACAGAGGATTTTGAGAGATTTAGGCCCCAGTCACCCAGGCACAGCACGGGTTCATTCACGGCAAAAGTGGGTTCATGTCACCCAGCAATAGAACAGAGGATTTTGAAAGATTTAGGCCCCTGTCAGCAATGCAGAGCAGGGGTTCATTCATGGCATAAGGGGGTTCATGTCACCCAGCAATACAACAGAGGATTTTGAGAGATTTAGGCCTCTGTCAGCAATGCAGAGCAGGGGTTCATTCACGGCAAAAAGGGGTTCATGTCAACCAGCAATACAACAGAGGATTTTGAGAGATTTAGGCCCCAGTCCCCCAGGCACAGCAGGGGTTCATTCACGGCAAAAGGGGGTTTATGTCACCCAGCAATAGAACAGAGGATTTTGAGAGATTTAGGCCCCTGTCAGCAATGCAGAGCAGAGATTCATTCATGGCAAAAGGGGGTTCATGTCACCCAGCAATAGAACAGAGGATTTTGAGAGATTTAGGCCCCTTTCAGCAATGCAGAGCAAGGGTTCATTCACGGCAAAAGGGGGTTCATGTCACCCAGCAATAGAACAGAGGATTTTGAGAGATTTAGACCCCTGTCAGCAATGCAGAGCAGGGGTTCATTCACGGCAAAAGGGGGTTCATGTCACCTAGCAATAGAACAGAGGATTTTGAGAGATTTAGGCCCCTGTCATCAATGCAGAGCAGGGGTTAATTCACGGCAAAAGGGGGTTCATGTCACCCAGCAAGACAACAGAGGATTTTGAGAGATTTAGGCCCCAGTCACCCAGGCACAGCAGGGGTTCATTCACGGCAAAAGGGGGTTCATGTCACCCATCAATAGAACAGAGGATTTTGAGAGATTTAGGCCCCTGTCAGCAATGCAGAGCAGGGGTTCATTCACGGCAAAAGAGGGTTCATGTCACCCATCAATACAACAAAGGATTTTTAGAGATTTAGGCCCCTGTCAGCAATGCAGAGCAGGGGTTCATTCACGGCAAAAGGGGGTTCATGTCACCCAGCAATACAACAGAGGATTTTGAGAGATTTAGGCCCCAGTCACCCAGGCACATCAGGGGTTTGTATACGCCAAAAATTGTAAAATGTCACCCGACAATTGAAAATAAGATTTTTTTCAATTTAGGGCACTAAAATTTGCTTTCTTTTTTTTATTAAAATGGCTCTAAAATAGTCCTTGAAAAGGCTAGAGGGATGTAAAAGGCAGTAAAATGTGCTTAAGAGCATGGCAACTGCTCTGCAAACAAATGTGGATAGGGAAATAACTTAAAATGAAATAAAATAACTAAAAATTACTAATTATTAACCTGCAACTCAGAGAAGGAGGTGGATATGGAATCGAAGGTTGAGGAGGCGGTGAATGTGGTGTTTGAGGTGGAGACAGCAATGGAGGAGGAGGAGGTAGCCAACAATGTTTTTATTTTTTTATTTTTTATTGGGGTAGGTAGCCCCCAAAATATTGGGACAAATAAATAAAAAATAAAACAAAAGAATCATTGCACTTGACTTGAGTACAAGAATGTATGTTTGATGGTGGTATAAATGTCTATTCTGCACAAGGTACAGACAAGTCTTGTGGGATCCAAGCCTGGTTTATTTTAATGAACGTGAGCTTGTCCACGTTGGCTGTGGACAGGCGGCTGCGTCTGTCTGTGATGACGCCTCCTGCCATTCTAAATACACGTTCAGAGAGTACACTGGCTGCAGGGCAGGCCAGCACCTCCAAGGCATACAGGGCAAGCTCTGGCCATGTGGACAATTTGGAGACCCAGAAGTTGAATGGGGCAGAACCATTAGTCAGTACGTGTAGTCGTGTGCACAGGTACTGTTACACCATGTTGTTCAAATGCTGCCTCCTGCTAACACGCTCCATATCAGCAGTTGGGGCCGGTTGTTGCGGCGAGGTGACAAAGCTTTTCCACATGTCGGCCATGCTAACCCTGCCTTCTGAGGTGCTGGCGCTGACACAGCTGCGTTGGCGACCTCGTCCTCCTCCCCTGCCTTAGCCTTGTGCTTCCACTTGTCCCCCGGCGTCAGTCGGGAATACTCTCAGGAGCGCGTCTACCAGCGAAGTCCTGATATTCGCGATTAAAATTCGCTATTCGAATATTCACGCTCAACACTACTAGTAACAACAAGCACAAGGGAACAACCAAATACAAAAGCAGTACAACTTATCTTATAGAAAATGGATGAGCAGGAACACAAGCAAGGTCCACACACCAACTCCTCCAAATCCAAGCAGAGAATATCAACCGCATGGTATGAAGTGTGAAACCAAACTAATTAGGGAAGCAGTAATGACTGCCAGCTGCACCTGACAAGAGGAGGGCTCATTACCAAACAACACTGAGAATCAAGAGACCTCACGTGCAGTCAGTCTCTCTGATCTTCTAACCTCTGTCACAGAAAGTACCGTGACAGTACCTCCCCTTCTATGGGTGACCTCTGGACACCCAGGACCGACCTTATCGAAATTAGCCCTGTGAAAGGCTTTCACAAGGCGACTGGCATTAACGTTGGCTGCTGGAACCCACATTCTTTTCTCTGGACCGTAACCCTTCCAGTGAACAAGATAATGGAGGGATCTATAGAGAATTCATGAGTCCACTATCCTGGCGATCTGAAATTCGAGATTACCTTCCACTATGACAGAAGGGGGAGTCCAAAGTATGGATGGGATGGACAAAAGAAGTAGAGATCCTGAAGGCTGAGTATGTGTCACCTTAGCACGTGCACAAGTACTACAGGCTGACACAAAGCCCTCCACACATTTACGCAACCCCGGCCACCAGACGAGAGATGAGATCGACCATGGATCTGCTCCCCTGGTGTCCTGTAAAAACAGTACAGTGATGTTCCTCGAATACCTTGTGCTGTAATTTGGAAGGAACAAACAACTTTCCCGGAGAATAAGAATCCGGTACATCTCCCTGGGCCTCCAACACCTCTGCCTCGAGATTGGGATAAAGAGCGGATATTACTACCCCTTCAGACAAAATAGGACCAGGATCTTCTGAATCACCGCCCCAGGATAGCTACACGACAAGGCGTCCGCCTTGACGTTCTTAATCCCAGGGCGATAGGTGACAATGAAATAAAATCTGGTAAAAAACAACAATCATCTGGCCTGCCTTGGGTTCAGACGTTTAGTCGACTTCAGGTAAGCCAGATTCTTGTGATCAGTAATTACCATAATAGGATGCATCACTCCTTCCAACCAATGCCGCCATTCCTCAAAAGCCAACTTAATGGCCAGCAATTCTCTATTGCCTACTTCATAATTCATTTCAGCAGCTGAGAGTTTCTTAGAGAAGAACCCCTACCTCGGATGCGTCAACTTCCACAATGAATGGCTATGACACATCAGGTTGCACCAGTATAGGAGCAGAAGCAAAACACTCCTTCACCACTAAAAAGGCATGTAATGCCTCCTCAGACCAGACTGAAAAATCTGCACCTTTCTTAGTCATGTCTGTTAATGGTTTAACAACAGTCGAGTAATTCAAGATAAATTTACGGTAGTTGTTGAACCCCAAAAATCGCAAGAGTGCTTTCGGATTTTCGGGTCAATCCCAGTCCAACACAGCACGGACTTTCTCTGGATCCATACGAAAACCTGAAGATCAGTAGGTAACCGAGGAATTGCACTTCCGGAACTGCAAATACACACTTTTCCTGCTTAGCATACATTTTATTCTCTCTTAGGATCTGTAACACTTGTCTCACATGATCCTGATGAGTTTCCATGTCTGGAGAATAAATTAGAATATCATCCAGATACAGGACAACAAACCTGTACACCAGGTGATGAAAGATGTCATTAATGAAATGTTGGAAAACTGCAGGAGCATTGGTCAACCCAAAAGTCATGACCAAATTCTCAAAATGACCTTCAGGGTATTAAAGGCCGTCTTCCATTCGCCCCCCTCCTTGATTCTTACCAGATTATATGCCCCCCTCAAATCCAATTTAGAGAACACCTTGACACAATCTGATTTACCAAATCTGGGATCAAAGGAAGGGGATAAGGATCACGGACAGTAATGCGATTAAGCTCACAGTCTTCAGTTCAGTCTTTTTGCCTTTTCAGGATGGAGATAATACCGCAGCATGCTGCAGTTTTATCTCCATCCAAAATTCCGGAACACTTGCCGGACACTTGCTGGCATTTTTTCCCATTGAAATGCATTAATGCCGGATCCGGCCACGAGTGTTCCGGTAAAATGGATCTGGCATTGGGGTCTGTGCATGCTCAGACAGCAAAAAATGTAAAAAAAAATATCCAGGAAGTAGTATAAACCGTAAAGTGAGGCAGTATGGGAAGGAATATAAAGGAAAGAGGATTAGTCTAAATAGGTGACACCTGGGAGAAGGAAATGAGATGAAAAAGTGAAACCAAAACAAAACATCATGCAAAAGGTAGAAAAGGACATCTGTCAGACCTTCTCACAGAAGTGGCGGTGACAGTACCCCTCCCTCTACGGGTGGACTCCGGGCACTCAGAACCCACCTTCTCAGGATGAGACCTATGGAAAGCCTTGATGAGACGAGTGGCATTAATGTCTGCCACTGGGACCCACATCCTCTCCTCAGGACCATAACCCTCCCAATGAACAAGGAATTGGAGAGAACCGTGGATAATGCGAGAATCCACAATCCTAGAGACCTGGAATTCAAGATTACCATCAACAGAAATCGGAGGAGGAGGCAAAGAGGAGGGTACAGTGGGTTGGACATAAGGTTTTAACCCCTTAAAGGGAACCTGTCACCGGGATTTTGGGTATAGAGCTGAGGACATGGGTTGCTAGATGGCCGCTAGCATATCCGCAATACCCAGTCCCCAAAGCTCTGTGTGCTTTTATTGTGTAAAAAAAAGATTTAATACATATGCAAATTAACCTGAGATGAGTCAGAGCTTGAAAATATGACTCTTCTCTGGTCACACAAGTAAGATATGACTCTTTTATGTTAATTTGCATATGTATCAAATCGTTTTTTTTACACAATAAAAGCACACAGAGCTATGGGGACTGGGTATTGCGAATGTGCTAGTGGCCATCTAGCAACCCATGTCCTCAGCTCTATACCCCAAATCCCGGTGACAGGTTCCCTTTAAGGACACAGCCTTATTTCACCTTAGGACCAGGCCATTTTTTGCAAATCTGACCAGTGTCACTTTAAGTGCTGATAACTTTAAAACACTTTGACTTATCCATGCCATTCTGAGATAGTTTTTTCGTCACATATTGTACTTCATGACACTGGTAAAATGAAGTCGAAAAAAATATTTTTTTTGCACAAAAAAATACCAAATTTACCCAAATTTTTTAAAATTTGCAAATTTCAAAGTTTCAGTTTCTCTACTTCTGTAATACATAGTAATACCCCCAAAAATTGTGATGACTTTACATTCCCCATATGTCTACTTCATGTTTGAATTATTTTGGGAATTATATTTTATTTTTTGGGGATGTTATAAGGCTTAGAAGTTTAGAAGCAAATCTTGAATTTTTCCGAAATTTACAAAAACTCAATTTTTAGGGACCATTTCAGGTCTGAAATCACTTTGCGAGGCTTACATAATAGAAACCACCCAAAAATGACCCCATCTAAGAAACTACACCCCCTCAAGATATTCAAAACAGATTTTACATACGTTGTTAACCCTTTAGGTGTTGCACAAGAGTTATTGGCAAATGGGGATGAAATTTGAGAATTTCATTTTTTTGTCTAATTTTTCATTTTAACCCATTTTTTCCACTAACAAAGCAAGGGTTAACAGCCAAACAAGACTGTATCTTTATTGCCCTGACTCTGCCCTTTACAGAAACACCCAATATGTGACCGTAAACTACTGTACGGCCACACAGCGGGGCGTAGAGTGAAAGGTGCGCCGTTTGGTTTTTGGAAGGCTGATTTTTATGGACTGGTTTATTTACACCATGTCCCATTTGAAGCCCCCTGATGCACCCCTAGAGTAGAAACTCCCTAAAAGTGACCCCATCTAAGAAACTACACCCATCAAGGTATTCAAAACTGATTTTACATACGTCGTTAACCCTTTAGGTGTTGCACAAGAGTTATTGGCAAATGGGGATGAAATTTGAAAAATTCATTTTTTTGCCTTATTTTCCATTTTAACCCATTTTTTCCACTAACAAAGCAAGGGTTAACAGCCAAACAAGACTGTATCTTTATTGCCCTGACTCTGCCGTTTACAGAAACACCCAATATGTGGTCGTACACTACTGTACGGCCACACAGCGGGGCGTAGAGTGAAAGGTGCACCGTTTGGTTTTTGGAGGGCTGATTTTTATGGACTGGTTTATTTACACCGTGTCCTGTTTCAACCCCCCTGATGCACCCCTGGAGTAGAAACTCCCTAAAAGTGACCCCATTTTGGAAACTACGATATAAGGTGGCATTTTTTGGGGGACTATTTTTAGGGTAAATATGATTTTTGGTTGCTCTATATTACATTTTTGTGAGGCAAGGTTACCAAAAATTGAAATTCAGAAATTTCATCTCCATTTGCCATTAACGGTTGAGGAACACCTAAAGGGTTAATAAAGTTTGTATAATCAGTTTTGAATACCTTGAGGGGTGTAGTTTCTTAGATGGGGTCACTTTTAGGGAGTTTTTACTCTAGGGGGGCATCAGGGGGGCTTTAAAAGGGACATGGTGTCAATAAAAAAGGCCATCAAAATCGGCCTTCGAGAAACCATGTCGGTCCTTTCCTTTTGCGGCCTTGCTTTTACTGATACAGCAGTTTACGACCACAAATGTGGCATTTCTGTAAACTGCAGTATCAGGGTAATAAATTTTAACTTTTGTTTGGTTGTTAACCCTTGTTTTGTTACCGTAAAAAATGGATTGAAATGGAAAAGTGCCCAAAATAGCGGTTTTGGCACCGTTTTTTTTTTTTTAACCGTGTTAATCTGGGGGGTTAGGTCATGGGATATTTTTATAGAGGAGATTCTTACGGACGCGACAATACCTAATAAGTAAACTTTTTTTTTTTACAATTATTTAGTTTTTTGACTATATTATACATTTTGATACAAAATTTTTTTTTGGTATCTCTAAAGTCTAAGTGTCATTTTTTTTATTTTTTTTATCCAATTATCTTATGTGGGGGCTCATTTTTTGAGGGATGAGCGTACGGTTTTATTGGAACTATTTTGGGGGCTATATGACTTTTTTATCGCTTGCTATTAGACTTTTTGTTATGTAAGGTGACAAAAAAATTCTTTTTTTGCAGCTATTTTATATATATTTTTTTGACCGTGTTAATCTGGGGGGTTGGGTCATGGGGTATTTTTATAGAGGAGATTCTTACGGATGCGGTGATACCTAATAAGTCAACTTTTTTTTACATTTATTTAGGTTTTAGACAAGAAAAAATTTTTTGTATCTCTAAAGTCTAAGAGTAATTTTTAATTTTTTTATTTTATCCAATTATCTTATGTGGGGGCTCCTTTTTTGCGGGATGAGACAACGGTTTTATTGGCACTATTTTGGGGGCTATATGACTTTTTGATCGCTTGCTATTAAACTTTTTATTATGTAAGGTGACAAAAAAAATGTTTTTTTGCACTTTTTTTTTTTTCTGGACCGTGTTAATCTGGGGGGTTAGGTCATGGAGTATTTTTATAGAGGAGATTATTACCGACGCGGCAATACTGAATATGTCTACTTTTAATAAATTATTTTAGTTTTTTTGGGTGTCTCAAGTCTGAGAACCAGTTTTTTTTATCCGATGTCAGTGCTAAATTGGGATATAAATTTAGTACTCCATGGAAGTGTGATACTCCCTGAAGCAACCGTCAATGCAGAGGCCCGGATGATCAGGGCATGTGTCGCACTGAGTAGTCGTGTCCTTCCGTATCCCCCTCCTGCGACACACTCTGTACTTTTTTTGGGTTCGTCCCTTCTTTCCAGTATGGGGGACCACACCTGGAAAGTGTTGGCCAGGGACGATCCGGGCGCCTACAGTTCCCGAGGTACTCCGGCCTGCTCTTTCCCGGTCCGAAAAGATTAGGGCCTTGAGGACTGCCTCATAGAACTGGAGGAATGTCCCTGTGCTGCCACCGCTTCGGGATACTACAAAAGAGTTGTACATGGCAACCTGTACCAAGTAGACCGCAACTTTTTTGTACCATGCCCGGGTTTTGCTCATGGCGTTATATGGCTTGAGGACTTGATCCGAGAGATCAACTCCTCCCATATACGGATTGTAGTCGACGATACAATCGGGCTTGAGGACCATTGCCGCGGTACCTTGCACAGGGACGGGGGTGGGCAGGGAGGCCGCGTTGATTTTTCCGCACGGTCCCACAAGCGGACGTGGATCTGGCGGCAAGGGACTGGAACAAGGGGATACTGGTATAAAAGTTATCCACGTAAAGGTGGTAACCCTTATCCAGCAGTGGGTACATAAGGTCCCACACAAGTTTCCCGGTAACACCCAGAGTGGGGGGACATTCTGGGGGTTGAATCCGGGAATCTCACCCCTTGTATACACAACATTTGTAAGTGTACCCTGAGGTACTCTCACAAATTTTGTATAGCTTCACGCCATACCTCGCCCGCTTGGAGGGCACATACTGGCGGAAAATGAGTCTCCCCTTGAATGCAATGAGAGACTCATCAACCACGACCTCCCTTCCAGGTACATAGGCCTCCATGAATTTGGCCCCAAAGTGATCGATGACTGGCCGTATCTTATACAGACGGTCATAGGCAGGATCACCTCAGGGGGGACATGCTGCATTATCGGAATAATGCAGACATGAGCCGAACGGAGAGGAAGCGCCTTGCTTGAGCTCCTGCGATCCAGTACCTATCCTAAGACATCCAGATTACATCTACCTCTATAGAATCTCGAAAACCCCTCTTTCAGCTCAATAACGTTCCCAGGATCTTTTTGAACCGTTTTGGAACTTTTTCTGACCATCTGAAGCCGTTATTCCATCTGCGGCCTAGACGGAGAAAGATCCCCAGACGCCATTAGTACAGACAGCCGGCGGACGCTTCGCGCCAAGCTGCAGCATAAGGAAGATCCTTACACGAGGGAAGACATTATACCGGTAAGAAGTCCTTAACTTACCGATAAACAGCCCGAACACCTCGCTGTCCTTAAGCACGGCAAGAAGCGGAGGTTGCATCCCTGGGCCAGCAACGCTGTGAAATCTTACAGGCACTTGTTCCCATTTTTTTTTTCCTCTCCCCACATCATCTAAGAGCGGCTAACAGTTTCGCTGTAAATTATTTGACTTTTAACATATCATCCGGCCAGATCGCATCACGGTCCGTGTGAATAGAAAGACGCGGCACGGCAGTGACTGGAGCTGACGCGCTTCATTATACACTCCTGCAGTGCTCAATAGCAAAGGAATTTTTGGAGAGTCTCTGCTTTAACTAGACCTCATGGTCATCTCCAACTTGAAATAAAACAACTTTATGAGCTCACTTTTGCAGCCACTTCCCTCAAATACCTCATCAGCAAGTTCCCTTGTGCCATTATCTGCAATAAGTAGGTTACCTACAATTTTTTCCGGATCCTCAGCAGAAGATCCACATCAGCCACAATTTTTCGCATTTAAAGGGCCAGTGACCCAATTTTTCCTCTTCACAAATATATAACCTACAAGGTACAAAGAAGGAAGATAGAGAGCTCTGTGACGAATATCTGTTTCACAAACACTATAAGATCATTATAGACTATTACATACGTCCATGTGCATCCTAGTTTGAGAAACACAGACATGCCCTAAACAACCTGCTCTTCCCAGAAATAGACACAGGTGACACCAATCTTTACAGTGGTTTTCTAAGTTTATGGCACCTATGGTAAAAATAGGAAAATACAAGGGCGTTAGCCAGGATCATCAAGGTCAATCTAAACTCTCTCACCTGTCTCAAACTGGCCTAGACAAATTTGTAATGAAGAAATCACAAGGCAGTTCTGGGGCCCAGGTCTCCACGCCGAAAGGTGCATCATCAAAACATGCAACAAGATCACAAGACGGAGACAGTGAAAATGAAGATGCAGTAGAACTAATGTCAGAGCTTCCACTGTCCAGATCCTTCATCTCTAGAGCACTCTCAGATGCATTAAACCCAGTTCTGGAGGATTTATCAGAAATCAAAAGAGAAATGAGACAGATTGGCAGCAGAGTAGAAACTCCAGAAACCAACCAAACAGCTTTCACTAACTATACCAGACAAGCATCTGATACACTCTCAAAATATCAACAACATATAAATTATCTCTACGACTACATTGAAGACCAAGATAATAGGGGAAGAAGGAACAATATCCGCTTTAGAGGAATACCTGAAACCGTAGCTAATGAAGCAGTACCAAAAGCGGTTGAAGAAATTTGCAACTCATTACTAGAAAACAACGCACAGGATTCCATAGTCATAGAAAGAGCTCACAGAGCACTTCGCCCAAAACCAAAGCCAGGCGAACCACCGAGAGACGTAATTTGTAAATTTTTGAATTTCGCACAGAAAGAAGCTATTATGAAAAAAGCAAGAGAAATGGAGCGTATCGAATATGAAGAATCCACAATTTTACTTTTTCAAGACTTAGCTCCAGCTACACTAAACAAGAGGCGCATTTTAAAGCCCCTAACTGACCACCTTAGGCACAAGAAAATCGCCTTTCGTTGGCTCTTCCCCTTTGGTATTCTAATAACCTGGAGAGAAAGAAAGTACATCATCAGAACACAGAAAGATTTACCGGATGTCCTTACAGCTCTGGGAATAGAGGACGTAGACATCCAAGATTGGTCCATCGCTACAGATGTCCTCATTCCGGCAGAGATCCCTCCCCCTACTAACTGGGAGACCGTATTGTCCAGTAAAGCATTGAAGAATAAGAAAAGACAAGGGAAGATGACACTGAGGCGTCTCATCACTGAAGATGACTGAGGACTTGTTTTAATAGCTATCCTTTGTTTATCAAGTTACCCTCCTGAGAGGATCTCTACAGGATGATAACCCTTTCCACCTCCATATTGAACGAGGATGGAATTCTATGGGTTTCTGTCCTGGTTTGTGCAGTGTGGGTGTTTCCCCCCTCCTCTGAATCCTAATCCCAATTTCCTCTCTCCCCCCTTCCACCCCTTCCTTCTCCCTTTTCTCTCCCTCTAGCCCCTCCAAATTAACATCATTGCCTTGATAAGGCAAGTTTTATTTTTTGGGGCGAGATACCCGCGCTGTGCATCCCAGTTGGACCCTCAGTAGTAATTCTGATGTCTTGTTATGTATATCACCAATGTTACACTTATAGTTTAAAACTAAGTATAGTATCACTCAAACTGTCATCTGTGTCATACGTCACATGTACGAGCAAACAACCTAAATTCACCATGTTACATTACTATATGTTCTGGTCCTCCCTTTGGACCTTTTATATTGTTTTTTCATTCGGATTCTGTATCTCCTAACAGCCACTACTTTTGTGGTTGTATTGTTATTTTCAATATGTCAAGATAACCAATGTTTGGTCCTTCTAGATAGGTAAAGAACATTTCTCCCCTCCTACACCTCCCTTACTCGTCAAAAGGTACCATTAAAAGAAGAGGGACATCGCAATGTCCTCCTTGAGAACGTATACACAGTGAGTAAATTTCCTAAACAACTCCACCCACACAACCTACTTCATGGCAGAACTTAAAATTGTCACCTACAATGTCAGAGGCTTCAAGTCCCCAGTAAAAAGGAGCCAGATCATTAATCAGCTTAATAAGGAAAAAGTCAATATAGTACTGTTACAAGAAACTCATTTCAAACACGAGAGGACCCCTGATCTAATTAGAACTAAATATAACCTTTGGTTTCATAGCACTTCTACCTCTTCCAGTAAGTCTGGCACAAGTATAGGGATACACAGGAACACAGACTTCCAACACATTAGCACTATGTCAGACACAGAAGGGAGGTTTATAATGGTCAAAGGTAGAATTAATACTCAATTATACACCCTTGTGAACATTTACGCACCTAATACTGCCCATAAAAATGGTTTGATAAGTTCTGGCTGGATTTTCAGTCTTTCAGAGAAGGATCAGTAATTGTAGCAGGCGATTTTAACCTCACCCTTAACCCCCGAGTAGACTCTTCTACAGGAAAATCAGCTGTCTCGAACAAAACTTTAAACAGTATAAAAAGATCCTTAAACAAAAGCTCTCTTGT